>NC_090298.1:155238333-155854166 GCF_039906515.1 Pseudorca crassidens | reverse complement strand
ACTTCCCAATTTATTTTATGAGGTTGGCAGAGCCTTGATACCAGGCCCAGATGAACACCTTATGTAAAATGAAAGAAACAAATGGAAGATTATTATTGGAGTTCTGATCCAAGATGGCAACATGGGAGCCTCCTGAACTCACCTCCTTCCTTGGGCACACCAGATCTATAGGTTTACAATGGAGCAATTCCCTCTGGAAGAAATCCAGAAACTAGCTGAGTGACTCCTATACATTAAGCACAAGAGGAAATACCCGTATGACCCACATTAAAATGGGTAGGAAAGGTTGAGACACAATTTTGTCATAAACCTGACCCCAGGCATAGTCCCATACAATTGGGAGAGAACTCCCAGCTTCTCCCGGGGAAGTGAAGGGTTTGAACCCCCCATCTAGTGCCCCAACTTTTAAGACTCCCACCTGAGGGAGGGGCTGCAAAACACCTAGCTCTCAAAGCCAATGGGACTTGTGCCCATAAGACCAAAGCAAACAGTTTCTAAGGGGCTGGTGACTATCCCCCAGCGCTCAACACAGAGGGAGTTGGCAGAAAACTCCCATCTCCTACAGAATTTTTTCCCTGAAAGAGGCCTTTTTGCATACTTCAAAGCTGCTGCCTGAAGGTCAGGTTTCTAGGTGCTGACTATAATCTTCCCCCCTGGATCAGGGAAGCCAGCAATACCACCTTCAGCTTCTCACTTGAGTCTCCTGCAAACTGCCAATATCTCCCCGGAAGCTTATACACATTTCTGGTGCTCCTGCTGTTGTAGCTGTTGTCCGAGGGACAAACCCATAGGACTGCCTGGCTCTGAGAGGCCCTGGGGCTTATATTCACAAGTCCAACTGGACAATGGTAAACAAAGACATAATAGTTACCTGGCTGTCCTTCCAGGGCTCAGTACAGAGGGAGCAAACAGAAACATCTATTTCCCAGTCTCTCCCTGAAAGAGGCCTATTTGCATACTTTAAAAGCTGCTGCCCAAGGGCCACACTTTTAATTTAGGGTACATCTAGGGTCTGACTGTGACCCATTCTGGGGAACAGGGAAGACTGTGGACACCTTTTAGCTTGCTCCAATTTTCCTGTATCTCCCTGGAGGTACTGGCATACATGTCTGGCACCCCAACTCTTGTGAAGACACCCAAGGGCTGGGCCCCTCATCACGTGGCTCAGAGAGCCAAGGGTGTTTGCATTCAAAAGTCCCACAGGACTGTAGCAAACAAAGAAGCGGTCATTAACAGGCTCAGGAGTAGTACGCACAGTTATACACGCAGACCCAGCACATGTTTAAAAAAAAAAAAAAAACAGGGAAAAAAGACCATCTCCAAGTTTCTCCCTAGCAGGGTCCTAACTACATACTCTCCCAGCTGCTGCCTGAGGATCCATCAGCCTGTATCTAGCTGTTGCATGTTGTGGACGAAGAATGTCACCTGCCACTTCAGTAAATGACAATGTTGGCCCCATCAAGCTATCAGCCACTACAGCTGCCCCCAAAAGTAGGCTCTGAGGGGGAATTCAGGATGGTTAAAAATAGGATACTGGCCCTAGATAGTTAAGATGCCTATCTAAGGAAAAATTTAAAATGACCCCAGATTCTTATATCCAGCCATACATAGAAAAGCAGTAAAACAATTAACTTGAGATGTCTCTTCTTTGTGATTAGCAGTAATCTTTCTATGCTTGACAAGATGTTTTCCCAGAAGATAAGTTTACATATATCTGGCTCCTCCCTACTTCTTCAGAGCAGTTTCTCAGAGCTAGCTGAGAGGCTGTCTCCCAGGCTAAAGACTTCATTAATAAAACCTAATTCTTAAATTTTAGGTTGTGATTTTTTTTTCAGTCGATACTGTGATCCTCCCTTTTGGGACATGCATTGGTCCTGGCAGACCCTCAACTACCGGGAGCCACTAAGAATAAAGAATGAGGCTTGGACAATTACAAAGGTTTGAGTAACGACCAAAAGCTTGGGCTGGGCTGACTGACCATTCATCTCCTAAACAAGACCGCTCCATCAAGACTAGGAGACGTGGTTATTTTATCTAGTGTGCAGAAACTGAAACAGAGACAAGGAAAATGAAGAAACAGAGAAATATGATCCAAATAAAAGAACAAGATAAAACTCCAGAAACAGATCTTACTGAATGAAAAGGAGATAAGGGATTTACCTGATAAAGAGTTCAAAGTAACAGTCAAAAAATGCTCACTGAGGTCAAGAATAAATGTACGAACAAAGTGAGAATATCAACAAAGAAACAGAATATATAAGGAAGTACTAAACAGAAATCACAGAGCTGAAGAATACAAAGATTATTATAAATACAAGCTCTTTCATGTAAGCATCACAGTACCCACAAAGCAAAAACCTATAGTAGATACACAAAATATAAAGAGAAAGAAATCTATGCATACCATTTCAGCAAATTATCAAAGCACAAAAAAAGAGTAAGAAAAGTAGACAGGAAAAAAGGAATTACAAAAATGTCAGAAAACAAGAAAATAGCAATAGTAAGTCCATACCTATCAATAATTTAAGTGTATGGACTAAAATCTCCAATCAAAAGACAAAGACTGATATACTGAGTTTCCAAGATGGTGGAGTATAAAGAACCTCCGTTCACCTCCTCTCATGGGAACACCAAAATGACAACTATTTTCAGAACAACTATCAATGAAAAAGATGAGAAGCTACCAGAAAAGATCTTCTACAACTAAGGATATATAGAAGGAACCACAATGAGATGTGTAGGAGGAGTGCAGTGGTGGTATAGTCAAGACCCACACCCCCAGGTGGATGACCCACAGACAGGAGAACAGGAGTAAGGGGTCTCAGCATGACATAAGGCTCCCCAGCACAGGGGTCCTGTACCGGGAAGATGAGCTCCCAGAGCATTTGGCTTTGAAGACCAGTGGTGTTTACCTTCAGGAGTTCCAGAAGGCTGGGGGAAACAGACATTTCACTTTCAAAGGGTGCACACAATATGCTCTGGGACCAAGGGTGGAAGCAGTAATTTGATAGGAGCCTGGGTCAGACCTACCTGTTGACCCTGGAGAATGTCCTGAAGAGTCAGGAGGCAACTGCAGCTCACCCTGCGGACATGGACACTGGCAGCAGCCATTTTGGGGAGCTCCTTCTATCACACGGACCCTAGTGCTGGCAAGTGTCATTTGGAATTCTTCCTCTAGCTTATTAGCCCCAGGACCCAGCCCCATCCTGGCCCAACAGTCTGTAGTCACCAGTGCTGGAAAGTCTCAAGCCAAGCAACTAACTAGGAGGGGACCCAGTCCCACCCACCTGCAGACAGGCTGCCTTAAGAACCCCTGAGCCCAGAGCTGCCCCTGGACATGGCCCTGCCCACCAGAGGGCCCAGGACCCAGACCCACACAACAGTGCAGAGACACTAGACACGGAACCCTCAAGGCCCTCCAGCCAGAGATGCTGGGACACAGCTCCACCCAACAGTGGGCAGACACCAGCCCCACCCAACAGTGGGCAGGCACCAGCCCCAGAACGTGGGCTGGATGCAGAGAAGTTAGAAGTTTTTAACAAAGAGTTAGAAAATATAAAGAACAACCAAACAGAGATGAAGAGTACAATAACTTAAATGAAAATTACACTAGAAGGAATCAACAGTAGACTAAATGATACAGAGGAACGGATCAGCAAGCTGGAAGACAGAGTAGCAGAAATCACTAATGCTGAACAGGAAAAAGAAAGAATGAAAAGAAATGAGGACGGCTTAAGAGACCTCTGGGGCAACATCAATCACATTAATATTCACGTATTTACAGGGGTCCCAGAAGGAGAATAGAGAGAGGAAGGGACTGAGAACATAATTGAAGATATAGATGAAAACTTCCGTAACCTGGGAATGGAAATAGACATCCAAGTCCAGGAAGCAAAGAGAGTCCCATACAGGATTAACCGAGAGAGGAACATGCCAAGACACATTGTAATTAAAATGGCAAAAAATAAAGATAACAAGATAATATCAAAAGCAGCAAGGGAAAAATGCAAGGCGTTACATACAAGGGAACTCCCATAAGGCTGTCAGCTGACTTTCCAGCAGAAACTCTGTAGTCCAGAAGGGAGTGGCATGATACATTTAAGGTGATGAAAGGGCAAAACCTACAACCAAGAATACTCTACACAGCAAGGCCCTCATTCCAATTTGATGGAGATATGAAAAGTTTTACAGACAAGCAAAATTTAAGAGTTTAGCACCACAAAACCAGCTTTATAAGAAATGTTAAAGGAACTTCTCTATGTGAAAAAGAAAAGGTCACAACTAGAAACATGAAAATTACAAAAGGAAAATATCATCGATAAAGGCAAGCATACAGTAAAGGTAGGAAATCATCATGCACAAAGCTAGTAGGAAGGTCAAAAAAGTAGTAAAATCATCTATATCCACAATAAGGATATACAAAAGGATACACAAAGCAATTAAATGTAAAATATGTCAAAACTGTAATTGTGAGGGGAGGAGAGTACAAATGCAAGATTGTTAAAATGCATTTCAAATTAAGAGATCCGCAATTTTAAAGAATCTCTCTCTCACACACACACACACACAGACACACACACACACACACACACACACACTGCTATATATAAACATCATGGTAACCACAAAGCAAAAATCTATAATAGATACACACAAAAAAAGAAAAAGGAATCCAAACATAACACTAAAGATAGTCATTAAATCACAAGAGACAGGTATAGGGTATTAATAGGTACAAACTGCTATAAATAAAATAAATAAGCTACAAGGATATATTGTACAACACAGGGAATATAGCCAATAGTTTATAATAACCATAACTAGAATATAACCTTTAAAAATTGTGAATCACTATACTGTACAACTGAAACATACAATATTGTACATCAACTATACTTCAATAAAAATAAAGATATTCCGTGTTCATGGATTGGAAGAATATTGTTGAAATGTCCATACTAATCCAAGTGATCTACTGATTCAATGCAATCCTATCAAAATTCCAATGGCATTTATCACAGGCATTTTTAAAAATTCTAAAATGTGTATGGAATTACGAAGATGTGAATAGCCAAAGCAATTTTGAGAAAGAAGACAAAGCTAGGGCATCATACTTCCTGATATCACACTGTATTACAAAGCTGTAATAATCAAAACAGTATAATTTTGGCATAAAAACAGACACATATGTCAATGGAACAGAATAGAGAGCCCAGAAATATACCCATGTGTATATGAGCAATTAATTTATGACAAAGAAGCCAAGAATATACAATGGGTAAAGGATAATCTCTTCAATAAACGGTCCTGGGAAAACTGCACAGCCACATGCAAAAGAATGAAACTGGATCCCTATCTTCCACCATACACAAAAATAAACTCAAAATGGATTAAAGACTTGAACATAAAGCCTGAAACCATAAAACTCCTGGAAGAAAGCATAGGAAAAAAATCTTCCTTTTATTGGTCTTGGCAATGATTTTTGGATTAGACACCAAAAAAGCAAAGGTAACAAAAGCAAAAACAATCGGGACTACCTCAAACTAAAAACCTTCTGCACAGCAAAAGAAACCATCAACAAAACAAAAGGCATCCTACCGAATGGGAGGAAATATTTGCAAATTATTTATCTGCTAAGGGGGTTAATATTCAAAATGTATAAAGAACTCATACATATAACTCAATAGCAAAAATAAAAACAATTTTATTAAAAAAATGGGCAAAGGAACTGAATAGACATTTGTCAAAGAAAACATACAAATGGCCAACAGGTATATGAAAAGGTGCTCAACATCACTAATTGTCAACGAAATGCAAATTAAAACCACAATGGTTTATTACCTCACACCTGTTAAAATAGCTATAATCAAGAAGACAAGAGATAAGTTTTGAGGAGGATGTGGAGAAAAGGGAACTCTTGTGCACTGTTGGTGGGAATGTAAATTGGTGCAGCCACTATGGAAAACAGTATGGCAATTTCTCAAAAAATCTAAAATAGAATTACTATATGATCCAGCAATCCCACTTCTGGGTATATATCCAAAGGAAATGAAAACAGAATCTCAGAGAGATATCTGCATTCCCATGGTTACTGCAGTGTTGTTCACAAAAGCTAAGATATGGAAATCACTTGTGTGCCCCTTAAAAGATAAATGTATAACAAAATGAATCAGCTATATGCATACGTATATCCCCATATCCCCTCCCTTTTACATCTCCCCCCCACCCTCCCTATCCCACCCCTCTAGGTGGTCACAAAGCCCCGAGCTGATCTCCCTGTGCTATGTGGCTGCTTCCCACTAGCTATCTATTTTACATTTGGTACTATATATAAGTTCATGCCACTCTCTCACTTCGCCCCAGCTTACCCTTCCCCCTCCCCGCGTCCTCTGTAAAGCAATTATACTCCAATAAAGATGTTAAAAAAAAAAGATAAATGTATACAGAAAATGTGTTGTATACATATTCAATAGGATGTTATTCAGCATTAGAAAGAAGGACAGCCTCCAGTCTATGACAATATGGATGGACCTTGAGGCCATTAGGCTAAATGAAATAAGCCAGACCAAGAAATATATACAAATACTGCATGTTATCATTTACATGAGAAATCTTGAAAAAAAGCCCCTCAAAGTCAGAAACGGACAGTAAAAATGTGGTTGCTAGAGCCTAGGTGGTAGGCAAAATAGGGAGAGGTGGGTAAAATTGTATAAACTTTCAGCTATTAGATCAATAAGGTCTGAGGATCTAGTGTAAAAATAGTGACTATAGTTGATAACACTGTATTATATAATTGAAATTTGCTAAGAGAGGAGAACATAAATGTTCTCATCTAAGTAAAATGAGTAAGTAAAGTGATGTAGATATTAATTAACCAGATAGGAGGAATCCCTTCACAATGTATTTGTACATCAAATCATCACGATGTAAACTTTAAGTATCTTACAATTTTATTTGTTAATTGCACCTCAAGAAAGTTGGAAAAAAGTAAATATTACCGGCCAATCTTTTATGAACATAGAAATCATAATCTTAAACCAAATATTCCCAAACAAAACCTAGAGATTTATAAGAAGGATAATACATCATGACCAGGTTGCAAAGGAATGCAAGGGTCATTTTAAGCTAGAAAAGAAACTGGACTATTTCAACATATTAATGGGGGGATGGGGCAGAAGAAAAGTCATATGATCACTTCAGCAGAAGTAGCTGTGGGTGTATGTGAGATGTGGTTAAGTTGAGGGCAACTCTAGTTTGGATTTAGTGGTATATTTTTATATGGCTTGTGGTCACCCCCAGGTACAGTTAATTGATTGCTAGTTGTTCTAGGGTAGGAATGGCTTCCAGGTATAAACTATTTCTGCTGTGCTGATTTCAATAGCAATACTAAACAAAGGGGAAGATCTAATTCAATACATAATAAATCACCACAACCAGGACATGGATGACAAAGAAGCTAAGTTTCACCAATTCAAAGAATATTTAAGACTACCTAGGGACTTCCCTGGTGGTGCAGTGGTTAAGAATCTGCCTGCCAACGCAGGGGACACAGGTTCGATCCCTGGCCCGGGAAGAGCCCACATGCCATGGAGCAACTAAGCCCGTGGGCCACAACTACTGAAGCCCGTGCACCTAGAGCCCGTGCTCCAAAATGAGAAGCCGCCGCAATGAGAAGCCTGCGCACGGCAACAGAGTGGCCCACGCTCACTGCAACAAGAGAAAGCCTGTGCGCAGCAACGAAGACCCAACACAGCCAAAAAAAAAAAAAAAAAAGAAAGAAAGAAAAAAAAGACTACCTGAAACATCCTAAAAAATTGCAGTTCATTTTTAAAAAAATCTATAGTGATTCCCCAAATTTGACAAATTTTTGAACTTAAATACACTTTTCTAAACTACCTGTATTAAAAAAAAGTTTTTATCAAATTATAAGAAAAGCTGAATTGTCTTTCTATTTTCTCTAAAGAAAATGATAATGTAAAATTGTTACCCTATGAAGGGGTAATTCAAGAACAGACAGCTAAAAAGTGCAGAAATGGAAAATTGTAGGGGGTGTGATGGGTAGTGAATTCATATGATTTTTCTCAATTTTTCTTGATTTAATGGTATTTAGAGTTATTTCTTGTCTTTTAAATTTTATAACCTGCTGGGATTTATTTTCCTCTAGTCAATAATTATTCATTCTTAACTTTGATTTATAATTTACTATTCTTTTTCTTAGCTCACACCTCCCAAAATGAATTAAGCTTTAAGCAGCACAGAATCTGGATCTGTCTGTGCCCACTAGAATTGACTTGTATTAAAATACTAAAAATAGTAAAGGTTAGTAGGATGTGGAACAACTGACACTCTCATACAACCCTGGTGGAAGTGTAAATTGGAATGACTGCCTTAGAATACTACTTAGCAGTATCTACTAAAGTTGAGATAGCCATACCCTAAGACTAAGGAATTCCACTCCTAAATATATACCTACCAGAAACACACATATGTGTACTAAAAGCTATGTTTGAAACTATTCATAGGAGCATTATTGATAATAGCTCCAAATTGGAAATAACACAAATTTCCATCAATAGTAGAATATATAAATAAATTGTGCGCTCAAACAGTAGAAAACCAAACAGAAATGGAAATAAATAACTGTTACACGTATCAGTACGAATGAATTTCATAGACCAGACTTTTCCAAACTTTCTCAGGTCATTATTGTCTCAGAAAAAATTTTAAAGTGCCACTACACCAAAAGAAAAATATAACAGTCCCAATTATTAAGTAGTTATATCACAACTTAATAAATATTTATGTCCTAACAACTTAGCAGTCATGTTAAAAAGTACACATAAATTGAAAGAAAAAACTAATATTTTAATTTCATCCTTAAATAACCACAGTAACGTACTAAAGGGATGTGTATTCCTGCTAGGCATTGCACAGCTTCTCAAATCTTGGAATCATGTTGGATACTACCACCCTCATTTTCTGTTCCACAGTGATTTCTCTACATACTTGCTTTTAATTACAGCTTGAATGTTACCTTTGAATGTTTGCAAAGCTACGACACGAAGAAATGTAGTACAACTTAATGTGGAAACTGAACTGTCATGAAGTATTACTTTGTTCACTGTCTGACAGATGTTGAGCATTATGATGTTTCTGTAAAATTTACAAATACCCTGCAGTGCCCTGCGATGCACTGCTACACAGTTTGGGAACCACTGTTGTAGACATCACATTGAGCAAAAAAGCCAGACACAAAGGCATGTATGAGTGTGATTCCATTCGTATAAGATCTCAAGGACAGGCAAATTTAATCCTTGATGTTAGAAATCAGGATCTTGGTTACACTTGTGAAGAGGGAGAGGGCCATAATTGGGAAAGGGCGTATCAGGACCTCAGGAAAGCTCGTAAAAACATTCTATTTCTTGACCTAGTGGTGGCTTCTTGATCAAGTGACTAAGCAGGAGTGTTCATCTTGTTATAATTCACTGAGCTGTATATGCAAGGTTAGTGTACTCTGTGTGTGTATAAATTATACATGAATAAAAAGTTTTTTTTAAATAGAATAAAACAAAACAACAAAATATAAGAAATTACCCCTTAAGGGTGAAGCCCTTTCTGATACCCTAGCCAAATCCTTTGTTTTCCTTTAGAGCGTTATCTCCTAGTCTACTTTTTTTTTTTTTTTTTTTTTTGCGGTACGAGGGCCTCTCACTGTTGTGGCCTCTCCCGTTGCAGAGCACAGGCTCCAGACGCGCAGGCTCAGCGGCCATGGCTCACGGGCCCAGCTGCTCCGCGGCATGTGGGATCTTCCCGGACCGGGGCACGAACCCGTGTCCCCTGCATCGGCAGGTGGACTCACAACCACTGCGCCACCAGGGAAGCCCTCCTAGTCAACATTTATGTGCTTATCTGTGGTATCTCTGGCTAGACTGCGAGCTCCTGGAGGATAGGGGCCATGTCTCATTTATCTCTAATTTCCTAGTGCTTCAAACATGACAACACAGAAGGTGGGTAATTATTGTGAAATAAAGAACAGTTGTTCAAAATAAACGTACAAACTCTCGTCTTTTTCTCTATCTGCTGTCTTTTCTCTGTCTCATTCAAATGCCCTGAGTGATGTTCTGTGTATGACACATCTGTGACTTTCCTTTTTAAAATTCCCTATTTTCTAACACACCATTGTAAAGCAATTATACTCCAATAAAGATGTAAAAAAATAAAATTCCCTATTTTTATGATATTCATTTCTCATCTCCAAAGAATACATTTTTAAAGGGACAGAAACACACACCCACACACGCCGACATACCCATATTCTCTTTTAAGAATTTATTTATATACATTATAGACTTCTAATGTTACTCAGTACAGTCCATGGACGGTTGATTACTGGTTGACAGCAAGTTAAACACAGAAATTGAGTATATATGTTTAGAAACGAGTACATCAACTTAATCCTACTAAAATATCTGAACATGTGATTGGGAAACTTGCCTTACATATGACATGAGTTATGTTCTTGTCATTCATAGTAGAACTAGTTATTGGTTGAACGTGGATTGTACAAAAAACAAAAAAACACTGGTCCTTTTCCATGAATAGTTGTTAATGCTCTGCCATTGACTATCAGAGCTGGAAAAGACCAACCCCATTATTTTACTAGTGGGGAAACTGAGACCTAGAGCTTACACAGTTCCTGATTGCCAAGCTAGTGGTCTTTATACTCTAATGCCATCCACATTCCTTATATTAACAAAAAGATTCAAAGATAAAATCAACATTATTACTGCTCTTGTTACTGGCAGTAGCAACTGTAGCTACTGTTTACCCACATTCAATGTTTATTAGCCAGAACCACATGAAATCGTTATTTATACATGTAAAAACTGTCAAGTGTCTATAATTTCACATGGTTCAACTCATATGAAACGCTGACATATGAAACAATGCCAAGTGTTTTTAAGCCTTAGAGAAGAGGCATCTGGAGCCAGAGTACGTGTTGCTTGGCAAGTTAGTGGAGTTCTCTCTGGGGCCTGTTCCCACGTCCCTAACCTGAAGCTAGTAATTGTACCCACTTCAGATATTTATTGAGGCTTAAATGATCCTAGCCTTGGAAGAGCACCTACCTGGCGGGAAGTAAGTGCTTACTGAGTGTTAGCTCTTCTGATTAATCAAGGAGATGATGTGAAAATAATCTAAGAACAATCTTGTGAAATAGAAACATATTATCCTCAGTTTATAGATGAGGAGACCAGAGCTTTAAGAGAAGATAGTAACTTGAACCTTTGTCCATCTGAGTTCAAGCTCATGCCCTGTGTCTTACATACTAATTTTCAATTAAGTGACAGCTGAATCAAGTTGAATAACCTCATTAGGGTGTTTCATCAGAGTTGCCAATATTTGAGCAGATCAACCTTCTGGGACTCTTTAATAGTTATATTAAAGAAAGTGCAAGCTTTATTATATTCTGATTAAGAGAAGCTAATTTCAGCATTTTTCCTCATTTTTAGGTCTCCTGATGGACAGGAATGCTATAAGCAATAAACAAGCTAATGGTTACCACGTCTGATTTCCTAATAGTTCAATCCTGTAGTAACCCCTTAGGTATTTCATTCACCTTCCAATGGGCCCCCAAATCCCAATAGCACCATCCGTTGGATGCTGAGAAGGGAAAACTCCACGTGGCACCTGCTGCCTGGAACCCGAGCTGTTCAACTTGGTCAGCATTTTGTACAACACCAAAGAAACAGTGTCATCTCGTTTTCTCCTTAAACAGAATAACTAGTCAAGAAACTCCCTTGAGAAGCAACAAGATATGATTGAATTTTTCAGAATTTTCTATTATTCTATCAAGTTCACCTGACAGCAAAGGACAAGCTGCCTTTCACATAAGCGAACGCATCAGCAATTCAGAAGGAAAAACATGGGTTATTAAGTAGGAACAAGTTTCTCTGAATATATTTATACCAACTCATAGAAACCATTCTCTTCAGAAACCTCTGTGACTATCTGTTTTCTAGTCTCAGTATTGCTTTAAGGTTGACAGATGATAATAAAATACAATGAAATTACCTGAGTTCTGAAATGTACATCAGCTTGTACATTCCTCATGACCTGATTTTTTATTTTTCCAACATGGCTCATCCATGAGCCATAGTTTCAATACTATTCTCAAGCACTCAAGGTTTATGCCTGTGGAATACAGCTACTTAGGCCTACACCATGTTTATATAAAGGTAAAGAATACAGAATTTATTATATATATGTGTATATATATACATACACACATATACAATGTACATGTATATACCTATTAGCTAAGAGCTAGAAGGGGCCTTTGAAATCATCAAGTCTCCTTTGTTGCCTTGTAAATGACTCTGAAACCCAGAAAGCAATGCTATTCTAAAGGCTACACAGCAAACTGGCTTCTAAATAAAGCTTGAGGGAACAAGTATGTAGCAAGCACCTACCATCTTCTGAGGATTGCAGCAAGCATTTTCTATACATAAGTTCTCATAACATTTCTTCGATGTCAGCATCACCATTCTCATTTGATACATGAAAAAACTGAGACTATATAGCTAATAATTGCCACAAGTGGAATTAAAGCACTGGTGTAATTGAGTTCTTTTCAGTACACCAGTGTTTCTCCGAATGCACTCACGCCCACATCCCGGTTTTTTGCCATATCCACACACCAAATATGTCATTGTTTTCTAAACCTTTTCTTTAAATAGACTAAACATTTATAAAGGAAACTTTTTATCACCACCTAAGTGTAAAACAATTATCATGTGCCATAAGTAGAAGACATTCGTAGAAGTAGATACAAACCAACCAAAATACCAGTAAATTTTAGTTAGACTCTGCTGCTCCCTACATTGGCTTTGCATCCTTCTCTTTGTTGACAAAAGAGATTAGCAATGGTTAGAGAGGTAGTAAAGGCCTGTCAACATCAAACTGAGATGTAAGGATTGACAGAGAAGACAGGGAAAACTTTCACTATGGGATTCAGCTGTTCGACGGCACATCAGAGAGTGACCTAAAGTCATCTTGTTCCTATCTCAGATAATTTTGAGTCCTGTCCTGGTGCCTACTCCTCACTTTTGAGAAACACTGACGTACCTAAAGCACCTGGGCAGGTTCTCCAGGTCATGTTTCTCTAACTCTGGTCAATATCAGAATCACCTAGAGGCTTCTTAAGAACTCAGATTTGAGTCTTCCCAAGTTTCTGACTCAGCAAGTCTGGGGTAGAGCCTGAGAAATGGCATTTTTAACGAACTCCTGAGTAATGCTGAAATGATCTGGGCAGAAACAACAACTAGAGAATCACTGCTCTGGGTTGTACTTGGGGTTGGGGGAAAGAGGTGGAGAATATACGGTGGCATGTATGTGAAAATTTCGCCATCAAGTTTGATAGTAATTGCAGGGATCTGGTAGTTTTATTGAAACAGGTAGATACAGCAAAGAAACCATGTATTCTTGTGTTCCTGTGTTGTTTCTTCAATCTAGTGAGTTCAAATTGATACCACACCGCATCAGAGCAGCCTGCAGTAACTTCGGGTGAGGGATAGAAGTCCTCCCCCAGGCCCAATAATTCAGGTCATTTCCAGGTGGCTTACTATCTGCAAGGTTCTTGTCTGCTCGTAACAGCAGCCAGTGATCATTAATCCCAAAAGCAGAAAATGAGACTCTCCTTCTTTCTTCCACACATTAAGACGTTATATAACACTAATAAATGCCATGACAGTTACTATTCCCTCTCTTCTGGTTCCAGTTAACAGTAATGACTAATAATTATAAAATGCCTGTGTGAGCCAGTCATTGCATTGTACTAGGTGATTATACACACACATACACACTCTCAATGCGAGGTTTGAGGAGCTAAGTAACTTATCTAAGGTCACACAAGAAGTAGAACAGTGATTCGATTCTAATTTCGATGACTATTGTTTTTCTACTAAGCCACCCCACTGCTACTGTTACTACTTATTGGCTCAATCTTAATATAATTGTATTTTATAGAAAACTAAAAGAAGGAGAAAAGGCTCCAGACGCTTGAAACTTCTGAAAGAAAATTTTAAAACGATGCCATTGAAAGGGAGAAATCAGTGATATTTAATCAGCAATGGAGGTAGAGCTCCCTAGGTTCAAGGGTGGAGGGATGTCTGACGAAGTCTTATTTTTCGGAGAGGGAATAAGTAGGTAAAACCAGTCTCAGAAATCCAACCTGTCTTAGCTTACTCTTGAGTCAAGAAGGAGATTTTTATTCCTCTCTGGAATGTCAAGGGCCATTTTGGAGAACAAGTATGGTAGAATAACCAACACCGAATTGAGAGCCATGAGCCTTGGTGGTTGTTTTGTCTCAGTAACTCAGACTTTGTTTTCCTGAGTCCCAGGTTCACCATCTGTAAACCAGACAGCTGGCCTAAGTTCCTTTCTCAGTTCTGCCTTTCAGAATGGCAGACTCCTTCAACTGGGTTTATTGGCACCATATGCCTCAAAATGGCAATGCCCATCTTTTAGCATAAGGGCAATATGGTTTGATTGCAAACTCAGCAGTGGGTTTCAACCTTCAGTCTTTCTATTAATCCACCCATATGTGAGGTTATCCTGCTACCTTCTTTGGAAGATACATGTTAACAACTGGAGGAGGGAATTTGAACCCTCTGAGGTAGAAATACAATTTAAATCCATATAAATAGAATTTAAGAAATGAATGATCTGATAAATTTTTAAAAAGTCACCAATGGCAATGAAATGGCAAATTCAGTAGGTGTTGTTAGGAGTAATTATAGTAACATCTGAAAAGAAAACAACATCTGTGATTTGCCCTACTAATGGCTTAATGTAACAGTGCATCTGTTACTGGAGTAACACTCCTAGCGATCTTGACTGTCTGTTTGCAAGATCTGGAAATAAAGAAAGGACTGTTGGAGAAGAAAGGAACAGGGCGCCAGATTGGCTACTGTTGGTCAACTTCCTCCCCAGAATTTTGAATTCCCCTCCAGCTACCTCGGCCAGAAGTGTGTAGAAAATTTAGAGGACAAGTGAGTTCCACCTTGCATATGAACTCCTGCAGGCTAAACAACTAGCGGCTCATAGTGATTTTTAAAAATTTACTTTTCATCTTGTGATTAGATATGTGTTACCCCAGCCCTAATGGCATGCCTCAGTAGGATTTTACTAAAGGTACTCATCATGACTCGTATGAATGAGGCTTTTTTTTTTCTGGGGGGAGGAGTTAATACTCAGGGAGTAAACTTATTTTCTTTAAACATCAATTTTCTCCTTTGAACTCAAAGGAAATCCAGAAGTTCCCACCTATAGTTGAAATCCACTGCAACGTGCCAGCTTCAGGGTATATCTAGATGAAATTGGGAAGCCATATAATAGTCTCAGTCTTTTCCTCAAAGCTGTATTTTCTCTCTGCTTTGAGAAACAGACACTAACTACATCTCCTTCTTCAGCCTGCAATGGATGAATGCAGGATAGATTCTTTTTTTTTTTTTTTTTTTTTGCGGTACGCGGGCCTCTCACTGTTGTTTGCAGAGCACAGGCTCCGGACGCGCAGGCTCAGCGGCCATGGCTCACGGGCCCAGCCGCTCCGCGGCATGTGGGATCCTCCAGGACTGGGGCACGAACCCGTGCCCCTGCATCGGCAGGCGGACTCTCAACCACTGCGCCACCAGGGAAGCCCTAGATTCTTTATCATAAAACGTATCCAGGTCCATTCAAACTGCAAGCTCTATTGCATGAGGAAGCAGCATTTGCCAAAAGCTTATCCTAATGAAATCAACTGAAGAAAAATACAACATTCTGTTACAAAAGAAATGTGGATCTCACACTCAGCAAGGCAAACACAGTTTCAAATGTGGTATAAAGAAAAATGGTTATGTGTTGGGCCTGATTCAAAAGTTAGAATCAGTGAGCAGAGGAGGCAATGATTCCTCTATTATATGGAAGGGACAAGTTGCTGTTACTCACCCCAGCAAAGATGACGTCTGTCCTGAGCGGGCTCCATTAGGAACTACGGAAAACAGGGCTTGAAAGTGGCATATTTCTCTTGTGCTGCTTGGCTAAAATATCACTTTTCTCTCCTACGATATTTTTCATTTCTCTGATTATATCTGATGGTGTCAATGCGAGGCCTTAAGCTAACACTCTCTTGGAAACTCAGAGAAGAAGAAGGCCTGGAAAGAAACAACTCTGACCAACAAAGGAGAAGGGACAAATAAGCTGTCTCACTAGAGCCCTGTGAGAAAGAAGAATAGCCTGACAGACCGTGGAGCTCAGTCCCAGAACAGTGAAGGCAGTGTTCTCCGCTGGGCTGCGCGTTTACACAGCACCATCGCTGTTAGACGTGGCTCTTGCATACATTTCTACTTTCTGTGAATCAGTGAGCCAGCAATATCAAAATTCATAAGTGATCGTACTCTCTGTATATGGTACAAAAATGACTGTCCATTTACCTTTTGCAATGCATGTAATTAAGTGTGAGACAAATATAACCTTTGTTATACCTTTGTTTGGGGGCCTGGAATATAATTTAGCTGCTGGGTTTCAAGGGCACTTAAGAAAGAAAAGACTCTCTGCAGTGACTGTTATATGCATGCTGGTGAAGAATTTGCCCTCAGAGCTTCAGAAGTCCCATTCTTCAGTAGTCATTGTTCTGACTGATTACTGTCTGATTATACAAAATAAGGAAAGTGGGACCAATATATTGTATTTATGTGAATACTTCAAACATACAGAAAATCAGAATTGTTTATGGGCTGATTGAGAGCTTTGAGTCACACCCTTAAAAGGAAATTATCACGTATGATATATATATATTTTTTACTGAGTTGTCTGTTACTCAGCTAATTGGGGTGTTAGTTACTGGTGAGCCCATTAAAAAAAAAAGAGAGAAGGTAAAGCAAGCAACAAGCCTATTTTGAGGGTAGCAAAAGGGAAATATTAACAACCCTGGGAATAAAAGGAGGTGAAAAGAAATGAACATACTATCTAACTTCATGAAAATCTTTCCATATGACCTTGGTTGGTTGCTATGTTAACTGTGAACTTACATGTATGGTTGGATCCTATCAGACTACTAAGTAGAAGCACGGACATAAGAAACGTTTTAGAAGGGCTGAAGCATCCATAACGTCTAAACTTTGAATAGCTGTAAGGTACAAGGTAGGAATTTTTAAGAACATAAAATTTGCCTAACAATTTGGACAGTCTAGAAGTTTTTCAAAAGACACTTAGCATTTCACAGACATCCATCTGCTAAAGAGAAGAGTGCTTTGCAAGTCCTAGTTTCTTTCTCTCCCTTTTCTCAGAGTCCTCTGGTTTCTTGGCACTAGTGTGACCTAAAATCACAGATCTGGCTCATCACAGAGTGTTAGCATCAGAATTGAAGGTTGTTTTGCACATGTTTTGCATGTGCTGTGGGAGAGGACACCACTGTAAAGCTTAGAGAAGTTAATAAACTGCTCAAGGCCACACAGGAAGTTGGTGGCAAAGACGGGACCACAAACCACATCTCCTCACTCATAAAACCAGTGCTCTTCCCCTCACCACTTCCCCAGTAGAGAGAGGTGCATACAATTCTGGGACAAGAGGGTCTAGAGTATCTTGTGGACTATTAGGCTGACCAATGGATAGAGAGTCCACAAAGCATAAGCCCATTTTCCAAGCTATTTAGAAACTGTAAATACTAACAGGCATTTGCCAAGTTATTTGCACGATGAAGTTGGAATTAAAAACATCACTGTCTGGCTAATTAGAACCCTAAAAACAAGTAATAGATAGCAAACACTATGTTCAGTTTTTGCTAGAGAGGCCATGTTTCTTTTGTCCGGCTGTTGGAATTCCCTAATAAATCGTGTTGAAAGATCACACGTCACAGAACTGTATGTAGTTCCCCTTTCCTGCCATCAGCTTTTCTACACTTAAGTGAATCAATCATTTTGTACGTATTTGCATTTCTCATTGGCTGCATCATGCTCTTCATGCATGATTTTTAGAGTTTTTCACGGTTAGCCTTTATATTCTTGCTGCCCAAAATTGCCAATGAAGAAGCAATGTTTGACAGAAACTTTTGCCCCTTCATCTCCCACCCACCCATACCATATACCCAGGATAAACTTCATAAGCTTAAGACCAGTTATTTACTAAAGGCTGTGCAAATTTTAGTGGTACTAATTGTTATAACTCTTGTTGAGTGGTGATTTTGTGCCAAGCACTGGGGTGAGCACTCTACATAATGCGACTCATTTAATTCCCCAACAACCTTAACAGATTGACATAATTATTTCCATAAAAAAAGTTGTAAAATTCTTCAAACAAACTGAAACAGAAGTAGTTGTGGGGAAAAATCTTATGGTTACTTTGATAAGGCAACGCTTGTTTGTCTTAACTTTACTCAGGAGAAAGGCAAGGGTCTAGACTCATCTTCCCTGAACAAACAAAATCATGTTTTAAGTACTTGGAATGGAAAATAACTTGAGGCCTTTTAGCTGGTTAGACAAATGCAAACACTGGTATAGGATTAATGAACAAAGGTTGGAAAAAGAACAAAAGCATGAGGAGGAGTTAGTAATATGAGAGATTAGCCATAAAATGAGTTTCTTCAGGACTGAGGCAAGGGGATGGACAGTGGGGCAGTGGCCCAGAGCATCAAACATCTCTGGAGATGTAACATGATGGAAAAGAGTTCATTTACCAGATCTCCCCTTAGCAAGAATAAGCAGCATGAGAAGAGGTAAGATATCCTCAAGGGCCATGCATGAACACCCCTAAATCACTGTTTCTCAACAAGGGATGACTTGGCACCCCAGTGGACTTTTGGCAATATCTGGAGACATCTTTGATGGTCACACTGCGATGGAGAAGTCACTGACATGTAGTGGGTAGATCCCAGGGACACTGATAAACATCCTACACTGCACAGAACATCCTCTCATGACAAAGAATTATCTGGCCCAAAATGTCAATAGTGCCGAGGTTGAGAAACCCTGCCTTAAATGTTCCCTGAACTCCAGAGGTGCTGGGTTAAGCTAACCGCAGAACTGAATCACTCAGTAAATGAGTTTGGCGAGTCTTGGTTACCTTTCTCCAACCTAAGCTTTGCTCTTTCTCTAGATACTTGTTGAACAACCTTCTAAAGATGAGCAGTTTGAAGGAGTGTGAAGTCTCGGGCTGGGCCTCTATGAATTAATTTGATTTCTGAAATAATTTTAAAAAGCAAAGACAAAGTGATGGTGAAGAGCCTTTATAGTAAGGAATATTGAGCAGGGACAGGCTCAGCTGAAAAACACCAGCAACTACAGAAAACCTCAGTGGATGATAACTTCTTGGTCGTTTGTCATCAAGTAACTTGTGATATTCAGGGCTCCTAAACCAGATGTGACACAGTGGTAATTACCTGCACAAATATTTCGTTTGGCCTGCACAGACTTAAATTTTAGATTCACTGGCAGCGTTAAACACCTGGATGCTCCTCATAATAATGTAGACTCTTTTTTGGTGGAACTCAAGTAGCCAAACAACTGGCAGCCACGGGTACACTTTCCCACCAGTCAAAAGTTGTCCACTGCTGGGACTTCCCTGGTGGCACAGTGGTTAAGAGTCCGCCTGCCAATGCAGGGGACACGGGTTCGAGCCCTGGTCCGGGAGGATCCCACATGGCACGGAGTGACTGGGCCCTTGTACCACAACTACTGAGCCTGCACTCTGGAACCTGTGAGCCACAGCAACTGAGCCTGTGACACACAACTACTGAAGCCCACATGTCTGGAGCCCGTGGTCCACAGCAAGAGAAGCCACCACAATGAGAAGCCTGCGCACTGCAGCAAAGAGTGGCCACTGCTCGCCGCAACTAGAGAAAGCCCACACACGGTGACAAAGGCCCAGTGCAGCCATAAAAATAAATAAATAAAATAAATTAATTAAAAAAAAAAGAGTTGTCCATTGCTGAATAATGCCATTGTGGGCAGGGCATGACTATCCCCATTCCTCAACTGGCCTGATTCAGGAGGTTCTATTACCTGCCTGGTCCCTGTAGCAACCTTAGTTTGCAACTCCTGTCTTAAAAGATTATACTTGTAGTAGTCTCTTATAATCCTTTGTATTTCTGCAGTGTAAGTTGTGATTTCTCCTTTTTCATTTCTAATTTTATTGATTTGCGTCCTCTCCCTTTTTCCCTTGATAAGTCTGGATAAGGGTTTATCAATTTTGTTTAGCTTCTCAAAAGAACCAACTTCTAGTTTTATTGATCTTTGCTATTGTTTTCTTTGTTTCTATTTCATTTATTTCTGCTCTGATCTTTATGATTTCTTTCCTTCTACTGACTTTGGGTTTACTTTATTCTTCTTTCTCTAGTTGTTTTAAGTGTAGGGTTAGATTGTTTATTTGAGATTTTTCTTGTTTCTTGAGGGGAGATTGAATTGCTATAAACTTCCCTCTTAGAACTGCTTTTGCTGCATCCCATACATTTTCGGTTGTCGTGTTTTCATTGTCATTTGTTTCTATGTATTTTCTTTATTTCCTCTTTAATTTCTTCAGTGATCTTTTGGTTATTTAGTAGCACAATGTTTAGCCTCTATGTATTTGTGTTTTTTTACAGTTTTCTTCCTGTAATTGATTTCCAATCTCATAGCGTTGTGGTCAGAAAAGATGCTTGATACGATTTCAAATTTCTTAAATTTTCCGAGGCTTGATTTGTGACCCAAGGTGTGATCTATCCTGGAGAATGTTCCATGTGCACGTGAGAAGAATGTGTATTCTGCCACTTTTGAGTGGAATGTTCTATAAATATGAATTAGATCTATCTGGTCTATTGTGTCATTTAAAGCTTGTGTTTCCTTATTTATTGTTTGGATGATCTGTGCATTGGTGTAAGTGGGGTGTTAAAGTTCCCTATTATTATTGTGTTACTGTCAATTTCTCCTTTCATGGTTGTTAGCATTTGCCTTATGTATTGAGGTGCTCCTATGTTGGGTGCATAAACATTTATAATTTTTATATCTTCTTCTTGGATTGATCCCTTGATCATTATGTAGTATCCCTTCTTATCACTTGTAACAGTCTTTATTTTAAAGTCTATTTTATCTGATACAAGTATTGCTACTCCAGCTTTCTTTTGATTTCCATTTGCATGGAATATCTTTTTCCATCCCTTCGCTTTCAGTCTGTATGTGTCCCTAGGTCTGAAGTGGGTCTCTTGTAGACAGCATATATATGGGTCTTGTTTTTGTATCCATTCAGCCAGTCTGTGTCTTTTGGTCAGGGCATTTAATCCATTTACATTCAAGGTTATTAACGATATGTATGTGCCTATTACGATTTTCTTAATTGTTGTGGGTTTGTTTTTGTGGGTCTTTTTCTTCTCTGTGTTTCCCCGCTTAGAGAAGTTTCTTTAGCATTTGTTGTAAAGCTTGTTTGGTGGTGCTGAATTCTCTTAGCTTTTGTTTGTCTGAAAAGCTTTTGACTTCTCCACTGAATCTGAACGAGATACTTGCTGGGTAGAGTAATCTTGGTTGTAGGTTTTTCTCTTTCATCACTTTAAGTATATCCTTCCACCCACTTCTGGCCTGCAGAGTTTCCACTGAAAAATCAGCTGATAACCTTATGGGGATTCCTTTTTATTTTTTGTTTTTCCCTCACTGCCTTTAATACTTTTTCTTTGAATTTATGGACAACCACGAAGAAATGGACAAATTTTTGGAAAGATACAATTTTCCAAGACTGAACCAGGAAGAATTAGAAAATATAAACAGAGCCTATCACAAGGAATGAAATTGAAACCATAATTAAAAATCTTCCAACAAAGTCCAGGACCCAATGTCTTCACAGGCGAATTCTACCAAATATTTAGAGAAGAGCTAACACCCATCCTTCTCAAACTCTTCCAAAAAATTGCAGGGAGAGAAACACTCCCAAATTCATTCTATGAGGCCACCATCACCCTGATACCAAAACCAGAAAACAATATCACAAAAAAGAAAATTATAGACCAATATCACTGATGAACATAGATTCAATATCCTGAACAAAATACTAACAATCAGAATCCAACAGCACATTAAAAGGATCATACACCATGATCAAGTGGGCTTTATTCCAGGGATGCAAGGATGCTTCAATATATGCAAATCAATCATTGTGATATGCTGCATTAACAAATTAAGGAATAAAAACCATATGATCATCTCAATAGATGCAGAATAAGCTTTCGACAAAATTCAACACCCATTTATGGTAAAAACTCTCCAGAAAATGGGCACAGAGGGAACCTACCTCAACATAATAAAGGCCATATATGACAAACGCACAGCAAGCATCATACTCAATGGTGAAAAACTAAAAGCATTTCCATTAGGATCAGGGGCAAGACAAGGATATCCACTGTCACCACTCTTATTCAACATAGTTTTGGAAGTCCTAGCTACGGCAATCAGGGAAGAAAAAGAAATAAAAGGAATGCAAATTGGAAAATGAGAAGTAAAACTGTCACTATTTGCCAATTACATGATATTATATATAGAAAATCCTACAGATGCCACCAGAAAACTATTAGAACTAATCAATGAATTTGGTAAGGCTGCAGGATACAAAATTGACGCACAGAAATCACTGGCATTCCTATACACCACCAACAAAATAATCAGAGAGAGAAATTAAGGGAACAATTCCATTTACCATCACAACAAGAAGAATAAAATACCTAGGAATAAACCTACCTAAGGAGGCGAAAGACTTGTACTCAGAAAACTATAAAATACTGATGAAAGAAATCAAAGATGACATAAACAGATGGAGAAATATACCATGTTCTTGGATTGGAAGAATCAATATTGTGAAAATGACTATACTACCCAAAGCAGTCTACAGATTAAATGCAATCCCTATCTAACTACCAATGGCATTCTTCACAGAATTGGAAAAAAAATCTTACAGTTCGTATGGAAACACAAAAGACCCCGAATAGACAAAGCAATCTTGAGAAAGAAAAAAGGAGCTGGAGGAATCAGGCTCCCTGACTTCAGACTATACTACAAAGCTACAGTAATCAAGACAGTATGGTACTACCACAAAAAACAGAAATATAGATCAATGGTACAGGATAGAAAGACCAGAAATATACCCACACATATATGGGCACCTAATTTACAACAAAGGAGGCAAGAACTTACAATGGAGAAAAGACCACCTCTTCAATAAGTGGTTCTGGGAAAACTGGACAGCTACATGTAAAAGAATGAAATTAGAACACTCCCCAACACCATACACAAAAATAAACTCCAAATGGATTAAAGACATAAATTTAAGGCCAGACACTATAAAACTTTTCGAGGAAAACATAGGAAAAACATCCTTTGACATAAACCACAGCAAGGCGGTTAGAACTTTTTTGACCCACCTCCTAGAGTAACAGAAATAAAAACAAAAATAAACAAATGGGATTAATTAAACTTAAAAGCTTTTGCACAGCAAAGGAAACCATAAACAAGACAAAAAGACAACCCTTAGAATGGGAGAAAGTATTTGCAAATGAAACAACAGACAAAGGATTAATCTCCAAAACATACAAACAGCTCATGGAGCTCAATATCAAGAAAACAAATAATCCAGTTAAAAAATGGGAGGAAGACCTAAATAGACATTTCACCAAGGAAGACATACAGATGGCCAAGAGACACATGAAAAGATGCTCAAGATCACTAATTATTAGGGAAATGCAAATCAAAACTACAATGAGGTATCACCTCACATCAGTCAGAATGGCCATTATCAAAAAATCTAGAAACAATAAATGCTGGAAAGGGTGTGGTGAAAAAGGGAACCCTCCTGCACTGTTGGTGGGAATGTAAATTGGTACAGCCACTATGGAGAACAGTATGGAGGTTCCTTAAAAAACTACAAATAGAACTACCATATGACCCAGCAATCCCACTACTGGGCATATACCCTGAGAAAACCATAATTCAAAAAGACACATGCACCACAATGCTCACTGCAGCTCTACTTACAATAGCCAGGACATGGAACCAACCTAAATGTCCATTGACAGATGAATGGATAAAGAAGATGTGGCATATATATATACAATGGAATATTACTCAGCCATAAAAAGAAATGAAACTGAGTTATTTGTAGTGAGGTGGATGGACCTACATTCTGTCATACAGAGTGGAGTAAGTCAGAAAGAGAAAAACAAATACCGTATGCTAACACATATATATGGAATCTAAGAAAAAAAGGTCATGAAGAACCTAGGGGCAAGACAGGAATAAAGACACAGACCTACCAGAGAATGGACTTGAGGATAGGGGGAGGGGGAAGGGTAAGCTGTGACTAAGTGAGAGAGTGGCATGGACATATACACACTACCAAACGTAAAATAGATAGCTAGTGGGAAGCAGCCACGTAGCACAGGGAAATCAGCTCGGTGGTTTGTGACCACCTAGAGGGGTGGGATAGGGAGGGTGGGAGGGAGGGAGACACAAGAGGGAAGATATATGGGAACATATGTATACGTATAACTGTTTCATTTTGTTATAAAGCAGAAACTAACACACCATTGTAAAGCAATTATATTCCAATAAAGATGTTAAAAAAATAATAATATATTTATTACATGTTAATATATAACATTTTAACAAAAAATAACTATTTCCCAACAAAAAATTTAGTGAGAATTTTTCTAAATCTCATTACCATTTGGATTAGAGGACAGCTGGATTCTCATATCTGTTTATCCATTCATTCTGTTGCATCACGTTCTTGTGTTCAAATACCTGAAGAAAAATCCAGCTTTATACATAGTTATAAAAGGGAGGACTCATGGATCCCCCAAAAGACCTTTGAGAACTGTGATTAGTTTTATGTGTCAACTTGGCTATGCTACAGCGCCCAGTTATTCAATCAAGCACTAGTCTCGGTGTTGTGAAGGTATTTTGTAGGTGTGATTCAAGTCCATAATCGGTCCACCTTAAATAGGGCCTGATTTGATCAGCTGAAAGGTCTTGGAAGCAGAGTTGTGTCTTCCCTGAAGAACAAGAAAAAATTCCGTCTGTAGATAGCAGTCGCAGCTCACGCTTGAGAATTCCAGCCTGGCCTGCCCGATGGCCTACCCTATGGAGATCACACTTGCGTAGCCAGCCCAATGATCATGTAAGCCAATTCCTTGCAATAAATCTCTTAATATATATCACCTACTGGTTCTGTTCGTCTGACTGAACTCTGATACAGGGACCCTCTAGGGATCCTCAGACCACACTGTAAGAATCACTGATAGAAGATATATTTCATAAAGCCTTTGATGTCACTTACCTAACTGGCTTAACAATAATTCTATGAAGTCAAAAAGGCAGAAATCATCACTCCTATCATCAGAGAGTATATTTATCAAATGGCACACATCCATCAATGGCTCTTAGTCTTTTTTAAAAAAAAATAAATATATTTATTTATATTTTTGCCCGTGTTGGGTCTTCGTTGCTGCTTGCAGGCTTTCTCTAGTTGCGGCAAGTGGGGGCTACTCTTCGTTGCAGTGCACGGGCTTCTCACTGCGGTGGTTTCTCTTGTTGCAGAGCACGGCCTCTAGGCATGCGGGCTTCAGTAGTCGTGGCTCGCGGGCTCTAGAGCTCAGGCTCAGTAGCTGTGGTTCACGGGCTTAGTTGCTCCGCGGCACGTGGGATCTTCCCGGACCAGGGATCTAACCTGTGTCCCCTGCATTGGCAGGCGGATTCTTAACCACTACACCACCAGGGAAGCCCAATGGCTCTTAGTCTTGATCCTTAAATTCCTGGTTCCTATTGCACTGCTTCTATCCTTCAGTACAATAACCTTGAATATATTTGCAAGTATACACACTGATCTAGACATTCATCTTACTTAATACACTCATGCCACAAAGAATTTCCTTAGAAAAAGTAGGTAGGACTACTTTAAGTGAATTTCTTAAGGGAAAGTGATACAGAAGAAACACAGGGCTTTGTTTTATGCTCAAGCAGTTTACAATTTACCTGGGAGAAATAAGATTACTCACCCCTGAATACATGAGATTTAATGAAGTAATTAGGACTTTGATTCTTTACCAATACTTTTTTAAGCACTAGGCACTGGAATAGGGCCACTTTCATCTTTTTCAGCTACTTCTACTGTGGAATGGACCTCCTCACCCCGTATTTGATGCTCCCACTGGTCAGTGAGTTTATGGAAGACAGGGGTAGTGACTGACCAGCAGGTGCTTAGTGATAATGACCTGTTGAGTGAATGACTGAGGATGCCAAGAATGGGTGCAATACATAAAGGTGAAAAGAAAGAGCAAAAGTGGAAAAGTTGGGAGAAATGGAGAAACCAAAGAGCTGAAAGATGGAATATGACTTTCAAAAAAAGAATAAAGAGGAAGCTGAGCTGGAGAAAAGGGTGTGTATCAAATAGTAACAAGAGATTTATGAGAACAAATGAAAGCCTTCCATTCTATGAAAGACTGGCCAAGGATCTGTGCTTCATTAGGAAGAAGAGGCAGAATAGTATCATGGCTGAACGTGTAAACTTCAATCAGACAGATGTGAGTTTGGGTCTTAGTTCCATCACACACTAGCTATGTGATCTTGGATAAATTACCTGACCTTTCTGGGCCCCAGTTTCCACAACCGTGAACTTTTAGAGAGTCATTGTGAAGATTAAAGAAGAAAGTATATGTAAAGTACATCACATAGTGCCTAGCACAGAGTAAATCCAGTGAGTGTTGGCTCTCATAATTATTAATGTTACTACTGCCAGCATTATTAATTCTAGGGGCAGCAAGCAGCCCATGGGAGGTTTTTAATTGGGATGGTGATAATGGAGGCACCTGTCAATTTTGAAAATATATTTGATGTTAGTTAGAATGAATCATTAAGGGGAAATACTGGAGCCAGAACAGTCAGGAGGTTACCTTAATAGACCAAGCACAAAGAAGTGACAGAGGTAAGGAACATGCTAGCCCAGCGCTCCTTCCACTGCCTCATCCCATACACAACAGACTGGACCTCTGCAGCTTATTATTCTAAATAAGAGCAAAAGGTCTCTTAAGTATAACTGGGAAAAGAGAAATGGTATAAAATTTTGCAAGTGTATTTAACTTCAATACATTGTTGATCAGATTTAGGGGAGAATTTTAGAATATCAAAGTTGCAACTTTTAGAGATTGTCAAACTCTCTGACATACTGAGGCTTTCAAGCTCCCTCTGCTTACATGGCAAATTAACTCAAGGTTCCCAGAAAACAGATTGCTAAGGAGACACCAGTCTAGGCTAATAATAATAAAAAAAAACTGCTTATAAGTCACATAAACATCTTTGTGTATGTCTAGGATCTTTTGAGAGTTATGTATAGCTAGATACATAAGTATCTACAGAGCTTACGCATGGTGACTATTCACACTGAATGAAACCCATCTGTTAATATCTGGGTACACTGGCGGTAAAGTCAATTGACGACAGGTAGGTGTAAGAGGAGCTGACTAGGAGAAATCACTTGCCAATCTATAGCACTGGTCTTGTTATGTCTGTATCCAGTAATTATGACATCTTTTAATTTTCAAGTAAGTTCTTGGTCTTAGTGTGAGGTTTAATCTTTATTTTCAAACACAGAGAACTGGGATTCTCCCTGAGCAACTTGAAGCATAGCAGAATGTCAGTAGGCTGAATCACAGGGTTTCCTAAAATGGTACAGTTCTAATAATGTGTACACACTGAAATCCAAAGACATGCTGATCTCCACGTATAACACTTCTGACTTAGTATGGGAGGTCAATGACAAATAGTACAGAACATTCACCAGAATTATGATTTAGCTACTCGTTTAAAGTGGAATTTCTAGTCTCAGTTGATTGAAACACATGTGCTTATGTTTCAGTGTAATAGATGTGAATCCCCCTTTCAAAAGAATTCCAAGTTTGCATTGTGCATTTGTGCAGAAATCATTGATTGGAATAGGTATTCCATGAGTATAAAGGAAAAAAAAGACATTAAGGAAGAGACATCTCATAGTGGCCTTTGTACATGATTTTCTCTCCATCAAATGCTAGTACTCAAGTTGACCTTCCAGGTAGAAGGGATGGATTGTCTCAGAGCCAAAAATGCATTGTTGTGCAGGCCCTGTGGTTGTCTAACAATACACATTTGCAAGGTAGCTCCTTGGGACAGAGGTGGAGTGAGACCTGGGAAGAGAGAGCTGTGATCTTCATCTAGAAATAAAAGCCTTGCATTAGCTAAACGTACTGATAAGCAGTGTGTGTGGCTCACCACTTCCTATGGCTTCTAGGTGAGAGGTAACTAGGAACTCATGGAGTTAAAGCAATCAACTTGGAATAACAGCTTAAGATGAAATAGGGCCTCAGATTTTAAGTCTTCCAATATTAGCATATCACAGATAAAGGAGACAGACTCAGGAAGGTTAAGGAGGGTCATGAGTCAAGGTGACCGCCAGGACTATTTTATAACTTCTAATCCAGTATATTTTTGCCACTTCACACTGTCTCAGTGAGGTCACCATGATCACTGTATTTCTACCCAACTGTTTTCTACCCATTTACTTTAGCAAAACGGGAGATTTATTGGCTCACAGAACTGGAATGTTCAGAGATCCAAGGGCTCTAATAATTGCATGTTTTAGTCTGGCTTTTTCTGTGTGGTGGGCCAGATGGCCTTTGGAAACTCCAGACACATATTGACTCAGCCTATAAGCCTCATTAGAAGGTCTTTCCTGACACATTTTATTTTGCCAAAGTCCCAGGAAAACCTCTAACTGGTTCACTCTGGATTAGGTACCCATCCACAGCAGCCCATGACATACTCTGTGCCAAAGTCTTTTAACCGCATTGAATATATTATTCATAAGAAAAAGGGGTTATCTAATTAGAAGGAAGTCAGGGATTCTAAACAGGCACAAGCAACTAACATATATCATAATCATATTTCTAAAATAAAATATCATGGAAGGAAATAACTAAAAAGGGAAACTTACCAAACAACGGAATACCAACTATGGAAATGGTGTTGCTTTTCTTCTTTAAAATAATTTGTGTCAATATCTGTAATGACAAAGATAAGGAAAAATCTCATTTCAGTAGATCAAAGATTGATTCACTATAGCTTACATCACAATAATTGCTTTCATACACACCCAACATAAAATATTTTATAGTCTTTGCACAGTGTCTGGCATTTAATGAATGCTCATTCCCATTCTTTGCACATGTACAACCGTTAGCCTTATTTGTGCCAAGGCCACTGTCATCGCTTTTATCACCACGGACTGCCAGGGTCATTCATGTTATGAAGTCTCAGTTAAAAGACAAAATGGACTATAAGCTGTTCTATATTTTTGGTTTCCAACATTTGAGTTTTTGAATGCCATGATTCCCAGAATGGCCTACCATTTGCTCTGTGATTTCATAGCACATATTCCCACCCTCCTTACATTTCAGTGGGACTTGCATTATTCTGATTTTCTTTTTAATTTCAATCCACATGAACCTTGGTTATTATGTCTTTGAGAATTTCATGATATAGCTGGAATTGTGTCATCTGGTAAAATTAGGTTTCTACAATGTAACTCTGGAGGATAATCAAAGACTTAAATGAAGCACAAACTTATCACCTGTCTAATTTCAGTAGAGACCAAAGAGGTAGTGTGTGATCATGGTTAGGAGCCAGGGCTTTTAAGTTAAGAAGTTCTGGATTCAAATCCTGATTCCCTACTAGCTGGTTTCTTAAGCAAGTTACTTTATCTCTTTAAGACTTAATGACCTCACCTATAACGTGGGACAATACCACCACCTAATTCATAGGTAATGCACGTAGAGTGTGTGGTACTCTTTGAACGTTAAATACAGATTAACCATTATTATGACAGTCATAATGAAAAAATTTATGTGTGGGCAATAAAGAACAGAAAGAGCACCTGCTGCAGTTGCAAGCACAAAATGAGAACACATACATACATCTGTGAATGATGATTTTATCGACAGACATCTTTTACATTTTGTTCAAGAAACCTACCCAAATTTCTTTATTCTCATTGGTCCGCCTCCTTTTGGATTCTTTATAATCACAACTTTTTATCAACAGCTTTGAGGTATAATTGACAGGTAAAAATTGTATATATGTAAGGTACACAAAATGATGGTTTAATATATGTATCCATAGTGAAATGATTACCACAATCAAGCTAATTATCACATCCATCACCTCATGTAGTTACCATTTTTCTGTGTGTGGTGAGAACACTTAAGAGATACTCTCTTAGCGACTTTCAAGTAAACAATTCTATGTTATTAACTATAGTCACCATGCTGTCTGTTAGATCCTCAGAACTTACTCATCTTATAATTAGAAGTTTGTACTCTTTGACAAACATCTCTCCATTTTGCCTGATTATTATTATTATTATTTTTTGCGGTACGTGGGCCTCTCACTGCTGTGGTCTCTCTCGTTGCGGAGCACAGGCCCTGGACGCGCAGGCTCAGCGGTCATGGCTCATGGGCCCAGCCGCTCCGTGGCATGTGGGATCCTCCCGGACTGGGGCACGAACCCGTGTCCCCTGCATCAGCAGGCGGACTCTCAACCACTGCGCCACCAGGGAAGCCCTGCCTGTTATTTTGATTGTTTTTTGTTTGTTTTTTAAGATAAGAAATTAGGACAGATACAGAATTCTGTGTGACTCTTGAATGTCTCTCAAATCTATTCATTTCTTCCATTTCTTTTTTTTCTGTGAATTTTTTATTTTTATTGTACTTTTTTATTAATTTTTATTGGAGTATGGTTGCTTTACAATGTTGGGTTAGCCTCCACTGTACAACAAATCTTCCATTTCTACTGCTTGAGTCCAGGCTATCTCTTCTCTTGCCTGCTCTCTCTTGTTCTCACTGCTTCTGTGCTCACTTCCTATGGTGGTCATTGCTCCTGGTCACCAATAGTCATCCCTCCTCTACTTCTGGGCACTTAGGAGGATCGCCCTTTCCTGTGCCTTAGAGAAATGCATGGGGCTTCCCTGGTGGTGCAGTGGTTGAGAGTCTGCCTGCCGATGCAGGGGACACAGGTTCGATCCCTGGCCTGGGAGGATCCCACATGCCACGGACCAACTGGGCCTGTGAGCCACAACTACTGAGCCTGCGTGTCTGGAGCCTGTGCTCCGCAACAGGAGAGGCCGCGACAGTGAGAGGCCCGCGCACCGTGATGAAGAGTGGCCCCCGCTTGCCGCAACCAGAGGAAGCCCTCGCACAGAAACAAAGACCCAACACAGCCAAAAATAAATAAATAAATTTAAAATTAAAAAAAAAAGAAAAGAAAGAAATGCATGGCCATGTGACCTGTGGTGGCCAAAAAAGTAAGAGAGGAAGTGACGTGTGATGCTTCCAGGCGGAAGCATTTGAGCTGATGTGTGTGGTTCTCCATGTTCTGTCCTTGTTGACATGACCACCAACCTTCCAAATGGCAGAGCTTTTGTCAGCCAGAGTTATAGAGTGAGGATGATGTGGAACAGAGTGACAAATGATGCATGAGCAAAAAATAAAATTTGTTTCACAAGCACAATTTAACTGCTAATTAAAGACCGCATGGAATGTAAACTGTTGCATAATATTCTCTCCAACTGGAATTTAGGTAACTCTTCTGCAGGAATTACAGCTTGCTTCTTATACAGTCTTTGTGTCACCAGCCTGAGCTTAATATAAGGAATCAGTAATTACTTGTCAGTGGACTGACCAGGGAAAGAAACTTGATTCTCTCCTCCAGCCCTTTTAAATCAATTGACTGTTTTATGGAAGTTAGCAGTAGACTTACATACAGTTACCACAGGTATATGGACTGGGATGAGAACCCCTCTTAAAATGTTCTAAGACTCCTCAAGCTGTCCTTTTGTATGGATATGTCTAAGGCCCGTAAATCGCAAAGCATTATTCACTGACTAACAGGAGCCCAAATAAACTTATGCCTTATTTCTATTACCTTTTGATATTCTTCTATTATCAAAGATATGGACGGAGAAAGGTAATGGAGCATGGACTTTCTGATAACTTTCATGTTATCATGGTTTGGCCAAAGGCTGGAACATACAAACCATGATTATAAACAGTGGTATATAAAGTGTCTCCTGGGACTTTGGTCCAAGGTCAGTCTACAGTTTTAGTAGACTCAAGTATTTGATTTGATGTCTCCTTGATGCCTTTCCTGAATAGCACAGTGGAAGCAGAGGTATCAGATGTGAGGGTATCTCAGATTGTGCCTCAACAGGAAGAAAAGTCCAGGCACCAAATGTTTTGCTAGGGAGAGTTTTTATGCAAATAGCCTTGGGAAAGACCTCCAAACTCTTGTTGAAAAACTCCAGAATTTTTCTCCATTCTACTACTTTAATAGTCAGCAGCCCCGAATTTTTGCTGTCACTTCCTTGCCTCTTCCATTTGTTGTCTCCTTCACTTTGTCATCTGTATATCGTATTGATGTGGGTCTTGTTTCTGATTTCCAGGGTCTGCCTTGACTTTTGGTGACTGTGTAGGATACAAATCCCATCTCTGCAATCACATCAGTAACATCAGATAGAGACTCCTCAACTGTATGTCCATAAATGGCCCTTCCCACAATTCTCCACTGTAACTAACTTTGAATTGGGCCAAAGAGTATAGGATGACAGGTCCACGTTTGATTTTCCATCAACCTCAGTAGTGACTAATATTCCACTATCCTTCGTATTTTTATTTTCTTTAAATTCTTTGGAAAGGATCCATTCAGATTAGTTTCATAAGATCAAAGCTCATATTACTATATATTCTTACTTTTTCACATTCTAATGTTTCTGAAATTGCGGTGCCTCTTACACTTGATATTTACCTTTAATGATATATTTTTAATCTCCAAATGCTATTATTAAATTTACAATGCAGTGTATAATTGGTAGCATCTTAGAACTCAAGGTATATGCTAATATTACTCCTCATATTAGAGGTTCTCAAGTACACTTTATGACATTGGCTTCTTATTGCACTGCATACATGCAATTTAACAGAGCTAAAGGGTTATATCCCCAAGAACTGTGAAAGCCAACCAAATCCTGAGCATCACAGGCTAGAGGAGTGTTGAGCCTGGTTTGCACAGATGTATCTGGTCTGCCTTCTGAAACTTCTGTACATAAGTAACAACAACCTTTCCTCATCAAGAGAAGTTGCCAGACTATCACCACATCTGGGGTGGAACAGCAGCTAATTTTACACAAAAAGTCAGTACTTATTTGACTTTTTGCTCAAATTCTCTGGCTTCCCAATCCACTTGAACATGTTGACTAGCTGGTTAATATTTCTCAGGGAAAACTACATTTAATTTGATCCCATTTACTCTTTTTCTCATACTTAAATTTACAAGTAAACATCATCACAGAGTTCACAAGGCTTTATTTAATTTCCGTATCTGCACTCAACATTTCACTTGCTGAAACCACTGCTATGAAGTTTATGCTTTTCTTTAGACAAAATCATATACACCAAACACCCCCCCACTAAAACCCTGCATCTTCTCCAACAACCTCATTGTAAGGCATACACACATATGATAACATATTCACATTTCCAATATGAAAACACACCACCTAAAATTTCTTGTTTTACTTATATAAAAAAGGCGGGCTTCCCTGGTGGCGCAGTGGTTGAGAGTCCGCCTGCCAATGCAGGGGACACGGGTTTGTGCCCCGGTCCGGGAAGATCCCACATGCTGCGGAGCGGCTGGGCCCGTGAGTCATGGCCGCTGAGCCTGTGCTCCGCAACGGGAGAGGTCACAACAGTGAGAGGCCCACGTACCGCAAAAAAAAAAAAAAAGGCGTAAGTATCTCTCTCTGATCTGGAAGTCAGATGTTGAATTATCATAAGTTTATAAAGAAATGTTTTTCTCCTCAACAAATCAACTACATGATACTACCCTAAGCTTTGGGAAGATAATTGACTTTTTCTAAGACCTACAAATTGGTAAGGACTAGCATTTATTGGGATTAAACATTAGGCATGGCTTTAAATTCCCAGGAGTACTTGGTGAGGAGAATCCTGGAATTCATACCACTATACCTATACAGATTAAGAGAATCAAGATTTGGGGCCCTCAGTAGTAGATGAAGCCAGGGATATATTAATACCCATCCAATCTATAATTATTCAATTGCATTAATTAAGTAGGGAAGCCAAGTGATTTCTTTAAGGGTTAAAAATGTATCAACTACTGCAGAGTCAGTGACGTTATGAATGTGCATTGAGATTGATTCATGCAGTCCTGGGTCTAATTTTACTTCTGCCACCTTTTCCTGGTTATTTGACTTTGTATAGCTACTTAATCTCTTAGGCTTAAGATACTAGCCTTAAGTTTCTTCTTCTGAAAAAAAAAAAGCAAAATAATAGCTATTTTACATGATTACAAATTTCCTCTCTCTATATATCTCTATCTCATGTGTGTGTATATACCATATCTGGCATAATGAATACTCAACGGCAGTTGTTGTTAACACTATACTCTACCCATCCCAACTGTAAACTCAAATACCCTACCCTAATAGCTCTCATTTTCCCCTACCAATATGAGAAGTGGACAATCTAATTTATCTTCTAGGCTACCATCATTTATCATCTCACTCTCCCTTTCTGTCTGGCTAAGAGAAGCTGAGAGAGTAGGACTAACAATAAGAATCATACAAATGCCTAATTTCAAGGAAAAAGTGCCGTGGGATAGGAAATAGTCCTATAATTGTTTATTTTTTCAGCTAGAAAAAGAAAAGTCTGAACAAACTTACTAACAAAACCTTCCATTTAAAATTCTTCCCAGCACCTCCTCATAAAAACCTCCTGCAAATAATTGGTACAGAAACAAGGAATCTTATTCAAATATAGGTAATCACAAAGAAATCTTCATAAAAGTTGTCACTTTTATAGATAGATACTATGAAGCGCAAAAGGAGAATGGAACAGGAAAAACAACTGAAAATAATGAACACAATAAAAAAAATATTGCCATGGAGAAGATCAAGTTGTGATTGAGTTTTCACTGTGAAAACAGCACAACAAACCACCTCATGAAATGATGATCACTAAAATTCAGAGATCAAGTCAGACCTCTAGGACCTAGAGAACTATTGTAAGAATACAAAAGGAAAAAAAGAATAGAGCTGATTGGTTTAAGGAAAGAAACAGAAGATAAAACTGAAGCCAACACAAAAATGAATCTGAACTGGGAAGCAACACAAGGGAGATCAAAAATTGCTATAAATGCAGTAAACCACAGAATACTAGAATGGGAAAAGTTAAAAAGATTAGTGAGAGAAATTACTGGTATCAAAGACAGATGTGGTTATAAAAGATGTGTATAATTGAAGCCCGTGATGAAGAAATGGAAATAGGCAATTAAAGCAAATGTTAAGGATTATAATTGAAGAAAATTTCTCAGACATAGAAAAAAACTTGAATATGAAGTTTGAAAGGAAACTCTAGAAAACTAGGGCACCTACAAGGCACTGGTGGGGGACCACAGACACTTAAGGGGACTGGAAGAACCCCCAGCAATTGGCTTGCAGGATCATGGTTCCCAGGCCAGAGGTCAGGCCCAAGCTCCTGTGGTAGGAGCTCCAAGTCCAAACCACAGGACTAACAGAGAACCTCAGACCCCAGGGAATATTAACTGGAGTCAGGCCTCCTGGAGGTCCTAATCTCAGCACCAAGACCCAGCTCTATCCAACTGCCTGCAAACTCCAGTGCCTGACACCTCAGGCCAAAGAACGAGTAAGACAGGAAAACAGCCCCACCCATCAAAAGAAAAAAAAAAATGAAAGGACAAAAAAATATGTTACAGAGGAAGAAGCAAGATAAAAACCTACAAGACCAAACAACTGAAGAGGAAATAGGCAACCTACCTGAAAAAAGAATTCAGAGTAATGATAGTAAAGATGACCCAAAATCTCAGAAACAGAATGGAGAAAACAGGAAACATATAACAAGGATCTAGAAGAGCTAAAGAGCAAACAAACAGTGATGAACACCACAATAACTGAAATTAAAAATACTCTAGAAGGAATCAATAGCAGAATAACTGAGGCAGAAGAACGGATAAGTGGGCTGGAAGAGAAAATGGTGGAAATAACTATCACGGAGCAGAATAAAAAGAATGAAAATAATTAAGAATTAATTTCATGCCAACATGAAAGGATTGTAGACATCACTAATCATTAGAGAAATGCAAATCAAAACTACAATGAGGTATCACCTCACACCAGTCAGAATGGCCATCATCAGAAAATCTACCAACAATAAATGCTGGAGAGGCTGTGGAGAAAAAGGAACCCTCCTGCATTGTTGATGGGAATGTAAATTGATACAGCCACTATGGAGAACAGTATGGAGGTTCCTTAAAGAACTAAAAATAGAACTACCATATGACCCAGCAATCCCACTACTGGGCATATACCCTGAAAAAAACACAGTTCAAAAAGAGTCATGTACCCCAATGTTCACTGCAGCTCTATTTACAGTAGCCAGGACATGGAAGCAACCTAAGTGTCCATCGACAGATAAATGGATAAAGAAGATGTGGCATGTATATACAATGGAATATTACTCAGCCATAAAGAGAAATGAAACTGAGTTATTTGTAGTGAGGTGGATGGACCTAGAGTCTGTCATACAGAGTGAAGTAAGTTAGAAAGAGAAAAACAAATACTGTATGCTAACACATATACATGGAGTCTAAAAATAAAATTGTTCTGATGAACCTAGGGGCAGGACAGGAATAAAGATGCAGACGTAGAGAATGGACTTGAGGACGTGGGGAGGGGGAAGGGTAAGCTGGGACGAAGTGAGAGAGTGGCATGGACTTATATATACTACCAAATGTAAAATAGATAGCTAGTGGGAAGCAGCTGCAGAGCACAGGGAGATCAGCTCGGTGCTTTGTGACCACCTAGAGGGGCGGGATGGGGAGAGGGTGAGGGAGATGCAAGAGGGAGGGGATATGGGGATATATGTATGCATATAGCTGATTCACTTTGTTATACAGCAGAAACTAACACAACATTGTAAAGCAATTATACTCCAATAAAGATGTTAAAAAAAAATGAAAAAAGAAAGGACCCTCTATATTCCAAGAAAGAAGTAGCACAGAATGGCCAACATTATGACATACCATAAAAAAGTTACTGGATGTCAAAAAAAAAAGGGGGAATCCATTGGGAAGCCAAAGGAAAAACAATTCAAGCCCCAGAAAAGTTGGGGAAATAGCTTCAACAAATGCTGAAAGACAGGCAGCATTGCCTATTATATTCTCAGGGACAGAAAATATGGTTTGGAACTTTAAACCCAGCCAAACTATTTTGAACATGGAAGAACTAAGGGAATATTGTTCCCAAGAGACTTTATTGAGAAATCTGTTGGAGGAAAAACTTCAGTCCATCCATATATGATTGTAAAAATTACAGCAAAAAGATTTATGGAGAGGACTGAATCTAACTACAGGACTGAGCCTAAATGTCATTCAGGGATAGTTGTTTCAGAGCAGAATATACATTTTATTAACCTTGACAAAAGTTGGGAAAAGAGGGATAAATGAAGACATGTAATATAAATACATTGATTGCCTCATGTCTTATAGTTGAGAATAGTGAATTAAGAGCTAGAAGGATAACAGAACAAAAGGAAACAACCTAGCAAAGATAACACTGGAAACTGAAATTGGGTGGAAGAATAAAGGGAAAGAGAGAAAATACAGTAGTTTTTATCACTGCTTACGAAAGAAAGTTGATAGATACTATTTAAAGAAATAGAGAATTTAGTTACTACTCATGTTACACTTAATATGAAAACGTAAATATAAACTTTTCAGATTATCAAAAGAAGTACATATAAAATGAAAACAAAGACTATATATAGTAAAGGATTTAAAAAATATTAACGAAAGCTCCCATTCCCTTTAAATTAAGCATATTAAAAGAGTAGGTATGGCTACTTTCCTATGTTAGATCAGTAGTGATTTATGGTCCAACAATCAGTAAAATAAATTTCATTTAAGTAGTTAGTGCTGCTTTTCCCTTGAGGCTCTCTAAAACAATATCTCAGAATATTAAAAGACAGATAAACCTTTTACTTGTGCCTGAAATTATATAAAATTTTCATTAACCCATCAGCTAAATAACTATACCCTAATTGGTGGCAACTTCTTTAATAAAAGACCACATTTTCTTCCAATTGCCAGAACACTCTTCCAAGTGTACATTTGTACATGTGGTATATTGAATAACAGTGATGAGGTTTGCTATTTCAGCAAGGAACCCTTGTTTTTAGGAAGTAGAGTGGTGCTAAGTTTCCAAGCCATCTCTCTTGCAGTGGGATTGGTGAAGAGAGATGTACGAGTTTGCTAGGGCTGCTGTAACAAAGTACCACAAGTGGGTGGCTTAAACAACAGAAATTTAGGGTCTCACATTTCTGGAGCCTCAAAGTCCCAGATCAAGCTGTTAGCAGGGTTGGTTCTTTCTGAGGGCTGTGACAAAAGAATCTGGTCCATGCCTGTTTCGTAGCTTCAGTGTTTTGCTGGCAATCTTTGATGTGCCTTGGCCTATAGACCCATCATCTTGATTCCTACCCTCATGCTCACGTGGCATTCTCCTTCTGTGCACATCTCTATGCACACATCTCTCCTTTGTCTAAGGACATGTCGTATTGGCTTAGGAGCCCACCTACTTCAAAATGACCTCATCATAACTTCATTACATCTGCATATCTATTTCCAAATGAGGTCACATTGTGAGGTACTGGGAGTTAGGAGTTAACTGTGGGAGGAGCCACAATTAAACCTGTAGCAAGACAGAAGAGAAGGTGGTGGTTCTGAAATGGTAGAGCAGACCATTCCACCTGTCAAAGTAGACAAAACCAAACTGGATGCCCATTAAAATCAGGTGTCATTGCTGGTATACATGTTGAATGTCACTGGGACCTCTTGCAGTTTCTTACCTACCAAGTAGATGATTTTGCTTAATGATATTCATCAGTGATAAGAAAAAAGGCAGATGAGTACATCAGAGTATGTGAAGAGGAAATTAAGATCTAAATCCAAGCACCTTGATACTAGGACATCTAATCAGTGAATAGAAACATTCCTGACTTTGTAAGACTTTCAAATTTACTAATAGTCCATTTTTTCTGTCTAGCATATTGTTTATAAGCAACCTTATACTGTTAAATAATAATAACAGTAATAATATACTGTTGTTGGACCTAAGCAAGTCTTCCAAAACCTCATCAGGATTATTAACTCCTCACAGAGACACACACACTCTTTTCTGGGGCCAACTATACTGCAACAATTCTTTGTTGATAACAAAGGGTGTAGGAGTGGGCGGCCTGAAGTTCTACTTGTTGAAATCAACTTAATGTGCCCTGGAGCAAAAAGAGCTTTCCTGTTTTTCAGGTAGCAAAAAACCTCTATCCCACAAATTTCAGCTTCACTTAATTGACCAATGTTTTCCTAGGTCGGGGAATGCTACTTAAAAGGGTTTTGGGCAATGTGAGATAATGCAGGATGCTTCCTAAAAGTGGTAATGTAACCCTGATATTCATAATGAGATTTTTCTTTTTTAGTTCCATTTTGTATTGAATACTCAAAAGAATTAGCTACCTCAGTTTTGTGCTAGTGTGATTTTAAACATTAATACATCCTAATCTCCCTTATAACACAAAGGAAGATACCACAGCTCCAAGTTTTAGTTTCATTTATTTAGAATATGATGTTATTTTTAATTATATTTATTTTATCATTACTATCTAGTTATGGTGTTTGATATAAATATTTCCTTTATGAAAGGGACAAGATTTTTAAAATAAATTGAAAAGTCAATTTTTTAAAAAAACTACAGGGCTTCCCTGGTGGCGCAGTGGTTGAGAGTCCGCCTGCCGATGCAGGGGACACGGGTTCGTGCCCCGGTCCGGGAAGATCCCACATGCCGCAGAGCGGCTGGGCCCGTGAGCCATGGCCGCTGAGCCTGTGCGTCCGGAGCCTGTGCTCCGCAATGGGAGGAGCCACAATGGTGAGAGGCCCACGTACCAAAAAAAAAAGAAGAGAGACAAAACTACAAAATAAGTAACAGTCATGGAGTTAGGCAAACATTTGAAAGGTAGCATGCAAATAACTAAAATTTGGGAATTAATGAATTAATTCTTTCATTTATTCTGAAGGTATTTGCATCCAAGAACAAAGCACTCCACTGGATGCTCAATAAATGTATTTAGTTGCAGGAAACAGTTATCCTCTGCACCCAAATTTGCATGTTTTGGCTGGGCAGAAATGAAAAACACAGAAATCCAGCACATCTTTTTTTTTGCTAGAATAGAGCAAGGGCTGAATTCCAACCACCTTTGGAGCTGGTGGCAATGCCTCCTCCTTCCTTTCTGTTTTTATCCCGGCTTCCCTGTTTTGCATTATGTTTGATCCCACAAGCCACCTCTGACCCTTTTGGGAATAGGCAGAGTATATAAAAAGGGAGGGGATTAATCAGTATCTGTTGAATAAATGAATACGTAAGTGAATGAATAAGTAAGCAGAGGACTGAGGGGGAGAACTGCAAAGCTCTGATGGTTCTTAGCTCTCCTGTTTTAATAAGGAGGGTTGATTCAAAGAGCACACTGTGATTCTAACTAGGAAGGTAGCACCCTGCCTGACCCAGATGGGGACCGTGGAGTCTGAATAGGCAGGAAATTAGAGAAAACACTCGTCAGTGAGTGTTTGTCTTCTCTCCAGATGTACTGGAGGGCTGGCTGATAACCCCAGATGGACCCAGAAATGACTTCTCAGGCAAGTCAGAGGAAACTGAAGCTTACGGTCACCTTGGCTAAACCTCAGATTAAGTGTGTCAGTCCTAATTCAGAGGAATCGTGAAAAAAAAAAGGTCTGGTTGTTAGTGTAAAGGAAAGTTGTAAAACTGCCTTTGAGAGGGAATCCAGCCTGAATTAGTAAGAGAGAGAAAAACTGCCATGTCTTTGTTCTCTGCCCAGGAGGGCCATCAGTGTGACCCTGACAGCTCTTACGGGGAACAAGAGAAAATCCCTGGTGGCCTTGTGGAAGTTGTTTTCATCCTAGGTGACAGGATGATTCACAGGCTGTTGGAGAAAATATCGGTCGCAGAGCAAAGAGAAACATGAGTGAATTTAACCTGCTGTTCTTGACTCTCTAGGTTTTAGCACTTCTTCCCTTGTAATACAGCACTTTACATATATGTCCTCCCTCTCCTAAATTGGACTCCGCCCAAAGGCAGGATTTCTTCCTTTTTTTTTCTTTCTTTTTTTTTTTTTTTTTTTTTTTTTGCGGTACGCAGGTCTCTCACTGTTGTGGCCTCTCCCGCTGCGGAGCACAGGCTCCGGACGCTCAGGCTCAGCGGCCATGGCGGACCGGGGCACAAACCCGTGTCCCCTGCATCGGCAGGCGGACTCTCAACCACTGCACCACCAGGGGAGCCCCAGGATTTATTTCTTGATTCATTTTTGTAGTCTTCATGGTACCCATTATTTGAGACTCAATAGGTGCTTGGTATGTATTGGTTAAATGTATGAATGAAAGTAGACATTTGAAAATTTCTACAGCTGTTATTTAAATCCTTCTCCATGAATGTTTGAGTGCTTACCATGAACCAGACAACTTTTCATCACTGGGAGAAATTTAAAACATCAGTACGCCAGCCTCACTTCTAAAGACATTTGTAGACCTGAGGCTGATGTAGCCATGAACATTAGTAACATTTATACAACTGAGATCATAAGAAACAAAGTGAGAGGGGGATATAGCAAAGGGATGTGAGTGCACAGAGAAAGAGGAATCAGATTTGGGGACTGCTTAGAGCAGAGACTGGGGAAGGAGCACTTGTTGAAGGCTTTGAAGGATGAAATTCAATAGGTGTAGGTAACTCTGGAGAGGACGTCCCAAGGGAAAATTATACCCCAGACAAAATCTTGACATGGGATAGAACAGAGTTTGTTTTGGCGTGTTGGGTAGTTTAGAGGGGCTATGATAATGTTCACAATGTGGGGGTGTGTATGTATGTGTGTGTGTGTGCGTGTGTATGTGTGTGAGAGAGAGAGAGGGAGGAAAGGGGGGACAAAGGAGGAGGAAGAGAGAGAGAAAGAATCGAGGAGTTAAGGTCATTTGGGCACAGATTTCACAGAACCTTAAACACTGGGTGAAGCCGTTTGGATTTAACTAAGTAATGAAGATCATGGAGCAGGGACATGGCACAATCTCAGCTGCTCTTTAGAATCTGGATGCAACAATGAGCTCATCTGACCAACAAAGCTAGGCAAGAGTTACTGACACCCCCTCCTCCAGGGTCATTCTTTTCCTTCCTGGTATCAAGGGTGCACCACCTAAAAGGAGACTCCAAAAGATGACAGCTAACTCAAGGAATGGTTCCCTGCTGGAATGTCATCCAAAAAAGAAAGGACAATGTAACAAGGAAACAGTGGGAGAGCCCTTCTAAAGCACAAGGCACATTTGTCTCTATTTGAGGGATGATTTAAAAAAAAAAAAAAAGCTTCCCTTGAACATATGTCCTTAAAGGGAATGACCTAAGTGTTTATTTTTACTTTTTAGCAGGAAATGTATTCCTGTGCAATGGAATACCTAGAATTGTCGAGGGAAAGCTCTATCTCACAAAGGGATGTCAGCTGGTAAGCACAGAATGAGTGACAGAATTAGAAAAAGCACCTGCCAGCTCTAATGTAATTGATTCAGGCATGAATTTTCAATTGGTGTTTAAACTATTAGGTGAATGGAAATGTAAGCACGTAATGAACAAAACACAAGTGAGATCTCATCACCCCTCTGATCAAAGCTCGGCACTGGCCCCCTTTCACTCTAAGAGTCCAATTCCTTACAGAGGCTCCCATGATCTCACACCATCTGCCTCCATTCCTTTCCTAAACGCAACCTCACTGTGATCCCCTTGTTCCTGTAACTTCAGCCACACCAACCTCCTTAGTCACGCACCCTCCTTAAGGTCTTCTGGTCACTATCCTCAAAGTCTGGATTCCTCTTCTCCCAGACGTCTGCATGGCTAACTCTTTTCTGATACGAGTCCCTATTAACAGTCAACTTCTCAGCACCGTGTTTACAAATACACCCCACTCCGTTGCCACCCTCGAACACTCCCAGTCTCTGTCACTCCACTCTCTGCTTTTCCCTACTAGGCATCTACTGAGTGTTAACCTATGATATAATTTACTTATTTGGGGAGACAGAGATTTTTGTCTTTTGTTTTCTGCAAAAATCCCAGGTATCTAGAATAGCACCTGGAATGCAGTAGTTGCTCAAATATTTGTATAATGCATTGAATAAAAGCCTATGGGCAAAGGAGTCTTTTGTGAGTCACCTTTGATAAGTGGCTCCTGTACTGCCCATGCATACAGTGGGAGCACAGATCGCAAGTGGGGACTGACCTCTGCGTACATGAAGGGGCAACCCTTGCCTCTGGGCATTCACTACCATAAATAGGTGAGAAGTGTTGCCTAATTAGAGGATAAGGAAAATATATTAGTGTTGAGAAATTAATGAGCTTAGGGAACAGAAAATCAGTGCCTCTGACAAAGGAATCTGTTAGAAAAACAAACACAGCAGAGGCCAAGAGAGAGCAATACCAACTTCTAGACTTGGACCTTTCTGCTTCAAAGATGCAGAAGTTTCGTCTCTGATAAACTTCATTAAAAAGCCAACAGAATTCTCTCAATGCCCAGGCAGCTTCTTTGAATTTGCCTCCTTTTGTGAGCCGTTCTAGAAACCAGCCCAGGATCTGCATGCTGGGGAAAGAATCTTTCGTCTGACCAGGGATTAAGGCAATCTGCTTCTTCGGTCTGGGGGAACCGTTCTCCTGGGGGCCAGGGGATTAGGTATAAGCAGCTGTCTGGAATCAGGGAGAAGAGGGAAGGAGGCAGAAGTACACAGTCCAGTCTCAGCACAGGCTGTGAGCCATTCCAGTTTCTCTTCTATAATCAGCTTTGTTTTCCTTTGTTCCTACGATTATGATCTTTTATGTTTTTCATTCTAGCCGCTCCTAATTCACGAAGCCATGAAAATGGGTGTCAGGGGTCTGAAAATTTGTGAGAACTAGACATTATCGTTACAGTGAATAAATATCAGATTTTTGTGTACATATATGTACTATTTTTGAGCTATAGGTGTTCTTGGGACCAATGAAATATAAAAATGCTATTAAAAGTGTTGCTGAGTTCATTGAATGGCTTGTTATACTACTCCTAACACAGTAACCTTTTGTCACGATGGCTCAAATAAACATGAATTGCTATTATCACAACGTTAGACAAAATCTTCCGTGGGAAAAAATATGGTAGGGATAAATCATCTAGGTCAAGTTCATCACTTACTTCCTTAATAGTTTGGAGAACCAAAGAGAGGGAGACGTTAAGGTCTCATGGTGAAATAACAGAAGGCTGGAGCAGAATCCTGGTCCTTGGACACCCAGCACAAGGCTCTCAACAAGGGCTCTAACCTGCCAGCTGACTCCAGCCTTCCAACATTCCTCACTGAATGGACATTCCCCTACCCTTGACCTCTGACCATTTAAACTCTTGCTAGGTGGGTCAGAATCAAGGGGCCAGAGTGGTCAGCTGATAAGAGGATCCTTCTCTAGAAGGTAAGACCTGCTTTTTGCAGAACTAGATGCTCCTCCCCCACTGGCAGTGCAGCTCACACAGGGGTTCTCAGGAGAGGTACCCCAAGCCCGACGTTCCTTTCTACTACAGATCAAGCAGCTGGCTGCCTCGCTTCTCCTCTCACCCCAAACCAACACATTCTCCACATTGCAGTGTGAATGAAAAAGATTGCCTGCCATATCAATAAACAAAGGATCTTGCGGGCATCAAGCTATCACATTATAGCTTCCCAGCTGGTGAATCCCGAGGGAACTCACAATGGAGACAAACGGGCTGCCCACTGCAAAGCCCTCAGCCACCGCAGTCACCCCCACCTGTGAACTCTGAAGAGATTCAGGATGGAGAAAAGCAGGATACTGGCCCCGGATAGCTGAGGTACATATCGAAGGAATGATTTCTGTGAGCCAGACTCTTGCATCTTCCCCTATACAGAAAAGTGCTAAATTCCTTAACTTGAGATATCTGGTTTTCTTTCATTAACAGTAATCCTTTGATGTTCCAACTACCTGGTCTTTGTTACAAAAACTCCTATATATCCTGGCTTCCCCCGCCCCTGGCTTGCCTCTTGAGAGCAGTCCCTCAGAGTCATCTGAGAGTCCTGTCTCCTGGGCTTAGTCTTTAGAATGTTGGTCAAATGTCCTTAGAATGTCGGTCAAATGTCCTTAGAATGTTTTTCAGTCAACAGCAGCGTGAGTGGTATTTTCAAAACAGAAATCTATGACTTGATTCAACAAGTCTTTGACCATCCAGCCCTAACCCTTACAGAGCTTACGCAGAAGTGGGTAGTGAGACAGGTAGCAAGCAAAGACATGACAGGGGTGGTAAGAGCTATGAGGACAGGAAGTGGAGGGGAGAGACATGGTGTGTGTTTGGTGGGTAATTTTTACTCTTCTGAGGACTAGAAACAAACTCCTGAGTGTGGCCAGTAGGGTTCTACCTGATCTGGCCCGGGCTGCCTCTCCAGACTCGTGTTATGCTGGATGTCAGACCCTGATCTCTACCGTGAAGTTTGCCACTGGGCCTTTGCATGTGCTCTTCCCTGTCTACCTCAGACCGCCTCCTTCTCCCTAGTAAATTCCTTCAGAAGATTCTTCAATTGCCACTTTACCAGGGAAGACTTCGCTGCCGCCCTCTGGCACCATGGAGATTCTCCTTCAGAGCATTCATCCCATTCATGATTTAATTCTTGTGGTTATTTGACTAATGTCTGTTTGTAAACCCCATGAAGGCAAAGTCGATGTATTACTGGGCTCATCCTAACACTTAACAGGTGTTTAACAGATATATATGGAATGAGTAAAGATTCTCTAGGGATTCTCTTTGTGGACTTTTAAGGTCTTCTTAGCTGGGGATTTTAGTGACTCTACTAAATTGTTTTTTTTTATTGAGGTAAAAGTTACGCACTGTAAATCGACCATTTGCGAGTATGCCAACAGTAAGTTCGTACATTCACAATGCTGGGCAACCATCACTCAGTTGGAACTAGATAATTCCAACATTTCCCTCACACCAAAGGGAAAGCCCATACCTAGTAAGAAGTCACTCCCCTCCCACCTCCCTCCCAGCCCGTAGCAGCTACAAATCTGTTTTCTCCATCTACAGATTTGCCTCCTCTGGGTATTTCATATAAGTGGACTCATACAACACGTGACCTTTTGCGTCTGGCTTTTTTCACTTAATGTTTCACAGTTCAACCGTGTGGTAGCATGTACCAGAAAGCCAGTTCGTTTTATGGCTAACACTCCATTGTGTGTGTATGCCAGTTATACCTATCCATTCGTCATTTGATTGGGTATTTTGGTTGTTTTCACATCCTGAGTTTTGGGACTAGGGATGTTATGATCCTAAGTTTAAGATCTCCTCCCTCCCTTCCCTCCTTTCTTTTCACTACTTCTTTACCATTTTTGGAGCATACTAACGGGGTGGAATTGCTAGGTCCTAGAATAATTTTCTAGTTAATGTTTTGAGGTCTCTTGCGTACGAAGAACAGATACTACGTTTGCGCAGTTGCTGAGGTTTCTCCTCTCTGCCGGAACTGTCTGGTTTCCATGACTTTGGCAGGTGGCTGAGCAGCCTTGTGCATGCTCTGGGTGACCATCGTGGGCGCTCTGTCCCTTGTGCCAGAATCCCCCCCAGCCTGTGTCCTTCACCTCCTCCAGTGATTTTCCCCATTACCTCTTCCTTTCAATACATGACCTATTTTTCTTTCCAAAAGCCATTAGCCTCCATGGAGCCTAGGAAACAGGTTTAAATGTGCCCTTGCAGCCAAAAGTTGCATATGAGTTTTGACAGAAAAAGACATTTCCCTTGGCCCTATTCATTTACTTCAGTGAGCCAGTCTCCAAGTTTTGTCAACTTGGGAAAATTATTTAACCTCTGAGTCAATTTTTTTCATCTGTAAAATAGGAATGATATGTGTTTTGTAGAGGTAAAAGAAATATAGGTCAAAAGCTTGGAGCTCTGCCTAGCAGAAAGCATATGAAATACTCATTTGTTATTTTTCTCCAACCTAAGATGCCGTAGTATAGAGGGAATTTCATTATTATAATTCTTTAAAATATCATTTTTTATAATGATTCCTAATTATTTGTTTTAAGCAGAAAGTTGACATTTTCTTAATGTATGAGTCCTTTAGTGAGACGCTGCAATCTTTAAAGAATTAAATGTGCTCCTTCTCTGACTGAGATCTTCCTATGGCTTCTCATTGTGTTTAGAATAAAACTCAAACTTCTTCCATAGGCCTTCATGATCTCTTCTGATCTGGCCCCTGTCTTCCCCTCTAGCTGTGTTCTCCCACCTCTCTCCGTTTCTCTCAAGCTGCAGCCTTGCAGGTCTGCTGTTCCCCCAGGGCCCCAATTTCTTTCCTGCCTCAGGTCCTTAGCGTCTGCTGATGACCCAGGCTCCAACCTTGTCTCCCAGGCTTTCCCAAGCTTTGGGGTAAGAAAGAAACTGCTATCAATTTCCTTAACTGCTTTCATTCCTTATGCTTGACATTTAAAAGGAAAACAGAACCACAATTTTTTGTCACTGCATGCTTTCTGATAAATATTTATTTGTCTACCTAGAGGTGGTCAGTCCCCGCTTCTGAGCTGTGAGCTTCATGAGGCAAGGAATCTGGTGTGTTTTGCCCTCACTCTTCACACACAAAGCATCTCGACAGAGGAGCCTCCCCTTTGTTGAATGAATGGAATCACGATTTCTCTTCTACCTTGGTGCCAAAATCATCTCCAGTGAGCCTTATTTCCAATCCATAACGAGATCAAAAGTGATAGTAAGGGTCGATATTAAAAGCGTTCCCATTTGCAGTAACATATACAGAGACATGCAGCTGCCTTTACAGAAGCAGCTTTGACATGGGGTGGGAGTGGGTGTCAGGGTTTTTACAGGGATATTGAGAAAAGTACCGTGAGCGCCCACTCCCAAGAAAAAGGAACCACAAGGATACCACAACATCAAATTGTCTAATTATTGGAAATAAGAAAATGGAAAAAATACTATAGTCATGTATAAGGCTTCGGGGGGCAGGGGTGGTGGGAGGGACTACAAAGGGGCACAAGAAAACTGGGGGTGATAAATATGTTTACTGGGGTAGCCGTGGTGATGGTTTCACAGGTGCAACCATATGTCATAACCTGCATTCTGATGTTTCAAATGTGTGCAGTTTATTGTATGGCAATGATACCTCAATAAGGCTATTCAAAGCATTAACAAAATTAGGGGGAAAACAACAGTAACCTCCACAACAAAATAGCAGTCATGGATTTTCTCGGGCTGATTAGATCAGAATCTAAGTTTCTGAAGGTGGAGCTAACGCATCCTACTTGTTCTGGGAATTCTGGGATGGGACACTGCTGAGGTCCCTTTTGCAGAGGTGAGAGAGAAAGACGAGCCCGTGTGGGGCAGTTGTTGCCATCCAGGCCTCACCCCCATCCTCAAGGGGGCGCCCCTTCATGGGGGAGTAAAAGTCAAGAACCTCTCGTGCACCAGCGCTCACAGGGAAGCTTTCCAGCAAGGACAAGAAGGAGGTCGTGCTGTGTTACCGTGTTTTGTTTTTGCCTAAAGCAGTGAGGAGCTCAGACACCAGACCAGCAGCTCCTGTTGAAAACCCCCCTACAGCCATTGACCTTTCCTTTCCTGAGGCTGCCCTCCGAGTCCCAGCCTGCCCTCGACTACTGAATCCCTCCAGTTTATGGACAGGGCATCTCTTCCCCTCACATATTTTTCTTTCCTCCATTTTCCTCTGCTTACATTTCCTTTCTCTTCTTGTTCTCTTCCTTTTTAAAATATGAAAGTAAATTTACGCTGGTTGGACACTATGTGGCCAACTTCTCACTAACTTTATTCTATTTTGTCTTTTAAGCCAGACCAGGGAAGAGCTGCCGTCAGCGTTCCTATTTCACAGAAGAGGAAAACGATACTGTGACAGGTTTGGGGGTCACAGATGTTCTGCCTCCAATAAATGCAGAGCCAGGATTTGAACCTGGGGTATCAGCCTCTTTCCTGATCTCCAAGATTTCCTTCTTTCTTTTCCCTTTACACAGGTATTAATGTGTGATGACTCCATTAGATGAAGTATTCTATATTTCTAAAAAATAATGTGGTAGAGTGTATGAAATGGCATGGAAGTAATCCTCGCATACCCTAAAGCATAAGAAACACATTTAATAATTAAGTACTCTATGTCAGTGCATATAGTAAATTAGAAGCATATACACCAAATTCAGCAAGGTAGCAGGATACAAGGCCAACATACAGAAATCGGCTGCACTTCTTTACACCAACAATGAAATGTCAGAAAGGGAATGCATAAAAAGGAATACCTTTTGAAGTTGCAGCCCCCAAGATAAAATATTTAGGAATAAACCTCACCAAGGATGTGAAAGACTTACACACTGAGAACTATAAAATGTTAACAAAGGAAATTGAATACTGTATTGTTAAAATGGCCCTACTACCCAAAGCAATCTACAGATTTAATGCACTACCTATCAAATTCCCCATGACCTTTTTCACAGAACTGGAACAAATAAGCCTAAAATTCATATGAAACCATAAAAGACCCAGAATTGCCAAAGCAATCCTGAAGAAAAAGAACAAAGCAGCAGGCATAACTGTCTCAGACTTCAGTCAATACTACAAAGTTACAGTAATCAAAACAGCATGATATTGTCACAAAAACAGACATATGGATCAATGGAACAGAATAGAGAGCCCAAAAATAAACCCACGTATCTATGGTCAATTAGTCTTTGACAAGGGAGGCAACAATATACAATGGGAAAAAGACAGTCTCTTCAGCAAGTGGTGTTGGGAAAGTTAGACAGCTGTGTGTGAATCAATGAGGTTAGAACACATCCTCTCACCATACACAAAAATAAACTCAAAATGGCTTAAAGACTTAAACATAAGACATGATACCATAAAACTCCTAGAAGAGAACATAGGCAAAACATTCTCTGACATAAATCGTACAAGGTCAGTCTCCCAAGGCAATAGAAATAAAAACCAAAATAAACAAATGGGACCTAATCAAGCTTACAAGCTTTTGCACAGTAAAGGAAATCACAAACAAAACAAAAAGACAACCTACAGAATGGGAGAAAATGTTTTCAAATGATGCGACCAACAAGGGATTAATTTCCAAAATATACAAACAGCTCATACAACTCAACAACAAAAAAACAAACAACCCAATTGAAAAATGGGCAGAAGACCTAAAGAGACACTTCTCCAAAGAAGATATACAGATGGCCAATAGGCACATGAAAAGATGCTCAACATTGCTAATTATTAGAGAAATGCAAATCAAAACTACAATGAGGTACCACCTCACACTGGTCAGAATGGCCATCATTAAAAAGTCTACAAATAACAAATGATGGAGAGGGTGTGGAGAAAAGGGAACCCTCCTACACTGTTGGTGGGAATGTAAGTTGGTGCAGCCACTGTGGAAAACAGTATGGAGGTCCCTCAGAAAACTAAAAATAGAATTACTATATGATTCAGGAATCCCATTCCTGGGCATACATCCAGAGAAAACTATAATTCAAAAAGATACGTGCACCCCTATGTTTATAGTAGCACTATTCACAATAGCAAAGGCATGGAAACAACCTAAATGTCCATTGACAGATAAATGGATAAAGAAGATGTAGTACATATATACAATGGAATACTACTCAGCCATAAAAAAGAACAACATAATGCCATTTGCAGCAACATGGATGCAACTAGAGATTATCATACTAAGTGAAGTAAGTCAGAAAGAGAAAGACAAATACCATATGATGTCACTTATATGTGGAATCTAAAATATGACACAAATGAAACTATCTATGAAACAGAAACAGAATCAGGGACACTGAGAATAGACTGGTAGTTGCCAAGGGGGAGGAGGGTGCGAGAGGGTTGGATTGGGAGTTTGGAGTTAGTAGATGTGAACTATTCCATATAGGATGGATAAACAACAAGGTCCCACTGTATAGCACAGGGAACAATATTCAATATCCTGTGATAAACCATAACGGAAAAGAATATGAAAAGGAATGTATATATATGTATAACTGAGTCACTTTGCTGTAGAGCAGTAATTAACACAACATTGTAATTCAACTCTACTTCAATAAAAAATAAAGTAAAAAAAGTAAAAGAAAAAATAAAGAAGCATGTACATCAAAATGAGTCATTGGTCGTTTGCCTCATGAGATGGTGAATTAGGTATGCTTACTTCTCAGCTTATCTGCATTTTCTTACATATTCATGATGAGCATGTTACTTGTGTCATAGACAAAAGTACAGGAATGCTTTCTAAAAAGTAGCAGTCCTTTAGAGGGGAGGGTTATATTTTCTTTTTTTTCCCTTATAATCTTAGCTCTGACTAGTGAGCAGCATCTCTTCTCTGCTAGGAGAGCCATGTAATGAGCTTGTCCCAAGACTGCAGGAAAATCAAAGGTGCAAATAGAAACATGTCTAATGCAAAACTCAGTTCTCCACTCAGAATGGAAGCTTTCCTCTGAAGAGTGACCACAGATAAACAGAGGGGCTCCGTCCTGGCAATGCTCTGCAAATACTGTGGACTTTCATATGCTACCTTCTACCCAAGATTTCCAAGTCTCTCACCCCAACTAACTCTTCCCTTCCTCTTCTGGGCTTGGCTCTTCCATCTATAGCTACCTTATAAAACCAACCAATTTCTGCCCTGAGGTAGAAAATTCATAGTCCTAACAGAAATACAGGGGTTTTAATAATGTAACTAAAATGTCCTTACACTTCCTCATTTGGTTGTGAATCAGATCAAGGAAAGACCCATGGCTGCTTTGTTTTCACTTAGGATTTATTCATTCATGTGATTAAAAATAGAGTGTCTACTTGGTTCCAAGCACTGAGCTGAAGGCTGGGGATTTAGTAATAAAAAGACGCAGTCTCTGCATCCCCCAGTTTATGGGGAAGGAACAGCCAATAAAAACTGAAACCAAGAAAACACTGTTATACTGTGAAGGAAATACACAAGGTGACATGATGAAGAGTAACTAGGGGCTGACTGTAGATATGGAGGAAGGGAAGACCTCTCGGCAGAGATGATATTTGAGCTGAGACTTACAAGTACAGGGATTGGATAGGAAGCACATGATAGGTACGTATCAGACCTTTGCTTTGGGAATGAATGAGTCATCTGGGTTACCTTTCTCTGCAACCCCCAACAGGTCCCTGTGCACAGCAGGAGACCAATACACTGTGGAACTTGATTCAGACAAGTTATTGAGCTCCAATTATTGGCTAAGCATTCTGTTTCATAGACTCCACCTCACTCAATCTTCCCAAACACACACATGAGATAGAGCTTTAAATAAAGGACCCATTCTACTGATGAAGAGAACGTTCACTGAAGTTAACTTGCCCCATGGCTGGTGAGTAACAGAAGCAAGATCAAAGCCCATATTTACTGGACGGCTCCGAAATCCACCTGCTTCCACTCATCCTTGAAGGAGTACGGGTAAGAAATCATGTCCAAGAGGGTTTAATGAGAGAATTAACTAAAAATGAGCACATCACTGTTTACATAGTGGAAATCTAAAATCAAATGTTAGTTTTACAGAAGTCATTTGCCTCTTTAAGTGTGAGGTCAAATTTCAGGGGAAAAAAAGGCCATTTTTTTATATGAAAAAAAGAAGTCTCATTGTCTCAGTAGCACTTCAGATGGATGTTCAGACTTTCAAGAATATTCTTGTGGGCAAGAGACTTGAAGAGCATGGACCGAGGGAGCCTGTGTCCTGGGTTGGCCTTGTGAGTAATCTGTTGCATACTCCTAGGGAAACAAATCCACCACTCTCCATTTTGGAGTCCTTGATGATACCCTTGCTAGCAAACAGCAACGTGATGAATTGTGGCAAACACGTGGGTGAGAACTAGTAGGTCAAAGTTCCCTGAAAATAGAGAAACCCTAGGCATTTGAGGAGATAAAGAATGGCAGAGGAGAACCTAGTCTTGATGTCTACTCTGGGAGAAAGGAATAGAGCTCATGATGGAGGTAAAAAAGAATAAGAGGGCAAGAACTGAAGGTGACAGAGGGAAAAATGAGAGCGTCTTTTCTTTTCCTAAAAAGCCATCGACTTCTTGATGTCAGTGCCTACTTCTTCCTAATTTGTTTTTTCCATATAGAACCTGTTAGAGGGCCCTAGCACACAGTAGGTAATCAGTTAACTGATTGGTTAATAATTTGGAACACTCTGAGAGCTGGGAAAGGACACTGTTACTACAAAGACATGCTGACTAATAAGCGATAAAAAGTAAGAAGAAGGACACAAAGTCAGATGGCTAGAGGGATCCACTGTGTAAGATTTAGGAATTTGTCACCAGCACCAGCTGAGAAGAGAAATTGGACGTATCCAACTATCATCCATCTGACATTTATTAAACACTCACTCTATGTGAGGCACTGTGGGACCACGGAGATAGAATCTTGGACAAAACATACCTGCCCTCTTGGAGCCAAGAACCTAGTAGATCAACTACCTTTCCTCAACAGTTAATAATACAAGGAACTATTAACAACAGCAGTGAATGGCTGAGAAGTTGTTTATTTGCCGTGTGACCTTTTAAGACCGTCCAGTCTAAAGCTTCTATCTTATAGACAGGAAGGCTGAGGCTCAGAAAGGCCAACTTGCTCAGGGCTACGTAGCTTGTTGATGGAGACCCAAAACCAGAACCTGGTCTAGCGACTCTAAGTCGCTAGGCTGGGTCTCAGAGAAGCTTGTCCCTGTTTTTAAGGAGTGATGCTGAGGTTGTGGCAGGCATCGGGGCTTGAAGGCGCTCACATGTGGTCCTCAGCTCACTGTGCCTTGCACACGGAGAGAGAGGGGCTTCCACCAGGCCTTGGCGGACAGGCTTCCACAGGCCCAAGCACACTGCATTGTCTGTATGGCAAGTGGGCTTCAAAGGGCCATCAAGGGACAAGAGCCGTGGAGCATCTCCTCGGTAAATGGAAAACTTGTAACAACATGAATCTGCTCTTTCCCATGACACAAAATGCTAAGTCCCCAAGCGTTTGCTGGTCCACTGCAAATGCAATATTACAGAAGCCTTGATACCATTTTAATATCCTATTTGTCATCCCACTTAGCTGACTCCAGAACAACTCCAGGTGTCATTTAAGGAGTCTCTGTCACATGCTTGACAAGGTTTATCCTGGCTGCTCCCTGCAGGTTTCACACATCCAGCAACAGTAGAACAGGAGCAGAGCCTGGCCTGCCTGCCCACCCAACGGCCCTGTATTTTCCTTGTTCAGAAAGGCGTGCAGGTGTGCTGAGTGGCTGGAAGCTGCAGCTCTATGCACAGCCCCGGTCGGGGGATGCGGAACGAGGCCCTCTGGACCAGAAGGTCATCCCTGACTAGTGGCCCAGCGGTTAATGTCTACCTGGTGACCTACAGGAGGTCAGGATATCCATGGGGGAAGCTCACCTGATAGTTTCCGTCACCAAAGGTTTTAGGACTGAGGGCCTCAGCTCCCTGCCGAGGACGTCACCCCTTTGCCCTTTTCCCCAGCACCAGGAAATATCCCAGGACTTTAATATTCAGGAAGCTGGAAATGGTTTCCTGTTTTTTCTTAAAGGGGCTTAAGTTCAGAAACTATAGAAGGTTCTGAGAGTGGTGGCTGATAGTACCAAAGCTCTGGAGTTACACGGTAGGGTGGGGTTCCCACTTCCTAGCTGAGCAAGCTACTTCATCTCTCTGAGCCTCATGTGTTTATCTGTTAATAAAGATATCCATAGTACTTTTACAACAGGGTTCCTGTCAGGAGTGGATGAGGCAGCCCAGGAGAAGTGCTTCTAGCAACGCCTGGAACTTAGTTGTTACCTAATACGCGTTAGCTCTTCCTGTTCTGGGTCTTTACCATCTAGGCAGAGGCAGGATGGGCAGACAGTCCTGACAAGGGAATCACATTAGCCTCTCTCTCTCTGTGTTTGTGCGTGTGTGTGTGTGTGTGCATGTATGTACGTGTGTGTGCACTCACATTACCATATAATATATGGCAATATATATAATATATATTATATTTAGATAACTTGGTCAAGCCTGTCTGCCCAACTTGTAATATATACTTTTAGGCAAAATATCTATTTTGCCAACATCAGCAAAAGAGAAGGAAAAAGATGAACAGATTCTTCAATTACATACAGTAATGCAGCTATAATGTCATAAAGAGCGGTTGGCATGTAGCAAGCCATCCTGGAATGAGAGCTATTATAATCCTAAAATCTGGGAGCCGCTGGCAGTCCTGTTGCCAACAGTAACCTTGTGCTTATTCTTATGGAGACCTCATGCTTCCCTTAGGCGTCGTGTGAGACAATGTAGCTGCTCTTGGCACCTGACTGAACTGTGAAAAGTGTGGAATGACAGACAGAAGGAAACATGGAGCATATTAACTTCTTCTTATCTCACAAATGGAGAAACTGAAGCCTGGAGGGAGGAGACAATTCCTCAAGGCTATACAATGAGTTAAAACATGGATCAAATCCAACAAGGTGGGAGAAAAAGCTAACAGATTTTGAACAGTAACCCTTGGATTGAATACGATACCAAGTGCTGCCAACAAACCTATAAATTAGTTACTACTATTAGCCCCATTTTACAGAGGAGTAAGCTGAGGCTTAGAGAGCTTAGGAAACCTGCCTCATGTCAGAGAGCTAGTTTGGCTCCAGAGTCCATGTTCTTGACCAGTTCACTGCCCTGTGTAAGTAAATCTTGATGGCAGAGTTACGGGTGGGGAGTTAACGCACTACGTATGTTCGGCCAAGAGGAAAACGCCTTATGGCGTTGATAGCCCAGCTTTGTATCTAAGACTCAGATGGGTCTCGCTCAGTTCAATCCCAGCTCTGCCATTTAATAGCTCTGCAGTTGACCTTGGTCAAGTCACCAACCTCCTTGAGCCCTGGGTTCCTCAGGAGTAAAGTGAGACAATCTGTGTCCCGCAGGGCTGCTGAGAAAATTCTACAGCAGCACAGCTTAGTGATTAAGAGAGCAAGTATGACCCACAGCTCTACCCCTTGAAAGAGTGATATCTAACATATTTCTTAACTTGCCTGGACCTTCAATTTCCTTATCTGTAAAACAAGTTAAGAGATAGCACCTTTCACCTGGCGGGTTTTTTGCGATGCGTCAAGATCATTTATGTAAAGCCCTGGCACTAAGACTGGGGCTCAGTGAGCACTTCCTAAAGGTCAACTAATATTATTACAATGTATATGAAACCCCCCTAGAGCACGGAACACGCTGCTGACATTTAATAAAATTTGGCTGTTAAACGGATGATAAACTGAGCTGTTTCATTAAAACATTAAAAAGCCTAAGCGTTTATGCCTAGGCTTCTGTCTCAATCCTACCTCATTTCTCTGGTATAAAAAAACGTGTTTGTGGGTTAGAGCTGGAGTGGGAAAAGGGTTAAGAAAGAAGTGGGACAATTGTACTTACCTGAGGACTTGTAACTCTCCACGATGTACCGTTCCCTCACTGCCTCTGCCCCCTCTCTTTTACTGCTATTCTATTGGAATCCTGCCTCAGGAGGTAACTGCTATCTGGAATTGTGTCAGCACCTGACTTTTAGATTTAGACTTTTAGCTTTTGAACATTGAAAGCGTGGAAAGGTAAGTTCTGAAGGAACTTGGAAAATAGCCTCTATGTGTTGAGAAGTTAGAATGGGTCAGGCACTATGCAAAGCATGTTAAAGTTTTAAGACATTTTTCCTCCTACCTTTCTTATTAATGTGTGACCACAGAAATGGATTGTCCTGGGATCTCTGAGACATTTCACTATAGAAGGCACTTTTTTCTTTTCTTTCCAGTTTAATTGAGAAACAATTGACCTATTATAGGAAGAGGTTTTAACCAAAGAGATCTATCCAGAAACAGCCTCTGGGAAAACATCTATCAACCAGTTTACTCTCCATATCCAATGCTACTCAGGTTTTCCTGAGCCAGGAAGGGGTTCTGTAGACCCCATGGAACAATTTTCACATCTTGTATAAGCACCGTGGAAAGAAGAGTCAGCGAAAGTAATTCTTCAGGTTCAGGCCAGTTGTTATCTCCTCCCTACTCCCTGTGTAACATTGATGTTCAGCTGTGGACATTTGACAGACGTGGTAGGTTAGCACATCTGTACTTCCAGACCCAACTTCTCCTTTGCTTAAATCTACCAAAGGGTACTTAAAAACCTGAATTTCCCAGGTTCCCTTGCAGCTAGGATTAGCCCTATGTCACAGTTTTGTCCAGGGAGATGGAATGGAGGTCTTCTGGTACCACTCTCCTTCCTCATACTGTGACTATAAGGTATGGGGAGGAGAAGGCAGTGTGCTAAGCAGGCAGAGAGGAAGGACAGAGAACATGGGCCTGTGAGGACATCTTTGAGTCCATGCATCAGCTGTGGACTGCTTCCGTCTACACGTCTTGTTTAAGCCACTGTAATTGGATCTTATTTGTAAATGACTTACTCTTAACCCATGTAGTGAATGGATATTTGTCATTTGTGGCTACTCAGGCTCCACTCTCCCTCTCTTCTGCAGCAGCAGCCAGATTTCCTTGTAAAGCACTACTTGTTCCCCATATGGAGCCTTGGGTAGAGGGGGACTGTCAAAACGCCTAGCCCTGGGTTTGCCAAAGGGGTGGCACCAAGTCGCATAGATTCCTGTGCTTCCTACCATGAAGGCCCAGGTGCCTGTCTTTTACGACATGGTTCTTCAGTCTTCACTTAGATTCTAAAAGGTACCCCAGATCCTTCCAATAAATTCCATACGTTCTGAAGTTAGTTAGAACCTGTTTGTGTTGCCTGCAGCCCAAGAGCCGTCCTTGATACTTACTGATCTCCACAACAACATTGCTACTGAATAGTTTCTACCCGCAAGGTAACGTGCTCAAGTCTTTGCCTGCATTATCCCATGTGATTCTTACAAAGCTCCATACAGTAGGAACTATTAGACCATTTCAGAGGTGGGGAAACTGAGGCTCAAAGAGGTGAAGTGATTTCTCCAATGTCATACAGCAAGGAAGTAGCTGAGGCAGAGACAGTACTCACCAAATATTCACGTGCTACTCTATATTACTGGGCCTTCTGTCATTTAAGTTGGGCCCTGGTAACCAGTACTGGCCAATGGAACATGAGTGACCATGACATATGCACTACCAGGTGAAGGCAGGTAAGAACTGGTGAATCTCTTCTATCAATATTTCTTATTCCCCACCTCCGTGGCCTTGGAGGATAGCTTGACCACAGGTGGGATGATGGCCTCCCAACCCACACCGGGTTGTGACACTGGAGAGAAGAGAACAGTGTGAAGGGCTCTGATGGGAGAAGCAGAGGAGGCTCTAAAGGCCTTAGAAGAAGCATTGCACCCAGACTAGCAGGAAGTCTTCCTCAGCATTCCAAGGAGCCAATTTATTTGGCCAAGAATTCAAAACATTAACGGAAGAGGTGATAGAATAAGATGCAGCAAACACTGGCTATTCTTCCTGCATTCCAAATTCCCCAACAGGGCATGCAGCGGCTGGGGACTCCTCCACACAGTGTGGAGAGAGAAGATTCTGCCACATAACTGTGCCCTTTTTTGTTTGGGGCTTATTTCTACATTCCGGGAGAAGTAACAACTAGGAGACTTACAAGTATTGGTTTCAGTCTTCCCAGGCCCTCTAACTAAGTAGCAACAAGACCACATTCTCTTCATGGGGACAAGACAGAGCTGGTGGCCAAGTGTCCCCCAAACCTTCTCTGCCTCCAGCTCTTTAAAAAGGCCGTTTCCTACAAGGCATCTAATCCAAGTAGGCGCAGGGATTGCCGTCTCACCATACTCTCCCTGCCGCGCCCACGCCGCTGTTAGTCCCGTGGCCTGGAAGGCTGCCACTTCACTTCTTCATTTACCCTCATTCTGCCCAGCTCAAGCCTCCCTCTCCATCCATCCTTTTCCATGAAGCCTCCTGGTTATTTTAGTTTGCATCTCTCTCCCTTCTCTCTTTCTCCAAGAACACATATTCTGGCATTTGGAAAATACAAAATCCTAAAGAACAGTCTAGCAGGAAATTGTCCTTATAATTGTTCAGCTCTTTAGGACAGAAACTATGTCTCATTGTATCTTCTAAAGACTTCATAATGTTTGGTCCAGTGATGGGCACTTAGTAGACACTTCCTAAATATTAATTGATTGATTTGGTATACATGGTACAGTTCAAAGCATCTAGTAGATGCTCATTAAATAGTTTGGGGGGCCAACATTATGACGTATAGAGCAAAAAAAAGGCAGATTGATCTGGGACACAAAGAGCCCTTGATTCTAAGTACTGCTGTGGGAAGAGAAGGGACACCATGGTGCCAGATACTTTAACAGGCACTTTTGTGTACTTTAGTACACCAGATGCTTTTGTATACATTGTCCAGGTTCATTATGATAGCAACCTTCTGAGTTAAGTACTATACTTGATCTAATAGATGAAGAAAATTAACATGGCACTGGAGAATGATTCAACTTCAAATGTGACAGCAGAGCCTTGGCCTTATGATGAAACACACGGGTTCTCCTACTAGGCAGGCCTAATAAGGGATGGCCTTTGATGATACTTGTCCCAGTTTCAGATCAGTGTTCTACAAGGAGTGAGCAGAGGAACCTGGCAGAGGGCTACGAATGGCGTTACCAGAACCATCTTGAGACAGTGTCCTGGACCAAGAGCAGGACCTTGTTAAATGCGGTGTGTCACAGTACCCTTCCCAGCGGAACTGCCAGAGAGACCACTCAGATAAGCTGGTCTGCAGAGCCACCCATTAGGTTCTTGTCTCCATCTTGACTATTTCAATATTTGGATACCTGAAGTTAACTTAAAAGGTTTGGAATCGTTTCTATTTTTGCTTTTGTTTATAAAACAGCTAAGTGACAAGAATTTATTCCTCTCTAATTAGGAGGAAAATAATAGATTAGAAAGAACCTGGGAAAAATCACAGGAGTGCAGAAGAGTGTCAGGTTCCATCTCAAAGGCCTTACATGACCAACAACGGCCGCTTTCTGCAAGCAGCTCAGTAAAGCAAAACAGCTTTCAGCAAGGGAGGCGATCTCATTTCCAAAACCATCCAGTGTTTCAATGACCTTGAACAAGTCACTTCACCTTTGGGCTTTAGTTCCTGAGTTTGTTAAGAGCAGGGGCTGAGTAAATTAAAATCCAAACTCATTCTCATAGCCTGAGATGCCATGTATGGTCTGGCCTTTGCTCCTTTCTCTCCTTTCTGCCCCCCCTCCGCTTCCTCCTCATCCGCTGTGTTCCAGCCACTCTCTCCTCTTATCCTTGACAGGCTTGCGTGAAGGCCTTTGTGTTTGCTCTTCTGTCTGAAATGTTTTCCCATACTTTTCCTTTCAAGATGAGACAGATATCTTTTTGATATTCGGGTTTCAGCTCTGACAGACTTTTCCTGACTCTCTTAGCTAAAATGGTCCTCCACAAAGTACTGTCCCATTAGCTTGTTTTTTTCCATAGTATCCACCACTTTCTATCTCCCTTGTTTGTGTGTATATTCTCATTCTCTTCCTAAGAGAAAGAAACACTTCATGAGAGCAGAGACTTGGTCAGATTTTTTTTTCTTCCCAGTGCTCTAACCCCTAGACTGAGGACAAATTCTGGTACGTAGTATATGTTCAGTAAATATCAAGTAGCCAATTGAACCATAATAATGTGTTTATCCAGATATATGCCCAGGAGTGGGATTGCTGGATCATGTATCTGGAGAAAACCATAATTTGAAAAGATACATGCACCCCAATGCTCATAGCAGTGCTATTTACAATAGCCAAGACATGGAAGCAACCTAAATGTCCATTGACAGAGAAATGGATAAAAAAGATGTGGTATATATATATACAATGCAATATTACTCAACCATAAAAAAGAATGAAATAATGCCATTTGCAGCAACATGGTTGGACCTAGGGAGTATCATACTAAGTGAAATAAGACAAAGAGAAATACAATATCTTTTCACTTATATGTGGAAGCTAAAAAAAAGTGATACAAATGAACTTATTAACAAAACAGAAACAGACTCACAGACTTTGAAAATAAATTTATGGTTACCAAAGGGGAAAGGCTGGGGGAAGGGATAAATTAGGAGTTTGGGATTAACATATACACACGACTGTATATAAAACAGATAATCAACAAGGACCTATTGTATAGCACAGGGAACTCTACTCAACATTCTGTAATAACCTATATATGGGAAAAGAATCTGAAAAAGAATAGCTATATGTATAACTGAATCACTTTGATGTACACCTGAAACTAACACAACATTGTAGATCAACTATATACTCCAATATAAAATAAAAATTGTTTTAAAAATAAGCTGTGAGAGCAAGTAAACAAATAGGAATAAAAAGTTTTTCTATAAGAATATTTAGTTGAAGCTCAATATTTTTCACCCTATATAACTATCTTGAAATCATAATTTGATATTGTTCATTGTAAAAAATGTTTATATATGTCTCTATAGTTTTCAAAACTGTACTACCAAGTTTAGTCTCACTCAGACTTCACTATCTTGTGAATTAAGAATTATTCTATTTCAATGGTTCTGATGAACCTAGGTGCAGGACAGGAATAAAGACGCAGACACAGAGAATGGACTTGAGGACACGGGGAGGGGAGAAGGGTAAGCTGGGATGAAGTGAGAGAGTAGCACTGACATACATACATTACCAAATGTAAAATAGATAGCTAGTGGGAAGCAGCTGCATAGCACAGGGAGATCAGCTCAGTGCTGTGTGACCACCTAGAGGGGTGGGATAGGGAGGGTGGGAGGGAGACTCAAGAGGGAGGGGATAAGGGGATATATGTACACTTACAGCTGATTCACTTTGTTGTACAGCAGAAACTAACACAACATTGTAAAGCAGTTATACTCCAATAAGGATGTTAAAAAAAAAATTATTCTATTTCAGGACCAAGAGGGTGTGTGTGTGTGTGTGTGTGGTAAGATAATCAATTTAACAATTTGGGGGATTGTTACAGGGGAATGGGAAAACCACAACACTGAGTGTGTTTGCAATTTATAAGACTGAATCTGCTTAAGAAACATTCATGACAAAAAAAAAGAGTGTAACTTAGAATCAAGGAAATATCGTTATAAACATTTAAAAAATGAGGAAGTAACTTTCCCAAAAGTGGTAGAAGCCAACTTTTAAACTTCTTCTGGTGTCTTTTGCATTTCAGGCTTAACACCCAAGACTAGCATCATCTGGTCCTAATACCTTTTCAAGGCTCGGAGGACAAAGGAGATACAACTCAAAACTAACTTTTGTGCTGCATCTTAAAAACCTTTAAACGATTCTACAAACATTCTCCCTCATCCCCACCTCCTCACACCCCAGCTTTAAGACAGTGCCTGAGAGCTAAAAATGGAAGAACGTGAGCTTCAACTGACCTAAAAAGTGAGAGAAAAGGATGAGCTGAAATGAATGACAAGGAAAGACTGAAGCTTCCCTTCACCAAATGTGGCCAGGGTACGTAAGTACAGAGCTGGCTGGAAGAAGGAGGCTGGACTAAATGCCTTTCAAGGTCATTTCCAATCTTTACACATTATTTTGGATGACAGAGGAGTACAATGCTCACATACATTGAAACTTTACCCCAAGTGTATGAGAGTCTGAGGCATGGATAGCCCTGTGAATTTGATTAAACAGTTAAGTCTTCAAAAATGTTTCTCTTTAGGTCAGAGAGAGCAGTTTTCACAGAATTATACTCTCAGGGACGAAATTCCCCTCAAGAGACCATGTGACCCATCCTGGTTTCTTTAGACACAAAAAATATGGTAATATTTTTCCCACTTCATCTGCGAAACAATAATGACCTGCTTGCTAAATGTGACACGCGTAGAGATCTCAGCTCTATGTCTGGCAAACAGTAAGAGTGAAGACATTTTGGTTAGCATCATGATTATTAACCTATTTTAGTGGACAGATATTTAAATAAACATTATACTACGCGTAAAGACCCAAGAGGAAGACAAAGTAACAGTAGCCACTGCTAAGGAGCTTTGCATCCCAGTAGGGAAAGACATTACTTCCACTGGTGTTGAAAGAGACTAAGTGAGCACTGGACAGAGATGGGAACAGGTAGGGCAGAGCTTGGGTGCTTGGCATAGCAACTGAACACGAGTTCTCACATGAAGAATAAGTTACCCAAAGAAATACGGGACTTCTGTGGGATGAGGACAGTCCTTTGTAATTATTTTTTAAGACCCTAGGTGATATTAAATAATTATGCTTTCCCTATCTCTTGAGACCCTGAGAATACCAGGTAGGATGGCTCAAGGGGGGGCGATCTAACCTGACCTGCCACACTTCCCTGTGCTCTCTGTGATCTTCAAGAGTACGGTTTGCATAATTCAGAAAGTCCATTCCCCTGCTTCTTTGAGAAATGGGGCTTAAAAGAGGCAGTACTTCAGGTAAGGGATGACTGTTGAGGCCACTGGCTCACTGGGGGTGAGAGGACAAGATGGCTGATGACACAATATCTGAGTCCTTCATATAACAGCGGTATTGCAGATTGTGACAGAATTCAATTGGATTGAAATATCTAGCTCCCTTAAACAAGGCAACAAAGCCAAGACACAGAAGCAATCTAACTGTCCATTTATGGCTGAATGGGTAAAGCAAATGTCGTTATCTGTCTATCTATCTACATACACATATACATGCGTACACACATATATAAAGATGGAATACTATTTAGCCATAAAAAGAAGGATCGATGAACCTGAGGACATTACGCTAATTGAAATCAGTCAGACTAGAGAAAGACAAATGCTATATGAGCTCACTTATATGTAGAATCTACATAAACAAAAAACCAAGCCCATAGATCCAGAGAACAGATTGCTGGTTGCCAGAGGAAGGGGTGGATGGTGGATGAGGGGAATAGGTGAAGCTCTAAAATAAGTCATGGGGAGGTACTGTACAGTGTGGTGACTATAGTTCATAATACTGTATTGTGTATTTGAAAGTTGCTACGAGAAGAAGAAACATTTTTGTAGCTATGTATGGTGATACATAGCTTATTCTGGTGGTGATAATCTTGCAATATATAGATATCAAATCATGTTGTACACCTGAAACTAATATAGGTCAATTACATCTCAAGTTAATAAAGCGCGCACACACACACACACACGCACACACACGGCAACAAGAACCCCTCCTAATAGAGCTCCAGGTAGATAGACAGGTTAAGAGATCTCTTCCTCATCTTTCTATGAAACTAGCACCAGAATGGGAATTAAGAGGTACATGTTTCCAGCCCCAGCTCTACGCTTTTTGTACATTTTGTCAGGACTCTTAACCACCTTATAAAACTTCAGTGGGACTCGCTGCTCTCTGGTGCCCTTCTCCTTCTGAAATCCAAGGAGCCAAGACTGATGGAGAAAATGGATGCTAGGGGGATTCCCTTCTGTCTCCTTTAATTTCCTCCCCGCCCTCAGAACTGTGTTGGATCATGGAGGCTGAGTTGGCACCAGGGGTGTTTGTCCTGAGTCTGCAGCCTCATAAAACCAGCTTCGGGAAAATGAAAGCTGCATGTATATACCTAGTGTTTGTGTTCACAAGTTGGCCTCTCTGAGCTCATTATCCCTGCCCATGCATTATCTACTTCACCTCAACCCTCTAGGCCCAAATCTCCCATACTAATTTGGTTATGCAACTCATTTCTTTCATTTCCCCCATCTAAAGGCTCCTAAGAAGGGAGAGCTGGCAAAAAACAAACAAAAAGAACCAAAAATCAAAACTGAAGAGATGTAAAGAACCTGCATGTTCTGTCCCCTTTACGTATCCTTTATGCTGTTGCACATTCTACAGGGTCGGAAGCCTCACACTGATAGTAATGAGTTATTCAGGGCATGCTGTGTTACTAGGCCTGTGTGTAATGTAAACGGAATTATTTGCCGTGGAAATACCCAGTCCAATCTCTTAGCAAATTGCAATCCCTCAAACTAGGTCCCTCTGGAAAGCACTTAAATAAATGTATACCTTGTTGGAGAGATTTGCAGCAATTTGAGAGACATACTGAGCTCTTTCTAATATAAAAATTGACAGTCTCTGCTCCATTTATCATAAAATTTAATGAACAATCATTTATCAGAACCTGTGAATTACCTGATCATTCATTGTTTGACAGGTTCAGTTGAATCATCAAAATACTTCTCCAAAAAATGCAAGCTATGTACCACTTAAATATACATGTATGTATATATGTGAGGAATGTTTATATATGTCTGTATTCATTGATTTATGAAAGAAAATTGAGCAGGCTTTTGTATTTTGCTTTGCTAGATTTAAAAAAGCAGGTTTGTTAAATTAAGTTTTCTTCTAGGTTCAGAACTCACCTGGACCCAAAGGCAAAGAGGTTATACCACACAACCCTACTCTCAAGGACACTTTACAAATTTAACTAGGGAGTTAAGAGTTATACACATGAACTAGATGAAAAAAGCAAGGCTATGAGCAGCCATGACTATATGCCCAGGTACAAGTGATACAACTGGTCAGGGAAAGAAGTTTCTAACACGGGATGGAAGCTGCCCAATGCTCCTTTTCAAAGGACCATGAAAAAGACTCCTTCCAGGGTTTAGACCTGGGAGACAGCCTGTCTCTGAGAAACAGCATGATGGCCACCATCCCGAGCTGGTGTAGTCATAGGTGTTTCATAAAGCCTGGAATGGAATCCTGTTGAGTCTGGTAGTCAAACACAAGCTGGAGACCAGTTTAGGGGCCCAGAGGTGGGTTCCGTGAGAACACGGTGCCTGCAAGAAAGGAAGGGTCCCGAGGCCTGGGTTTTCCTGCCAGCCTCCCTTTGTGAACCAAGCACTGAACCTTCTTCAAATCATGTTAAATTATGCCTTTAAAAGCTTTTTCAAGTATGATGAAATAACATCTTAGGGTGGGAAGGGAAAGTTTTTTTGGGGTTGTGTTCTAGAAGGAAACAAATTCCTGGATATCTCAGGAAAGGGAAAAGACATAAGGAGAGATTTCTCTCTCCACACTTTGGCCTGGGACTCTCCCTGAAGCGCACCAGCTGACTTCCTAGAACCATCACAGATGTTGAAGATGAGACCCTTCCCATTCCCCTAGCCCACCATCTGTGTGGAGGGGAGTCTTCGCTTCCCAGAACAGCCCTTCTGTTACCATAAAAACAGAGTAGCTCACCTATTCTGTGCTCCCATAGAGGTGAGCAATTTGTAACAACCTGAGACACAGTGTATCCCTATTGTACAGACAAGCAAACTGAAGCACAGAGATATTCAGAAACTTTCCAAAGTCATACAACCAGCAGGTATGGAATCCGAGTCTACACGACCATCTTCGCATGTCTGCACTGGCGAGGAAGGATGCACGCCCTGAAGACACCAGGCTGGGCCCTGGGAACGTATGCTCCAGCCTTGCTCCACTGCTGCTACTTCATTACAAGATCTCGGGTGAAGCGCTTGCCTGTTTGGGGCCTCAGTGCTCAACTGAGGACATTGAGCTCACTGCTCTCTCAACTGAAGGTCCAAGATGTTTTGGTATCTAGTTTTCCAAGAAAGAATCCATAGCTTTATGGATCCTTTATGGAGGGATCCATCATCCCTCAATATGTTAAGAACCACTAGTTTAGTAATGTTAAGCTATACAATTGTACCTGCCAATATTTATGAATACATTTTTATGTTCAGTATTATTCCACACATTTTGCATATTTAACTCATTTAATCCTCATTAAAAACTCTGCAGCAGGTACCCCTTTTAGAGATGAGGAAAGAACAGCAGAGAGAAGTTAAGTAACTTTCCTAAAGACACACAGCAAGAGGCAGAAGCCATATTCAAACCCAGGCAGTCTGGCTGCAGAGCCCACACTCTTAAACCACTACACTTCTGTTACTTTCTAACAGACACCTGGAGCAGGACTGTGCCTCCCAGCGTTAAAGCTGAAGGTTCAAAGGGCTGAAAGAGTTCAGAGATCATCTGGTTCAGTGGCTTCCAAACTTTTTCGTCCTTAGCTGGACCCTCTTTTCTTATCACCTACTGTGTCTTGTGTCCTTTACAGTAGGCTGGTGCATGAAACAGATGAGAGCTTCTGAGAAGACAGAAAGAACGTGAATGCACATGTGTGTGTGTGTGACTGTGTGCGGCTTTGTGTGAGATGTAGGGGTCAGTGTGTGGGAAACGTAAGTGTCTCAAAGTCCTTCTCCTTTGTCCCCCCCGTGGTGGCTCTAAATCATGTCCTCTGAGCTCTACAGCTGCAGAGAGAGAATGTGAAGATCGCTCATCTTGTCCCGCCCTTCTGTTTTGCAGGGTATAAAATGAGGCACAGGGAGCAGGGAGCTGGATGTGGACCCAGGCTCCTGGTCCCAGGGCTCAGTCCTCTTTCTGTCTGATCTCCTTTCTGTAACCAGGCTACTGCCCAACTCATGGCCAAAGGGCTAGCACCAGTCAAGGACAAATGCACTCCGTACATACCTTCCAAGCCTCTCCCTGGGCTGCCTGGATGTTTGAATGCTTCTAACCTTCCAGCTGGCTGGGGACAGTCACCTAAGGGCTTTCTAGGACAGGACGAATGGAAGAAAAGCTTTGGAGTTGTTTGGTATAATAGGAAAGTCAATGACAGGAAAATGGTCAGCTCCAAGCGGACGGGGTAGGGGGTCACCTAAAAAGACCCTTATACTCAAGTCACATCACACCATTTGTCCATTTTGAGTGAGGCAGCCGGTAGAGGAGGGAGCGAACGCCTCTTTCCCCACCTGCCCCCCAAATCTGGTGAGGCTCGTTCCTCCAGACAGAACACGTCTGGGATGTCACACCTACTTAGAAGACAACTTTGCTGTCCTCCCTGCCACCTGCCTTCCCTTCTGGGTTTGCCATCATGCCCCTCTGTTGCCTCTGCAGTTGGCCACTGGACCTGGCTGAGTGTTCCAAGGAACAAGCTCGCAGGAGAGCTGTGGCCTGATTGAAACAGGGAGGGAACCACCACGGGGCAGGGTGGGAATCAGTGGCCACAATGCTTCCCAGCAAGTCCCTGTGATGTTGAATGACTGGGCGGGGTTTCTATGCATAGGCAGTGGAGGAACACCCTCCAGGACCACATGGAGGAAGGGAAGCAGGGCATCCTCACCTGCCTACTTTCTCTTTCACACTCAGGGTTCTAGTAAGGGCTGCAGATGATCGACTACTCATCCCAGAGAGCATCTACAGGGTGCTGGGCATGACGCTAGGTGCTGCGGGAAAACGGAGATAAAGACAGTCCTCATGAGGTTTCCAGTATAAAGAGGGAGGCAAACTTACATCAGATGACAAAGTTTATAATTGGTAGTAAGCTTCATAAAGGAAACATAAGGAGCTAGAACATATAGCAGTGGGTCTGACTGAGTCTAGGGGTTAGGGCAGGGAAAACTTCCCTATGGCAGTGATATAACTGAACTGAGGTCTGCAGGGCAGGTAAAATGACTAGGAAGAGAGGCAGGAAGAATATCCAGATGGAGGGAACACCAAGTGCAAAAGCACTGAGGCTACCACACATACTTCTTTATCCACCATGATATCAGTGACATATTGACATGCACATATATTCACATACATACGTCCTATTTACTCATCACCTGCTATGCCACACACTTTACATTTTCTCATTTCTTCTTTCTCAAGGTGTTAGAGAGGCAGACACAAACATGGAACAGAGTTACGTGAAATGAGAGGTTATATATGTAGCATAATGGGCAGAAAAAGGAGGGCCATAATAGCCTAGAGGGCCGGTGAGTCAAAGGAAGTTCATGGGAGGAAAAAACTCCTGTGTAAGAGTATGATTTCCTACACAAAGTGAGTGAGGAATACAATATCTTAGGCAGGGGGTCCAGTTAACCAAAAGCTGGAAGGTGGAACACAGGCTGGTGCCTATATAGACAACTTGCAGCATTTCAGTGTTACCCAGAGAAACACTGCAAAGCAGAGTGGGGCAGATTAGGCAGGAAGCCCTTGTATGACATCCTTGCATGTGTTTATTTTTTCTATGACTATTTATTGAGCATCTGCTACAAGCTAGACCCTAGGGCTATGATACTGCACAAAATCAGACTTGGTCTACGGCCTGGGAATTGGGACTCACACAAAACAAGGACTCAATCAGGTGAAAAAGACAGCCCAATAATTAGAGCAATGGGAGTTGGGGAGATGACTGGGAGAAGTATCTAGAAGCCAGATTCTGTAGACCCTGTTAAGAGTGTTGGTCTTTATTTGCAAAGTAGTGGGAAGCTCTCATAGGGATTTTTTTGGGAGAAAATGTATCTTTACTTTCACTCATCACTAACTGCAATGCAGCATTCTTTGAGTTTTAAACATAGTCAACAAGCAACAGTACTATTGGCAGTGCATGTGCCTTTGTCACAAAATCACAGATATTTTCAAATGAAATCTCATAGGGTTTTAAACATCAGTTTTAAGCATGTTCAGATTCATGTTGTGAAAAGATGACTTTGGGTGCTGGGGGCAGGGGGAGGGCATCGATTCTGACTTGGACACCCTGTCCCTCTCCTAACTCCCATCTATCTGGCAACGGAAGGGAAGCTCGGAAGCCACTCTCCAGCATCATCTGGCCACACAGAAATGCTAGCGGCTTCCACTAACTCTTTGCTTTTGCAGCCATCTCGGGTTACTAACCACGACGCCTTGCTGACTGCCTCTGAGGCCAACTGCAATGTCTCGGCAACAATTATATTAATATTAGAGCTAGGAATGAGCTGATGGAAAGGTGTTCATGCACGTAATGAGGTTTCAGTTGCATTTTAGAAAAGTGTCAGATAATTTGCTGAGAGACGGCAGAGTTTTTACTGTTTGTCAAGAGATGGGGGGAGGTGGAACTCGAGCTCCTCAGCTTCAACTACAATGTGAGAAATGTCATCTGTACGAGAGACGCTCAAGGCAGAATAAACAAATGTGACGGGAACAGTGACAGTGAGAGGGGCGCAGGAAAAGAGGGGGGATAGGAGGGGAGGGGGAGTGTACAAAAACGTAATTATCACCTAATATTGATCAAGCATCATCTGCACCATCTTATTTAAACACGGCAGCTCTGTGGGGCAGGTATTAACCCCATTTGACACAGGGCTCAGAGTGGCAATTCAAAGCCCTATTTTTGAAACTCCAAAGTCTGATTTTAAAAGACCTGACATTATGCTCCATCCCTAGATAAAAAGGCCTGTAACCGTTATGTGTCTTGGTGTAGAACTGTGGTCTATTTTATATGAAGGGGAAACACTTTCCTCCTAAGCTCAGGTGAATGTCAATATTGTATGTTCCTGTGTGACATTCACGTGATCTGAGATACTCATCCTGGCCAGTGTTCCCAAGTGTGGGACACGTAATGATTTCCAAGGGGCACATGGAGCCCACACTGAATAAACTGAATCACATAGTAAGAAGACTGGGAAAAACGAAAGGGTTGATATAGAACCAATTACACTAAGTCTGTAGTTGGTACATCAACTGCCCCGGTGGGATCACCTGGGAGCCTTAATCAATGCCCAGGTTCAAACCCCACCTCAGAGATTCTGATTTAGTTAGTCCTGTGCAGTACTTCTTACACTTTAATGTCCTGTGAGCCACTTGGGGACCTTGGTAAATGCAGATGTGGATTCCCCGGGTGTGGGTAGGCTTGAGATCCTCTATTTCTAACAGGCTACAAGCTCCCAGGGAGGCCAATGTTACTGGTCAGGGGACCTGACTTGGAGCAGCTGGTGTCTAGGTGTAGGCAAAGGTGAGAACCACTGCTTTAATGAGATGGTTTCATTTTGGTGCTTAGCTTTTTCGGAGTTTAAAAAGCTGTCAATCAGAATGAGTTATACATGCACACGGAACACAAATTAAATAGCAATGACCCTCCCTCCCTGTCTATTTCCAATTGCCAGAAGCCTGTTCGCCCTACAGAATCAAATATTGACATCCTTCCAGAGGGATCATTGCACACACAAGCCTAGATGCATGTGTATATACATATTCCTTAAAAAGAAAAAAAACCCACAAATGGCAGCTTTCAGGTCACACCGTTCAGCACTTTGCTTTTTTCACTTCATGCATCTTGAACATTGTTTCTTAACTATAGTAAAGAGCTGCCTCATTTTTCTTTAATGGTTAAATATATATAAGTGCATTCACGTTGTTGTGTAACCATCACCACCGCCCATCTCCAGAGTATCCCAAACTGAACTTCCACACCCATGAAATGGTGCCAGGTAACAGGCAACTCTCCTTTGAAACAAGGCAAGAGCTGGTCTCAGAGCCAGAGCTTTCCGTGGACAGCCGTGTAAGGCTAGAGTTTACTCACGGTGCTGTGCATTCATTGTATTTAATTGCAGACACCTTCTGAGATGAGCAATACTGATTTTCCACTTACAGTAGTTCCCTTTTAAATAAACTGAAGTCCCATCGAAATTATGATGTCTGGTGAGCTTTACTGAAGGCTGCCCCTGGCTGTGCCACAGGTGAGAAAGTTGCAGTTCAAGAAGAACCAAAGCACTGGACGCTCGTCCCCCTTTCTGAGCTGCCAGCTGACCTTCTTCTCCACACACTAAGCTGGGCAAACAGCCTTCCCTTCAGCCTCATGACTTGTACCCAACGGCAGCCTTTCCTAGGCCATTTTCTCTAAGTCAGACCACATAGCAGACCCTCCTCTGTCATCCTTACCAGAATGCTAACCAAGAATGAAGGTTCAGGTCCCTTATGGGATTTTGTGTCCCCTGATAGAAACAGGGAACCCAAACCCAGGCTCCTTACACTAAAGCAATGGGAGATTGCCCTTCTAGAAAACGGCACCCTTCAGTGGGTGGGTATCTGGCTTGAGAGCAGTCAGAAGGACCAGCGTCCCTCTCACACGGGACGGTGCCTAGCACTCCTGGGCTGAAGGCAGAGGTAGGTTTGCTGAGCAGCCCACGATGGCGAGAGCTCAGGTTGGGGGCCCAGAGTCCCAGCACGGAGGCCAGGGCTCACCACCCACCAGCTCTGTGACCTCTGGTGGGTCATTTCACTTTGCCAGGGGCAGGGGTTTGTTCAGTGCAAAATAGTGAGGTGGAGGTCTTGTGATGGTGAAATGAGGTAGTATGGGGAAGTGTTTAGCACTGAGCCTGGCGCATTGTTAGTGCTTAATAAATGGAAATCTTATCATCCTGGACTCTTCCTGAAGGGGAATTCAAGAAAGGAGGAGATATGGGGAAGAAGTGGGGTCCAGGAACACTCACATGGTCGCTGCCCAGCCAGGCTTTCACCTGTGGTGGAAAGAGGTAGAGTGTGTGCGAAAGACCTCCCAGTGCAGCCGTGGCAGGAGAAATGGCATTATTAGATGGGATGGAAATGACGAACTTCACCCCGAAAAGAGAGTCCAGACTAACTCAGAAAGTAGCTGAGCAGAGAAATACTGAGAAGCTGATAGAGGAAAATGTGCTCCCAAATGTAATAATTCTAATACCCAACATTTAACCCTCTCCTTCTTTGTTTCTTTTTTTTTTTTTTTTTTTGCGGTACGCGGGCCTCTCACTGTTGTGGCCTCGCCCGTTGCGGAGCACAGGCTCCGGACGCGCAGGCTCAGCGGCCATGGCTCACGGGCCCAGCCGCTCCGTGGCATGTGGGATTCTCCCGGACCAGGGCACGAACCCGTGTCCCCTGCATCGGCAGGCGGACTCCCAACCGCTGCGCCACCAGGGAAGCCCCTTCTTTGTTTCTTTGTAAGCAAAACAAACAAGTATCTGAAAAATCTGCAATAAACATGTACTTTTTTTGTTGTTTGTGAAGCTACCACAATGATCCAGGGAATAAACGCTTGAGCCTCTCTTATGTGCCCGGCACTGCTCTAGGGGTCGGGGAACAGTGACACAGGAGCAGGCCCTTGCACTCATGGGTGTACATCCCACTGGGTCCCCTCCCAGCCCGACTCTGTGGCCCATTCAACTCGCCAGCGTACAACCCCTGCTTCTCTCTGAGTGTCCTGGAAAGGCAGCGGTATCTGGTGTTCCTTCTGCAATGCAGAGGGAGGGAAAATGGATGGTTGTATTCTCAGAGGTAAGCACAAGCATTTGTTTGGAAGCTCTCTCAATCGTTAGGAAACTAAAAAGATTTACATTTATCCATGAGGTATCTTCTGTGACGAGGACAGCAAATACAGCAGCAGGGGTAATGAGTAATGGCCAGGCTTGGGTTGGAGCTGCTCGGGTCACTGATCAGGAGAGAGGCAGATAAGGAGCAGTGCAGCGAGGCCTGGAAAACGTCCTTAGCACGAGCGGCAAAAGCAGACTGCATGCAAGGCAAAGACTTGTGTGTGATCTCTTGGTAGAAAAGGAAAAATTTCACATTGAACCATCAGCCAGTGCATTATTCTGGTCAGGACTATAGATTTTTACTCTGAAAGAAGTGGTTCAAATCCCACCTCCACTACTTACTTAATAGGTGCTTAACCTTAACCAACTTGAGTGTCCTCATCTGAAAGTGATGAGCGCCATGCTTACCTCATTAGGTTGGTAGGTGAATTAAGGGAAATGGTACACATAAAGGGGTCAGTATGGTGCCTGAGACACTGTAAGAAATCTTAGTGCCTGAGACACTGTAAGAAATCTTATTACTAGATGTATGCAGAGTTGAACAAAATGAAAGCAGTGTTATGCTACTGCAGAGAATAAGTAATTAGTGCAAGATCTCATAGACAGTAGGAGGGCATGGTGACTAAGATTTAACTAGATTTCCCCGACTCCCTTCTGCATTTACACCTGGTAAGAGCCCAGCTGAGTAAGCACTGCTTTCGAGGGATGACACTTTCTTGACAGGCAGCCACGATGCAGCCCACCATTTTGTCTGCTTTTGTAAATAACATAATTCACAGCCCAGTCATCAGGCTAAGATGCCAATTACTGAGTTACCTCACAGCCCTGAAAATATGCTTTATAATCTGATCAAATTCAGCTTGCTCTTAAACCAGACCGAAAAGTGAACAGAGAAGGAAAGAAAAGTCGCAACAGCTTAGAAGGGTTACTGTTCAAAAGGGTAAGAAATAGGCTGAGGGTGCCTTGGAGAGACGGAAACTCTGCCCTCATTCTTTCCTACTGTGATATTCCTGCGACTACAGGGTTACGGGGAGAAAGCCAAGTTGATTCATTAAGGAGTTCAGCTGTGTCTGGAGAAGTTGGAGCAAAAGGAAAACAGCTCACGGTCCAGGGCAGGAAGGACAAGTGAAACCAGGTGAGGCAGGTTTGTCTACAGCGCCCCCCCCCCCCCCCCCCCCCACCGCGGGCCTGGCCCAGCAGGACCGGTTTTTCCATGGCTAGTTGGGAATGTGTTATCACAGCACCGCAGAGAGGGTGGCTCAGGCAGGAGGAGTTTGGGGTTGATGAGCACAGAGGTGAAGAACACGTGTTCAATCACACAGGTTTGGGTATATGTCCTGGTGGCTCCACTCAGTTGGGTGTCCTTGACCACGTCTGTGTTCCCCTCAATGTCATCTTACTCTTCCCTCAAATAGGCAGGATAACACTGGAACCTACTTGAGAGTATTGTTGTGTTAAGATTCCATGAACTAGTTAAATAAACTCACACATAGCAAATACTCAATGAAAGGAAGCTGTTAATTATTAATTACTGTCATGATTGGGGAGGCATCTCAGAGCCATGCACACTTAGCGCTGGCAGCAGCAAGATGGGGGCTTCCTGGGGGTCCTGGTGCTCTCCCATTGCATGCTGGGATCCTGCAGAAGCAAGTCCCCACCCAGGGAGAATGAACCCGTACAATAACTCCAGTATCCAACTGGGTACCACGACCGAAAGAACACAAGTGCTGGCATCTGTCGTTGACCAGCCCAAGACAGACCCCCGGACAGTTTCTTCTGGTCACTTACGCCAACACAGATGCTAACTCAAGAGACTGTGTATCAACAGATTTCAGCCAGCCAGCACAGGACGATGTTATCACAGAGCTGAAAGAAGGCCCCTAACCGCTCAGGTAAGCGCTCTGTCTTGAGGAAGAGGAGTGCTACTGACTGCTTTTAATGAGCAAATTTATCACTACAAGGCCAGTGTGGTTGCCTGCCCACAGACAGAATCCTGAATAGAGGAGAGAGTTCTGCCTGGTTTGACGATAACCTAGAGGCACAGCTTGAGACGTTTCAATAAGATACTTTAGTTAACAACCTAAAAATGACATAAGTAGGTACGTGCACAGAGAGAACGTAGGTTGGGTCTTGGAGTGTGAACTCCTGTCAAACTGAGTTCCTGGAGGAATGTGCATTTCCTTTAGAGTTTATAGAGGAAATAACGACATAGAAGAGGGAAGGCTTGGGATGACCACAGTCGGAGGTTTACATCCTAGCCCTATGACCTGACTCTTCATCAGTTTCTGTACTTGGGAGTGTAGGATGGGAGTGAGAAGACCTCGCTCATAGGAGGGCTGAGGGAAAAGCAGCAGTGGCAGCGAACGTTTGAGTGGACGTTATATACCAAGCACTGTTTCAGCCCCTTACATGTATCCACTTAGACAATGCTCACAACACCACTCAGGGAAAAGTTCAGCAATATCCTCATTTATAGATGGGGAATCTGAAACAGAGTGGTTGAGAAACTTACCCAAGGTCACACAGCTAGCATCTGACAGAGCCAGGCACCCTAAGCCACAAGCCCACGACTTTACCACCGTGAGTGACTGCCTGTTGCACATGTGTTAACATGAGGACAATGCTTCCGTCAGTACCGAGTAGGAAGAAGTAGTTAATAAATGTTGACTATCATGATTATATCATTAACCCCTAGCATGGCACGTAGGATCTGCAAATTCCCCTGAAGATTTAAAGAATTTAAAACATTTTGGGTTCAGCCTGGTATCAAACTTATGCTCCGGGTTAGGGCTGATGATTTTCATGTTTCCTCTTGGTGAGATGCACCATTTTGCTTTCTTTTTGAAATATGTGTCATTTTCTTCAAAGGTCACTTCGAGAAAAGGAGTATCGGTAGAACATTTTTCTAAATCTTGGTAAACAAGATGTATGGAAAATGGTGAAATAAACCTGCATCATTTCAATGCACCGTCACTGGCATCTTCTCATTGGATGACATCCTGTGGGGATGGCAGTCCCGGGGATGTCGAATTGTATATGACGATCCTAGCATAGGGTGGCCCAGTAGACAGCAAGGCACCTGGTACGTAAGTGCACATGCTCTTAAGTCAACCAGCACGTGTTCAAATCTGGGTTCCATCACTCCCTACCTGATGACCTCCTACCCTCCGAGTCTCACATTCCCCATTTCCAAAAACAGGAAGAGTCAGCATGACCATGAAATGAGATTATCCAAGGAATCGTTTTAACATTTACTAAGTTCTCGGGAAAAGTCCGCTGCCAATATTGCAATTATCTGCACCATGGTCTAAGGAGTCGGGAGAGGATTACTGAGAAGCCTGGCCAGGATTCAAGTCAAGGTCTCTGGACACTTAATGTCATTCTCTTTCCCTGATACGACTTTGCTAACGGACGTCTTCCTCCTCAGAAAATCCTCAGGACTCTAGCTTCGCTCCTAATTCAAAAATATATTTTCTTTCAAATAAGGCCTATTTTAAAATCTGGAAATCAAGAATAGTACAAGAGAGTAGAACAAGATAAAGAGTGCCTTAAAAAAAGAATCACAGAACCACCTGAGGATATAAAACCAGAAGTCCCTTAAATCAAATAGGGCCAGGGCTGATGTCAGAAAGGCTTACCACACATTACAATGAAGAACACATAAGAACAAGAAGGGGCCCGTAAAAACCACCAGCGTGTGACATACTGCCAAGCGCTGCGTGCCTGTCATTAGGCTGGATTCTAATGCTGATCACTGCAACGCAAATCATCTGGGTGTCAATTAAAGCGTGTAAGTCGATTCTTGAGGTAGCCGCCTAGGAGGAGTCCTGCAGAGAAGTCTCTTCCTCCCATAGATTTCTTTTGGAATTGTGGATTTTCTGCAAGTGAAATTCTCCAAAAGAAACACACCTCCCTGTGTGTTCTCTGCCCCTCACTGCCTGCAGGGCCAGGTGCTTGTAAAGCAAGAGATATATCGCACTGGTTTCTACATCGCTATCGCACTGGTTTCTACATCGCTGTCACCCCGAATACTCTGAAACCTCACCGGCTATCGAGGGCAGCTACTCGCAGGCCATTTTACAGAGGAGAAACACCGGAAGTGGAGGCACTAAAGGGACGTGCCCACAATTGCACAGAGCAGTAGAGCCCACAGAGACACTTGGGACCCCGTGTTCCTAAGCATGGGCCTCGTCCCATCCCACAGATGAATGATACTCAAAATAGCAAAAGGTATGTGAGCAGAGGCTGGTGGGAATTTGAATGAGAGGCTTGATGAAGCAGGGCTGGGAGCGTGCACTCTCAGCTTTCTGAAATCGCACTGGCACGCCAAGTACCCCAGGTATGGCCAAGGTCAATACCCTGTGTCCAGAAGGGCGTTGCTGGGCTGAGTCATAGGCCGTGTTGCTTATCAAGACTGGCCAGCAGAGCCAGCCTTATCATACCTTGCTGGTTCTCAGGGAATGAAATCCACTTGATAGATTTCAGCCTTTTTCCCTATGTTACTCCAAGAATGCAATCAGTTGCCCCTTGAGCGCTTGAAAACGCAGATGCTCTTTACTTCAGTTTCTAGACCAAGACGTTCGACTTCCCAAGGAAGACTGAGTCGAGCTGTTGGATAAGAAGGAGGCGATGATACCTCCTGATCCCTTCTATTACTTACTGACTCGATAAACTTTAACCCAGCCCCTGTTACTGGGAGATATAAGCCCTGGAGACCCAATAGTGTCCCGCAGGCAGAGGACATGTACGGTCCCTACCCTCATGGAGTTGTACTTGGGAGACAGACAATAAACAAGAGGACAGACTTTCAGATTGTCATCACTATAATGACTGTAATCAACACTATAAGGGAGTATACACGGGGATGGCAGTGGTGGATCTACTTGTGTTGCTGGGGTCTAGGAAGCCCTCTTAAACAGGCAACATCTGAGCTTCAGCCTTATTGAAGGGAGAGCGCCAAACACAGGAAGAGCCCAGGGAAATGTGTTCCAAGCAGAGGGAAAACCACAGGTCCTAAGGAGGGAAGGAACCGCTGGCTCACCACGAGCTGAGGGACCCTGTATTAGGTGAGGTTGGGGACAGGGCAAGGGTTGGAGTCATGAGAGGCCTGGTAAATTGTTTTGGGGGTGTTGGGTTTAATTCTAAGAGGCCACAGGGCACTGGCCCAGTGTCCAGCTCTCAAAGGCATTCCTTTCCTCTGGTGTTTTAAAGACCAGCTCCACTGCTCAGCTGTAATCTTTGAATTCTTAATGGCACAGCACATGGGGATTACATCTTGCCGACAGTGAGCTCTTAACAGTTTCTGAATCCACAGGAAGGGGCTACTGAGGCCTGAGAAGCAGAGACCCAGGTCTAAATTAATTCCTGAACATGGCAGGGGGAGATGGAGGCTATCAGCTTTGTTCTGCTTGGAGAAAGCCTCTTTGCAAAGCCTCTTCACAGGTGGTTGCCTCTCACCTCCGTACACTTTGAATCTGAAAGACACTTGCCTAAATATGACCTCATGGATATAAATCAAGAGTGTGTACTGAGATCAGCAAACCCTGGTTTGCCTCAGTTAACCTGCCTGACCTTCAGCCCCCTCATCACTAATTGTAGATAATACCAACACCTGCCACACGGGCTGCAACGAGATGAAAAGTGCTTCACCGTCATGCTTTGCAAATCATAAACTCTCAATAAGCTCTTACCCTTACTATTTATTCATTACCATCAAAAATCCAACTCTCTGTCTCACGCTTACTCTTCCTCACACAATGTACATCTTTCAAAATCCTGCACAACGGTTTTGTAAGCTTTTGGAAAGAGCCCCTGAAACAGTACAGGTAATGACCAATGCCTGTATATCATGGACTCTCCGTACAGGTAATTCATTCCAAGCTATCGACAGCAAAGGCAGAGGCTGTCTGCTCATCAGCGCACGGAAAAAGCGGGGACCACATCGAGTGACCACTATCACTGTTTGCAGCTACCCTCATGACCCAGTCAACTGCACGCGCGGGGCCTTCCAGGGTGAACAGAGAGCTCCCCAAGTAGAGCACTGAGGTTCCATGGGAGCCCGGAACTGCAGGTGGCTGGCGGTAGACACGGCTGCAGCACCCAGAATACAGAGGCCTGGAGCAGCCTCAGAGGTTCCCTTGGAAGCAGCATCCCTACCCCAGGCCAGCAAGCAGTGGGGAGAGCTGAGAAGAAAAGCTCAACCCTTCCCCACAGTCTTAGCATCAAGCAGGGTCCGTACCTCCTCTGTCCTTGGTGCAGGGTCCACAGCTATGAGAGGGGGAGTCAGCACGCCTTGGGTTTTTCTTCTGGTGGGGAACTGTAGCGGGGGAGACTGGGTTGCAACCCCCTCCAGTTACCCCATCAAACGGGCGTGACAGCCACGAGAGAGCTTCCTTCTCATCCCTGGCTGGAGCAGGCAGGCGCAACCGCTTCTGAAGCCCAGCCTTCAGCGTCACACACCTGAACACAATTCCTCCACACTATATCCTCCTCTCCCGGCCCTGCTGCAGAAACCTGCCTAGCCCCGCCCTCCCCATGGCCTGGCTGTGACCTGGTCTTTACCAGCCCAGCTCCCGCCCCTGCAATTTACTTTGAGAGAGAGCCCCTGGGTTGGAGTGAGAATTTAGAACTTTAATCCAGCTGAGGGAAAATGGGAAGTATCCATTTTCTGGTGATTAATTTTTAAAACTGTAGGAATTTGAAGGTCAGATATCAGGGGATGGGGGCACTGTCCAACTGCTTCAGTCCAGGCCAAAGAGCTACATCTCTCTGCCCGAGACTTGGCTATATCGCATCCTAACTTCTGGGGCCCAGCTTTTCCCAGGACCGGTGCAGCAACTACCTGTATTCTCAGTAGAAATGTGGGAGAGAGAACTTGAGATCCAGGTTGAAATCTGCCCACCAGGCCAACACAAGATTCTGTTTTTTCCTCTGTGAAGTATCAGGGAGATCAGTAAGGAAAGTTTAACAATGCACCCCATGTCTGTTACTAAAAAGCACTTGGTCATCCCAGCTAATTGCTGTTCCACTGAATCCACAGGTGGTCTTAACATAAGGAGTTAAATGACCCTTGAAAAAAGGCATGTTACTCAGGTGCCAAATCTAAGCATTTGGGATTTTATTTCCTGACCCTGACAAGTATTCTGTCTCTCCAGATGAGAGGTTTGCAGACTTTAGGCTTCATAGAAATTAGCCCGGTATTAAAAATGAAGATTTCTGCATGAAACTTTTAGATTCCAGGAAGGCTCAGGAAACCATATTTAAAAAATTTTCCCTAGGTGATTTTGATGTGGGTGGTTGGTGCCTGGACTTTAAGGAATACAACCCTAGAATAGGCCTAAGTTCTCCCATCCCAGCCTTGCATTTCTAGCTGGCTTTTAAACTCAGCCGAGGACCAGCTGTTCTCCATTGTTTTCAATTCACTCTTTTGCCCCTGCCCTCAGGAATTTTCCAGCTGACTCCAGTATCTTCCTCCTCCGTTTAAAAATGAGCTTTGTCAGAGGAAAGAGCGTTAGCTTCGCCAATATTGCAGCTATCAGAGGTCTTAGAAATGACATCACTGAAGCCTTTATCATACCAGCAGACACCAACGACATTAAACCCTAGTTCTGCCCTTTCTCCCACTGGAGGCCCAGACCTCACACTACAATCACCGTCCTGGAGCAAATCCCCCCATGCCGGCCCCTCCCCAGGTGCAGTCTCTCTCATAGTACTTCCAAAGAGAAGTCAGGTGTGTGGGCCTCACAATCAGTTCCTCACCCTGCCCTATGGCCGACACAGTCGGTGTTCAGGTCCCTTGTTTCTTGAGTCAAGTTTAGTTTTTGAATGAGATTCTCACATCCAACCTGCTATCCTAAATGGAGTTCTTATACAGGCAACTAGATCTCATATGACTGCTTGTCCATGCCAAACATTTTAGTCCTAAGACAACTACAAAGCACATTTACTAAGCACCTAATATGGGCAGAGGCCTGTGCTCAGCTCAGCAAGGGGTGTGAAACTATAGGTAGCTCAAGTAATCCATGGGATACAAAAGGGAAACTCAATAAAAATGTTTTCTTGCCGTGTCAACGCAGTGCTGCAAGACTTTCCCAATACTCATAACCTTCAGACCAAAGGAATGGCAGCATAGTCCAGTGGTTACAAACACAGACTCTGGCTTGGATTCAAACCCGTTCTCCATCAGCTCCCAGCTGTGGTTTCGGGCAAAGTACTGACCTTCCCTCTGGAATATCAGTAGTACTTATTTCACAGGGCTGTTACCAGGATGATATGAATTAATATGTATAAAGTGCTTTTAACAGCAAAAGTGCTTACATATTATTATTATTATTATTCAGGAGATCCTGAACACTGTTAACACATATTTATTCGCACTATAGGAGATTCATAATGTTTTCTCACCTAAAGACCAATAATGCCTTCCAAACATTTGCTCCATTTGATTTATGCTTCTCAACTCTATGTTCAAGGTTCTTTAATTCGTTTTTCCATGGTTCCTTCATGTATTTACTTAACTTTTTCTATTGAGGATGTACTACATGTCAAGAACCGTGCTAGGTCCTGCTGATAACAATCGGTGGAAGTCATCTCCCTGCTCTGAGGAGTTTACAGCCCTTTGGTGTACCGGATATTGACCGAAGTCACACAAAAATTGTGAAATTAAGATCGTGACAAGTGTTGAGAGGGAACAGTACCTGGTGCTGAGAAAGCACGGGAGAAGGGATTTGACCTGGTCAAAGGGTTAGAGTAGAACTGGGCTGTGAAGGAAGAGATGGAGTTGGCTACGTGGAGTGGGGGTGACCAGTCAGAATGTTACGGATAGAGAGACGCCATGTGACAGGTGTACTAGTCAATTTTGCTGCAGTAACAAATGACATCCATGTCTCAGTGTATTACTTGCTTATTTTACAGGTAGGCTATGGGTTGACTGCTGCTCTGCCCAGGCTATGACTCTGCTTCTCATTCAGGGACTCACACTGCAGGAACAGTCCCTATGTGAGATATGGTATTCTTGTAGCATAAAGAAAGATCAAGAGCACTGGTGGAAATGTGCCATGACTCTGAGGGCTTCTGTCGGGCGTGGCCTTGTTCTGTTTACATTCCTTTGGCCAAAGCCCAAAGTCAATGGGACAAGGATATATGGTCCTCAACACTGGGGACATAGCAAGGTACAGGGCAGTTGACAGGAACGTGATCCTCCTACAGGGAAAGGGATGGGAATGAATAACTGCAAAAATAATATAATTTACTACATTAAGGTTCTGTGGCAAGAGGCCTGTGTGGCTAGTGGTGAGCGAGTTGGTAGGAACATAGGAGAGATGAGGGTGGAGAAGGAGGTGGGGACATGCCATGGAAAGAATCTGAACTTTACACTGAGCAATGGAAACACTGACCTTTACCTGTTCAATCTCTTTCCTTAGTTGTGAAAAAATACTTTCCATGTTTTTCTGGTTTCTGAAGTTATACATGTTTATTATAGAAAGTGTGGACATGGCAGATACATTTTTTAAAAAGTCACCCTTAACGTTACAAGTCAGAGAGAACCATCATAGACTGATACTTTGTTGAATATATTTCTAGACTTTTTGATGCTATTTAAACGTACATAAAGTATTCTTACAATCAAAATTGGATCATGTTCTCTATCCGTTGTTATGAATACCCTCCAAGTTATTAAACAGTCTCCCCATTGCCTGATCATACAGATGTACCATAGTTTAACCAGTCCCCAACTATTGGACATATAAGTTTTTCTAATTTTTCCATTTTATAAAAATTTCTAAAGAATTCTGCAGTGGTGTTGTTTAGATTCAGCAACATCCATATCATTTGGTAGATGTGGCATGTTTATCTTAAAGGGTATAACAAATTTAAGGCCACTGATACATATTGCCAATTGTCCCTTGAGAAAAGTCAGGGCAAATCACACACAACCCTAGAGCAGGATTTGCCAACTCGGTTGAAAATTATTTTACATTGCCAAGTTAATCAGTGGAAGATACGGTCTTACTTCAGTTTTGCATTTATTTGATCATTCAGGACAGACTTATTTTCTATAATTCCCAGTGCTTTCATCAGGGAAGGACTTACCTGATTAAAATGCTGGGCCGTTTGCATCTTCTTCTTAGAATGCGCTCCTGGTTTCTCTTCAGCAAATTATGACTACTTTGTCCCTTACGACTCCGCAAGATTTTCTTCTGCTTCCTATAAGAAGCCTTCTTTGCCTCCATCTCTTTGCTGTGGAAGCTGCCAGGAAAGATGTGGACAGTTGGTTTTACGTATATGATAGGAGGTCATGGTTCCATACACCTCGTCTCCCCATATGGAGAGAGTGTTTCCGAGACTGAATTTTGTTCCCTCCTAGAGTGACTCACTCTGTCATCTACATGCCTTATAGTCCATAAGCATTTGTGAATGACTGCTAAGAAGAGCCATGATGGCACAATGGGTGGGTAAGTTTTGACCTGATGAATGACTCACTTGTGGATACTGGCACATGGCTATATTAATAAAAGATTATGGACCAAAGACCATTGTGAATGCCGCTCAGGAACTCTTTTTAGATTATATTCTAACACCAATCTTTCAACTTTCACAACAGAGGTTAGCAACAGAACATCTGATTTGATAGACGCCCAATTACTTATACCTCTCTCTGATATATATACTTTCCCTCCTAGCCAGAGTCAAAGGACTTTTACCCATTTGATATGTGGTGTGATTCCCAGTTAACTTTTAATAGAGATTGGACGGTTTTCCCCTCCTGTTACAGGTTGTGCTAATGTCTTGTCAAGCTAGTTTGACAATGTAAATTGTACCTTCACGCTCCCCTTCTCATGTTACAGAGGGGCCAAGCCTTACAACATGGAAAGGCCATTAACGGAGCATCGGATTATGTCAGTAAGGAATGTGGAGAAAAGGGCAAACCTTGTTGACATGGTCTTGCTTCCTGGGGTGGTGGATTAAGTGCTTGCAAGTCTCTCAGAGGCCTCGGTGGACTGGGTTTATGATGATTTATTTCTGCCCTGGCATCGCTTGCACCCCCTGTCTTGAAGGAGCGGGGACTAAAGCCTGTCAACTCTTTGTCCCATCATGTCACTCCTTCTATGCTCATTCTGTGCCACGGAACCCAGAAGTAATTGTAGGATTATTCTCTCACATAGCTCCACATAGCCCCCCTCAGTGACAAGAATGGTTACATGACATCAGAGCTATTTGCCTTCCCTACATGTTTCAATATTATTAGATGGTGTTTGAATATAGTATACAGTCTACCATATAGTCTCACTGCTCTCTCCCATCTCACAAATATTACCTATGCCTTCAAATAGATGCCCATCTCCTTCCAGAAATAGTGAGATTTTGGGTTTTAATCATTGTTTTCCAAATAAAGCTGAGGCACCACCTGAACAGGTGTTCTGTCCATGATTTACTTAATTAAAACAGCTCTCTGAAGGCCGCTGAAATACCAGAAGAAGAGAGCAAAGCACAGACTTTTTTTTTTTTTTTTTTTTTTGCGGTACGCGGGCCTCTCACCGCTGCGCCCTCTCCCGCTGCGGAGCACAGGCTCCAGACGCGCAGGCTCAGCGGCCATGGCTCACGGGCCCAGCCACTCCGCAGCATGTGGGATCCTCCCGGACCAGGGCACGAACCCGCGTCCCCTGCATCGGCAGGCGGACTCCCGACCACTGCGCCACCAGGGAAGCCCCACAGTGACTTAATTTTGAGTAAATCCTTTATTAAAATGGAAGGAAAGACAATCTGGTCTACTTCAACTTAGGTGAATGCATTAAAAAATGCATCAGCAAAGAATGATGCCTTGTAATAAAGCAGTGTTTCCAGAGTGGGGTATGAAGACCACCTACATTAGGATGATTTGAGGAACGTGTGACACATTCAGGCTCCTGGTTCTGCCCCAGACCTACTCAACTCGCTGAGGGTGGAGCCTGGATCTGCATTTTAACACCCACCGTGCCAGACGATTTCTTTGTACACCAAACTTTGAGTGCCGGTACAGGGCTTAGTGATCTTCTGTGGGAGAAGTCTGAATGCGATGTGGTCTTTGTAAAACTCTGTGCATTGGAACATTGTTTAATGTCTCCCTTCTAAATTAAACTGTGTGTCCGGTGAAGACAGAGACCAGTGACTTCACTCCCGTATTCCCAGGGTCCAGCACGGTGCCTGGCCCATTCCTTACCTACTGGATCAGAAACTCCAGGATTCAGGCCCATCTTTATTTTAACAAGTCCTGCAGGTGAGCCTGATTCATGCTACAGTTTGAAAAACCCTGGTATAAAAGAATCTTTTCAGAACAACTATTTGCTTCTTAAGAGTAGGAACCTACTGCCCTTCCCACTCACCCGCCCACTTCAAATGGGATATGCTTCGGTCTATATGATACCATATATCTTTTAAGACAGAATATATTACATGATCCCAGGCAGAGTTTCAAGGAAAGGAAATATTATCTCCATTTGACAACAGAGGACAGTGAGGCACATTGAATGGAGGTGACTTGTGTGAGGTTGTGCAGCTGATAAGGGACAGACTTGGTGTTTAATTCAAGGTCTCTTAGAAACTTATGCCACATTCTTCCTTATTCTTCTCCTAATTGCCTAGGTTCTGGCTTATGTTTCACTGGGCTGCATGAGGACTCTTGTGAGAGTTTTTTAAGGGGAGAAATAATAGAGTCTCTTCTTGCATCACTAATGGCATCACCCTGAGGACAGCTGCCTTGTGGGACCTTGAGATCTGAGCAGTTTCCTGAACATATCATCCAGAAGTGATTTGGAGGGATTCACTGGGACTTCTAGGCTGGAGAGGCAGCCTGATTATTGTGGAATTGTCCCCTCTCACATCTACCAAACAGTCCTTAAAAGCTATGTATTTTTAAAATTCTGTTCCAGATGGGGCTTCCCTGGTGGCGCAGTGGTTGAGAATCTGCCTGCTGATGCAGGGGACACGGGTTCGTGCCCCGGTCCGGGAGGATCCCACATGCCGCGGAGCAGCTGGGCCCATGAGCCACAACTGCTGAGCCTGCGCGTCTGGAGCCTGTGCTCCGCAACAGGAGAGGCTGCGATAGTGAGAGGCCCGTGCACCGCAATGAAGAGTGGCCCCTGCTTGCCACAACTAGAGAAAGCCCTCGCACAGAAACGAAGACCCAACACAGCAAAAATAAATAAACTCCTACCCACAACATCTTCAAAAAAAAAAAAAAAATTCTGTTCCAGAAACCAAATTAAGTCATATGTCTACAGACTGGAGGAGATCAGAGTAGGCCTAATGGAAGAATATTCATTGGGAATAAATAAACATTTATGCTGAAGACAGATCTGTGCTTTTTAAAAAACATAGAGTAGTGAGTGAGGTCATGCTTGATTGGTCCAGAGCAAAGTAGGTGACATCATCCATTCATTCATTCACCCTCTATGCCCACTTTGAACTCATGGTTGCGTGAATACAAAAGACAATGCCATTTCAAATATAGCAAGATGAGTGCCATGACAAGCAAAGGCAAGATGCTGTGGAAACATGTAAGAGGGCAAACCAATCAGGTACGGGAGTTAAGGAAGGCTTCCTGAATGTAGTGAGCCTAGGACCGGAAGATTTTATAGGCACTGCCAGCTGAGGAGTGTGCAAGGAGAGAAATGTAGGGAGAAGGAAGGCGTTTCTCTGCAGAAGGAACTACATGTAAAGAGTATACTGCAGAGTCAGGTAATCTAGGCCTTGTAACTATACCCCAACTTATCTCTGTTCTTGGGGGAATCTAAACCAAGATAGAGACTGGAAGACAGGCTTTCGTCCAGTCACTCGAAATCTTGGCATCCTCTTAATCTTATTTATCACCACCATCATTATTATAATATTATTATTAGAGCTAATAGAATGGCAGACTATATTAATATAACTACATATTCAGAACGGAGAATGGAGAATCCTCTTCCCTTCTTCTCAGTTTAGATACGGCTGGAGTTCATGTTTGATGCCTTACTTAAAAAGACCCTGATAAACTGCAGTGTGTTCAAGGGTAGAAAGGGGAAATATCTCATGTGAGGAATATCTAAAGAACTAGAAGGCTTAGGTGAGGCAGGAGAGCTATCTTTCAATTCTCAAGTGCTAATATTGGGGGAGAACTCTTCCCTAACATCTAACTCTAGGCTGTCTCCCATGAAACTGTCATGGCACCCTTTAAATTGTAAGTTTCATTGGGGATAAGGACCAAGTTTGTCTTACTACTGCTTCCTCAATGCCTAGCACAGTGCCTGGTAAATAACAGGTACTCAGTAGATATTTGCTGAATGAATGAACGACAGGGACAGAAGTAGTCTCAGGCCAACTGCAGGGATTTTCCAGGCTCTGTATTATTCCCACTCTTTCCAAAGATTAGACCTTGGCTGTACGCCCTTTTGACTAGAAATCTGGCCCATTTAAAATATCCAAAGCACATCACATCATTGTGTCTGGTTTCCATGGTGTATGTGCAGACAAATCTTTTAAAAAACTTAACCAGTGGATGAGATGCCATGTCTAGTAGTTCTGCAGTACAGCTTGGAGAGTTTATTTTTCACAATCTGTTTTATGCATCATAAGCCAAAATATACAATTGAAATTGTTGCTGAGAAAGTGACACAACTTTTTTCAGATCCAAAGACCTGGGAATTGACCCCTCTGCCTAATCTACTGCTAAGTGTCCTGAGATTGCACAAGAGGAAAGAGGCTATAAGTGAAGATTTTAATCATAGAGCTGACAGGTTCAAAGCACCCCAAGCAGTTTTCTGAACTTCTCAAGCATCAGAGCATCTCTCCAAGGGAATTTAGAGACCATTTGGTCCAACATCTTCATTTTTTATATGGATCAACTTGGGTTCCAAAAAGTAAAGTGTCTTTTTCCCATTAAAGCACCCTATTAGTGGCAGAGCAGGTGTCTTTACTCAAAGACCTGCTTTCTCCACCATGCATTAGCCACTTTCCTGCTATTCTTTCTTTTCCATCTGTGTTAAGCTCAGTATTCAACTTCCTTTAAAAATCAAAGATGGGCTAAAACATTAAGCTGACTTTTTTCAGTTTCCTCCACCTAGAATCATGTCCCTCTCAGCTACCTCTTTTCATATGAAGCATAGAGCAGAATTTTTTCCCTTATCTTCCCTTTGGGTTTTCTTTTTTGCAAAAATGGTCTCTTTAACTGGTAATGATAATTTACATCTTGGCATTCTGGAAGGCTACAGCAAAATAACATATGCAGGAAAACCAAACGGAGGATTTTCTACCTCAGAGGTGATTCCAGACATTACACTTGGAGATGACCACATTGGTCACTGTTATATTCATTAGTGGGAAAACGTATTTCAATTGAGGAGAAGAGATCTTTAACTCTGGTGCTTCTAAGGATGATAGGTGAAAAGGACTGTCCTATGAGTTGAGACATGACATCAGATCTATTTGCCTTAGACGGTTTTCCCCTCCTGTTACAGGTTGTGCTAATGTCTTGTCAAGCTAGTTTGACAACGTAAATTGTACCTTCACGCTCCCCTTCTCATGTTACAGAGGGGCCAAGATGAGACATAAAAATAAATCTTGTTGTATTGCCATGGAAAAGCTTGTTCCTCATATTTGCTTTGCAACAGAGCTTGGTTTTAGTTTGCAAACTATTCAACCTTGATGTCTGAAATATTAACATTTTATCCACAAATCTGTTTACAAATCACAAATCATGCTGGTAAATATTCATGGACCATTCTCTTTTGCTTCCTGGGAAAGTATGGAGAGTAGAAAAAAACCTTATGGGGTCAGAGCTTGGGGTGTGGTGGGAGATAAGACTGAATATCAACAGAGTTAAGCTGGCAATAAATTTGGGTTGCTGTTTGTGGATCTTGGCTGCAGAATATCCTCAAGCACTTTCAAAGATGAATGATGCTGGGGAAAGGCAAAGCCAAACTTTCTGGCCCCAATCCAAGCACACACAGGCTGGGATGCTGGAAAACTGACAGCAATGGTGCCTCATACAATACCTTCCCTTGCACTGTGTAGAATGCTTTAGAATTTACCAGTCACTTGCACATATATTTTGTTACCTGACCCTATGAGATGTACCCCCATCTCAAGATGTATCCCCATCTCAAAAATGAAGAGACTGATGTTCTTTGATTTTAAATGACTTGCACATGTTTTATAAGACTAACAACTCAAAAAATTGGACCTGGATCCCAGATCCATTGACTTCTGGTCCAGGATTCTTTCAGGTACATCTTATCATTCGGGACTCAGATTAAGACACCTCTTCCTCTGGCAGACATTTCTGTCTACCAAACTCTGGATTAAGTAAACATCTCTGGGCTCAAAAGAAGAAGAAAAAGAGATACCCTATAACAGCCTAGCTCTCATCACATTGACTTCTTCTAATGAATTATTCCCTTGACTTTATTTTTCACTGGACAATGCGCCCCATGAGAAAAGTGACTTGTTTACCATGGTAATTACAACATATTGGGCCTGGTAGTAAAATATTCTCTAAGTCTTTGTGAAGTGAACTGAATTCCAACACTTATTTTATAGGGAGGATAGTAAAGACCTGACTTTTAACCTGACAAGTTACAAGTCTGTTTAGAATGGGTGTTTTCAAGGAAGAGCTAGTTACTGGTGTTGCCCTCTTGAAAATCTCATTGCAGATGTCCAAGAGAGGACTTGGAAATTCTTTCTAACATAGACCATGGCTCTGCTTTAGGAATTGCCCCTGTTTCCGTTTCAGTTGAAGGGCATTTCCGCCCAGCTGTGAAATCAAGATGGCGAAAGAATGAGAAATTCTAAAAGTTCTCTGGGTACAAGGAACATGTCCTGTTGTTTCCTCACCAATGTCCACAAACCTGCAGAAGAGGGATGTGTATGTTTGACTCTCTAGAGAAGCTGTATCTGTTCTCCAAAGCAGCCATCCTCTGCCAGGCAGATAATTGTGATGGTGAGGTTGGCAGAGGTGCCAGATGATGTCTCATCATCCCAGATGAAAAGGAGCAAACGCTAAGTGAAAATAAACAATGAAAAGGTCCATTTAAAACTCATAACCTGCATAACTCAAAATTGGAAGTGGGACTTAGGATCTCTGTCCCCTTTGGAAATTTGTAAATTCCACCCTACTCTGTGAGATTCTCCAACATGGCCAGCACAGCCAGAGTTGGCTAGACTCCCAGGTGCAATGCAGAGTCCATCTGTTTGGTCACTCTGTCTGGTGTGGATTTAGAGAATGAGTTGTGTGCACGGGACAGGTTCCAGATAAATTTGAATTTCCTAAATATATTGAAAATGTGGTTGTGAGTTCTAAGAGTTAGAGATTCCCACTGTGCCTGGCTCCCACTCCCCAACTGTTTCAGTCCATCCATGTACAACAGAGGTTTAAAGGAACATAGGATATACTCTGCTGTAAGGCTGATAAATCTAGTTTAGCAAAATGCCTGGCTTAGAGCAGGTATTTAATAACCATTTCTTTAATAATAATACTAGGAGCATGTTTTTACTATTTTTATGCATCAGGTGATATGCTAAGTATTTTCCTTCTCCTTTGTTTCTCCTTCTCTCTCACTTCCTCTCTCTCCTCCTTCCTTTCCTTCCTTTTTTTCCCCACAAATATTCATTCATTTCCCTGTTTCCATAGCGGTTACTCTTCTAAGAGCTAGGTCTCTGCTAGTGAACAAGTGACATTATGCACCTTAATTTCTAGTTGGAGGGATACTATTAATAATCAAGTGAACAAACAATAAAACCTCAGACAGTGATACATACTATGGAAACATTAATAAAAGAGAGTAATAAAAGTGAGTGGGGATGAAGGATATTTCCTTTGGGCATACAGGAAAAACTCCTCTATGGGAAAGACATTTGAGCTGACATTCTTTCAGTCAGTAAGAAAGAATTTGTCACTTAGCAGTCTGTAGGGGCAATTTTCTAGGCATATGAGCATTCCAAGGTAAATGTCCCAAATGAATCAGACTTGTTTGTGGAATCCAAAGAAGCCAGCATCTCTGGAGCAAGATGCACAATGGGAGAGAGTAGTATAGAGATGAGGTTGGAGAGGAAAGCAGATGGCAGATCACATAGAGATGTTGTAGGCTATGGTGAATAAGACTTCAATGCGTTACCTTCTTTAACCAACACAATAACCCTATGATGTAAGAGCTATTTGCATCCCCATTTATAGAGGAGAATGGTGAGACATAGAGAGGTAATGCAGAATGGTCAGGGTCACATCACTGGCAAGTGGCAGAATCCAGATTTGAAAACGGGCACCCTGCCTCCAAAACTTAACCTACAAATCCCAATGTAAATCCAGACATTATCAACGACATCTTAGAATCATCTCCCTTCCCACATCCAACCACTCATCAATCCATGTTCCCATCAACAACACAGAATACTGGGTACCAGCATGAATATGGGAGTCAGTGCCAAACAAACCCAGCTTAAGATCTCAGCACTGCTTTGATGGGCTACGTGATCTGGGAAAGTCATCTAATTCCTTAGGGCTTCTGTTTTCTTGTCTGTGAAATGAGACTACTAATAGTACTTTCTTCCCACCTCTTAGAGTGTCGTGAGAATAAAGTGATATCGTAACTGCCCATGCTAAGTCCTCAAAAGATTCTTAACCTCAAACCAAACCAAACCAAATCCCCACCACATGTATCATGTACCACAACACATCTGTCCTTCCTCTTTCTTTCCCCACTGTTATCGGGGTTGCAGATCACTGCTGCTACCATCCAGTCCTTCTGAGTCAGACTCCTCAGGTGGAGTCAGAAAGTTGCATTTTAACATACTCTTCTATTGTTTCTAATGCAAACCAGAGTTTAAGACCACTGGAACAGACCATCAACCAAGATACAAGAGGATCTTGGTAGATCTCAGTGTCAGCCTTAGACATTGCAACTGTATTTGTAAATATACAGTGTTAAAGATTAAATGGGATTTCAGGTCTTTTTGATGCTATTTTGATGGTGTGACAGTCAGACTTTTGGTAGTACAGGAATCCTGTCCTGCTCTTGCCCATCTTCCATGTTCTCCTGCTTTACAATATTCCCATGTGAATCAGATGCAAGGAATAATTGCCAAATGGTATTTAAAATACAACGTGTAACAACTCTCAGCACACAATTATGGTAAAGGCTAATCTGATTCGCCTGTTTAGGTTCAATCTGACATTTAATTCCAATATTGACATCTCAATTTGAATCTTCAGTAGGCCTTTCAAATGTAATATTTAATTTCAGATTTACTGTATAACCGTACTCATTATCTTTCCTCTAAATCTGCTCCTTCAATAACCTTTCCCATTTCGGAAACAGCCTATCTATCCTTCCAATTGCTCAGGATGAAAACTTGGAGAAAGCAGTTCCTCTTCTATTTTTTCATGACCCATATCCACAAACCATGTTGATTTTGTCTTCAAAACGTATCTAAGATAAGACTTCTCAACCACTCTGCTGCCATCACCCTGAACTAAACCATCATCATCTTTTGCCTGAGGTATTGCAAGAGCCACCTAACAGGTTTCCTTGTTTCTGTCCTTGCACTTCCAAAACTGTTCTTAATAGAGCAGCCAAAGAACACTTTAGAAACCTAAATCAGAGCAAGATATCTGTGGTAGAGTGAATAATGGCTTCCCAAACATGTCCAGGTCGTAATCCCCAGAAGCTATGCATGGTATATGGCAAAAGAGATGTCACAGGTATGATTAAGGATTTTGAGATGAGGAGATTATCTGAGTGGGGGGGGGGGCATGGGTCTGATGTATCAATAACTATATTGGTTTTTATAAGGGGATGCTGGAACAATCAGAGTCAGAGTGATGTGACGATGGAAGCAGAGATTGGAACAACAGGCTTTGAAAATGGAAGATGGGGCCACAAGCAAAGGAATGCAGGTGGCCGCTAGACCCTGAAAAAGGCCAGGAAACAGAGTCTCTCCTCCCAGCCTCCGGAAGGAACCAGCCCTGCTGACACCTTGACCTCAGTCCAGTGAAACTGATTTCAGACTTCTGACTTCCAGAACTGTAAAGAATACGTTTGTGTTGATTCAGGCTGTTCAACTTGTGGTCATCTGTAACAGCAGCAACAGGCAATTAAGACAGCTCCCCCTTTATTCCCTCTCATCCTGATTAAAATCCAAAGTCATCACAATGACCTACAAAGCCCCGCACAATCTGAACCCCACCATCCACCTTGTGACTCTGACCTCACCTCCTACGATACTCCCCTTTGCTCACTCTTTCCAGCCACTTGGCCTCCTTGCTTCAGATACCGAGACATGTCCCCCTGCTCTTTGCCTTTGCTCCTTTCCATACCTGGACTGCTCTTTCCCCAAAATAGTCTCATGATTTGATCCTCACTTCCTTGGGTGTTGCTCAGCTGTCTCCTTCTCAGTGGGGGCTTTCCTGACCATGCTACTTGAAATCAGAACACATCTCCTTTGCACCCTTCTATTCCTTGTCCCAGTTGCCTGCTTTATTTTTTCCAAAGAACTTATCACCATCTGGCGAACTCTAGTTTTGCTTATTTATTTCCTAGAATGTAAGATCTATTTTTCTTTGCTTTGTGCATGGTTATAAGCCTGCCACTTCCATGATGCTTGCACACAGTAGGTACCCGAAATATTTTTGTTAATTGAAAGGAAGTGAAGTGAATGAGTTGTTAACCCAGTGCAATGTCCAGCATGGCTTGGCATGCAGGCAGATGGGAGGGCTCCAAGGAGAATCCTGACTCAGCCGAGTGAGTGTTTCATGAAGTTTGCGAAGAAGAGAGGCAGGTGACACGTCCTGCCAAGGACAAGTCCTAATTTGACTTACTAACCAAGCTGTGTGTAGTGGAAGGCATGAAGAGAGGAGCAGAATATGGGCTAAGGTCCCTTAATGCCGTGGCCCTACATATTAATATTCATGGCGCAATTCTTGATCACTGACCAATTATATTAGCTATTCTTCCCCCCTTCCCTTGAAAGGAGACCTGGAAAAAGAGTGGACAGAGAAGAGAGTTAAAATTTCTTTCCCTTATATTGGGTTACTTTTAAATTTTTCAGAAAGTCTCAAGAAATGATTTAATGAGGAAACCACCAATTTCCAAACTTTCTCTCAATGACAGACGATGATCCACGAGGAAAGTTTAGCTTCCGTTTCAGCATAAGGATGTGTTCTATGCAAATCACAAGCTCTTCAGCAGTCATCCGTTAGCAATGGTGCCACATACTATACCACACACACGTCACATTGCACAAATGCAAGGGAAATTGATACCACTGGGACCCAAACCATGGATACAATTCAAAGCAGAAGCCTGGCTGGAGCAGCTTCAGGGGTGGCAGAGAGTCTAGATCACCTGTCAGTTCTAAGGCAGTTGCCTGAAGCTCTGAGGCCTCACCTAGAAGCAGTACGAGAGAGTGCTGTTATGCTGAATGAGTGATACAGGCCCTGGGCATAGGAAAGCCACACATGTCACAGTCTTTCTTGCTTTAGATGAGAGAATATATTTAAGAGATTAGGATTTGCAAAACAATCTCAAATGGGAACCACTGGGTATTTTCCCTTTCTCATCCATGGATTGCCAACCCTGCCTAACATCCCGTGTTAGGAAGGAGAAAGCAAGTTAGAAAGAGGTTAAAGGATCTGGTTGAACTTGTACAGTTAATGTATGAAACAGCAAAGAGTCCCAAGGTTTCAGCAACTCTGCTCATCTTTAAGCAATGACATGTGACACCCTGAAGGATAGGTACTTACAGAACAGTACAGTGAGTGTGTGGAAGCTTCCATGGGTGAACAAAAGCTGATTTTCCTCATCCTGATCTATCATTTCTCACCACATGTGCTATTTATCAGAAAATGGCTCACTAGCCACCAAGTAGGTGACAGTTATTGATAAGACAAGAAGACAAAACTGAAAGGAAGGGCTTCCTTGGTGGCGCAGTGACTAAGAATCCACCTGCCAAGACAGGGGACACAGGTTCGAGCCCTGGTCGGGGAAGATCCCACATGCCGCGGAGCAACTAAGCCCGTGTGCCACAGCTACTGAGCCTGCGCTCTAGAGCCCGTGAGCCACGACTACTGCCTGTGCTCCGCAACGAGAGAAGCCACTGCAATGAGAAGCCGGTGCACCGCAACGTAGAGTAGCCCCAGTTCACTGCAACTAGAGAAAGTCTGTGTGCAGCAACGAAGACCCAATGCAGCCAAAACTAAATAAGTAAAGTTAAAAAACAAAAAACAACTGAAAGGAAAAAGTCAGGCAGAAAAGCACGCTGCTGCTGGGCTTCTTCGTTACTGTAGTGGATTGCCCAATCCGTTCTGCTCTTGAAGTTGGCTTTGAGTCAGCTTTGTTTGGAGACCCGCTGATTGTGTTACAAATACGAGTTTGACACGTAGCAGATGAGGATTTTTCAAAACACATGTTCAGTGAAGAGGGAGGTCACAGCTTAAGTAAACCCCATGTGGGTTCTTGGCCTGGCTCAGATCAAACAACGTGGGGAGTAAAATCCCCTGGAAGGTCATGTAAATACACCTGGTAAAAACCTTCCATTTCCTCATCAACCTCCAGGTCTTCAGAAGTTCCTGGTTATGGGGGCCCTTCCTCAGGTACTGCCATCATCTTTTGGGGTTTGGGCCTCCTAGAGTGTTCTCAAGTATTTTTCTATCCTCCTCCCTATCATCTCTCTACCCTGAAATTGTCTTGTGGATAATCCTGGCAGCTGGTCCCATACAACGCTGCTCTCAGTAGCTTCAGAGCTTTTGGAGGTAGAATCTTTTTCTGCAGCTTTTATCCCTGATGGTGGGAAGATTATGTGCCAGGTGACAGCAGGGAGGACAGATGGCCTCATTTTTTGCCTGGTTCCTATTTAAAGTCAGGTTCTTCTCCTCTGATGTCATGTATATCAAAAGTCATTCCTCCTAAGCAATGATATTTACTTATATTAATTATTCCCGGACTCAGATTTGCATTGAAAGAAAATTTAGATGTCACTAAATTTTTTTTAAATGGATTTTTTCCTGTAAATTAAAAAGGCACACAGTAAAATAAATTCTAAAACTGTACAGAAAGGCACAAAATAAAAGATAAAGTCTCTTTTCTCTCACCTCTCCTAAAGGACACTGATAAAATTTCTTGCATATCCAGTCAGAAATATATTTATACCTATATCTATATCCAGCTATCGCTTTTCTAATTCTCAGAGTTGTGGTAACACAAGGTATACTATTCCTCACTCAGCTTTCTATTTTTATTAATAATTTATCTTAGAGATAGTGTCACGTAAGCTATATAATCTTACACTCTAGTCTTTTTTTCCGGACTCACAGGCTCAGCGGTCATGGCTCACGGGCCCAGCCGCTCTGCGATGTGCGGGATCTTCCCGGACCGGGGCACGAACCCGCGTCCCCTGCATCGGCAGGCGGACTCTCAACCACTGTGCCACCAGGGAAGGGAAGCCCCAACGTCTGTTCTTTTAACCAACCCCTTCTCCACAGTGTTTTCCCATCATATGTCACATAGGAAGGCCCAGAGAAGAAACGACTCCCTGGCAGGCATGGTTGGTTTGGACGACACAAAAGAGAGTGGGTACAGGCTTACAAACCTTTGGTCAAATATTTAAAGCACTGTCATGTGGAGAAGTGGCTCCGAGGTCAAGTCACTTCAACAGGAATTGGGAGATACTGACACAGGCTCAGCCAAACTACAAGAGAGAATTCCCAAATTGCCAGATCAGTTTCTCCCTCCTGTAGAAGGAATGATTCTCTCTCGCTGAGAGATGCTATGTCAGTCTATACAATACAGGTCTGGGGGAGAGAGGGTAATGGAAGGGAGAAGGAAAGAAAAGCTGCCTTAGTGGGAACAGAGGAGAAAGTTTTGAGGGGGAGGATGGTGCTGCAACACAGCTGCTCATTGAGAGAAAAGGAGGGGAGAGGCAAGAGGATTTCTTATGTCTTTCTGTGGACACTTTATTTGGGTCCCTTTTAAAGCTGTTGAGTGGAGAATAGAATTCCCTTCTCATTACTTTTGGATATTGACTATACTTTTTGAACATAAAGTTCCTCTGAGATTGAACCACCTGCGTCCCTGGATTATAATGGTTACATTAAATATACAACTTTAAAACAATTGACTGAAAATGGAAACAAAAACTGCTTGATAAAGAAGTTAGTAGCTTGTCATTTGAAATTTAAGCAGAACGTCAAAGACAATTTTCTGGAGACTGAAGTATAGGTTATTTGCTAAAGTCTGTTCCAACTCTCACCAGACAATGACTCTAGTCTACTGTCAAGTACAAAGAGCTTCTCTGGGTAGAACAGAAGGGACCCTTTACATGTTCTTACAGATACCCTCTTGGACGAAAGTTGGCCAGTTTGGGTTTGGAAATGGGTACAGTAATGGGACATTGTTTCTGTTTTCCCACCTAGAATTTCCTGCTGAATGACTAGCAGAGTGGAGAAAATGGAGGTGTCAGGGGACTGTGGAGAAATGAGGAACATGGTATCAGTTCTGGCCAGGGTTGGGTGTGTGACCTCAGGTTGGCTGCCAACGTCTGTGTGCATGCTCTCCTGCCACTTGCATACAGCGGTATGATACTCTCTGTATGTACAGAAAAGATGATCTGTTTGGGGAGCTAGTCTCACCTCACCAAAAATGGTCCCTGGAAGGAGTTGAGCAGGCAAACAGGTGATGGACCAAACATAGGAAACACGTGAGAACTCTGGACTGCAAGGGTGCCTGTGTGACCTTGTGAGGGTCCCTTCCCTCTCTGGGCCTCACTCTGTTTATTTGTGAACAAAGAGGACTAGACAAATACTCTGACAGCTCTCCTCACCCTGATATGCTGGTTAGCAAGTTTGCAGGTCAGTATGTTTTTGCTGTTGCATAATCCTCAGAAAGTTAAAACATAGAATAAAATTGGGATACAGAAATAAGGCAGAGGAATGGCATCAAGAAAGAAACAAAAAGAACTGGGCAAGAAAGGCACCAATTAGAGTATGGAAAATCATAAATTTGCTTAGACAAAGTAATGTTACAAGTGGCCAGGGAAAGAAAGTATTAGAAATTCTTAGCAGATTCTCTTTTGCTACAAGTATTTCTGAGATATGAAGAACTATAGTTGAGAAATCTCTTTTCTTCCCCCTTCTTTCTTACTATTCATAGCTGGTCTGAAAATTTGACCTTCTTTAATGACACACAAGGCTCTCCGTCATCTGCCCTATCTGTCTTTGCTACTTTATCTCTCTATAATCCTTCCTGACTTTTCATTACGGTGGCCATTCTGGACTCTCACAAAGATTTTGTACTTTGCTATCTGTATTAGTTTGCTCAGGCTGCCACAGTAAAATACCACAGATTGGGTGGCTTAAACAACAGAAATTCATTTCTCACAGTTCTGGAGCTTAAGATGCTGGAAGTCCAAGATTAAGGTGCTGGCAGGTTTGGTTTCACCTGAGACCTTTCTCCTTGGCTTGCGGTTGGCTACTTTCTCAGTGTGTCCTCACATGGCCTTTTCTTGGTGCACAGGAATCCCTGGTGTCTCTCCCTCTTCTTATAAGGACACCACTCATATTGGATTAGGACCCCTACCTTAAGTTAAATGGCCTCATTTAACTTAATCATCTCTCTAAAGGCCCTGTCTCTAAATACAGTCACATTTTGAGGTACAGGCAGTGAGAGCTTCAATGTGTGAATTTGGGGACACAATTCAGCCCATCACACCATCTCATCAACTTGGTGTAATGTCTTCTCCCTTTTTTCTATCTTTCAAAATCCTATGCATCCTTTAATTCCACCTCAAAATCCCTTCCCTCCTTTTCTTCCTTCACTTATCACTCCCTCTCTCTGTAACTAGATTTTCTTTTAATTGAAGAAGTAACACTTGTACCTGGTATACTAATAAAAACACAGAAGTGCTACCTTGTAAATGATAAAACTCTTTCACACCCCAAATCCCTCATCCAGAGTGCCCCTCTGCAAGCCAATGGTTAATACCAGTTTGGGGAGTCTCTTGTCTGACCCACAGTACCTACATCCTGGCCATTAGCCCACACTGCCTAGAGAGAAGGGCTAATTCTAAGTGAAGGATGGACAAAGGTATCATAGACTGTTGTATATCCTCTCATACAAGGTCTTTCCCAGTTCCTGATGATTAGGTCTTTCTCTAGGCAGTGGGACAGAGAGCAACCTGGGCCATATGCCTCACACAGATTTGGATTTGAATCCAAGCACTAGAACTTGCTGGTTGTATACTTTGGACAAAGTGTTTCATCACTCTGGGCCTCTGTTTACTTATCTACAAAATAGGGACAATAATGACAGTAAGTCCCCTACATACGAAAGAGTTCTGTTCCGAGAGTGCATTCATAAGTTCGATTTGTTCATTAAGTCCAACAAAGTTAGCCTAGGTACCCAACTAACATAATCGGCTATATACTGTACTGTAATAGGTTTATAATACTTTTCACACATAATACATAAAAAACAAACACAAAAAATAAACATTTTTAATCTTACAGTACAGTACCTTGACAAGTACAGTAGTACAGTACAACAGCTGGCATACAGGGGCTGGCATCGAGTGAACAGGCAAGAAGAGTTACTGACTGGAGGAGGGAGGGGAGGTGGGAGATGGTAGAGCTGAAGGATCGTCAGCAACAGGAGACGGAGGGCAAGCTGCAATTTCACTCACGCCTGATGCTGATGGCACAGGTTCTGGTTCTTTGTTGGATTCAATTCTATCTACCCTCTTGAAAAAACGATCCAGTGATGTCTGGGTAGTAAGTCTGTTTTTCTTGTTGTAGATGACACAGAAGCACTGGACTGTATTCTGAATGGCTGCTGCAACCTTCGTGTACCGTTCTACATTTGGGTTCTGTGCCTCAAAAACTAACAGTGTCTCCTCAAATAAAGAAAATCCCCTGGCCATTTCCTGTTTTGTGAATCTCTTCAATTCTTCAGTTACTGAACGAGGGACGTCTACCATCTTTTCACCTCACTCCACTCTCTCAATTATTTTCACTTTTGTTTCCATCGTTATCGCTTGGCGCTTAGCAGTACCAGCTACATCACTGCTGCTTTTATGCTTGCCTCTGGACATTCTGGGTTTGAAATAAAGATACTGTACTACTGTACTCTATACAGTACTGTACAGTAAAGTACACAAAAGCACAACCACTCGTAGAGGGGGCATGCACGTGACAATGTATGCCAAACATGTGAACTAACTTATGTAATTGGACATATGAACGCATGTTTGCATCGTCGAAAGTTTGCAACTTGAAGGTTCGTATGTAGGGGACTTACTGTATACTTTCTCTAGAGAGTTCTGGGATGAAACAAGAGGTTGCTTGTGAAATGCCATGGGAATGGCATGCAGTTGTGCTGCAGAAATGTTCTTCCTTTTCATCACCCTCTGTGCTTCTGCAGGACTCTATGACTACTTCATGACTCCTGCAGGATGCTTTGCTCTCAGCCTGTCCTGTGGCTCCTTTGAGAGCAGGGCCCAGGTAGGTGCCGCTTTATATCTTTGAAGATCCCACTGATTCTAACTCAGTACCTATTTAGGCAATAAATATATGTTAAAATCAATTTAAACATGGATCTATCTGGCATACAAAAGGCAAGGTATTCTGTTTTGTGGTGTAAAGATGTGGGAGAGTAACCCAGTTCTGTCTTAATTGAGTTGTGGCCGTAGGCAAATCATTTAAGTCGCCTTCATCCTCAAGTTTCTTATCTGTAGTATGTGGGTGGCCAACTGTACCTCATGGAGCTCTTGGGAGGGAAACTGAGAGAATCACCAGAGCTGCTGCAGGACAGTTACATAGAGTTATGAGGATCTTTCTTATTGCTTTCTGTTTTCCCTTCCATGTGAAATTTTCCCTTTAGGTACACAGTGTCCCAGTTCCTCCTATTCTATCCCCTCCTCATCCTGAGAGCTCACCACAAGCAAGGTCTGGAGGGAAGATAAGAAGCTAAGGTGTGTGCAAATGTTGTCAGAGCTATTCTTTTCCTAGGTTTTGACAGTTTGAAACTGCATTGCTGCAATTTTCTGTTCCACTGTCAACCTGACTTGCATGAGTCATCTCTATGGTAATCATTAGTGAAAGCCTCACATGATAATTTATCTAATGATGGAATCCACATTGTGCTGCACATGCCTGTCCTCTTAAAATACAGTCAGCAGCTGACCAGCAGGACATCAGTCAATTTGCGATCCATTTGGTGCCACTCAGCATCTTCCATGCAATTTCTAACTATAGTGTCCAGTTCTCTGGTACCTCACTGGATATTCCAGAACCTCCCATTTGACTGTCTCTAAGGGCAAAGCATACCGTGTACTTATTCGCTGATCCCATCCCATGTCTCCATCTCCAAGATTGTATCCTGAGTAAAAACAGGGAGACCAACCTTGAAGTAGAAGTCAGGAAGGCCACCAGGCAGGCTTGTGGTAAGAGTGCTGGTGGGCAAACAGATTTAGAAGGAGAAGACAAAGTTTGTCCAGGTCAGTTGTTCTCAAACATTTTAGTCCCAGGATTCCTTCACACTTGTAAAAATGACTGAGGACCCTCAATAATTTTTTTGTTCATGTGGATTATATCTACCAATAATTATTGCATTAGCAATTTTAAAAAGGTTAAATTTTTGTGACTTAAAAAATAGCAATCATAAGCTGTTAACAACAGCACAGTAACATCAATACACATCATGTAGCCTCTGGAAAACTCCATTTTACATTTAAGAAAGAATAGAAGTGAAAAGTCAGTATTATTATAAAAGTAATTTTGATCTCATGGACCTCCAAAATGGGTCTTGGGGACCTTTGAGAGGCAAGGACATTGGAGGTTAAAGGACAGAGAGAGACAGAGAGAGAGAGGGAGAGAGTCTGTGTGTCTGTGTGATATACATGAATCTCTCTCTCTTTTGGTAATAATGATAGCACATTAGTGTATACTGCGAATTAATACTCTGCTAATTCACAGTTATTATTTAATTTAATCCCCGTAATAACTCATGAGAGGCATTACTATTATTATTCACATTTTACAGATTAAGAAACAAGGCAGGTTTAGAAAGAGAGGTTAAAACTCAAAGTGAGGCCAAATTTCCATGACAAATACCAGAAAAGGACAAATCAGGTTTCTAATGCAAACTATTGCGGGGTGTATTCTAAAGCCTGTAGATAGAAAATGAAAAGACTTGAGAACACTCTTCTACAAAAAACCCTCCAGGTTAAGGGTTATTTAACCTTGGAGGATGACAAGGGTAACTTCCTGGTTAGGTTCTAGAGAGATGGGGAGAGCTGGCTGTAGTGAATGCTGTTGTGTGCTGTCCACAGCCCCTTGATATTGACTGCTGACTGCTCTCAGCGAGTTCCTCTCTGGGTATTATACTCAAAAAGAGGGCTGTTAATCCAAGGTCACACCTCTTCCCCTGGGGCAGCCCAAAGCCAGGACTAGTTAGTAGGTATATACAAGCCCTTACCGCAAGGCAGGACAGCTCTGAAAGGCCATTCAATCATAGACCTGCCCACGGGATCTGAGGAGGCCTTTCCTGCGTGTGCAGTACCGCTCAATACCTCCCTCGGACCAGGCCTGCTGCCTCCATTTCCCTGAAGGTGTTGATCCTGAAGGCACTTCTCAATCAACACCTTGTTGCCAAGTCTCCTTCTCAGAGTCTGTTTACCAGGAGAACCAACCTAAGACAGATTCCCAAGTCTTCCACCATTTGAAACCGTTCATTCCAATTCCTTTTAAATATTAGGTCTCTGTAGGCTTAAGCCTCTTGACACTCAGCAACCAGTGGGAGAGTCCTGATTTATGCTTACCCAGCCTTCCAGCAATAGGCTTTTCATTCCACGTTGGACACTTTAGATTTTGACAATGTTTCCTCCTACCGAGTGGAAATCGGCCTGCCTGGTACCCATCCACTGTTCTTAGTTTTCCATGTGGAGCTTTTCAGATCCACCCATTCATTCTTCTGTGATGGCTGTGTCCACATTACAATCTGGGTGGATAGATGAGAACCTGACCAGTCAGAGAGCTGGACCACACAACATTTTAGGTGCTTCCTTGTCCCAAGGTTTTCTGATTCCAGGAAGGTTTTTCTGGTAGGCTGTTCATAATAGAAGGTTCCCTCTTTCCAATCTCCACCTTCCATGCAGACTTGGATGCCTCACGCCATGGAAAGGTGGTAGCCTAACAAACTTCCTTCTGATTCTTCTTTTGTTTTCTGTTATAGTCAAATAGGGGTGAAGGTTTAAGGCCCCTGATTTACATGGTTTTCAATTTGACCCCATATACCTTCTTTCTTGTGAACCAACTTAGCTTTGTGCAGTCTCATCTTCCCTGCTGTGCTCTGGAAGTAGGACAATTTTCAGTGTTATTTTTAGTCATGTAGCACTCAGGGAGATAATGATATTGATTAAAATGTGAACTTAAGAAAGGTAATTCTCTTGGAGAAGGATGAATGGAAGAAGTGTGCCTTGCCTGCAAAGCTCCACTAGGTGACATTTCCTTAAAGCAGTATTGCTATTGTGCTTATTAGAGGTAATTGCTCATGCTATTATTCTTAAACGAGTAAACTCCTCAAAGATTTAAATGTCCACATTTCAATGGTAGAGTGAGGATTCTAAAACAAAGGCTTGTCATATTTTTTAAGATAAAATACCCAGATCTATGCCTGGCAAATCTAGCTTAGCCTAAAGAGAGAATGAGGACTCAAGACAAGATTTCTCACCTGGATTCCACCACTAACTTATTTATGTGACCTTGTGCAAATCACCTTCCCTCTCTGGGCTGATTTCTTCTTTGCCCTGAGTGGGGAGAGCAAACTAGACAATCTTCTCAGGTCTTTTTACTTCTAGTATTTATAATTCGATCTCATTCATTTATGTGTTTAAATGACAAGTTTTTTAATACCCTCATCACCGAATTTGTAACGAAAACAAAATTTGACCATTGGTGTGTTGATAAAATACTTACTGTGAAACATTACTGTGATTTTAGGCAATTCTAATTTTTATTGTTGAAGAAGACCTGTTAGAGGCATTTTTTCTCATACTGAGTTTCAGAGTCTTTTATTTCAAGTCAAACAATTTCAGCGGTCAACAACCTCTCTACTTTTTCAAGCCCTGTGGAATGAGTGTCTTTGAAACCTAGAGAAAGTCATCTGGGAGAGCAAGAGAGGTCTTCACAGATAATTATCAGCATTAGACAGGAGAAGGGCACTCAACACTCTTGTCCAGTTCTGCCAAAGAAACCTCTTTAAAGTTTCTAATTTCCAGAGTGCTTTTACCTGAACTATAACAGATGTCACTGAACAGAGGCTTGTAATACTTCACAGTGTCATAGAATTTTTTCCCATCTTTCTATCCCTAAGCCTTAATAAAACAGAAGGGATAGTACCTTCAGAGCTCAAGCTCCTGTGGACCTGTGGATTTGGGCCCAGGGGAAGGCAGTTTTAACTCTTTGAGAGCATTACTGCTCTCCTGTGGACATCGAATAACGAATGCTACGTTGATTCTGTGGTTTGAAATCTGCTTCTCCCTTGCTTTCACTGCTCTCCTTACCCCCAGATTCACAGAACCTAGGGCTATCAATGTCAGAAAGGACCTGGCTGGTTGCCTGGTTTGATGTTTTTCAAAGGGTGTTCCATGAAACAAGAGCCACCGTGGGAAAAAGAAATGGCTCTTTCTTCAAAGAAGTTTCAGGAAGTTTGCAAAGAACTGTCACAGTGTACATTACATTTTAACTCTCTGGAGTTTTCTACAGTAAAGCAACCTATTTGTAGAACCCATTGTTTGGCAAACCTGTGAAATGGTTTGGAGAGACACACCTAATTTAACAATTTTATGTTATAAATAATGAAGAAACAGAGTTTTGTCAAGAATAAAGTCCAGGAAAAAACTCTAACTTGAAAAGATACATGCACCCCTATGTTCATAGCAACACCATTTACAATAGCCAAGACATGGAAGCAACCTAAATGTCCATCAACAGAGGAATGGATAAAGAAGATGTGGTACATATATGCAATGGAATATTAGTCATAAAAAAGAATGAAACAATGCCATTTGCAGCAACATGGAGATTATCATACAAAGTGAAATGTCAGACAGAGAAACATAAATTTCGTATGATATCACTTATATGAGGAGTCTGAAACAATGATACAATTGCAGTCATTTACAAAACAGAAATAGACTCACAGACATAGAAAACAAACTTATGGTTACCAAAAGGGAAAGGGATAAACTGGAATTTAGGATTAACAGACACAGACTACTATATATAAAATAGATAAACAACAAGAATCTACTGTATAGCACAGGGAACTATATTCAATATCTTGTAATAGCCTATAATGGAAAAGAATCTGAAAAAGAATATATATGTGTGTATAACTAAATCACTTTGCTGTAATCTGAAACTGTAAATCAACTATACATCAATTAAAAAATAAAAATTAAAAAAAAAATAGTCAAGAGTTTAGTCACAATAAAAATGTAGGGGAAGCATTGGACTCAGGACCCTGTATCTTCTGGCTTTCAGCCCTGTTCTTTTTCCACCATACATGCTAGTTGCAGATCCAAATCTAGAATATCCTCTACAATTTTTCAAAACACAATATGAATTACATACAATTTAAAACAAAAATGGACCTAGACAATGTTGCCTGGTGTTATTTTACTAGTGAGCAAAGCAAGACTCAGAGAGGATAAGTGACCTTCTCAAGGTCATACAACTAAGTACAAGCAGAACTAGAGATAAGAGGTGAATTTGCTTAATGTCTGTCTAGGTATATGGTGCCCATACTTATGTCATTTGTCCAGTTAAAGCCATGCCTTAGATATAATCTCCATTCTTAATTCAAAGTCATTCTGTACATGTGTCATTATCAAATTCAGTTGAATAGGGTTGTTCCTTTTGCCTTAGCAGAAGGTGACAATAGGACAGATAAGATTTGATGACACGGTTTTGACAAGAGAGAGCCAATAAAAATAAGGATCAGAATGAAAAATGTCAAATGCATAACTTCGAACATGAACCCACCTTCTTTAAAGTTTGCCTTAGACTAGTTTAGTGAGAAATTGGGTTCTTAAATTTTTTTTTAATCTAATTATAGCTCTGGGTAGCAGTGACAAAGAGCCCAAATTATTAAAGATAATAGTTATAGAAATACAGATAGAGAACATTTACTAAGTGTTTACGGAGTACCAGGTACTGTGCTAAGGACTCATATACACTTAACCTTTGCAATAGCTCTACAAGGTAGGTATGCCCATTTCATGGATGTTCAAGCTAAAGCTCAGAGAGATTGGTTAAGAGATTGGTTAAATGTCACGCAGTAGCAACTGGTAGAAATAGGATTTGAACCTATGAAGTTAGTTTCTAGAGTCCTTAAACAGTTTACAATATTAAAATACCACACTGAAAACCAAATCTGAAAATATGATATAGAAATGTCTTCCTCCTTTGAACGCCCTCTTGCCCAGCAGGAAGCGTGGATCTCCATTCTTTCATCCATTCATGTCAGTGAGTTCATTACTAGCCACTCCCTAGATAAGGCTGTGCTGCCTTATATTTGGAGAACCTCTTAAAGGATGAACATAAGCGCTCCTAGTTTCATATGTAATGGAATTACACGATTTGGAGAAGGAAGTGGGCTGAAGGCAACTTTTCCTGCTCTGGGAAGAAAGAGTTTGCCAGAGAAAATAATGATGTTGATAAAATGACCCTAAGTGTAGTCTGCATAAGAAAACTGGTCTAAAGTAAGTTGGCAGCTTTCCAAAATGTGCTCATATTCAAGATGCTGGTCCATCTAAATATATTCTGTAACAATCTTTGTTTGCTTTCTCTTATGACCAAGGTGATAGTAGTGGCTTTCTTGCCTTTTGGAGAATAGCCTTTGTTTAAATGGCTGGTTCCATGGCTCTGGAAAGACTGAAGTGTCACCAAAATTTCTAGGGGTTCCTAGGAGCTTACTTCCTCCTGATGACTTCTGTCTCTAGATTTGCAGCCATTGTGGTGTTGGCCTATTCTCCTGTTTCTGAGGAGATAAAACTACTCCCATTTTGTGAGTTAGATCACCTCACTGAACATTTGGAGGGTCAAGGGGGAGAGCAAACATTATGCCCTGCCAAGTTTTCTGCCACCTATGCCTTCCCCTGCTCTCCCTTCCCTTCTCCCCTTCCCTCCCCTCCCCTCTCCTTTTCTCTCCTTCCCTCTTAGGAACAAATTTCCCTTCCTGCCACTAGCACGTAGCTCTGCCCTTCTCTGAAGGCTCCCTGTAAGCTGACGTGCATTCCCCACAGCCTCTCAAGGCATTCTTCCAAGCTATATGGTTTGCTTCATAAGAAAATTCTGTAGCATACCCCTGAGAATAAATTTTTCTCTATTTGTTATAACCATATGTGCTTGAAAATAGCAAAATTGTGTCTTTTCTTTTAAATTCTGTGCTTCTGACTTCTCACCCATGTAGTCAACCTGCCTCCCTGGTTATTTAATGCTAATACTTTCCAAAGAAAAATGGTTCTATTTTTTTAAAAAAAATATTATGTCTCTAAGTCACATCTCATGTCTCCTTACCTCTCTTATATAAGGAGAGCAGGGAGGATGCTGCTTAATTTTCTTTAAAGATGAAGAAAGGCCCAGGAAGGTAAAATGAGCTGTCAAAATTCAACCTGAACCTACGTGGCACCAACACTCATGTTCTTTCTTGATGTTCTCCATTACGTCTGGTACGCATCCCCCAAAACATAGCTTAGAGCATCATCGGTTTCAGCAGCAGGCACCCACAGTGGCAAGCACTGCAGTACAGTTCTGGGGCTGCAGGCCGCCAGAAAGAGAGAGAAAGCCTAGACAAAGGGAACAAAGACAAAGAGACAAAGAAAATGTCCATCATTACAGGTCCTCCTCGAGCTTTGCTCATTATCTGGGAGCACCTTTTCTCCACCCTGCAGGAGGAATGTGCTTTTAAATTTAACTGGATAATGATTCAAGTTTAAATAGCTTCCTTTTGCTCTTGGGTCAAAATCCAAACTCCTGAACATGTTCTTGAGTGATCTGCGCCCGCCTCTTTGCTTTCTTTTTGCAATACGTGGGCCTCTCACTGTTGTGGCCTCTCCCGTTGCGGAGCACAGGCTCCAGACGCGCAGGCTCAGCGGCCATGGCTCACGGGCCCAGCTGCTCCGCGGCATGTGGGATCTTCCCGGACCGGGGCACGAACCCGTGTCCCCTGCATCGGCAGGCGGACTCTCAACCACTGCGCCACCAGGGAAGCCCCCCCGCCTCTTTTCTATCCTCATCTGAGTTACCTACTCCCTCCTTTGATCAGCTCCAGACAACTGGCCTCTTTGCAGTTCTGCAAAAAAGCCATACTACCTTCTGTCTCAGCCTCCCTCCACATGCTTGTCTCTCAGCCTAAAATTACATCCCCCCCATCCCACCTGCCACCTATCCACCTGGTCAACTTTTTCTGGTTCTATGGTTTCCATTTATTTGTCTTCTCTTTTGAAAAGCTCTTCCCACTAGCCTGTGCTGAAGAGCCTTCCCCCCATTTTGCCCTATGTATTGACATTATTTTTTATGGTCTCTTGCTCCCACAAGCCCTCATTAAGCTCTGAAGTCAGTGCTCAGTGTAGTTCCTGGCACATAATAGGCTTTCTTTTTTTTTTTTTTAACATCTTTGTTAGGGTATAATTACTTTACAATGCTGTGTTAGTTTCTGCTTTATAACAAAATGAATCAGGTATACATATACATATGTCCCCATATCTCTTCCCTCTTGCATATCCCTCCCTCCCACCCTCCCTATCCCACCCCTCTAGGTGGTCACAAAGCACAGAACTGATCTCCCAGTGCTATGCGGCTGCTTCCTACTAGCTATCTATTTTACGTTTGGTAGTGTATATATGTCCATGCCACTCTCTCACTTTGTCCCAGCTTACCCTTCCCCCTCCCCATATCCTCAAGTCCATTCTCTAGTAGGTCTGCATCTTTATTCCTAGCTTGCCCCTAGGTTCTTCATGACGTTTTCTTTTTAGATTCCATATATATGTGTTAGCATACGGTATTTGTTTTTCTCTTTCTGACATACTTCACTCTGTATGACAGTCTCTAGGTCCATCCACCTCACTACAAATAACTCAGTTTCGTTCCTTTCATGGCTGAGTAGTATTCCATTGTATATATGTGCCACATCTTCTTTACCCATTCATTTGTTGATGGATACTTCGGTTGCTTCCATGTCCTGGCTATTGTAAATAGAGCTGCAATGAACATTGTGATACATGACTCATTTTGAATTATGGTTTTCTCAGGGTATATGCCCAGTAGTGGGATTGCTGGGTCATATGGTAGCTCTATTTTTAGTTTTTTCAGGAACCTCCATACTGTTCTCCTAGTGGCTGTATCAATCTACATTCCCAGCAACACTGCAAGAGGGTTCCCTTTTCTCCACACCCTCTCCAGCATTTATTGTTTGTAGATTTCTTGATGATGGCCATTCTGACCAGTGTGAGATGATATATCATTGTAGTTTTGATTTGCATTTCTCTAATGATTAATGATGTTGAGCATTCTTTCATGTGTCTGTTGGCAGTCTGTATATCTCCTTTAGAGAAATGTCTATTTAGGTATTCTGCCCATTTTTGGATTGGGTTTTTTTTTTTTTTGAATGTTGAGCTGCATGAGCTGCTTGTAAATGTTGGAGATTAATCCTTTGCCAGTTGCTTCATTTGAAAATACCTTCTTCCATTCTAAGGGTTGTCTTTTCGTCTTGTTTATGGTTTCCTTTGCTATGCAAAAGCTTTTAAGTTTCATTAGGTCCCATTTGTTTATTTTTGTTTTTATTTCCATTTCTCTAGGAGGTGGGTCAAAAAGGATCTTGCTGTGATTTATGACATAGAGTGTTCTGCCTATGCTTTCCTCTAAGAGTTTGATGGTATCTGGCCTTATATTTAGGTCTTTAATCCATTTTATTTTTGTGTATGGTATTAGGGAGTGTTCTAATTTCATTCTTTTACATGTAGCTGTCCAGTTTTCCCAGCACCACTTATTGAAGATACTGTCTTTTCTCCACTGTATATTCCTGCCTCCTTTAGCAAAGATAAGGTGACCATATGTGCATGGGTTTATCTCTGGGCTTTCTAACCTGTTCCATTGATCTATATGTCTGTTTCTGTGCCAGTACCATACTGTCTTGATTACTGTATCTTTGTAGTATAGCCTGAAGTCAGGGAGCCTGATTCCTCCAGCTCCGTTTTTCTTTCTCAAGATTGCTTTGGCTATTCGGGCTCTTTTGTGTTTCCATATGAATTGTAAAATTTTTTGTTCTAGTTCTGTGAAAAATTCCAGTGGTAGTTTGATAGGGATTGCATTGTATCTGTAGATTGCTTTGGGTAATAAAGTAATTTTCAAAATGTTGATTCTTCCAATCCAAGAACATGGTATAACTCTCCATCTATTTGTATCATCTTTAATTTCTTTCATCAGTGTCATAATTTTCTGCATACAGGTCTTTTGTTTCCTTAGGTAGGTTTATTCCTAGATATTTTATTCTTTTTCTTGCAATGGTAATGGGAGTGTTTTCTTAATTTCACTTTCAGATTTTTCATCATGAGTATATAGGAATGCAAGAGATTTCTGTGCATTAATTTTGTATCCTGATACTTTACCAAATTCATTGATTAGCTCTAGTAGTTTTCTGGTAGCATCTTTAGGATTCTCTAAGTATAGTATCATGTCATCTGCAAACAGTGACAGCTTTACTTCTTCTTTTCCAATTTGGATTCTTTTATTTCTTTTTCTTCTCTGTTTGCTGTGGCTAAAACTTCCAAAACTATGTTGAATAATAGTGGTGAGAGTGGGCAACCTTGTCTTGTTCCTGATCTTAGTGGAAATGCTTTCAGCTTTTCACCATTGAGGACGATGTTCACTGTGGGTTTGTCATATGGCCTTTATTATGTTGAGGAAAGTTCCCTCTATGCCTACTTTCTGGAGGGTTTTTATCATAAATGGGTGTTGAATTTTCTCAAAAGCTTTCTCTGCATCTATTGAGATGATCATATGGTTTTTCCCCTTCAATTTGTTAATATGGTGTACCATGTTGATTGATTTGCATATATTGAAGAATCCTTGCATTCCTGGGATAAACCCCACTTGGTCATAGTGTATGATCCTTTTAATGTGCTGTTGGATTCTGTCTGCTAGTATTTTGTTGAGGATTTTTGCATCTGTGTTCATCAGCGATATTGGCCTGTAGTTTCTTTCTTTGTGACATCTTTGTCTGGTTTTGGTATCAGAGTGATGGTGGCCTCATAGAATGAGTTTGGGAGTGTTCCGCCCTCTGCTATATTTTGGAAGAGCTTGAGTAGGATAGGTGTTAGCTCTTCTCTAAGTGTTTGATAGAATTTGCGTGTGAAGCCATTTGGTCCTGGGCTTTTGTTTGTTGGAAGATTTTTAATCACAGTTTCAATTTCAGTGCTTGTAATTGGTCTGTTCATATTTTCTATTTCTTCCCGGCTCAGTCTCAGAAGATTCTGCATTTCTAAGAATTTGTCCATTTCTTCCAGGTTGTCCATTGTATTGGCATACAGTTGCTTGTAGTAATCTCTCATGATCCTTTGTATTTCTTCGGTATCAGTTTTTACTTCTTTTTCATTTCTAATTCTATTGATTTGAGTCTTTTCCATTTTTTTCTTGGTAAGTCAGGCTAATGGTTTATCAATTTGTTTATCTTCTCAAAGACCAGCTTTTAGTTTTATTGACCTTTGCTACCCTTTCCTTCATTTCTTTTTCATTTATTTCTGATCTGATCTTTATGATTTCTTTCCTTCTGCTAATTTGGGGTTTTTTTTGTTTCTCTTTCTCTAACTGCTTTCAGTGTAAAGTTAGGTTGTCAATTTGAGATGTTTCTTATTTCTTAAGGTAGGATTGTATTGCTATAAACTTCCCTCTTAGAACAGCTTTTGCTACATCCCATAGGTTTTGGGTCCTCCTGTTTTCATTGTCATTTGTTTCAAGGTGTTTTTTGATTTCCTCTTTGATTTCTTCAGTGATCTCTTGGTTATTAAGTAGTTTGTTGTTTAGTCTCCATGTGTTTGTATTTCTTACAGATTTTTTCCTGTAACTGATATCTAGTCTCATAGCATTGTGGTCAGAAAATATGCTTGATATGATTTCATTTTTCTTAAATTTACCAAGGCTTGATTTGTGACCCAAGATATGATTTATCCTGGAGAATGTTCCATGAGAACTTGAGAAGAATGTGTATTCTGTTGTTTTAGGATGGAATGTCCTATAAATATCAATTAAGTCCATCTTGTTTAATGTATCATTTAAAGCTTGTGTTTCCTTATTTATTTTCATTATGGATGATGTGTCCATTGGTGAAAGTGGGGTGTTAAAGTCCCCTACTATGATTGTGTTACTGTCGATTTCCCCTTTTATGGCTGTTAGTATTTGCCTTATGTATTGATGTGCTCCTAGGTTGGGTGCGTAAATATTTACAATTGTTATATCTTCTTTTGGATTGATCCCTTGATCATTATGTAGTGTCCTTCTTTGTCTCTTGTAATAGTCTTTCTTTTAAAGTCTATTTTTTCTGTTATGAGAATTGCCACTCCAGCTTTCTTTTGATTTCCATTTGCATGGAATATCTTTTTCCATCCCCTCACTTTCAGCCTGTATGTGTCCCTAGGTCTGAAGTGGGTCTCTTGTAGACAGCATATATACGGGTCTGGTTTTTGTATCCATTCAGCCAGTCTAAGTCTTTTGGTTGGAGCATTTAATCCATTTACATTTAAGGTAGTTATCAATATGTATGTTCCTATTACCATTTTCTTAATTGTTTTGGGTTTGTTATTGTAGGTCTTTTCCTTTTCTTGTGTTTCCTGCCTAGAGAAGTTCCTTTAGCATTTGTTGTAAAGCTGGTTTGGTGGTGCTGAATTCTCTTAGCTTTTGCTTGTCTGTAAAGGTTTTAATTTCTCCCTCAAATCTGAACGAGATCATTGCTGCGTAGACTAATCTTGGTTGTAGGTTTTTCTCCTTCATCACTTTAAATATGTCCTGCCTCTCCCTTCTGGGTTGCAGAGTTTCTGCTGAAAGATCAGCTGTTAAACTTATAGGGATTTCCTTGTGTGTTATTTGTTGCTTTTCCCTTGCTGCTTTTAATATGTTTTCTTTGTATTTAATTTTGATAGTTTGATTAATATGTGTCTTGGCGTGTTTCTTCTTGGATTTATCCTGCCTGGGACTCTCTATGCTTCCTGGACTTGAATAACTATTTCCTTTTCCATATTACGGTGGTTTTCAACTATAATCTCTTCAAATATTTTCTCAGACCCTTTCTTTTTTTCTTCTTCTTCTGGGACCCCTATAATTCAAATGTTGGTGCACTTAATGTTGTCCTAGAGGTCTCTGAGACTGTCCTCAGTTGTTTTCATTCTTTTTTCTTTATTCTGCTCTGCAGTAGTAATTTCCACTATTTTATCTTCCAGGTCACTTATCCATTTTTCTGCCTCAGTTATCGTGCTACTGAGCCCTTCTAGAGAATTTTTAATTTCAATTATTGTGCTGTTCATCACTGTTTGTTTGCTCTCTAGTTCTTCTAGGTCCTTGTTAAACGTTTCTTGTATTTTCTCCATTCTATTTCCAAGATTTTGGATCATCTTTACTATCATTATTCTGAATTCGTTTTCAGGTAGACTGCCTATTTCCTCTTCATTTGTTAGGTCTGGTGGGTTTTTATCTTGCTCCTTTATCTGCTGTGTGTTTTTCTGTCTTCTCATTTTGCTTACCTTACTGTGTTTGGGGTCTCCTTTTCATAGGCTGCTGGTTCATAGTTCCCATTGTTTTTGGCGTCAGTCCCCAGTGGCTAAAGTTGGTTCAGTGGGTTGTGTAGGCTTCCTGGTGGAGGGGACTAGTCCCTGTGTTCTGGTGGGTGAGGGTGGATCTTGTCTTTCTGGTGGGCAGGTCCACGTCTGGTGGTGTGTTTTGGGGTGTCTGTGGACTTATTATGATTTTAGGCAGCCTCTCTGCTAATGGGTGGGGTTGTGTTCCTGTCTTGCTAGTTTTTTGGCATAGGGTGTCTAGCACTGTAGCTTGCTGGTTGTTGAGTGGAGCTGGGTCTTGGCGTTGAGATGGAGATCTCTGGGAGATTTTCGCCGTTTGATATTACATGAAGCTGGGAGGTCTCTTGTGGACCAGCGTCCTGCACTTGGCTCTCCCACCTCCGTGGCACAGCCCTGACACCTGGCTGGAGCACCAACAGCCTGTCCTCCACACAGCTCAGAATAAAATGGAGGAAAAAAAGAAAGAAAGAAGAAGATAAAATAAAGTAAGGTAAAATAAAATAAAGTTATTAAAATAAAAAATAAGTATTAAGAAAAAAAATTTTTAAGTAAAAAACAAACAAAACGGATAGACGGAACCCTAGGACAAATGGTAAAAGCAAACCTATGCAGACAAAATCACACAGAAGCATACACATACACACTCACAGAAAGAGTAAAAGGGGAAAAAAATGTATATATATATATCGTTGCTCCCAAAGTCTGCCTCGTAAATTTGGGATGATTCGTTGCCTATTCAGGTATTCCACAGATGCAGAGTACATCAAGTTGATTGTGGAGATTTAATCCGCTGCTCCTGAGGCTGCTGGGAGAGATTTCCATTTCTCTTCTTTGTTCGCACAGCTCCTGGGGCTCAGCTTTGGCTTTGGCCCCGCCTCTGCATGTAGGTTGCCAGAGGGCGTCTGTTCTTCGCTCAGGCAGGACGGGGTTAAAGGAGCCGCTGCTTCTGGGGCTGTGGCTCACTCAGGCCGGGGGGAGAGAGGGGCACGGAGTGCGGGGCGAGCCTGCAGCAGCAGAGGCCGGTGTGATGTTGCACCAGCCTTAGGCGCGCTGTGCGTTCTCCCGGGGAAGTTGTCTCTGGATCCCGGGACCGTGGCAGTGGCGGGCTACACAGCCTCCCAGGAAGGGAGGTGTGGAGAGTGACCTGTGCTCGCACACAGGCTTCTTGGTGGCGGCAGCAGCAGCCTTAGCGTCTCATGCCCGTCTCTGGGGTCCACGCTGATAGCCGCGGCTCGCGCCTGTCTCTGGAGCTCCTTTAAGCAGCAGTCTTAATCCCCGCTCGCGCACCAGGAAACAATGGTCTCTTGCCTCTTTGGCAGGTCCAGACTTTTCCCCAGACTCCCTCCTGCCTAGCCGTGGCACACTAGCCCCCTGCAGGCTGTGATCACGCCGCCAACCCCAGTCCTCTCCCTGCGCTCCGACCGAAGCCCAAGCCTCAGCTCCCAGCCCCGCCCACCCCAGCGGGTGAGCACACAAGCCTCTTGGGCTGGTGAGTGCAGGTTGGCACCGATCCTCTGTGCGGGAATAGCCCCGCTTTGCCCTCCGCACCCCTGTGGCTGCGCTCTCCTCCGCGGCTACGAAGCTTCCCCCTCCACCACCCGCAGTCTCCACCCACAAAGGGGCTTCCTAGTGTGTGGAAACCTTTCCTCCTTCACAGCTCCCTCCCACTGGTGCATGTCCCATCCCTATCCTTTGGTCTGTTTTTTCTTTTCTCTTTTTGCCCTACCCAGGTACGTGGGAGTTTCTTGCCTTTTGGGAGGTCTGAGGTCTTCTGTCAGCATTCAATATGTGTTCTGTAGGAGCTGTTCCACATGTAGATGTATTTCTGATGTATTTGTGGGGAGGAAGGTGATCTCCACGTCTTTTTTTTTTTTTAACATCTTTATTGGGGTATAATTGCTTTACAGTGGTGTGTTAGTTTCTGCTTTATAACAAAGTGAATCAGTTATACATATACATATGTTCCCATATCTCTTCCCTCTTGCATCTCCCTCCCTCCCACCCTCCCTATCCCACCCCTCCAGGTGGTCACAAAGCACCGAGCTGATCTCCCTGTGCTATGCGGCTGCTTCCCACTAGCTATCTACCTTACATTTGGTAGTATATATGTCTATGCCACTCTCTCGCTTTGTCACAGCTCACCCTTCCCCCTCCCCATATCCTCAAGTCCATTCTCTAGTAGGTCTGTGTCTTTATTCCTGTCTTACCCCTAGGTTCTTCATGACATTTTTTTTTCTCCATATATATGTGTTAGCATATGGTATTTGTCTTTCTCTTTCTGACTGACTTCACTCTGTATGACAGACTCTAGGTCTATCCACCTCATTACAAATAGCTCAATTTCGTTTCTTTTTATGTCTGAGTAATATTCCACTGTATATATGTGCCACATCTTCTTTATCCATTCATCTGATGATGGGTACTTAGGTTGTTTCCATCTCCGGGCTATTGTAAATAGAGCTGCAATGAACATTTTGGTACATGACTCTTTTTGAATTATGGTTTTCTCAGGGTATATGCCCAGTAGTGGGATTGCTGGGTTGTATGGTAGTTCTATTTTTAGTTTTTTAAGGAACCTCCATACTGTTCTCCATAGTGGCTGTACCAATACACATTCCCACCAGCAGTGCAAGAGTGTTCCCTTTTCTCCACACCCTCTCCAGCATTTATTGTTTCTAAACTTTTTGATGATGGCCATTCTGACTGGTGTGAGATGATATCTCATTGTAGTTTTGATTTGCATTTTTCTAATGATTAATGAAGTTGAGCATTCTTTCATGTGTTTGTTGTATATCTTCTTTGGAGAAATGTCTATTTAGGTCTTCTGCCCATTTTTGGATTGGGTTGTTTGTTTTTTTGTTATTGAGCTACATGAGCTGCTTGTAAATTTTGGAAATTAATCCTTTGTCAGTTGCTTCATTTGCAAATATTTTCTCCCGATCTCCGCGTCTTACTCTTCCGCCATCTTGAAGCTCTCCCCCCCATAATAGGCTTTCGATAAATAATGTTGAATGAGTGAATGAATGAATGAGCAAGGCAGCATGGAAGAGTGTTCTTTTCTTCCTGTGCTCAACTCATATATTTGCCCATCCTACAAATGCCTAGTAGACCTTCCTCATCATGCTTGTATTAAAGGGACCCAGGGTTTGAGATGACAGAGGCCCTGCCATCTGACACTTAAAACTGAATAGGAAGCTGTCTGAGAGGCAAGTTTGGAGCACCGTAACTGAGCACAGAGTTTGTCTTTGCGAAACCTTCTTATCTACAACCTTCCAGAATCTCCTTAAGTCTGCCCAACATGTTGTGCACCCAGTACATCATGATGACCCTTTAAGTTGCCAGGTCAGCAGTATTAAAAACAAGCATGGCTCCTCCACCCGGCTGCAGTCCCGGTGATTTCTAGGCTCTGGTTTTGCAATTTATGAAAGAACTGCAAGGACTCTTGGGATTAATAGCTGAATTTAATGTGTTTGTTTATCACGAATTGAGAAGGCCAGTCTGCCTATTTCCTCCTAAAAGGGAAAACATTTTTCAATTACTTGTTAGAATGCTTATCCCTGTTCCCCTCAAACTTCAGAACCCACACAAGCCTGAAAAATCCCTGAACTAACCTGGTTTTATTGTTAATTTTCTGTATATATTCTCTCTACCTTTCATTTTGCCATGTAATCACACAAATTCACATATTTTCACGTAAATAATGTTGCATTATTACTTAGCTATTTTAGGGGTGTGTGTGTGTATTCTGTCTCCCTATAGTGTCCCTTGAGTACAAGAACTTGTGTACTTCCTTTATAAACCCCATAATATTTAGCACGGTTCCAGGAATTCCTTAAGAGGTCAAGGATGTAGGTCAAGGATGTAATAACATGCCACAGGTTGAGTTCTCCAGAAGAAGACATAGTGATGAAGTTCGGTTTGAAGTTCGTTAGGGATCAATGCACGTGGAAGGAAGGCAGGAGAAGGACTGGGCAGGTGGAGAAGCCCAACTGAGCTGCAGACCCTACAATGCCTCAGCCAACCCCACAGAGCAGTTCCCTAAGCATCAACATGACAGGGCCTCTACATCCTCCAGCCTATGCCTTCATCAGTCATTCTATGGAGACTCCCTGAGAAGGGCAGGCCCTTGGGGGTCTTCCTGCCACTGAAGCAAGGGCCAGAGAAGCTGTCAGCTAAGGCTGCCTGCTGATAACCAGGGCAACAAGTTCTTCCATGAAGGGGAATCTGGGTGGCACATCACCTTGTCTACCATGAAGTAGGTGACACCACTCACTAAAAGACATATGAGATTAAAGTTGATAAATACCTGTGGAACTGAATCCTATTGGCCAGACCTCTGGCTAAGGTGAAAGACCACCCCACGAACCCAGACTATACTTAATAAGGGAAAAAGAATAACTGTACCTTGGTCTGGAAATGATATGGGGCAGATAATGCATCCCCCTAAATTTAAAACGTTCTTGAACACATAGGAAAACTTACATTTCCAAATCCAACCAGGATGGTTCCCTTTCACAGATGGTTCTGATTTAATGAGTACAGAAACGCTCCCCACCTAACTTCATATTCAATTCAAAATATTTCCCCAGCAGTGCCTGAAATCTCTACCATTTTAATGTACGTAACAACATGACATCATCTGACTCACATAAAAGCCTATGCAAGAGCAATAGCTGCTCCCTATTGAAAGCCCGCTATGTACTAGGCATTTTACACATCTGTTTCTTAACATTTGTGGGGTTACAAGCCTGATCCTGTGCTAAGCCCTTTTCTGGGATCATCTCATTAAATCACAACAACAACATTATAATGTACGTTCTCTGATTCCTATTTTAGAGACAGGGAAATTACAATTTACCAAGTGGAAACAACTTGCCCAAGATCACAAGGTAGTAAACTGCAGAACCAGAATTTAATCTAAGCAGTCTGAACCCAGGGAGATTTTACAATTTTCTTTACCACAAGGACACTACTTTCTCATTAAAGACACTTGCCTATTTTTTTGAAATTTGTTTTCATAAGTCTTTTGGGATTTCAGAGCCTCAGGGGCTAGACCCCAAGGATTAACAGGGTGGAAAACTATTCTACATAACTATGACAAGGGAAGGAACTCAAATTCCCCAAGAGGAAATGAGAGGGGCCAGGCAGACTGGTCCCTCTGTGCACGAAGGGTTGAAAAGAAGAGCATTGTTTCCCTCATCATACTTACGACAGCTCAGCTGAAGCTCTTTAGGAGAGCAAAAAACAAGTAATGAAAGTTGAAAAAAAATCATGTATGTAATATAAACTTCCTTTTCAATCTTGCAAAAGCTTCAGCAAAATTGACCTTGCTCATGAAGACACTTGTGTGAGTGGGTCCTTTAGAGGGTCTTGAGGAGGTGCTGAGATCTGCATCTGAGTGGGTGCTGGGTGATCACAGAGACAGCCCACAGAAGCAAAGGATCCCCAAGACAAGAGGACAACTGATAGCTGGATTTCCCTTTCATTTAAAATAACCCATCAGGTGAGTTGATATTTCCATCTTATGGCTGAAGAAATAGTGACCATGAGACATGACCTTGCCAAAGGTCACACAGAGAATAACAACAAACCAGACTGTCATGACAAACCAGGTCCCATTGCCTGAGCTTATTTTCCTATGACCTTAAATTGTCATCCGAAGAGGACAGGGGAAAGAGTAAAACAAACAAACAAAAAGCTGTTAATATTTTGATTCTTCTCTTAGGTCCTTAATTTTAATCTCTTTGACTTGAGCAGAAGAAGCCAAACGAAAAGTGAAAGCCACAAATAAGACTCCTTCTGAGTCTCTGTGTGTGTAATACCAGGTGGCTCTGATCCCTCATCCTTCCCCACGAAAGACAGTCATCTCTGCATAATGAGGTTACAGCTCTTGGAGGAGACGCAGGGAGCCAGGGTATTTTTAGCCTCAGAGAGCTGGAGAAGCTACACATCACAACCCCTCAAGATTGGGGAGCCTGTTGCTACCCACGACATCTCTGCAAAGCAGTCATGAAATTTAAATTCGGGGAGATCCGCATGTCACTTCAGGATACAGGTACCTAGCCCTCCAAGGAACAGCAATGTTTATACAAGAAATAACCTGAAACATGAAAGCTGGCTAACAGCGTCACATCAAAAACCCAGCCAGAGTGCTCTCCTCTGGTGGTTTCATTTGCACTGAGACAGGCATACCTGCCAGTATGGATTGCAGACCCAGATGTCCTCATTTGACCCACAGTTGGGTGGGTAGAAAGAAGCAGACCATTAGGAAAAGGTTCTAAACTTTGAACACTTACTCCGTTCCAGGCTGTTCTTGGCGCAGGTGACAGAACGGAGTATAAGAGAGATGAGATCCTTTCCTCAGGGAGCTCACTCACTGTCTCATGGGCAAGATGGGTAGGACAATCTGGAATACAAGACAGCAGAGCAAGGGAAGTTCTTAAACTCAGGAGACCAGCCTCTTGGTTACTTAAACCAAACTGCAAAGGGGTTTGGGGGATAAGAAATAAGCAAAGACTTACATATTAGAACCATTTCTTTCTAGGCCTATGATTCACTAGGTAGGACAAAGTGAAGGCATTGGCGTGGCCCAGGATGCCCCTGCCTTGTTCACCTCTCTGGGCATGAAGACCAACAGTGGTCTCTCAGGAGGGCCCGGGACTTCTTGCACCACACCATCCATGAGAACGTCTCACAAAACTTCTGCCCTTTGGTTTGGTGTCTCCCACCTCTTTGAAAACTTCTTTTCCAGCAGTCATTACCCTAAACTATTCATTGCCTTTGCCCCAGTGTACGTGGGTGAACATGAGAAGCATTTGATGCTTTTGCCCACACTGACTTTGGCAGGCTAAGTAGGAGCAACACCTTCCCCCCTGAGAAGCCTGAAGGACCCTCCTGTGGAGCATGAGGTGAGGGTGTCCCTGAAGGATCCTGTCAGGGCTTCACCAAGCTCATGAAGACCACAAGGCAGGAGTCTCAATTAAGGAAAATAGGGATATTCCATCCCTTCCAACCAGATGGTTGATCCTTTCTCTTCTTCATTCAGTTTCTTCATTTCTCACTCACCGTCCCCACACCTTTCTTCACCCTGTCTCCTTTTCCCCGTGTAGCTGCACTGTGGGCATTCCCACCACTGAATGCTGGGTAATCCCTTTGCCTGCAAACAAGATATGCAACCAAGCACCAGGCAAAGATTCCAGGAGGACGGCCTTCTTTTCCAAAAGGAGCCCATCTACGTCATGGTCAAGTTCAAAGTTTGTTTCTGGTACTTTCAGGAAAATGTTCCCATCTCTGAATCACTTAACAGCTGGGCTATCTTGTCAAGTGGGGAAGGTGGGGAAACCTGACCTAAGCCTGGGGTCCATTTCTATGTTCCTACTTTTGAATCCAGTTCCAGTTCCAGGGCTGGAGACAGAACTGAGAGGTCCCTGAATATGTGAAAAGATGTCCAAGCTGATGAACTGCATGTCCTACTGCTTCTTCTAGTTTTGCTAGGAAATTCCTCTGAATCTTCCCCCCACCTCCCCTCTGCCATTCTCCCATTTGGGGGAAAAAGAACACAGAAGGGAAACTGCTTTATGCCACCACCCCATCCCCAGCTCCCCTTAGGTCCACTGTATCCAACAGTCAATAGCCACGTCACCCACCCAATAGCTCATGGTCCACCCACTGAGCTGTTTGCACCCTCTCTGGCCTTGAGACAGGAAGCGGAGTTACATAAATGATAAGCATTTTCATTTGTGCAGAGAAGGAGACAAATCCCCCAGCTGCTGTCCCTATAGCTACACACACACACACACACACACACACACACACCTGGAAGTCCAGCTCTTAGAGCATGTGCCAGGTGGGTGAGGGGAAGTCATTGACTGCTCTCCACCTCACTAAGGCCAAGCGCAGGGCCTGTCTCCCCAGTCTTCATAAGGAAGGGAAAGGCATCTGGGTAAAAGCATCAGTTTTTCCCACCAAGAGACTGAGAAACACAGACTTCTCCCCACTCTTCCAAACTCAGGGCCCAGCCTCCCCAGATGCAATTCTCACATTGGTGATACATGATGTCACTTGTCTTTCATTCTTCATGGAGGATTTCTGGCCATAGCAGGCCCATGTGTCCCCATCCACCCCACCGCCATGTAAAGTTCAGGAGAATGAAGGCTTAGGGAAAAGGGCTGCTTGAGCCAGTACCTGGGCTTAGGACTTTATCGCATTTCTCACCTTCACAGCTCTTAGAGACTTTTATAATAATTTTGTTGTTTTTTTTGGTTCAACTTTTAAATGATAAAATCAAGAAAAAATATTTTAAAAGACTCTCTGAGTAGATGGAAATGAAGAAATGCTGGATGGTAATGGATATGCAATACCACTGTCAACTTCCATCCATGAACAGGCTCTTCTGGAGGCCAAATCAGGAGTTCCCTAGGAGGTGGTGCTCCCCCTTTATCCAAGCATGAGCTACTAGGATACCCTAAACCTTAACCTCAAATGTGGCAGACACAGAGGACATCACTGTCCTATTTGAACAAATATTTTTTAAAGAACATTTTCTCTGGGTAGGAAAAACAGATTATCCCCTTCATAGAAGGTTCTGCATGGATGGAAGGAGACTTTAGGGCTCAGTGGAGGAGGCATACCCCATAATACAGACCAGATGGCAGTGGTGACAGCAGCCTGTGGGACCTGGCACCCTTGCCACCTGCTGGTGTGTCCTTATGGGAGACACAGACTCACCAGGAGGGATGGAAGGAGGATGCCTTGGATACAGTTGCTGGGAGGCTGACACTGACCTAGTTGGTGTCAAGGCAACTTGCTGTCTTTCCCCTTTTCTCCTTGGACAAATCCACCTTAGCAAACAGCTCATCCTTTTTGGTGGGAAAATCCTCATCCTGGGAAAGGTGGCCCATCACCTCTCTGATGAGGGAGGTCCCTCTGCCTGCTCACTGAGTTCCTAAAGGGAATGTCCCCATCTTTCCCTAAAAGACCCAAACATTTTATTATTCAAAACTGGTAATGTGACAAAAGTAGAAGAAATTCTGGGGAACTTTTACAAATTAAAGGACACTCCAGACATGATAGCTAAATATAATATGTGATGCTAGATGGGATTCTGTATTGGAGGTAAAACAATGCAATATAAGACATTATTGGATAAATTGACAAGAAATGCCATCAGCACATTAGATAAAATTTCTATATTTTCAATTCACTGAAGCTGACCACTGTATTGTGGTTGTGGAAAAGAATATCCTTCTTAGAAAATATGCACTGAAGTAGTTAAATGGCAGTAATGTATGCAATTTACTTTCTAATGTTCAGGAAAAAGAGTAGTCGTGCGTATGGACAGAGAGAAGGCAAATAGAACAGAACTTAAAGCAAGGTGAATCTGGGTAAAGAGTATGCTCTTTACTATTCAGGCAGCTTCTCTGTGAGCTGGGAATTATTTTCAAGTGAAAAGTTTTATAAAATGACCCAGGACCCTGTCCCCTAAATTTTAACCCCTCTTCGAGACGCTCTAACTTTTGCCTTCTGCAACTGCCCCCATCACACAAGGCCCCCAGAGATGTGGTAACCCAGCTGTACATCCTTTGAGTTAGGAGCTGCCTCAGGCAAACACCCTAGGGTGCGATTATCACAGCTGATGTTCAAACAGTTCAAGCAGGATTTTACAAAGTACTGGAAAAGAGCAAAACACAAATGGAATTTAAAAGTCTAAACACAAACAAAAATACAAAATAAATACAAAACTCCAAAGAGGAGACTGACACCCCTGAGATCCAACCTTTGCTTTGACACACACCTGGGGAAAGACATTGCATCTCATTGCTCTTCAGTTTTCTGATCCAGAGTGTGGAGATAAATACATTTGTTTAAGTGGTAAAAAACAAAAACAAAAACAAAAAACAGATAAGCCACATGAGAAAGATTCATGAAAAGAAGTGTATCAAGAAAAACTAACCCTATCAGGAAAATGGAACAACAAGCTACTGTAGTTGAAGCAGAATGGTACCAATACAGGGCTGGGCAGGAAAACAATGAAACAGAACGTAGTTCAGAAATCAATCTCAGCTCCCAAAGAAATTGTGTGTTTGAAACAGAAGGCATTTAGAACTGTTGGGAGAATGTTACAGTCAATATATTCTGTTGAGAAAAACAAGGAGCTGAGGAGAAATGGATTTTTACAATGTTGGAAAACAGGAAGCTGAGATGCTCAGAAACATCTGGGCACTGCCCTCACTTTTCAGTCTCAAATCTTAATACGGAATGCTGGCAAAGAGCTTATTCTGGAGAAAACTGAGAACAGCTAGACACCAGATGAGTAGGTACAGAGCTGAGGTAGTTTTTATTCTTGTGTGAAATAGTCCAATTTTTTGTTTGGGGGATACACCTCCTCCGGTGCACATGCTTTTAGTCTACAAGAATCAGGGTGGGGGCTTCCCTGGTGGCGCAGTGGTTGAGAGTCCGCCTGCCAATGCAGGGGACACAGGTTCGTGCCCTGGTCTGGGAAGATCCCACATGCCACGGAGCGGCTGGGCCCGTGAGCCATGGATGCTGAGTCTGCGCATCCGGAGCCTGTGCACCACAATGGGAGAGGCCACGGCAGTGAGACGCCTGCGTACCGCAAAAAAAAAAACAGAATCAGGGTGGGTGTGTGCAGCTGAAATCACACATTGAAGGAAATCAGTTGGAGCAGGAGATGGCAAGTTTTTTCTGTAAAGGGCCAGATAGCAAATATTTTAGATTTTGAAGACCAAGAGGCAAAATTGAGGATATCATGTAGGAAGCAGGCAGAATTCTAAGATAGCCCTGAAGATTCCTGCTTCTTGGTTTATACCAGTGACATACTGCCCTCTTCTTGAGTGTGGGTAGGGCCACAACTATGATGAGATTTCACTCCTTGATCAGGTTTAATTATATGACAAAGGTAATGGGATTGTCATTTCTGTGATTATGTTATGTTATACAAGACTTTGTCATAGCAGACCGAGATTCTCTTGCTGGCTTTGAAGAAGTAAGTTGCCAAGTTGTGGTTAGGACCTGAGGGCAGCCTCCAGGATCTGAGAGAGACCTTTAGCCAGACAGTTAACAAGAAAACAAAGACCTCAGTCCTTCAACCAAGGAACTGAATTCTGCCAACAATCTGAATGGGCTTGGAATAGGACCTCAACTCCAACTGATGAAGCTCAGCTGACACTTAGACTTTAGCCTTGTGAGACTCTGAGCAGAGAACTCAGGAATGCCATACTAAGACTTCCGACCTGCAGAACTTTGAGATAATAAGTGGGTACTGTTTTAAGCTTCCAATATTGTGGTAATTTGCTATGCAGAAAGAGAGATCTAATATGCATACTTATTTAACAAGACAGAAAACAAATTTCTGCAATGTTTTTGTTGACAAAATACAAATATAATATTAGATAATTTTTTTCTTTTGCAATATAGGTCTACTAATGAAAAGAATGGAATGGGGGGGTAACATCTTTTATTTTTTTGGTTATCTAACATTCCTTTTATTTTTTTTTTTTGGATGACCACAACAAAAGCAACAATTGTTGCAATTACCAAACACGAAACACACTCATACTATGTCATAACATTGACATTCAGTCCAGTAATCCTCCACTGTAACAGCTCCTTTTCTTTGCAGTGAAAATTGATTTGTATATTTTTTGCCTCTGAGTCCTTGTGGGATTTTTTTTTACTTAAACAGAAAGCCACAAAAATTATAATCATCCTCATCAGTTCACTCAGTCCCATGTAATTAATTTTTTTTTCATCTTGATCTTTTGTTAGTACTTTTATGAATTCATCAGTTTTCCATTAGATCTCTTTTTCCATTAACATCTCTTTTAATTGGGGTCAATTTAGTATTTCCAATAATCAAAATTGATTGTAAATACTCATCTGGTAATACTCATCTGATCTGTGACTAAAGTTTATATATTTCATCTTTGAAAATTTCTTTTTGCATAGGTAGGTCCTATCAAACAAATAATATCAATCCATGAGCATATGAATTTTTTTAAATTGAGGTAAAACTCATATAACATAAAATTAACCCATTTAATATGGCATTTAGTGCATTCATAATGTTTTGCAACCATCACCTCTATCTAGTTCCAAACATTTTATCACTATAAAAGCAAATCCTGCACTCGTTAAGAAGTTGCATTCCATTTTCCCCTTACCTCAGTCCCTGGCAACTACCAGTCTGCTTTTGGACTCTGTAGACGTCCCTATTCTGATTATTTCATAAAAGTGGAATCACACAATATCTGACATTTTTTGGCATATTTTACTTAGCATAATGTTTTCAAGTTTCATCTACACTGTAGCAGTACTTCATCCCTTGGTAGATGTATATATCATAATTTATCTTTTATGGTATATGTGTATCTATTATGTTTATGATAGACACTTCAGAGGTTTCCACCTTTGGCTGTGAATAATGTTGCTATAAATATGTTTATACATGTATTTGTTTGAGTAGTAGCTTTCAGTTGGGAGTGGGGGTGGTATATACCTAGGAGTGGAATTGCTGAGTCATATGGTAATTCTATGTTTATCTTTTTGTGAAACTGACAAATTTTTCCACAGCAGTTGTACCACTTTACATTCCCATCAGCAATGCACAAAGATTCCAATTTCTCCACATCCTTGCCAACACTTACCATGTGTTTTTTGTTTTTGTTTTTTTGATAATAGCTCATCCTAATGGGTGTGAGGCAGTGAAGTGGTACTTCATCGTGATTTTGATGTGCATTTCCCTAATGACTAACAATGAGCATCATTTCAGGTACTTATTGGCCATTTATAAATCTTCTTTGGAGAAATGTCTGCCTAATTCCTTTGCCCATTTTAAAATTGGATTGTTTGTCATTTTGTTGTTGGGTTGTAGGAGCTCTTCATAGATTCCGGGGACTAGACCCTTATCAGATATATGATTTACAAATATTTTCTCCCATTCTGTAGATTATCTTTTCACTTTGTTGATAGTGTCCACTGATGCATAAAAGTTTTTGATTTTGAGAAAGTTTAATTTATCTATTTTTCTTTTGTTTTTCATGGTTTTGGTGTCATACCTAAAATTCATCATGAAATTCAAGGTCATAAAGATTACCTTACCTCTGTATTTTTTTGAAGAGTTTTATGGTTTTAGCCTCTTTATTTAGGTTGGTTCATTTCAAGTTAATTTTTGTATGTGGTATAAGAGAGGGTTCTAACTTCACTTTTTTGCACATGAATATCCAGTTGTCACAACACTGGATTGAAGAGACTCTTCTTTTCCCATTGAGTGGTATCATTAAGTATATGATTTTAACTGGAAATATTCATTGCTCAGAAGGCATTTATAGAATTCTATTAGATCCTTCTCTTAATATTTTCTTTTTACCATGTCATTACATTGCTGATTCATCATTTTCATTTGAGGATTATGTGGAAGCTCCTCAATTACAGTAACATGAGTTTTGAAATTTGACAATTTTCTTCTCACTTTCATTGAGGTCTGAAATATGTTGCTAGAACTGCAGTTTTAACTCAGAAAAAAAAATATATGCTACAAATTCACATGGAAATGAAAAACTCACTTCTTGTTTCAGCTTTTACAGCATGGAAAGTACATAATACAGCTTGCCATTACTAGTGATTAAAACAAGTTGACATTGAAATTACTTAACCACAATGTATGGTACATTGTGCTATCATACACTATTTTGTCTTGTAATTTTAGGTTGAATTTAATCAGAAATATTATGAAGTCTGAAGCAATAGCTAATTTTCAAAGCCAACTAGTACTCAATATTTGTTGAGAGCAATATTTTTTGTTCAGAAAAATTTCACTCTTGGCCCTCCACTCAAAAAATTTACAATAAAACTTTACCACTGCTAAGTTATTGAACTTCTGGGTGGTAGGGAACTTATTCTACTTATATTTCTGACTAAAATTCATGAAACTGATGACACTTCATCCACAATGTGAATGAAGTCACTGCTGGCATGCTAGTTCAATAACATGATAGAGTCAAGTATTTTCTGCTAACTACCTGCCAATGAATAATGCAATGAATAACCACTTTAAATATCTTTAAATATCTTCCATTTCCATAACTTTTATAAATTTGTCTGTTTATATATTTTCCTTTCCCTCATACATTTTTACCACCATCAGTTGTAATACATCTTAGCAGATTCCATATCAGTTTTCATTGAACAGTGTTTTCAAATCACTGAAAATATTCTCCCCTATAAATATCCCATGCAAATTATTTATAGAGGCTAATTCTCTGGTCACTTCAAATTTGGCATTGACCCTTCAAATAAACAACAGAAAAGTATTGGTAAAATGTGTCAAGTTAAGAACAAGGAAGATGATTCAAAATCATTTGCCTCGTTTTTAATTGACTACTGATGTTGTTCCCAATGTCCTCAATATTTTGAGCCACTGTTTTCACTAAAAGCCTAACAGTTTAAACAAATTAATTTTTTTCTGAATGTATTTATTTGGAGGCTACATTTAAATATGATTTAATTAACTCACCATTGGTAAATTTCTCTTGCTTGGCTAATAAATGGGTCCACTTACTTTAATTGTAGTTTGGTTCATTTCTCTTCTAGGTGTGAAGACATTTTGCTAGGATGAGATAATCCCTTTAAATTATCTAATTTTTCTAACGGTTGTTTTCCTGTGAGTTGGGAATATTGTAATGAGTTCTTCATCTGGTGATGTTGAAATGAATTATAACCCCTTAGCACAGCTAGAGTGTCACTCATGATGAACACAATGCTTTGCTGTGTAATTTCATAATAAATAATAATTAATTTCATAATAAATAATGATAAAGGTTAATTATTTAATACTACTTTGCATTAAAAGCACAACATTCAAGGTCCTATTTTTTCTTCATTTCTTGTTTTGACAAAAATTAATTTTTAATTAATTAAAAAAGATATTGTATGGTGATATGCATGACATTTGAAATACCCTCAAGTTATAACTGCATGATTGTGATTAGTAGTGCACCAAGCAGCAGTGAGATAAGAGTGCTACATACAGGTCTGTGTCCTAACTACTCAATTCTGTGGTTCAAGCATGAAAACAGTCATAGGCAATAAACAAATTAGCAACACTGAAAATTTGAATGCCAAATAACTTTTATGTACCACAAATTACTTTTCTCCATTTAGTTTTTTTTCCAAGTATTTAAAAATATAAAATTATTCTAGCTTGCAGACAATTTAAAAACATTAACGAGCCAGATTTGATCTGCTGGCCAACGTTTCTGGTCCCTGGCATAAACCAACAGATAACAAAATAACCAGATAGAATCTACAAATGAACTCTGAGGAGAATTCACATACAAGCGTTGCTTTTCACTCTTTTTGTGAAATCTGAAGATCCAGCAACAGTAGGCCCAGGTGCTGATATTCCCATATGGCAATAATTGCCTGCTTTAGATAGACCACATCCTCTCCACCTGGCCTACTTCACTCATTTGAGGTCCACTCATGTTGTTGCATTTATCAATAGCTCATTCCTTTTTATTTCTGAATTGTATCCCATTGTAGATACACAGAGTTTATCCATTCACCAGTTGATGGTCATTTTGATTGCTTCCACTTCTTGCCTGCTACAAGTAAAGCTTCTGTAAACATTCACATACAAGACTGTGGGACATATGTTTTCATTTCTCTCGGCTAGACACCTAGAGTGGACTTGCTAGATCATATGGTAAATCTATGTTTAGCATTTTGAGAAACTTTTCGAGGCTGGCTTTTTTTTAAAATTGGGTTGTCTTATTATTGACGTGTTCTTTATATATTCTAAATACAAGTCCCTTAACAGATATATGATTTGCAATTATTTTCTTCCAATCTATAGCTTAGTTTTTCATTAATGGTACTTTTGGAAGTACTAAAGTTTTTGATGACAGTCAATTTATCTTTTTTTCTTTTATGGATGTGCTTTTGATGTTGTTTTACAATTTTAGCTCCTACATTTAGCTCTATGATCCACTTTGAGTTAATTTTGTGTATGGTGTGAAGTTAAGGTTCTAATTACGTTTTTTCACGTGGATATCTAATTGTTTCAGTATCATTTGTTAAAAAGCCTTTTCTCCTATTTAATTGTCTTGGTGACTTTGTTGAAATCAATAGGCTAACCATAAGTGTTGTCCTAAATTCTCAAATTCTCATTCTATTCCATTTATCTATATATCTATCTTTATGCCAACACCGTACTAACCTGATTATTGTAGCTTCATAGTAATTTTGAAATTCGGAACTGTGAGTCTTCCAATTTTGTTTTTTTCAAAGTTGTTTTTGCTATCCTGAGTCCCTTGCATTTTCCACATAAATCTGAGGTCAGCGTCTCAATTTATGGGGGGAAAAAAGCCCTCCTGATTTATTGATAAGGATTGTATTTAAGCTACATATCAATTTGAGGAACATTTCCTACTTAACAGTACTGAAGCTTCCAATTCATAAATGTAGACTGTCTCTCCATTTGTTTAGGTCTTCTTTATTTCCATGGTGTTTGTAAATCTTGCACTTCTTTTACTAAATTTATTTGTAAATACTATTTTCTTTTGATGGTATCATAAATGGAACAAAAAATCATTTCTGGATTGTTCAGTGTTTGTATGTAGAAATACAATTGATTTTGTATGTTGATCTTCTATCCTATGACCTTGCTTAATGCATTTATTAGTTCTAGTAGTTTGTGTGCGTGTATGTGTATGTGTATTCCTTAGATTTTCCACATACAGGATCATTTGTTGGTGAATGTGTAGAGTTTTACTTCTCTCTTTCCAAACTTGATGCTCTTTGGTCTGTTTTATTGAGTGATTTCACTAGATAAAACTCACAGTGTTGAATAGAAATGGCACAAGTAGACATCTTTAGCTTGTTCCTGATGTTAGGGGAAAGAATTCAGATTTTCATTATTACATTTAATGTTAGTTGTAAGTAACTGTAACTGCCTTTTATCACATTGGGGAAATTCCATTCTAAGTTTGTTGAGCACTGGTTTTTTGTTTTTTTAAAATATTAATGGGATTTGGATGTTTTAAATGCTTTTTCTGTATCTGTTAAGATGATCTTGTGGACTTTGTCCTTTTATTAATATGATGTATTACATTAATTGATTTTTAGATGCTAATTTACCCTTGCATTCCTGGGATCCATCCCACTTGGTCATTGTGTACAATTCTTTTTATATATGGTTAATGGGGCTTGCTAATGTTTGCTGAGGAATTTTCACATATATGTGCATGATGAATATTTGTCTGTAGTGGGTTTTTTTGTTGTTGTTGTTAGGTTTTGTTTTGTTTTTGTTTTTTGTGAGTGATATCTTTATCTGTCCTTGGTAACATGCCTTGTAGAATAAATTGCTGTGTTCCCTGATCTTTGTTTTCTGGAAGAGTTTGTGGAGGATTGCTATTATCTCTTATTTAAATGTTTAAAAGAATTTATCAGTGAAACCATCTAGCCTTAAGTTTACTTTTAATTATTAATTCAATCTTCTTGCTTATTACAGGTCTATTAGATTTTTAATTTACTTTTGAGTCAATTTGGGTAATTTGTATCTTTCTATTAAATTTTCCTTTTCATCTTAGTTGTATAATTTGTTGGCATGGACTTATTCATAGTATTTCTGAACATTCTTTTAACTTTTCTAAATTTGGTTATGATGTCCACTCTTTCATTTTTTACTTTGGTAATCTGTGTCTTCTTTTTTATTCTTTGTCAGTCTAGATATAAGTTTCTCATTTGATTATATTGATTTTCTTTATTTTTTTTTCTGATTTCTACTTCACTGATTTCTGCTCTAACATTTATTATTACCTTCTGTTTTCTTGCTTTGGCTTGGGGTTTAGTTTACACTTCTTTTTCTACTTTCTAAAGATCAAAACTTAGTTTACTGACTTAAGATATTTCTTCTTTTACAATATAGGCATTTAAAGCTATAAATTTACCTCTAAGTACTGCTTTATTGACATCTCATAAATTTTAATATGTTGTGCTTTCATTTTCATTCATGTAAAAATATTTTCTAATTTTCTTTATGATTTCTTCTTTGACCCATGGGTTATTAAGTTTGTTGTTACATTTTCAAATACTTAGGGATTTCCCACATTTCCTTTTGTCACTGATTTCTAATTTAATTCCATTGTGAGGACATACTTTGTGTGATGTCCAAACCTTTCAATATATTGATACTGCTTTATGGCCTAGTATATGTTCTAAACTAGAGAATGTTCCATGTGCACTTGAAAAGAATGTGCATTTTTCTGTTGGGTGGATTGCTTCCTAGATGTCAATCAGGTCATTTTGGTTGATAGTTAATAGTGTTGCTTAAGTCTTATATATTGTTGCTAATTTTCTGTCTAATTTTGATATCAATTTTTGAGAGAAGGGTTTTTAAGTCTCCAATTATTATTGTTCAATTGTTTCTCTTTTCATTTCTGTCAGTTTTAGTTTCATGTATTTTGGGACTCTGCTGTTATGTGAAAATATGTTTATCGTTGTCATATATTCCTAATTAATTCTTTTATTATTATCAAATACCCCTCTTTGTCTCTACTAACATTTTCTATCTTAAAGTATATTTTGTCTGATATTAGTATAGTTCCTCTAGTTTTCTCATTGTTACTGTTTTGCATGGTATAGCTTTCTCCATTCTTTTGCTTTAAACTTAAGTCTTTGTATGTAAAGTGTTTTTGTCTAAGTGTCTTTGTATTTAAAGCTCTTGCAGGTAGCATATTGTTGGATCTTATTTTTGTTTGTTTATTTTATTCAGTTTGATAGCCTCTGCATTTTATTTGGAATGTTTAATCTATTTATATTTAATGTTTAATACGGTTGAATTTATTTCTAATTTTGCAAATTATTTTCTTTGTGTTTTATACTTTTTTGTTTCTATGTTCCTTCTTTACTGCCTTTTTATGTTAAATAGATCATTTTAATTTCTTTGTTGATATTTTAATTATATATTTTACAAGTTATTTTCTTAGTGGTTGCTCTAGGGATTACAATGTGCATCTTTCTTTATCAAAACTGACTTGAGATTTATACAAACTTAAATCCAGTGAACAATAGAAACATTTCTCCGATATATTTCCATTCTTTTCTTAAACTTTGAACATTTATTTTTATATATATTATATAGTCCTATGTTATAAACTTAGTAATACAGTTTTTCACTGATTATTATTTTTCAGTGTTTCATTGCTTTTCAGATTGCATAGTATTTTTTGTTCTACTCTCAAGTTTGTTGATTTTTCTGCCAGTTCAAAGAATCTATCGAGTTCCTCTGATGTATTATTTAAATTTCAGTTATTGTACATTTAACTCAGAATTTCAATTTTGTTCTTTTTTATATTTTCTGTCTCTTTACTGATATTCTCTATTTGGTGATTCATTGCCATTATATTTTCCTTTAATTTTCTAAACATTATTTCCTTTATTCATTTGAATAAATTTATTACATAGCTGCTTTGAAGTCTTTTGTCTGCTGAAGTAAACATCTGGATCCCCTCAAATATAATTTATATTGATGCTTTTCTTTTTCTCGTCATTGGTCAAATTTTCCTATTATGTTGTGTTTTTCATAATTTTTTTTAAACTGAACATTTTTAGCATTATAATGAGCAATATATTACAGCACTCTGGATTCTGATTTCTCCACTCCCAAGAGATGTTGTTTTAGCTGTTTGTTGGTTTAGTGACTTGGCTGGACTAATTAGTGACTTGGCTGGCTGGTAGAATCTGTCGAACCAGCATTGTGTGACCACTGATGTTACCACTTAGGTTTTTTTTTTAAATCCTTTTTTTAAAAACAATTTTTAGACCCAGCTTTCTTGGGTTTGCCCCCAGGTCAGCACAGCTTAGTGGTCAGGAAACTGTTCAGAAGTTTTGCTTAAACACCTTGAGATTTTAACCTTTTGCTGATGGCTCTCTGTATAAATTGCAGAATGCCTTCAAAGCTCAGACAGTTAACAAACATGCCCCATCTTTTACTTTCTGTTTGTGCAAGACCTCACATTCAGTCAGAGATGAGTAGATATCTAAGGGCTTCTCTTGTCTTTCCTGAGCAGACACATGCCTTCTAGACCACCAGAAACATCTGGGTTATTATCAAAACCTGTCATGCCTGCCTTGTTCCTTGCATTTCCCTATCACATTTCTGGCTAACCTGTTGCTTGGCTCAGTCAGTAGCATGGCCTTAGGCAGATGTGTTGTTTGCCTTCCTACACTGGCACTGAGATCACTGTTATTTTTGACAAAGCTCTTGGGCATGTGACTTTTCTCCACTCTGCTCCAAATCAAGCCAGCCCTCTATGGTTGTAGAGCTGTTTGTTCTCACACTCTGCCCAGCCATGGTAAAACTACTATGCCTGGTAGCTGGGGATAGACACAGCCTAAAAAGTCACAGACTCTCACTGTCCCTATAGACGTCTAGTAGTTTTTCCTGAATAAACACTTCTCAATTTATTGTTTGCCTCTGGTCATTTTACAGAGCCCTACAATGATTGCTTTTAACAATTCTGTCCAGTTTCATCATTGCCTTTTGAGATTTGGATTTACCAAACCTCTTCTCTGACATTTTGTAGTTCCTTATCTAAGCATATACATTTTATAAAGAAAATACTCTTATATATTTAAACAGTACCTATAAGTGTAATCAAGCTCAAAGGCTGAATCCCCAAACCATCATGAGGTACTGTTCAGCATCTCACAGCAACCCATAACAAAATTTTAATCTTTTTCTTACTCCCTCTGAAATTTCATGAAAAGTACATATTTTTAATAATATCAAGATCAAAAGACATAGAGAATATCTTTCTTTGATTATTGGTAAGGAGAGAGATGAGGGAGAAGTCTGAGACTCATTCTACTTCCCATGTAGAATCATTCCTAATGTGAGGAATTGAGGACCTAGAAGGAATAGGATGGTAGAGTTGTCACAGACCTAAACCTCATTTATTTGACTCCCTCATTTTACAGATGAACAAACTGAATCCCAGGGAGATTAGCTGTGGGAATAAATTTTGTCTTGTTACTTTTTAGAGACTCAGTTATGTGTGTGTAGCTATTCTTTTTTAGCAGTGGCAGAGTTGGAAGAATTGAAAAACTGTGTGGAAGACTGATGTTGGTTACTTGGCAGGATAAAAGTACTCCCAGTAATTCCTTTCACTTTCTTTCTAAGGAAAAGAATATGCTTTGTTGTGACAGCAAAGGACTTTTTATACAGAAAAAGAAAAATCAATTTCTACAGATGCCAGCTCTGCATTCTCTAGTTATGTGGTTAGAAATATGAAATTGGAATATAATGGTCAGAGATTTGTATTAGGACTCATTTGGGAATATGTGCTGGGGAGAAGACATGATGAACTCACGTTGCATTGTTTCTATACTCACAGTATAGAATCAGACATCTGTGTGGGTCACCAATAACAATGCTCAAAGTATCACTATTGCCTATCATCTCTCATAAGACTCTAGACTGAAATAAGACTTCTGCTTTCAGAAATGGGGCAGATATGAACAAACAGAACTCTTTAAGAGGGGTAGCAGTTTCCTGTGGTTTGTCTAATGTCCTCTGTACTTAATGGCAGTGACTTGTAGTTAATGCTTGACCCTTTATATTAGATGCTCTGTTTGAATTGAGTCATGCTTTTTACCTACTGTATCAAATATCTTGCATTGGGGTGCAGATGCTCTGTAATCATGGAAGTGGCTTTAAATCAGACACTAGGAAAAGGGATATTTTTTTTAGTGAAAATAACAGGTAGCTTTTAAAGAGAGGGAGGGATGACTAGGGGAGTGGTATTTTGAGGTTTGCAGATTTCAGGATTTGAAATCATCTCATGTTGTTAAGTAGCAAAAAGTGTTGGTTAGAACTGTTTTCACGTGGGGATAAATATTGTTGCCTTGATGTAACACTGACCACAAGCCATGGGGTTAGAAAAGACTGATGTCATGAGGAAGAAGAGAGAGGCAGCAGGATGGAGAGGAGGAGAGGATAGAAAAAAGGAGGAAAAAAAGGAAGAGAAATTCGGAACTCAGAGGGGGACTTAGCAGAAAGGGAAAGGAAGAGAGAAACAAAGGAAGAAAAAGAAAAATGGAAGATGAGGAAGAAGAAAACCAGGAAAGATGACAACAAAAGCTCTATTACACATTATAAAACCTGAGCACTAGTCTTAGGCTACTACTTAAGAGAAATCTGTTAACCTCTCTAGGTTTGTGGTTTTATATCTGTTGAGTGAACGGATTGGATTAGATGATTGATAATGGTCCTTGGTGGCTTACTATCCTGTGAGAACACAACTGTTCCATTATGGACTACTTTTCAGTGTGTTTCTGCCTGTGTGATCTTATTTGCATCTACCACCCTCCTAACTTGCTCACTCTGTTCCAGTCATGCAGACCTTTCTGCTGTTTGTCCAACATACAGAGTCCACTCCTTACCCTCTGATGCCCTCCTACGCCTTTTGCATTGTCATTACCTCTTCCTGAAGTTTTCTCTCATCAGCTCTTCACAAGCCAGGCTCTTTTACATCACTTAGGTTTCTGCCTAAATATCACCTCCCTGGATAGTCCTTTTCTGACCTCCCTGTATTTTAGGAGACCTCACCTGCACCCTTCCATTCCTCTCTATCACATTATTCAGTTCTACTTACTTGCTGTGTCATGTAATATAGTATAACATAAATATATGTAATTTTATACACACACACACATGCACACACACACATATATATATTATCTGTGCTTCTGTGAGGCAAGAATTTGGTCTTGTTCTCTGATGTATCCTTAGCACCTTAGTACCTGTCATCTCATAGGCACTCAATAAATATTTATAGAATAAGGTTCACACCAGGCTGTGGTGGTACACCAGTCAGGTTTTAATATCTACTTTTTATAGATTAGGACACCACAGTGTAAAATAGAGAATCAGCTTAAAACATCCTGTGTATTTTTGTCTTATTCCGTTGTCACTCTGCCCTTGCCTGGCATTTATACTAGACTTCAGGACTGTGTTTCACTCACCGTCCCCAACCCTCAAACTCTGTAACATCCTGCTCTGATTAATAAATTGCAATCAATTGCAATGCCTTATTATCTCCTTAGGAGGCCTGAAAAGAATGTACTTACCGCTCAACATGGGAGGGGAGCTATGGCTGGGTAACCCAGAAAAAAATACTTCAAGAAGAAAAAAATATATATAAGAGAGCAAACGAAAAGTTGTTCTAGGTAGAAATAACTGAAATGTATTTGCTGCTTCCAAACATCAAGTTTAATAAAAGTTGCCTGGTTTGATGCCTGGAGTGCTTAAAGCAACATTTCTCCAAGTGTGGTCACCTGATTCAGATAAAACCAAGGTGCTTGGTAAAATTGCAAATAACTGGGAAAACTCCAGATTGATGAAATCAGAATCTCTGGGTGTGGTTCAGAAATATGCATCTTTACTAAGCTCCCTGTCATGTTTTCTGACACACACTAGAGTTTGAAATGAAACTGGCTGAATGATTATTCAGCTTTATTTTGTGTTTTAAAGCTCAATATCAAAAATATAAACAACCCAATCAGAAAATGGGCAGAGGACCCAAATAGTGATTTCTCCAAAGAAGACATAGAGGTGACCAACAGGCATATGAAAAGATGCTCAACATTGCTAATTATTAGAAAAATGCAAATCAAAACTACAATAGGCTATCACCTTACAGTGGTCAGAATGGCCATCATCAAAAAGTCTACAAATAACAAATGCTGGAGAGGGTGTGGAGAAGAGGGAACCCTCCTAGAACGTTGGTGGGAATGCAAACTGGTACAGCCACTATGGAGAACAGTACGAAGTTTCCTTAAAAAGCTAAAAATAGAGTTACTATATGATCCAGCAATCCCACTCCTGGATATATATCCAGAAAAGATGAAAACTTTAATTTGAAAAGGTACATGCACCCCAATGTTCATAGCAGCAGTATTTACAATAGCTAAGACATGGCAGCAACCCAAATGTCCATCAACAGATGAACAGATAAAGAAGATGTGGTGTGTATATATATATATATATATATATATATATATAATGGAATATTACTCAGCCATAAAAAAGAATGAAATAATGCCATTTGCAGCAACATGGATGAACTGAGAGATTATCACACTGAGTAAAGTCAGACAAAGAAAGACAAATATCATGGAATATTACTTTGTGTGGAATCTAAAAAAATGATACAAATGAACTTATTTACAAAACAGAAATAGATTCACAGAAGCAAACTTTCGGTTACCAAAGGGGAAAGTGGAGGGGGGAGGGATAAATTAGGAGTTTGGGATTAAAAGATACACACCACTATATGTAAAATAGAAAACCAACAAGGACCTACTGTATAGCACAGCAAAATATACTCAGTATCTTATAATAACCTATAATGGAAAAGAATCTGAAAAGTTTTATATATGTATGTATATATAACACATATATATACATGTCTATATATAACTGAATCACTTGGCTGTAGAGATGAAACGAATGCAACATTGTAAATCAACTATACTTCAATAAAAAAAAGAGTAATACACTTGGAAATAGTGTATTACTCTTTACTTCATTTCTCACAAACATTTGCTGGGTGCCTTCTATACATGAGACACTATGCTGGATGCTTGGATACAGAGATGAATGAGATGGGAGCTTTGTGGTAAAGGCCTCTGTCTTTTAAAATCACTAAAGGTCACAGAGAGAAGAGAGTGCAGTGCAATGGAGGGATCCCATTCTGCAGTCTGGGTGGGAAGGCTACTGTCAGATCTGAAGGGTTATCATGTGGAAGGGACAGAAGCCTTGTTCTATGTGACCCAGAGGACAGAGGTAAGGCAATGGGTGGCTGTTTCAGGAAAGTTAATTTGAGTTCCATATGGAGAAGAATTTCACTGTGATCAGAGCTGCCCAGTTGGGGAGCAAATAGTCACTGGCTTCATCCAAGTGGGTATTAGAAGACCATCTGTTAAGACTTTGGAAACAGGGATTCCTACATTTAGTGGGAGGTGGAGCTCCATTGCTCTGACTCTGAGATTCACTGATTCACAAAAACACTATATTAATCATTATTTTACAACAATTTATGGACCAAAATTATTTTATGTCTAGACGAGACAGGCTCACCATTCTTATAGGATAAGAAGAAAACATATACTAAGATTGATAGCTAGCATTTCTGGCATGCTTACTATGTGCTAGACGTTATGTTAACCATCTTCTATGTATTACTTCCTTTTGGCCTTAGAGCAACCCTGTGATGTGGGTACCATTATCATCTCCATTTTACAGGTGGACCCAATGATATTTTAACCCAGTGACCTTCCCAGGAAGAGGGGTAACTTGATCTTGCAGATTTTAAAATGTTAAGACAAAGTTCTCACGTGAGGCTCCTGGCTAATGTGTACTCAGGTCTCAGATCTTGCCTTCAGTGTCACTTCCTGGGGACAACCTTCTCAACTCCCCCAGATTAAGCTAGGTCTCTTGATCATCTACTCCCACAGTACCCTGTGACTCTCTTTCTTAGCTATTGCCATGAACTATTATAAGGGGAAGAAACAGTCTGAAATTTCATTTAAAAGAGATTCACTTTACTCAGTTGAAACTATACCTCATCTTATTCTATAATGGCAACATGGTAACTGAACCCTAAATCCTCCAGGGTGGTTGCTCAGCCTGGAAGAGAAATATAGGATTTCATTTTTAGTATAGGCTGCATCTGTCACATAAAAACTCAAAGGCTCTCTGGCCCAAAGTAAGTGGCTTTAGGTTTGCATACAAAGCCCTTCTGTCGTGGTCTCTGACCACCACTTCTGCTGGCTCTTCCTCCTCTACCCTGCCCATGTCCACCATAAATGCCTAATGAGCCTTACTTTTTTTTTTTTTTTTTTTTGGTACACGGGCCTCTCACTGATGAGAGCCTGTGGCCTCTCCCGTTGCGGAGCACAGGCTCTCGACGTGCAGGCTCAGTGGCCATGGCTCATGGGCCCAGCCGCTCCGTGGCATGTGGGATCTTCCTGGACCGCGGCACGAAGCCGTGTCCCCTGCATCGGCAGGCGGACTCTCATCCACTGTGCCACCAGGGAAGCCCAAGCCTTGCTTTTTTTAATCTTCATTATTTTGCTCATATGGCTACCTCGGCCTGCATTCCTGTATCCTACCTCTCTGCCTGGATAACTTTCAAGACATCATCTTTTTTATGAAGTCACCCCCTGCTTCATTTGAGTCCACACTGTATACTGCTTACAGAATTCTATAATAACACCTCCAACACTTGGTTTCACTTAAGCCTCCTTCTACTAGATCAGGGGGCAGCAAAATTTTTCTGGAAAGACTCAGATAGTAAATATTTTCAGGTTTGTGGGCCACACGGTTTCTATTAACTGCTGAACTCCACTGATGTAGCACAAAGCAGTCATAGGCGACCTGCAAATGAATGGGCCTGGGTGTGTTTCAATAACACTTGACTTAGCAAAACAGGTTTGGGGCCAAATTTGGCCCAGAATGTAAGGTTTGTCAATATCTGTTCTAGACTATCAACACTTCAGAATACCGACCATTATTTGTTTATCTCTTTCTAGGTGCTATCCTGATACTTAGCACATGGTAGGTGTTCAGAAAATGTTTGTTGACTGAACACGATGATTCCAAACCTGATAAAAACTATGCCGTGAGCTGAGACAATTTCCTTCCCAACTAGTATTTTAAAATCCTAACACTTTCCATTTTGAGCTTCAATTTATCACCTGACAAATGGGGAGAAGTATCAGTTACCTTGTATCACCCACAGGGTTTTGCTGAGGAGCAAAGTGACATTGCACTTGGGCTGAACTGAAATAAAACAGAGCACACACACAAGGGACTTTTCTATCATGTGCTGCTGGGCTTGTAGCCAGTGAGGTCTTCACAGAAAAGTTTAATGGACAAGGAAACATGCAAATGGGAGGTCTGATTGGGCAAATGAAACTGAAAAGAACACCCCTTCAAATTGACAGAGAAAGATCTGAGGAGGAGACAGGAGAACCATTTGCATCCAACAGCTGCACTGACTCAAGATCGGCGGGTATTGGAGCTGTTGTGCTGCCTCGTTACCACCCTTACGTGGTGATTGCGCTGGTGGCAAACTGATCTGTCCCCTCAAGCGGCAGTGCTGGTTGCTTCTCAGGGCCTGCCTAAAGCTGATCTGAGTGTGTCCAGCCTCAGTGAGGAGTTTTATAAGAGAGCACGTGTTGCTCAGGGAACTGTCATTTGGAGGTGGACATATCACAGATCGAGTTGCCTTGGGGACCTGAGTGTGTCCACTCCAGTGGGGAGCTAAGGGAAACACCTGGGGAAAGGCACATAAAGACAATTCAGAAGGTAAGGTGAGAATGTGCCCAAATCTAACCTGGACCACTGTAAAAGTATAGTTAGAATCAGACCAGAAAAGATGGTGGAATCTGTCATCTGTTCTTTCTCCCTCTTACTCTGAAGAGTTCAAATGCAATCTATATTACTGGTACCTTAGATTGCTCATTATACGGGTCAGTTAGGCCCCAGTGGGCTATTGTAGAAATTTTTGTCCATTTAGAACACTGCCTTTATAGTAAGTTAATGCCAAGGTTCTCCCAATTGATTTATAAACTCTTAGGCCAGTTTTACCCTATTTGGCTTCTGTCTGATTGGTTTGTTTCTTGCTCTTTGTGAACACTTTGAATCCAGCTGGCCTGCCTGCCTCTGCTCTCTGCTTTGCTCTCTCCACGGCTCTTAACACCGGCTGTACTAAAGAATCACGAGGGGGCTTCCCTGGTGGCGCAGTGGTTGGGAGTCCGCCTGCCGATGCAGGGGACGTGGGTTCGTGCCCCGGTCCGGGAAGATCCCACATGCCGCGGAGCGGCTGGGCCCGTGAGCCATGGCCGCTGAGCCTGCGCGTCTGGAGCCTGTGCTCCACAACACGGGAGAGGCCACAACAGTGAGAGGCCCGTGTACCGCAAAAAAAAAAAAAAAGAATCACGAGGAGGGCCTTTAAGATGATCTGGTGCGATGGACTCTGTTAGCAGAGGTCCTAATTTAATTAGCGTGGGTAGGACATAGGCATCAGTATGTTTTAAAAGCCCCCAGAGGGGAGTCCAATTTTTTGTGGAAGTTCAACACAGTGGTTAGAGCTCAGTTATCTGGGAGAGACAAGGATGGTTTCATGTCGTAGCTTCCCACTTACAGCATGACCATGGGAAAGTGGCCTAACTTCTCTGTTCCTTAGCTATTTCATCTTTTTTTTTTTTTTAACATCTTTATTGGAGTATAATTGCTTTACAATGGTGTTGTAGTTTACAATAGTTTCTGCTTTATAACAAAGTGAATCAGTTATACATATACATATATCTCCATATCCCCTCCCTCTTGCGTCTCCCTCCCTCCCACCCTTCCAATCCCACCTCTCTAGGTGGTCACAAAGCACCGAGCTGATCTTCCTGTGCTATGCGGCTGCTTCCCACTAGCTATCTATTTTACATTTGGTAGTGTATATATGTCCATCCCAGTCTCTCACTTTGTCCCAGCTTACCCTTCCCCCTCCCCGTGTCCTCAAGTCCATTCTCTAGTAGGTCTGTGTCTTTATTCCCATCTTGCCCCTAGGTTCTTCATGACATTTTTTTCTCTTAAATTCCATATATACGTGTTAGCATACGGTATTTGTCTTTCTCTCTCTGACTTACTTCACTCTGAATGGATAAAGAAGATGTGGCACATATATACAATGGAATATTACTCAGCCATAAAAAGAAATGAAATTGATCTATTTGTAATGAGGTGGATGGACCTAGAGTCTGTCACACAGAGTGAAGTATTTCATCTTGTTTAATGGGGCTAATAGTAGTCCCTTCCTCATAGGGTTATTGTTATGAAGAACAGATTAAGATAGCATATGAAAAGCACTTAGAAGAGCATGTAGCACATGGTGGGTTAGTAATAAATATCAACTATGATGGCTACTGAAGTTTTTGTTCTTTTTATTGTGGTTATGATTCTTATTGTTGTTATGATTATGATGATGATGGTGTCAACTACAAATTGGCATTGCCATTGGCACTCGCCATCTACCTCTACAAGGATTGAATCATGTGTTGCTGCCACTGCTGATTTTCAACACCCCCCGAAAGGAGTTCAGGGTGGAGAGCTGAAATGAGGCACCCTGTGCTCTGGGAAAAACTGGCAGAACAGGTCTTCAGATAGTTAGGTATTTTCAGGAGCCGATTTTATGAGCCCAATTCTTGTATCTCCTCATATCTAGAGAAGCACTAAAATCCTTCATGGTGATGACTGCTCCTTGTGACTAGCAGAAAGCTTCTGCAATAAAATATGTGCTGGATTGCATGTACTCCCCCTTCACCAAAATCACATATATACTGACCTTCCCCCTACCTCTTTGGAGCAGTTTCTCAGAACTATATGAGGTGCTGTCTCCTGGGCTGCAGTCCTCATTTTGCCCCAAATAAAACTTAACTTGCAACTTTCACGTTGTGTATTTTTTTTAAGTCGACAACGGTGCTGATCACCAGTGTGATATACACACTTTATTTGCCCACTTGCGCACACCTGTGGTTACTCCCAGGCACAACAAAAAGCTAATTTTCTATTTTTGCTTTTCCATCCCATAGCCGGCTACATAAACACCTATAGAACAGGAGTCTAGAACTAGTCAGGAGACCTAGGTTCAAGAACCCAGTTCTGCCATATACTAGCTATGTGATCTTGGGTAGTCTAGTTTTCTCAGGTATAATTAAGGCAAACCAATATATACACACAAAAGAACACTATTATTCCCTGAGAGGGAAACCATTTATTCTTCTCTCTGTGCATGCTCTACCATTAAGAAGACCTGTAATGTCTTTCTTCTTGATTCTTCTTGTAGTGTAATCCTTTTACTCTTTTAAGAACAAGCCAAAATTCTACCTTCTTGCTTAAGAACTTACGGAGAACATCATTTTTACTTTTATGTTTTCCCAGCATATTATTGGTACTTCTTTTGGCACCTTCATTTTACTTTGTCTTGAATTATGACTAGTTGTTTATTTCTAGTCTCTCTTACTATGAGGTCACTAAAGGTAGAGGGTAATTTTTTTTCACTTATAGCCAGATATTTTCTGGGATAGAACCTAGCATGTTAGATTAATCAGTCATAGCTGCATAACAAGCAACCTCAAAATCTCAGAAGCTGAAAAGTAGGCATGGATTTCTTAATCACGCATTGCTGGCCAGCTGGGGAAGCCCTGCTTCAGGCTGTAGGTGTGTGGGTTGGTCGGGGCTGCTCAGCTCTACGTTTCACTCATCCTTTTTCTGGGACGGGTGGGCTAGCTGGAGCATGTTCTTCTCATGATCATTGTAGAAGCGCAAGGGGACAAGCTCAACTACGCAAGCCCATTTTAAGCCATTGTTCATGTTTAGTCTGTATATACCATTAGCAAAGCAAACCACATGGTCAAGAGCAAAGTCATCTTTTATGAGAACTGAAATTTACATGGCAAAAGCTATGGATATAAAAGTGATGAAAAGTTGTAAGCAATAATTCATTCTAGCACGTGTATAGTAGCGTTGAAAAAAGGCAACAAAAAGCATATAAGCATTTTCAACTAATAAAATTCATCTTGATGCTGAGAAAACATTTCCTAAAATATTCATCATGAAACACTAATTTCAGCAGACATGACTAAGTGTTTCCTCGCAAAGGAGGCATGGGGTGGGATTCTATGGTAGAGTAAGTATGGGAAATACAGAGTTACATTGAAATGATTTTTTGTTTTGTTAACTGAGACACTTTCAGAACTTTTGATTTGTTAACTTGTGTCATGAATATGCTAAAGATGACTTAGTAGGGAGTTTTAGCAAAACTTACAGGAGCATGAAAATTTCCTTTTAGGAGCTTCTTGTTGAATTAGAGTTGTAGGGGACCCATTTCAGGACATATTGTGTGAAATCATGGGAACACAGTTTTTTTAGTCTTTCACTTAGAAGGGCTGCTTGAGGAGTTGATGGAGGATTTAAGGCAGTAAGGGCAGAATGGCCAATGAGAAAGTTGCATGAAGACTCTGATGATAGAAAGTGGACATAGTGAGGCAACTATTTTGAAAAAACATGCTCTTGGGAAAACCAAATAATAAATAAATATAGAAACTGAGAATTCTATGAACACCTTTCATGTTGCAAGTCACTATAATGTCAAAGCAGAACCTGGTTGGTTGATGAATCAGAGAGCTAAAACTTTGAATCAAAATTACATCTATTTAAATACGATGGGATTGGCTTGGCTGGACACCTCCTGTCCTCTGGGGTGCCATGCTTCAGACTGCAAAGCTGGAGCTGATTTTCAGGGTTAGGGGACAAGCCCACAGAGGGGGTAGATTATCGGATCACACTGGACACTCCTGCTCTCCAGTCGGTGTCTGTCTCCCGTCTCAGTCCTTTGTCCTTTCCTTTTCAACTCTTTCACTGAACTCTAATCTTGAGAACACGGAGTCGAAACTCCCTGGGCTGTGTTGACAAATAGCTGATGCATTGATTAGATAGATGGAACTGATATAAGCAAAGTGATTGCTGGGAGTGGAATGAGGAGGGTAGGAGTGCAAGGAGGGAGGAAACCAGGAAAAGAAACACAAGACAATCTTGTGGAGTTGGAGAGCTCTTCTGAACCCATGGAGGTCAGGCTGCAGGGAAATGTATTTAGATGGGTTTGTGAATCAGAACTGAATAATAAAACTCAGGTGAAAGATAGAGGTGAGAAGCACAAAATTTGAAGACGACAAAGCATATTAGTCTCTTTCTGACAGTTTCAACAAATAGATGTATTTCTTTGATTTCCTGCAGAGCAAAATGTTGACTCTCTCTGTCAAGAAATAAGATAGTAGAGGTGATAGATTCAAATGACTAGAGAGCCTCCGTAAATGATGTCAGTGGGTGAAGTTGGACAGGGTGAAGTTGGAATTGGGGAGACAGGGATAGTGGTGAGTGAACCGGAAAGCATATGTCCCATCTAAAGCATCGAAAGCTGGAAACAATCTTCAGGCAATGGTTGCCTTGCTAGAATGGAGATCCAGATCTGCAAGATGTTCTGATGTATAAAGCAAGGCTATGCATGCACATTTAATGTGTCAATTAATACCCTTTGGGGCATGCTGCGTGGGTATAATCCAACCCACCACTCAGGGGTTTGTGAACCCTTCCTTAGAGGGCTGCAGTGGGGTGAGATTGGGAAGGCCAGCCTTGGAATCTGACACCTGGAGTTAGATCCCAATGACCTGGAGGTTACTTACTGACTGACTTGAAATTTCCTGTCAGTAAAGAGGGGGATGATAATGCCTACCTCATAGATTTAAGGTAGCTTAACAGTTGCAGTCAGTGTAGCAAAGACAGCTGTCCACCAAACTTCTGCCATCCTTCTTTGGGACATAGTCATTTCTAGGTAGTGTCTTCCCAGCAATGACTACATTTCTTAGATCCTGCTTACAGCCAGATGTGGTCTGGTGAGTTGTTCTCCATAAATGGACTGAGAACAGAAGTGATATATACCACTTCTGGACCAAAGCTTTCAGGAAGCAGGGATGCCTTCTTTCTCTTCTCTCTGTCAGCTAAATACATGTGCTGATGAAGGGGACTGAACCACAAGATGAAAGGAGACTGGGTCTCAGCATCTCCACGCGGAGGACAGCCAGCTGCCAACGAGGAACATCAACTTTCCCTGTTAGATGAGTGACAGATGAACTTCTGTTTTGTTTGGGCCACTGTATACTTTGAGATCACTCTGTCACTGCAGCCTGATCCAGCCTAATAAAACAATCCTTGACACATGGCAGGTGCCATGTGAAGGTGAGTTCCTTTCCCATGAGTTATAGTTATGCTCAGTTACCTTCTCTTTTACCCTTATGATGCGTGCAGCCCTGTCCTGGGCTCTTTGCCTTCACGATGTCATTCCTCACCACAGTACTGCCAGACAGATATTATCACTTACATTTTACAGATGCAGAATCAGCAACTCTGAGAGGTGAAGTTATGCACTCAGGGTGACCCAGCTACGCCCGCTTCCATGTAAGCAGTAGAGCTACATCATGAACTAGGTCAGTCTAATTCCACACCTGGGCTTTTTCTAGTGAGCCACACTGTTTTCATGTCCTGACACTGGGGGCAAATGGAGTACGATGGAAGAAAGATTCCACATGGCTCTGAATACTCTGCTAGATGCTTTTAGTCCATTTTCCTTCTTTATCAACAAATAGAGCATAGACAGCTTCAGGTAACATTTCAATAATTTAGAAAGATTTGTGTGACTCCCCGCTGGAACCTGAAAGTATTTTTGCTTATCCAAATTGGATAAAGGGTGTGATTTTCCAAAGAAAGTTCACACTGAATTATTCTATGACAATAGTATCAGACTGGACTTGCTCAGCTGCATTTAAGATAAGTGAAGGGAAAAGACTTTTCAATGTAGAATCTAATCTCAAATTTATCTTTGTATCCCTAGGGCCTATGTCATCTCTAGCACACAGTGGGCATGGAATTATGGTTTGGAAGAAAGGAAGCAAGGAAGGGAGGGAGAGAGGGAGCAAGGGAAAGTGACAAGAGGAGAGGGATCAGAAATCGACTAGGAAAGGAAGGAGAGAAAGGAAGACTAGGCGGAAAAAAGGAAGGGAGAGGTATCAGATTACTGTTGTGCAGTCCTGTCTTCTATTTTTGGTTGAAGTCCCAGCACTTGCGGTAACCAGCTGTTTAAATATCTAACATAAATTTAGAATTGAAAGTCACCTTGGGTATTTACTCTGAGCCCTCTCTGGGAAGATGAGGAATTTGAGATTCAGAGGTTAGACAAACTTAACATTTCTCAGCTGGTTAATTGCAGGACCAGGATTGGAATCTAGTTCTCTTTTTTTTCTTCCCCCCGGTACGCGGGCCTCTCACTGTTGTGGCCTCTCCCGTTGCAGAGCACAGGCTCCGGACGCGCAGGCTCAACGGCCATGGCTCACGGGCCCAGCCGCTCCGCGGCATGTGGGATCTTCCTGGACCGGGGCACGAACCCGTGTCCCCTGCGTTGGCAGGCAGACTCTCAACCACTGCGCCACCAGGGAAGCCCCTGGAATCTAGTTCTCTTGATTCCCAATTATACCACCCTCTAAAACTTTTCACCATACAGTTGTGGTAAAGATAAATGCAGCTAAGATGGAAGCACAGAAGCTGCTTGGTAGAGAATTCACCAAAAATAAGTACATGTGTGTATATACGTAGCTTCATTATTCTGAGCCACTGATTTATGTTAAGTCACACATACATTTAATTGTGGCAAACTGAACCCCAGGAACTCAGCAAAGAAAGGAAGAAGCAAAGAGGGGGGAAGAGTTTAAACAATGCAGGTGGCTGGCCAGTCACTCGTCTCAAACATATGGCCCAAGGCAGCCGGACATGGGAGCCGCAGACCCGCTGTTCCTCCCTTGCTAGCAAGTTCTCTCTTGCTTCCCATGGAGTGAGCATTTCACTATGCTGAGTGTTTAGTGTTTAAAGATACATATTTTTCTTACAACACTGCCCCTGGATGCAAGCCAACTCACCACTTCATCTGGTGCTCAACCGAAGAAAGCAATCTTTTCCAAAATTGGAGCAAATGCAGTCTGAGTTGGACAGGCTGAGAGTTCGTATTAGATCACCAGCGTGGTGCCTTCTCAGGGCTATTGCAAGGTGATTTTTCACTAGTTGTGGTGCTTGCTTTAGAAGCTGACTTGCGATCTCAATCCCGTTGAGATGTGAGGTTTCTGTGCTATTGATTTCTACACAGTACATTCAGCGTCCTATCTGCTTGCCTCTCTGACTTTAACGTGGCCAAGCATCGTGCACTTTCATTGCAATTAGTGACTTTGTAGCCTTGACTCAAAGTGTATTATCAGGAAAATACATGTCTGGATGATGAACAATATTTAAGATTCCTGTAATACCGGGGACCCATAATACAAAACTGGCAATTTTTAAAAAAGGGCAATATTTAAGATTCCTCTAATTATGAGGACCAACGACAAATATTCTCCCAAAGACAGGAATTCTATAGACTTCAAAGAGCAGTGGATAAGAGGTTAAAGGTCCTGAGTTTGAATCTTAGTCTGCCATTGATGGATGGGTGGCACTGGGCATGTCACTCACAGTATCTGAGATCTGATTTCATCACTTAAAACATGGGCAGGTAGTAATTATAACCTCAAAAGCTGCTTCCAGATTTTATATTGTTTCAATCTATTAAATATATTTCCATTTCTTGTGTGCACAAGGAGAAGAGAAAACAGCTCTTTAGAATCCGTTTGCCCTCCTGCCACTTGGTAGATCACAAGGCAAGGACCGAATTAAGACTATAATTTGGCTCATTGCCAAATTAGAAGTTTGAAGCTGCCTTAATTTCTCCTACAAGATTTTGTTTTTGTCTTTTGCTGTTGCAGGTGCAGTCACTCATTGGATTCAGTTTCACTTTTTATACTGAACATTCAAAACATAAGAAACCCCAGTGTGTGTCTCTCTGTCTCCCACTGCAGCCTCATTCCAGTGAATCTGGGCATTGCTGACTGCTCAGGGTGGTCTCCTGGACTCTGGCCTTCAGGCTACTAATGCTGTCTTATTTCGATGCCACCGAAGGCTCACTACCTGAGAGATCCTGCCCACCTCTATCTGGTTCTTCTAAGAAACCGTGACCAAGAAGAGTGGATACCTCTTCAAAGTTGGAGAAAAGAACACTCCATGAAGCTGAACTTGTCTTTTCTTCCTACTAATTATGAATAGCAATGAAAAACTCTTGTTCCAGCCAAAGTATAACACAACCCCACAAAGTGTTACCACCTTTTGAGTTGAACAAGGAAAGCATGAGCAAGGAAGGGACTAAGATGAGAGGACACAACCACTAATGAGTGAAAAGGAAAAGTAAAAGGTATCCATAGTTGAAAGTGTCAAAAAGGAGGACAGCACTTCAGATGAATGAAACGACCTCCTTTTTTTTTTTGGAAGTCCTCCAAAGAGATGAGTGTGATCACCAACTGAAAGACATTGAGTGCTCGGGGAGGGAAGAAAGTTGCAAAAATAGTGGATTCTAATGAGAAGATGTATTCAGGGATTTCTGAGCCTTGCTGAGCCACTGATGGGCCAAGACATGGATGTGCTGTCTCATGTCATCATGGAGTGCGTTCTTCATGTCTGTCTGTCTTCCTTACCTCACTGTGAGGACTTCAGGGCTTAGACCAGGCACTCAGTGCCTGTTTTCCTGTATTAAACATTCTCTTAGAACATCTCTGCTTTCATTGCCCTCATCTTGAAAAAGTATCCCTAAATTTTCTTTTGCAGGCACAGGAACAGGATGGAAGGGAAGGGGCAGTTTATATGAGTCATTTTTAAATGGAAAATCCAACACAGACAGAAATGATGATTATAGGGGTGGCTGAGGAAACTAAATGGAATGATACAAAGTTAGAATATAAGCAAGATCTAAACAATTCCATGTTTGATACAGAGCATAATAAGAATTCTGAGACGGGGATGATGACTGTGGGTTGGAGCCTCATGTGGCATTCAGCTCCCAGAGTCATGTTTAGAAGGAACATCCTACAAAACAGTAGCTGGATTTGTAGTGTGGGAAGCTAGGAGAGCTCTTATTATTTGCATTGCCCCCTTCCTTTCATCTGAGTCAAAAGAGGACCCAAACCTCCTTCATCCAGCAGGGGGAGCCATGTTGCCTGAAGAGACCATCTCTGCTCTTTGGCCATTGGAGTGTGGAGGGGCAAGTATGGGGTCATTGGAGAATAATGTACTTACTTGCTATATCTAAAAGCCCTGCTGCTCCAAAATAACTAATTTATCAGAAAGAACTTCCACCGTTTGTTTTTTAACAATCCAGCGCAAGTGATATTCTAGGGATGAAGGCGGGGTATGGCAATAAAAGAACAATAGTGGTAATAAGGAAATATTTAGTTCGCTAAATTAAAAAGAGAGCCAAATACGCTTCTGAAAGACTGAGAAGATTCAGATGGTGTGTAACCTTTCAGCTTGTCTGAGTTTAGCTTCTGATGAGAAGACCATGGAGAATTGTGTTGAAGTTTACTCTGTGTGACAGACACTCTGCTCAAGCACATTTTTATGGCTTCTCTCACTCAACCCTCACAGCAACACTATATATTATAGACTATCACTGGAATCATTTTAAAAATACATAAATGTTATACAGTGAAGTAATGGAAAACTACCAGTAGGTGCTGAAGCCAACACGAAACCCCAGAGAGTCTTGAGTTCAGGGTCCACATTTTCAGGGGTTGTCTCTCTTATTGTGACAGATATTATGTTGGATGCTTAAAATGTATCTTATTTACACAGCTCCCCCCAAAATACTAAAATGGAGGGAAGTTAAGTGACTTGCCTAATACCACATAGCTAGTAAGTAGCTGAGACAAGTCTGTTGATTTCAAAGCCACACTTTTTGACCTAGGGACTGGGTCAAGTATGGAAAAAGAATAGATCTTGACTCCTTCCCTCCAGAATCTTACGCTCTTATAAAGGATACAGAAGGCAATGGACAGAAAACAGCAAAACTTGAATTCAAATTCTGGTTCAAGGTATGAGGTTAGTAGTTGACTGCTCTGAGCCAGGAGGAATGGCAGGCAACCTTTTGGCTGCCGTGACCTGAAGTCTTGTAGGGGAGTGTGGTTAGTTCTGGAATTTGCAGGAAGACTTGCCCGTCTCTCACTTTAATCATCGTCCCATCTATCTGTTTCTTCTCTATGGATCTTGAAATAAACCCCTTGTCTATTTTCAGCTGAATGATGCCAGGGAGACGGGCCTGGTGTCCAGGAAGCAGAGATCTCAGCGATCTGTCCCGGAGTGTCTTATGACTCCCAATCCGGGGCAGGGGCACAGCTGCCTCTGCTGTGGGAGCCCAGCCTGTGGATGGTGCGAGGTAGCTGTGCTGCCATGTGGGTGGCAGAGCCAGGTCTCAGGTGGAAGGTATTACAAATTGGAAATTACAGCTGCCAATCACTAACATTGCACCTGGGGAGACGTTTGCAACAAACGTGTCTAGGGAAATGTATTCAGTGCAGTTGTGTGTAGACAGATGGGCCAAGGAGATGATCTTAGGAGAGAAGGAAAAGACATGTGTATTATATATTTTCACAAATGTCTGACTTTCATAGAGAAAACACGAAGAGCTACCTTGTGTGGGGTGCTGGCTATGTACCAAGTGCCCTGCATACCTGATCTCTCCTTGGAGGGACTCCTATTGAACAAGGGCTAGAGATGGAGAATTTAAAGAGGTTCAAGTAAAACCACACAATTTTGAGCCCAGAGTGGCTGGAAACCAAAGTCCATGCCTTGCGACCCAACAAGCAGCTATCCTTCATGTGTTCAGAGAATCCATGCCTTAGATAAAGCACAACCCCAGACCTTCTTCTCACATCCAGGAGCGGGTCGGTGTTGTGGTTTCTGTATTTGTATGTGGGAAATGAATAATACACGGCGGCAGCTCTGCACACTAATATTGGTGCTTCTTGCAAATGCAATGGTGGAGGCTCTTCTGGAGCAGGTGGGGTGAAACTTCTGCTCTCTCTCCCTTGCCCTTGGTCCAAGTTGTGGGTGACATCTGCAATGGAGCCTCCACACAACGGCCCGTGGGATGACTGAACATTTCCCCTAACTGCCCTTGATTCTGGTTAAATAGCAGCCCAATGTTGTTCCCAGAAATCATGTCAGCTTATAATAAATCATTTTCTGTTTGAACTAACCAGAGTGGATTCTGTGGTCTGCAAAAGTCCCTCTGACTTATGTCACCCCATTTGACAAATGGGGAAACTGAGTCTCAGAGGATGTGACTTGCTTATAAGGAAGGAAGCATTCCTTCCTTCTATCCTATTCTTTTTGCACAGGACACATTTTCTCATTAAAGTCTTCGATGGACGATGTTTATTTGTAAGAAACAGGAGCTCAGTCTGTTCACGTGGTTTCACCCTCAGGGCTTGTTATCATGTGGCATCAGTTCAAGTAACATGGAATTCTCTTTTTGACCGGACTTTAGAGGAGTAAGAATCCTTAAAAACACCATAAACAGGAGATAATATCTGGTGCACTAAAATGAAGGCTGTGTAGATATATGTTGCTTTGGCCAATTCAGGTGACTTCTCCCTTTTGTGGTAAGAGCCTCATGCTTTTCCTTTCAAGAACTGTTATCCCTCCCTCCAAATGATTCCGATGGAACTGAATCCAAAAGGCCATCTCCAAAGAGCAGCACGTGACTCGGATTGGCCAGATTATCAGTGTGGTCCACAGGTGGGCACATGACCCGAGGGAGGGGTCAACCAGAGTCAGTTTTAGAGGTTTGTTTTGACTTCTGTGAGAGAGATTTCCATTATACTCCAACTTTCTGTAAGCATGGAGGCTCGAAACTTCAAGGGACCATCAACTACCACATGGAGCAAACCGATATGAGAATGAAGCTTAAAAAGAAGAAAACAGGGCTTCCCTGGTGGCGCAGTGGTTGAGAGTCCACCTGCCGATGCAGGGGACAGGGGTTCGTGCCGTGGTCCGGGAACATCCCACATGCCGCGGTGCGGCTGGGCCCGTGAGCCATGGCCGCTGAGCCTGCGCGTCCGGAGCCTATGCTCCGCAACGGGAGAGGCCACAACAGTGAGACGCCCGCGTACCGCAAAAAAAAAAAAAAAAGAAGAAGAAAACAGAGCTGATAACTGAGAGAGAGGAGTGCTAGATGGGGAGAAACATCTGGAGAAAGAGAGACAGAGAGAGATGAGCAGAGAAAGACTGAAAGGAAAAGGCAGAAAGAGACAAAAACAGAAAGAAGAGTTACGCATTGGGCACATGTATACACAGACACACAGAGCGGGAGCAACACACACACCTAGACACTTATAGACATGCACACACACATGCCTACAAAGATACATGCGAAGAGGACCAGAGAGACTCGATGCCACTGACACTTGACGGTATCATTTGAATTCCAGCAGCCATCTGTGCCTAAAACTGTATCTCTTCATGGGACTTCCCGGTTCTAAGAGCCAACGCTGCTTCAGCCCATTGGGCTTGGAGTCCTAAAGAATATAGACCAAGAATCTGGTGTTTCTGGTTCCATTTTGGTCACTCAACCAGCTCTGGGACCTAACTATATCTCAGATCCTCAGTTATCTCATTTTTTAAGAAGGCAGCAATTATACCTGCTTTACCTCCTTCCAATGTTGTAAGAGCTGAATCCATCAGGCTACGGAAGGAATTTGAAAGTAAAAACAAATGCTCTACAGATATACGGACATCATCATGGAAGATCCATCTTGAAAAAATTGCCCTGGTAGGAGTTTGGTGTCATTTTCCAATGCTGTTGTTCTCACAGTGGACAAGGCTGGTGGAAGAAGTCCTCTACCCAAGCGATGCTTTTTGAGGTAACAGAAAGCAACTAGTAAAATGTATCAAACGTTCGGGGAGCCGATGTATCTAATGGGAGGGAACTGCTTTGAACAGAGATGATTGCTACTTTTAAAGACACCTCGAGGGAACGACCCAGAAAATTAGCATGATCTCCTGCTGCAAAATGGTTGTCCCATCTCTATTTGCGTTCAGCTAGAAAGGAAATGGCGGGGAGTACAAGTAATCCTGATCTTTCAAATCTGTGTTTTACTGCTTTTACAGAGTTAAACCTTCAGGTAAAAAGAAGAAAAACATTTCACTGATTTTTTTCCTCATGCCTCTCGGATGGGAGATGTTTTGTTCGTGATGTGTTGGGATTTTTAGCAGCAATACTGCTGTAACTACCTTGGGTGGTAAAGAAATAATAGTTGGTAGTTATGATAAATAGCTTGCCTCCTAAAAGCAAGGTGAAATCTTCTGGAGGAAATCATCTCAAAAGTATTCATTCAAAGAGATATCTAATATGTATCGAGTGCAGGACAATGAAATAGATGTTTCCCATCCTTCGTCTTCTTGAGAACTCATATGTGGGGTAGACAATTGAACCACACCTTCTAGGTGAGGAAATTGAGTACAGAGAATTTAGGTGAGAGGCTCCCAACCCTGGTTGTGCATCAGCACCATCTAAAGTGCTTGTTTAAGAAACTGATTCTTTGGCTGAAGCCCAGATGAGTCTGATGTGTGAGATCAGGTGTGGGAAACACTGTGTTCAATAACTTGGCTAAGATTATACTGACTGCTAGTTGATCTAGGTCTATAGGAACCCGAATTCCACATTCTTTTTGTTTCCTCATCTTTGTTGATGATCCTTCAGGGCAACTTAAACAAGCAAAAAACTCAACCACCCACATCCTTTGCGTTACTCCTTATACCTAAAATAGTCCATCAAAGATAGGAACTCACAAATCCTATTGAGTCGACACTTCTGGAAAACTATTTTCCCTCTAGTGACTGTTGTCTCTATTTTGGACCTAACACAGAGCTAATTAAATGCACACTGGCCTATGCCAGGTTTGGCGAGTGACACTGGATAGGTTATCTGCTTGCTGGCAAAATTAAGAGAACAAAACACATTCACCAGAGTGTGGAAGGTCAGCTCTCCTTAATAAAGGGTTTGCGGCTATGTGAAACTAGAAAAGAAATGATGTATTCTGAAGCTATTTTCATCCCATTACCATAAGTCAAGAAGAATAAAGGCAAATGTACTTTCAAAGGTGAGGCTCCAAATCTGATGCTCATTGAAGGGGCATAATTGACTTTTTCTACCACCTCCACTGACCCTTTCCCCCTCAGCTTGGAAACACGGTACTGGAACATTCACAAACACTGAAGGCATACATGTACTTTTCAAGTTTTTCTATGACAAACATTTTCTGAGCTCAGGGTCTGCAAATCTACTGATCCTTAGGGAAGGAATAAATTGTTTCCTTCTCTAAGGCCAGGCAGCACCACCACCAACTGTGTTCTCTAGAATAGAAACCGAATAAATATTGGATCCTGATGCCTTTAATTCAGAGCTGGTGGCAAACTAATTTTCATTTCGTGTAATCATGTTTCTCCACTTGGTCTGTGTTATGATTTGGGGCATTTTCTCCTAGCAGTTTTGGTTTTTTGACAGAACCAAGATAACTTAGAAAAGGGAACTGGAACTAGAGAAAGCAAGGGGATAGTTTAAACCCTTCTCAAAAGAGTAGAGACTGTTTCTGGTATACATAAATCGCATAGACCCTTTCACCCAGAGAGGCATTTCCAGAGTGTTTTTCTTTTCCAAAGTAATAAACAAACAAACATTTTGTCTATACATAATCTTTCTCATATTCACTGTAAACCACAATTCAGGATTTTTCCAACTATCCCAGATATTCTGAAACAAAGACTGGCGTTTCACTTTTAAAGATCCCATGTTGTCTAGCACAGGGAGATCAGCTCGGTGCTTTGTGACCACCTAGAGGGGTGGGGTAGGGAGGGCGGGAGGGAGACGCAAGAGGGAGGGGATATGGGGATATATGTGTATGCATAGCTGATTCACTTGGTTATACAGCAGAAACTAACACACCATTGTAAAGCAATTATACTCCGATAAAGATGTTAAAAAAAAATCCCATGTTGTCTAGTTTTTTCTACGAGAAGTAAATCTGGGTCTTCATCAGAGCCATGAAAATTCTGAGGTAAAAGGGTGGGAGAGATGAACAGGGGTGCCCTCAAAATGGGGCCTGAGGGGGTGGGGAGAGCACAGCATTAGAGAGAGGGCTGTTTATCCACGCACCATAAAAATGGGCACTCCGGTGGTTAGGGTCATGGAAACTCTCTCTTCACTTCCGTGCATTCCCCTGGCTTCTCACTTTGTCTTGGCCTACGTGGAAATTTTCTCCCATGTCCAACCATCTAAGTTAGGCAGATCTGATTTTTCCCAGGTTGCTCCTCTTTTCCATACAACCTACACTTGACCTCTGACTTTTCACACAGTAGGCCATTCTGGGAAACCACCCGGTTCACTCCAACCCCAGCCTCTGGGATGCTTCCAGCCATAACAGCAGGTTTAGCTGGCATCCCTTTGTTCTTCCTGAGTTTTCTGTGGGAGGCATTATTTCATTCCATCTTCTACCAGTTAACCAGATCCCAAACCCATCTGACTGACTTGCATTATGGCAAATGCCTGTCAGAAATGAATCTGAAATAAAATAGTGTTGGGTCTTTAATGGTGAGATCCTCAATCACCCAGTGCATGATGACTTGTCAAACACAGCCCCTGTTAACCCTGACATCCTATCTCCCTCATCCATAGCGGGAGATATTCAGAAGTTAATTCAGGCAATTACTCTTCAGTAATACTGGTCAGGGTCTGGTTCCATCTCCTTTATATTTTATACATCTGCTAAACTGGCCTGAAACAAGTGTGACCCAGTAAAGTATCCTTTACCTGGATTAGTGGCTGGCCTATGTATTCCCTTCAGTTATCACCTGTTTCCCGTTGGCGTTCCAAGTTGAGAGGAAGCAGCTGAGTCTCTAACTTCACAGAACCAAAAAGATGAAACAATACCCAAGGGGAAAAAGGCCAAGAGAGATTTCCATCCCACCTTTAGTTCAATTCACAGTCTCTTTATCTCCTCTATTCCATCCATTTTGTTCTTAAACCTTATCATGGCCCCTCCTTTACCTTGATGGTGAAGTGAGGTGTGGTAGGGAGAGGAAAAGAAAGAGAGAGAGAGAGAGAGAGAGAGAGAGAGAGAGAGAGAGAAAGTAGGGAGCTCTCGCTTGGGGTTAGAACGTGCAGCCAATAATGACCTTGAGGGCATTTGATGAAAAAGAGGTGGAGAGGGAAGGTGTGGGGAAATCAGGCATTCTCAAACTCCACTGGCTGGAAAGGCAAATTGGTAAAACTTTGCTTGAGGGTATTCTGTTAATATTTATCAATCCTCTTAAAAATGTACATTCTCTCCTTTAGGAATCTATTTTTAAACAAATAATAAAAAATGTAGAAAAGGATTTGCGTCTGAAGATCTGAATCTCAGCATTATTTGTACCAATGAAAAAACTCAGGGATTTGTTAGGTGGGTTATAAAATATCCACACAGTGGGATTCCATCATTAAAAATACTGTTTCTAAAGAGCTTTTACTGATAGGGAAATGGTTATGCTAAGTGAAAAGGACAGATGTAAAACCATGTGACTATAATACCAGTTCTGCCAAAAATGAAGTATTGAAAAAGACTGTACAAAAATGTTAAATGAATTTTGGGTGATTTTTTTTCTTCTTTTCGTTTTCTGTATTTAAAACACACACACACACACACACACACACACACACACACACACACCCCTCCAAAACAATAACTACTAGGGAACAAAAGAAGGAAATATAAGGCGTAGGGGTTTATTAGACCAAATGCAGACAAATCTTCTGGGAGGTGCCCACAGTTGCAAACACAGAAGCTGACCTTGACCCAACAGCAAAAAGGGATGGTTTGGAAAGATATGTGGGGCTTATAGAATTGGGGAGAGCCTGAAGATAAAGCTGGAGAAAGGCAGGTAGGCTCCCCGGAACGTTCATGGCACCAGAGCAAATGGAAGCCCATATACTGTATGTTTAACTATTTATGAGTTATAAATCAAACTAACAGACTATTACATGAAATATGTTCTATTCTTTGCTCTTGACAAATACATCTTCAGAGCAACAACAAAAAAATATGTGCAAAGCAACAGTTACTTCCAAATAACTTGCAGCTAGCCTGCACATTTGCCCTGGGGATTTGCAGACACAGCAGAAGCCAGGCAGGAATACAGAGAGGACAGAGAAGAACTTTCCCTGGATGCTGGTCCTCTTACCTCAGCTTCCTCTTCTGATGGCTCAGGAAATCCATAAGAAAAGCTCTTGTGTTTTCTTTTCTTTGAGGTGTCTGGGGTGGAGGGGTGGAAGGGGGCTCTTAATTCTCATAAAGCTGCTTGACGGCTAAAATCCTCCTTCCCCCTCTTCTAGGCACTTCATAAGCTATAAGACTTCTTACCCTACACAGTTCAAGCTGGGCAACCTCTGCCCACAAGGTGCCCCCTGCCACACCAGCCTCTGCTTTTATTGCACTTTCTGGTTTCTCAAAGGAACCTCCACCCTCCATTCTTCTCTTTTCACCTGCTCACAAGCCCTAGGAAGTGCCTTGCCAGTGCACATATGAATACCCCAATACAAGTTTTATTCACACCCTACCACCTCCTTGCAACCAGCCATTCCTTGGCCAGCCTCACATCCTAGGGGTGTGGGTGCCAAAGGCAGTGTGGTCCACACTTAGGAGCAGAAATATGGGGGAAGCCTGGATGTAAGCTGGGGCATATGAGCAGGGAATTTGGGGACCCTGGGCATCCAAAATGGGGTGGGAGAGCTCCAGGTGGGGACACCTCCTTGGCCCCACTGGAAAAAGGAATAGGGAAGCCCTGGAAGACCAAAAAGAAGGAAGCAGGGAACAAAGGCTCTCTGGTCACCAGAAGACCTCCTATGGTCACTGCTATCTCTGCTGGTGGTGACAGGTCAAGTTTCAAGGTCTAGGAGGAGGTCTTTTGACTGGCCACTTTTGGGTCTCCTGACAGCCTTTAACTGGACTAGATAGCAGATAGAATAAATATCATGCTACTACAGTTGGAGGGGCTGGGGTGGGTAATGGAAAATCTGCCAAGACCATATAAATACAGTGGAAAAGGAAGCTTCAAAATGGATATAAGGAGGCCATTAGGAAGGGGAATGGATTCTGGGGAATCACTTATAAAGGAGTAAAAACATTTATCTATAAAATATCCTACTCGTGCAAGAGAAGGACATGGCTGCAACTATTCTCTGAGAAGACTAATCTGATAACAGTGTATGCTATGGTCTGAATGTTTGTGTCCCAAATAATGTTCAAAATTTACATGGTGAAATCCTACCCCCAAAAACAATGGTATTAGAAGGTAGAGCCTGTAGGAGTTTCTTAGGTTGTGTGGGTGGAGCCCTTATGAATGAGATTAGCGCCTTTTTGACCCAGAGAGATCTCTTGTCCCTTTTATCATGTAAGGACACAGAGAGAGGGTGCTGGCTAGGAAGCAGGAAGATGGTCCTCACCAGAAAGCCACCAGGCTAGTGCCTTAATCTTGGACTTCCCAGCCTCCTGAACTGAGAGCAATAAATTTCTGTTGTTTTTAAGATAACCAGGCTACAGTATTTCATTACAGCAGCCCAAACAGAATAAGACAGTGCATAAGATAAATTGGAGACAGGAAGACAAGTTAGGAACCATCTTTGCCTCGGAGTAAATATTAGTGGTTCCCTCTGATACCAATGGTCATCGAAAACAATGACTCTCAGATTGCTTTTGTGGGCTTGGACTCTAGGTAACTCCTTCCAACCCTCTGTAAGTTATGGAGTGATGTCCTGCCCAACTGATTAGACTGTATGTGATGCTGGGTGAAGTAAGTAGCTCTCTTGGAGGCACAAAGGCAGACAGGCTGTTTTGTGTTTGGAGGAACTACCGCTGGATTGAGGTAATCACACTGAGACCCACTATGTCTTGGAATACTTGTCTATGAAGGATGAAATGAGTCCACTGGGGAATATTTATGTCACCCACACACATACCCACACCCACACACAGAATGTTGAAGGGACCTAGTAATGTATAACTGCAATAGAAGAATTTATGTGTCAGAATCCTCTCATAACCACTGATCTCATTGCTTTTATGTGAACAAATGTGGGGAGAGGGCTGGGGGAAAAAAACCATTATTTTATATCTCAACTTCTGAGTTGAATGCCTAGCTTCTGGTTAAATGCTTCTGAAAATCACAACAGAAGGTCTCTGGGAGTAGGGATTACAAATTCTCCCACATGATGCGTTATTTCAAAAGCCCTCACTCACGGGTGTAAATGCCTGTGCTTCTAGGCTGAATGATTCATGTCCTTTAGTACATATTTTCTCCTTTGAAGGTTGAAGTGACGATGATGTCTTGTACCTTATTGATTTCTTCTGTCCTCTTAGTTTCTCTTTGTCCCGCCATCCAAGGCTTCTCTCTCTCTCTTTCCCTCTAGCAACTCTCTTGGTTCAAATTAGCCACCTTCTCTGCCTGCCATTTCTGTCAACGGCGCAATTATTGTTTGTCTTATTCAGAACTGATACCCAGGCGACATCATTATCTCCTCCACTTTCCTCACATCTAGTCAGTCAAAAGCTCTGTCAGCCCTGTCAATGTGGCCTCTATGACATCTTTTATATGCCCACCATCCATTCATTGCCTGCCATCCCATCAGGCCTCCATTATTTCTCATCTTTATATACAATATATTATGTCCACAGTCCAAATTTTAAAAATACTCTCCTTTTAAACAATTGCTCTCTCTTCATACAAGTCTATATTCTATTAGAAAATTAATACACTGTTACTAAACACTATTTTAAAACTTTCCAAGGAACTTCCCAGTCTTAAGTATAAGTTACAAATTCCTTAACTCCGCATTCAAGGCTCTCACCCGATCGGGTACCTACCTTCTTTTTTTTTTTTTTTTTTGTGGTACATGGGCCTCTCACTGTTGTGGCCTCTCCCGTTGCGGAGCACAGGCTCCGGACACACAGGCTCAGCAGCCATGTCTCATGAACCCAGCCGCTCTGCGGCATGTGGGATCTTCCCGGACCGGGGCACGAACCCGTGTCCCCTGCATCGGCAGGCGGACTCTCAACCACTGCGCCACCAGGGAAGCCCCTACCTTCTTTACATCTCTCCTCCTACAGCATTTGCATCTGGACTGGTCCACTAAGCGTTCCTGACAACTTAAAGCACGTTTTTACCTGACTATCTTTGTTTCTACTATTCTACCTGCCTGAAATTCTTTCCCTTCATCTCTACCTTTGCCTAATTCTAGTGCATCTTTTAAAGTCTGTCTCAAACCTGACCTCTGCTGTGGGACCTTTTCTGATTTATAATATTTTATTCTTCTCTAGTGAACTATAGGAACTTACCCTCTCTACCATTCTCTCATTTTAATTTAATGCTAGCTAGCTAGCTGTAATGTTATTTCTCTATTAATAGAAATATTCTGTCTTCCAGCTAGCTTGTATATTCCTTGAGTATATAACCTTTCTCTTATGTTGTTTTGACTTGAAATTCTAACAACACCAATTAATGAAAAGAATAATAGCTACATTCATTGGGTGCTTACTATGTACCTGGCACTGTGCTAAGAGTTTTATGTTTATGATCTCACTTGAGTCCTTACTGTCAATGAAGGAGGAAGGCCCTGTTAACCTATCCCTTTGCACATAAGGAAGCGGAATCTTAGAGAACCAGAGTAACTTGTCTGAGGTCACAAAACTAGAAAGTTGTGAAATCAGCATTTGAACCTTGGTCTTTCTTGTGGCAGAGCTTAAACTTATAAACCCATTTTCTACCGAAGTTTTAGTTTTCACTCAACTACATTCAAAGAGTTTCTGAGGGCCAACCAAATACACAGCATCATCCTTGTGACCTATTCATTGATATGACAAATGCAAATAGCTAAAAGTAGTTTAAACTAGCCTACACCAAATCGGCTATTTCTGTGGAGGCACACAACATTCTCAGGGAACCCGAGTGCAGCCAGCAAAATTAAGGATGGTGCCGTTTCCTTTCTAATCGTTTTGTTGCCAGAGCTGCTCCAGGTCTTTGCTCAAAACCTGCCAATCCCCACCTTTAGCCAGAGTTAACATAAATCTTTAAGTTAAAGGGTCAAAAGATAAGAAAGGAAGTTAAGAACAACAACACAAACAACCCAGATGGAACCAGCTGGGACAAAGATGGCTACAGATCTGACCTCCAACAGACTCTGCATCTCATTATAGGTTGATTTTACTACATTAGCATATTACACGATATACCTACCAGCGGTCATGACCAGACATTAAGTACCAAAAAAAGGATAAAAAGGGGGTGGCACCCGACTCCCTCGAAAAAGCACTGCCCCTTCCCCATAGACTAATGCATATGCCTCCACATCAATGGCCTCACTTCTCCTCCCTTTGTCTTTACTCTTTAAAATCAAATCCCTCTAGCCAGGTGGGTGAGAAGTTGATCTGTGAACTTAGTTCCTGCTTCTCCATTCTTTGGCCACTGAATAAAGCTTGTGCTGTATCCATCTCAGCTTTAGTTTTGTTATTTGCCTACTCAGAACTGAAGGGAAAAAGAACCCGCCCCTGCAGAGGCAGAGAACCTTGGCTGGACTAGGGCCCAGGCAGGGTCTATATGACTTAATTCAGTAATATTTTCATTGAGAGGTCAGGTCTAATTCTCCTCCCCCTTGAATCTATACTGGACTTAGTGAATTGCTTATTCTATTAGTGACTAATAGAATTGGAGCAGAAGAGAATGCAATGCCAGCTTCCACCCTGGGACCTTGAGAGACTGGAAGCTTCCATTTCTTCTCTTGGAATAATTTCTGGAGGAATCCTAAGCTGCTCTGAAACGTCTGAATAGTCTGAGACCGCCATGCTACAGACGTCACATGTACATGGCCAGGTAGATATTTCCAGCTGAAACAAGCCTTACTGCCAATCTCACCAAGGCACCAAGCATATACGTGGAGACATCATGGGCCCTTCTAGATCAGTCTCTCTGCCAGATGAATACCAGTTAGTAACTTCGGTCAATGACATGAAGTGGGAGACCCACCCACCCAAGCTCTGCCCTAATTCTTCACCCATAAAATCATGGGATATAATGAAATGGTTGTCACTTAAAGCACAAACTTTTGAGTTAATCCGCACAGCAAACAGTAACTGAAACTAACTAGAACCAGGAACTAGTAACCATAAACTTCTCTATGAGCCTACAGGGAATTTCATCCTCTTTCCTTGCTATATTCTTGTGTCATTCTTCTCCCTTTCTGTCAAATAACTTCCAGTTTCCTGTGCAGATAGGAGGAATTAGTCACAGCACAGCACCCTACTTTATATGCCCTTCTAGTTCAAGCGATGACAGAAACTGAATAATGTCACATGTTTTAATTCTAAATTTCCACGGGATTGATTTTTAAATTGGGCTCAACTTGAGTTGGTTTTCAACCCTGCTATAAAAACAACAGCTAAGGAGAAGGGGTCACATCATACAAGTAGGGCTTCCAGCATCCATAGCAGTGTATGTGTCATGGGGAATGATTCGTTCTCAGAAAAATACTAAGTAAGGCTTCACTTAAAAGCCTGCCTTCTGGGGCTCCCCTGGTGGCACAGTGGTTGAGAGTCGGCCTGCCGATGCAGGGGACACGGGTTCATACCCCGATCCAGGAGGATCCCACATGCCGCAGAGCGGCTGGGCCTGTGAGCCATGGCCGCTGAGCCTGTGCGTCCGGAGCCTGTGCTCTGCAACAGGAGAGGCCACAACAGTGAGAGGCCCACATACCGCAAAAAACAAAAAAACCCAAAACAGCCAAACAAACAAAAAGCCTGCCTTCCTTATTTCTGGACCCTCACATGACTCTGCTCTCCACTTCTACGCTATGAAGTGTGTCAGCCTCCTGAAGGGTTTTCACATGCTCATGAGCACAATACTGATCTCTGGAGTAGCCTCTGTTACTCAGTCTCCTCCAGCAGTTCTTGAGGCAGCACAGGAAATTGGCACCCCAGGCATACTCAGCCTCCATTAGTTAAACATCCTCCCCAGTAGCTGGATTGGGATGCTGGTCTAGAGGCAGAGTAGCAGAGTGGTTAGGAAGAGTCTAATACATACAGGCACACCTCTGAGATATTGCAGGTTCAGTTCCAAACCACCGCAATAAAGCATATGTCTGAACATTGCAATAAAACGAGTCACAAATTTTTTGGTTTCCCAGTGCATATCAAAGTTATGTTTGCACTGTACTGTAGTCTATTAAGTATGCAATAGCATTATGTCTAAAAACACAATGGGCATACCTTGATTAAAAATACTTACTGCTAAATCATGCTAACCATCATGGCCTTCACTAAGCCATAACCTTTGTGCAATAGTAACATCAGAGATCACTGATCACAGATCACCATAACAAATATAAATGAAAAAGTCTGAAATATTGCAAGAATTGCCAAAAAAATGTGACACAGAGACACAAAGTGAGCAAATGCTGTTGGAAAAATGGCACTGATAGACTTGCTCAATGCAGGGCTGCCACAAACCTTCAATTTGTAAGAATCATAATATCTCTGAAGGGCAATAAAGTGAAGTGTAATAAAATGAGGTGTGCCTGTGTATACATATTGCATAAAGCAACATTTTCCAGATGTTAGTCTTTCATTACCACATTTTTGGATTTGGGGCCATTTCCATTTACTATTGATACTAATACTTACTTTATATTTTTCTTTAAATAAATTCATTTGTTTGAAATATAAATGTGGGCTTTCCTGGTGGTTCAGTGGTTAAGAATCCACCCGTCAATGCAGGGGACATGGGTTAGAGCCCTGGCCCAGGAAGATCCCACATGCCACAGAGCGACTAAGACTGTGCACCACAGCTACTGAACCTGAGCTCTAGAGCCTGCAAGTCACAATTACTGAGCCCACGTGCCACAATTACGGAAGCACACGTGCCTAGAGCCTGTGCCTCACAAGAAGAGAAGCCACTGAAATGAGAAGCCTGTGCAACACAATGAAGAGTAGCCCCCGCTTGCCGCAACTAGAGAAAGCCCACACGCAGCAACAAAGACTCAATGCAGCCAAAAATAAATAAATTAATTTAATTAATTACTTAAAAATATATAAATGTATTCATTTAAAAAGTAACTATTGGAAAAAGTCTGGACCTGCCAAAGAGTCAAAAGACATTTTCTTCCCTCTTTGTTTCCTGGTGAGCGAGGAAAGGGGATTAAGAGCGCTGCTTAAAGGAGCTCCAGAGACAGGTGCGATCAACGGCTAACAGCGTGGACCCCAGAGACAGGCATGAGATGCTAAGGCGGCTTCTGCCGCCACCAAGAAGCCTGTGTGCGAGCACAGGTCACTCTCCACACCTCCCTTCCAGGGAGCCTGTGCAGCCCGCCACTGCCAGGGTCCCGTGATCCAGGGACAACTTCCCCGGGAGAACACATGGCACGCCTCAGGCTGGTGCAACGTCCCGCTGGCCTCTGCTGCCGCAGGCTCGCCCCGCATCTGCACCCCTCCCTCCCCCCGGCCTGAGTGAGCCAGAGTCCCCGAGTCAGCTGCTCCTTTAACCCCGTCCTGTCTTAGTGAAGAACAGACGCCCCGCGGCGACCTACATGCAGAGGTGGGGCCAAATCCAAAGCTGAACCCCGGGAGCTGTGCGAACAAAGAAGAGAAAGAGAAATCTATCCAGCAGCCTCAGGAGAAGCGGATTAAATCTCCACAATCAACTTGATGTACCCTGCATCTGTGGAATACTTGAATAGACAATGAATCATCCCAAATTGAGGAGGTGGACTTTGAGAGCAAGATTTATGATTTTTTCCCCTTTTCCTCTTTTTGTGAGTGTGTATGCTTCTGTGTGAGATTTTGTCTGTATAGCTTTGCTTCCACCATTTGTCCTAGGGTTCTATCTATCCGTTTTTATTTATTTATTACTTTTTAAAAAAATTTTTTTCTTAATAATTATTTTTTTATTTTAATTATTTTATTTTACCTTACTTTATTTTATTTTCTTTTATCCTCTTTCTTTCTTTCTTTCTTTCTTTCTATTTTTTCTCCCTTTTATTCTGAGCTGTGTGGATGAAAGGCTCTTGGTGCTGCAGCCAGCAGTCAGTGCTGTGCCTCTGAGGTGGGAGAGCCAACTTCACGACACTGGTCCACAAGAGACCTCCCAGCTCCACGTAATATCAAATGGCAAAAATCTCCCAGAGATCTCCATCTCAAAACCAACACCCAGCTTCACTCAACGACCAGCAAGCTACACAGCTGGACACCCTATGCCAAACAACTAGCAAGACAAGAACACAACCCCACCCATTAGCAGAGAGGCTGCCTAAAATCATAATAAGTCCACAGACACCCCAAAACACACCACCAGACGTGGACCTGCCCATCAGAAAGACAAGATCCAGCCTCATCCACCAGAACACAGGCACTAGTCCCCTCCATCAGGAAGCCGACACAACCCACTGAACCAACTTTAGCCACTGGGGACAGACACCAAAAACAACGTGATCTACGAACCTGCAGCCTGCAAAAAGGAGACCCCAAACACAGTAAGATAAGCAAAATGAGAAGACAGAAAAACACACAGCAGATGAAGCAGCAAGATAAAAACCCACCAGACCTAACAAATGAAGAGGAAATAGGCAGTCTACCTGAAAAAGAATTCAGAATAATGATAGTAAAGATGATCTAAAATCTTGGAAATAGAATAGAGAAAATGCAAGAAACATTTAACAAGGACAAAGAAGAACTAAAGATGAAACATACAACGATGAACAACAAAATAAATGAAACTAAAAATACTCTAGAAGGGCTCAATAGCAGAATAACGGAGGCAGAGGAACAGATAGGTGACCTGGAAGATAAAATAGTGGAAATAACTACTGCAGAGCAAAATAAAGAAAAAAGAATGAAAAGAACTGGGGACAGTCTCAGAGACCTCTGGGACAACATTAAACGCACCAACATTCGAATTATAGGGGTTCCAGAAGAAGAAGAGAAAAAGAAAGGGACTGAGAAAATATTTGAAGAGATTATAGTTGAAAACTTCCCTAATATGGGAAAGGAAATATTAATCAAGTCCAGGAAGCACAGAGAGTCCCATACAGGATAAATCCAAGGAGAAATACGCCAAGACACATATTAATCAAACTGTCAAAAACTAAATACAAAGAAAACATATTAAAAGAAGCAAGGGAGAAACAACAAATAACACACAAGGGAATCCCCATAAGGTTAACAGCTGATCTTTCAGCAGAAACTCTGCAAGCCAGAAGGGACTGTCAGGACATATTTAAAGTGATGAAGGAGAAAAAACTACAACCAAGATTACTCTACCCAGCAAGGATCTCATTCAGATTTGATGGAGAAATTAAAACCTTTACAGACAAGCCAAAGCTGAGAGAGTTCAGCATCAAACCAGCTTTACAACAAATGCTAAAGGATATTCTCTAGGCAAGCAACACAAGAGAAGGAAAAGACCTACAATAACAAACCCAAAACAATTAAGAAAATGGGAATCGGAACATACATATCATTAATTACCTTAAATGTAAATGGATTAAATGCTCCCACCAAAAGACACAGACTGCCTGAATGGAGACAAAAACAAGACCCATATATATGCTGTCTACAAGAGACCCACTTCAGACCTACGGAAACATACAGACTGAAAGTGAGGGGATGGAAAAAGATATTCCATGCAGCCATAAAAGGGGAAATCAACAGTAACACAATCATAGTAGGGGACTTTAACACCCCACTTTCACCAATGGGCAGATCATCCAAAATGAAAATAAATAAGGAAACACAAGCTTTAAATGATACATTAAACAAGATGGACTTAATTGATATTTATAGGACATTCCATCCAAAAACAACAGAATACACATTTTTCTCAATTGCTCATTGAACATTCTCCAGGAAAGATCATATCTTGGGTCACAAACCAAGCCTTGGTAAATTTAAGAAAATTGAAATTGTATCAAGTATCTTTTCCGACCACAATGCTATGAGACTAGATATCAATTACAAGAAAAGATCTGTAAAAAATACAAACACATGGAGGCTAAACAATACACTACTTAATAACCAAGAGATCACTGAGGAAATCAAAAAATACCTAGAAACAAATGACAATGGAGACACGACAACCCAAAACCTAGGGATGCAGCAAAAGCAGTTCTAAGAGGGAAGTTTATAGCAATACAATCCTACCTTAAGAAACAGAAAACATCTCAAATAAACAACCTAACCTTGCACCTAAAGCAATTAGAGAAAGAAGAAAGAAAAAACCCAAAAGTTAGCAGAAGGAAAGAAATCATAAAGATCAGATCAGAAATAAATGAAAAAGAAATGAAGGAAACAATAGCAAAGATCAATAAAACTAAAAGCTGGTTCTTTGAGAAGATAAACAAAATTGATAAACCATTAGCCAGACTCATCAAGAAAAAAATGGAGAAGACTCAAATCAATAGAATTAGAAACGAAAAAGGAGAAGTAACAACTGAAACTGCAGAAATGCAAAAGATCATGAGAGATTACTACAAGCAACTCTATGCCAATAAAATGGACAACGTGGAAGAAATGGACAAATTCTTAGAAATGCACAACTGCCAAGACTGAATCAGGAAGAAATAGAAAATATGAACAGACCAATCACAAGCACTGAAATTGAAACTGTGATTAAAAATCTTCCAACAAACAAAAGCCCAGGACCAAATGGCTTCACAGGCAAATTCTATCAAACATTTAGAGAGGAGCTAACACGTATCCTTCTCAAACTCTTCCAAAATATAGCAGAGGGAGGAACACTCCCAAACTCATTCTACGAGGCCAAATCAGAAAAGAAGCCAAAATCATCCTCAGTGGTGAAAAACTGAAAGCATTTCCATTAAGATTGGCCATCTTGGCCAGCTAGCAACAAGAATAAAATACCTAGGAATAAAGCTACCTAGGGAGACGAAAGACCTGTATGCAGAAAACTATGACACCGATGAAAGAAATTAAAGGCGATACCAACAGATGGAGAGATATACCATGTTCTTGGATTGGAAGAATCAATATTGTGAAAATGACTATACTACCAAAGCAATCTACAGATTCAATGCAATAACTATCAAATTACCAATGGCATTTTTTATGGAACTAGAACAAAAAATCTTAAAATTTGTATGAAGACACAAAAGACCCCGAATAGCCAAAGCAGTCTTGAGGGATAAAAACGGAGCTGGAGGAATCAGACTCTATGACTTCCGACTATACTACAAAGCTACAGTAATCAAGACAATATGGTACTGGCACAAAAACAGAAACATAGATCAATGGAATAAGATAGAAAGCCCAGAGGTAAACCCACGCACCTATAGTAAACTAATTTATGACAAAGGAAGCAAGGATATAGAATGGAGAAAAGACAGTCTCTTCAATAAGTGGTGCTGGGAAAACTGGACAGCTACATGTAAAAGAATGAAATTAGAACATTCTTTAACACCATACGCAAAAATAAACTCAAAACGGATTAGAGACCTAAATGTAAGACCAGACACTATAAAACTCTTAGAGGAAAACATAGGCAGAACACTCTTTGACATAAATCACAGCAAGATCTTTTTTGATCCACCTCCTAGAGTAATGGAAATTAAAACAAAAATAAACAAATGGGACCTAATGAAACTTCAAAGCTTTTGCACAGCAAAGGAAACCATAAACAAGATGAAAAGACAACTCTCAGAATGGGAGAAAATATTTGCAAATGAATCAATGGACAAAGGATTAATCTCCAAAATATATAAACAGCTCATGCAGCTCAATATTAAGGAAACAAACAACCCAATCCAAAAATGGGCAGGAGACCTAAATAGACATTTCTCCAAAGAAGACATAGAGATGGCCAATAAGCACAAGAAAAGCTGCTCAACATCACTAATTATTAGAGAAATGTAAATCAAAACTACAATGAGGTATCACCTCACACCAGTTAGAATGGGCATCATCAGAAAATCTACAAACAACAAATGCTGAAGAGGGTGTGGAGAAAAGGGATCCCTCTTGCACTGTTGGTGGGAATGTAAACTGATACAGCCACTATGGAGAACAGTATGGAGGTTCCTTAAAAAACTAAAAATAGAATTACCATATTACCCAGCTATCCCACTACTGGGCATATACCCAGAGAAAACCACAATTCAGAAAGACACATGCACCCCAATGTTTGTTGCAGCACTATTTACAATAGCCAGGTCATGGAGGCAACCTAGATGCCCATCAACAGACGAATGGATAAAGAACATGTGGTATATATATATACAATGGAATATTACTCAGCCATAAAAAGGAATGAAATTGATTCATTTGTTGAGACGTGGATGGATCTAGAGACTGTCATACAGAGTGAAGCAAGTAAGAAAGAGAAAAACAAATATTGTATATTAATGCATATATGTGGAACCTAGAAAAATGGTACAGATGAACCGGTTTTCAGGGCAGAAATTGAGACACAGATGTAGAGAACAAACATATGGACACCGAGGGGGGAAAGCTGCGGAGGGGGTGGTGGTGGTGGTGGTGTGAAGAATTGGGCGATTGGGATTGACATGTATACACTGATGTGTATAAAATTGATGACTAATAAGAACCTGCTGTATAAAAATGTAAATACAATTAAATTTTCAAAAATGAGTGTAAAACTAGATAAAACAGACAAAAACAACAATTTCAGCTCTCTGGGAATCAACCAAAGGCATATAGCAATCTGAAAGCACTTATGTGTGAAAAACTGATTAACCTTGGATAAGAACAGTAGGAGTCTATAATAGTTCTTGCCTGAGAAATTTCCCATTTCTTCCATCAACATACAGGTTCTTCCAGTGCAGGGAAGGCTACAAACCAGGAGCTTGACAGTCACAATTGAAGGAGGATCACTAGATTTGGAAAAGGTCAAAGTTCTATGACGTTTTTAGAGGAACAGGGAATGCATGGCTCATAGAGCTGGAGTTGGCAACTGTGGCTTCAAAAATATATATTCTTGGCTGAGACAGAATACATGTACAGTGGAGACTATAAAGACCCAGCAGAAAGTAAAAACTGAGGCAGATTTTAAAGCTGCCTGAATTTATAATGCAGTTTGTTTTTCTTTCTTTTTTGTTTTTTGCGGTACGCGGGCCTCTCAGTGCTGTGGCCCCTCCCGTTGTAGAGCACAGGCTCCGGACGCGCAGGCTCAGCGGCCATGGCTCACGGGCCCAGACACTCCGCGGTATGTGGGATCCTCCCAGACCAGGGCACGAACCCGTGTTCTCTGCCTCGGCAGGCGGACTCTCAACCACTGCACCACCAGGGAAGCCCTGCGCTTTCTTATTCATACAGGTTTATTGGCAGAGGACAGGAACCTCACTGGCTAAAGGTGTCTGAGCACAGCCTGTTCAATAACTGGCTGACTATTAAGTTAGGCAGATCCAAGGGTGATCCCTGAGAAACCAGGCTTCAAGATTAAGAGTTATTTCTAAGAAAGGAAAAAAAAGAGAAAGAGAGAAAGAAAGAAGGAAAGAGAGAAAGAAAAAAAACCTTGAGCAGCGACATCAGAGATTGCACACTCTAGAAGAGGGATATTTCACAGATTTAGCCAGTAAAATTACAAAACAAAGAAACTAACAAGCTAGCAACAACAACCTTTTTGGGGGAGGGGGTGTGAAGACTCAGAAACCAAAAGTGCTACAATATGTTATCTAAAATATCCAGTATAACAAAAAGTTATAAGACATGCAAAGAAATAAGAAAGTACAAATCATATTCAGAAAAAAAAAAAGAGCATTCAATCGTCAGTAGAAACTGTGTTCCCAGATATTGGATTTAACAAAGATTTCAAACCAGCTATTACATATACAGGAAAAGAACTTAAGGAAACCATGTTTAAAGAATTAATGGAATAATACTAAGAATGAATAAAATAGATTTTTCAATAAGGAAATAGAAATTACAAAAACGAACCAAATAGACAGCCTGGACTTAGAAAGTACAATAACTGAAATGAAAAAGTCACTAGACAGATCAACAAAATACTTAAACTGGCAGAAGAATCAGATGAACTTGAAGATAGATCAACAAAAGTTATTCAGTCTAAAAGATGGACAAAAAAATCATTTTAAAGAAAAATGAACAGAACTTCACAGACAATATCACAAGTATGAACAGACATGTAGAGAGTGCCATAAGGAGAGAGAGAAAGAAGCAGAACAAGATTTCAAGAAATCATGGAAAAATTTCCCTAATTTGATGAAAACTATTAATCTACATACCTAAGATGTTAAATGAATCCCCTGTAGGATAAACACAAATAGATTCATACCTAACACAACAGAGCCAAACTGATGAAAAACAAAGACAAACAGAAAAGAGGCCATAGTCCAAACCCTGCACAAAGACAGTATCTCTGATCTTTACTTATTTAGTAGGTATATGATTAGGTCTCTTAACCGTGGGATTTAAATGGAAACAACTCTATCTTGTCCAGAACCCTTGTGATCACTTGTACACAATGTTTTGTCTGTAATTATGGAACAGAGTAACAATAACTTGAATGTAAAAGTTTAACCATGAAACCTATATAGCTTGGCCATGTTCAGAACAGAAACCATTGCCTGGCAGAGTATGTCTCGAATAAACCTTCTAGTTCAGAGGAATATATTAGTTGCCTCCTGACATTTCAAGCACATCAGATTCCCCAGAGAAGACGATTAGGATTTTCCAGCTTTTCTGAAGATGATGACAGGAACATTCACATCTGGGGAAGGCACATATGAGTCTACTGATAGACTGATAATTAGCAAGAACTCATCAAGACGTGGCTGCTGATGCCTGGCTTCTTTCTTCCTAAACTCCACAATTGTTCATTCTCTCTCAATAAGTCAGGCTGATTTCTTCATGTAGGAATTCCAAATAATACCTTTGAGAACTGAGTGTTCAGATAGAAACATGAGAAAGTTCAGGTATAATACAACTCCAATTCCACTGCCATTCATTCTCTGTTCCGTTCCACTACTTTCTTGGGATAATAAATCTTTTCTCATTGTGGACCTGCAGCCCAGAAGACAATCTCTTGAAAATTACAAAGCCTCACATCAGCTTGTCTGTCAGTATCTCAACAGTGAGTCTTGCTCTGCCTGAAATAGTTTATAAGCTGGGCAGCTTGAGACAATAAAAGAACTTCCTACTTCAAAATTTTTATTCCCTTTATCCTCAAAGGGTATTGCATTAACAGGATTAAAAGAGGGCCTCCCACTTGCAGCAAAACTCTGGGAGGTAGTTAGAAAATAAATACAAGGCCAAACTCCCAGCTCATATGAGAAATTTAAAGAATCTAATTTCCATCAGTGATATTATAACACGTTTACTAAATTAATGAGTTACTTAAGGGTAGAGATCAGGGCTTATTTGTATCTTTTGACAATAGTACATGGTAGGTACTCAATTTTGAAATTTTACTTGCAGAATATCTATTTTGGGAGATTATTAATCTGGCATATATATATATATATAATTTGGCATATATATAATTTGGCATATATATATATATTTTTTGACCTGTGATTCAAACCAATTCATTGGTCAGAGGCAGTACTGTTTAGAGCTGTGGAACTTCCTAAAATACACATTTACTTAACGTCACTGGATGCTGAAGGTTCATTAATGTTTAGAGTCTTTCCAGCTTCTGTTTATGATTTCCCACCTACTGAAGCATCTATTTGTGGTACACTCAATATTTCACAGTGCATTAACATATATTGGTTCATTTCTTTAAAAGTACATTATTATAAAAGCACTGCACAAATAGCACAATTTAAGTGTACATAATAATTTTCATTTGCCAAACAAAGCGAAAATAACTTTCATCAACAGTTAATTCCCTTCTTAATTCCTTATAAAACAAATTCATTAAAATGTTCATTCTTTTGCTTTTCCTGGTTTTCTTTCTCATTGTGCACTTAACTTTTCTAGCCTGTTTCTCTCTTAATCCAAGTGGAAGGTGAGGGAATGAGAAGGGATGAATTTTAACCACAAAATATTTTTATACACAAGTAATTTTTCCTTGCCAGGTTCTTTGGTAGTGACTATCTCAGGCCCTAAGATTTTATATTAGCTTTGGCTATCAACTTGAGTTATGAAGGTATTTGTAATTTTTATTTTTCTTTAGTCTTTTATATATATATTTTTAGCATTTTTCTTCCATAACCCATGGATGGTCCATGGATGAGAAACATCAGCATCACCTGGTACCTTGTTAAAAATGTAGACTCTCAGGCTCCACCACAGACCTCCTGGATCAGAGTCTACATTTTATGAAAATCAAAAATTTGAATGAACAGAAGGTAGTGGAGTAGAAGGACGTGCTCTCACTCCCTCTTGTTAGAGCACTGGAATCACAACTAACTGCTGAACAATCATTGACAGGAGGACACTGGAACTCAACAAAAAGAATGTCCCACATCCAAGTACAGGGGAGAAGCTGCAATGAGATGGTAGGAGGTGCGCAATCACAATAAAATCAAATCCCAAGGCTGCTGGGTGGGTGACTCACAAACTGAAGAACAGTTATACCACAGAGTTCCATCCACTGGAGTGAAGGTTCTGAGTCCCACTTCAGGCTTCCCAATGAGGGGTCCCGGCAATGGGAGGAGGAATTCCTAGAGAATCAGACTTTGAATGTTGGTGGTATTTGATTGCAGGACTTTGACAGGACTGGGGGAAACAGAGACTCCACTCTTGGAGGGCATGCACAAAGTAGTGTGTGTACCAGGACCCAGGAGAAGAAGCAGTGACCCCATAGGAGACTGAACTGGACCTACCTACAAGGGTTGGAGGGCCTACTGCAGAGGTGGGGGGGTGACTGTGGCTCACCAGAAGGAAAAGGACACTGGCAGCAGAAGTTCTGGGAAGTATTCCTTGGTGTGAGCCCTCCCAAAGTCCACCATTAGCCCCAACAAAGAGCCGGGTAGGCTCCAGTGCTGGGTTGCCTCAGGCCAAACAACCAACAGGGAGGGAACCCAGCCCCACGCATCAGCAGACAAGCAGATTAAAGTTTTACTGAGCTCTGCCCAGCAGAGCAACACCCAGCTCTACCCACTACCAGTCCCTCCCATCAGGAAGCGTGTAACAAGTCTATTAGATAGCCTCATCCATGAGAGGGCAGACAGCAGAAGCAAGAACTACAGTTCTGCAGCATATGGAATGAAAACCACATTCACGGAAAGACAGACAAAATGAAAAGGCAGAGGACTATGTACCAGATGAAGGAACAAGATAAAACTCCAGAAAAACACTAAAAGAAGTGGAGATAGGCAACCTTCCAGAAAAAGAATTCAGAATAATGATAGTGAAGATGATCCAGGACCTTGGAAAATGAATGGAGGCAAAGATCGAGAAGATGCAAGAAATGTTTAACAAAGACCTAGAAGAATTAAAGAACAAACAAACAGAGATGAACAATACAGTAATTGAAATGAAAACTACACTAGAAGGAATCAATAGCAGAATAATTGAGGCAGAAGAACGGATAAGTGACCTGGAAGACAGAAGGGTGGAATTCATTGCCGTGGAACAGAATAAAGAAAAAAGAATGAAAAGAAATGAAGACAGCCTAAGAGACCTCTGGGACAACATGAAATGCACCAACATGTGCATTACAGGGGTCCCAGAAAGAGAAGAGAGAAAGGACCCAAGAAAATATTTGAAGAGATTACAGTTGAAAACTTCCCTAACATGGGAAACGAAACAGCCACCAAGTCCAGGAAGCTCAGAGAGTCCCAGGCAGGATAAACCCAAGGAGGAACATGCTGAGACACATAGTAATCAAATGGACAAATAATTAAAGACAAACCAAAATTATTAAAAGCAACAAGGGAAAAATGACAACCTACAAGGTAATGCCCATAAGGTTAACAGCTGATTTCTCAGCAGAAACTCTATAAGCCAGAAGGGAATGGCATGATATATTTAAAGTGATGAAAGGGAAGAACCTACAACCAAGATTACTCTACCCAGCAAGGATCTCATTCAGATTTGACAGAGAAATCAAAAGCTTTAGACACAATCAAAGGCTAAGACAATTCAGCACCACCAAACCAGCTCTACAAGAAATGCTAAGAAATGCTAAAGGAACTTCTGTAGGCAGGAAACACAATAGAAGGAAAGGACCTACAAAAACAAACCCAAAACAATTAAGAAAATGGTAATAGGAACACACATATCGATAATTACCTTAAATGTGAATAGATTAAATGCTCCAACCAAAAGACACAGGCTCATTGAATGGACACAAAAACAAGACCCATGTATATGCTGTCTACACGAGACCCACGTCGGACCTAGGGACACATACAGACTTAAAGTGAGGGGATGGAAGAAGATATTACATGCAAATGGAAATCAAAAGAAAGCTGGAGCAGCAATCCTCATATCAGAAAAAATAGATTTTTAAAATAAAGAATGTTACAAGAGACAAGGAAGAACACTACATAATGATTAAGGGATCAATCCAAGAAGAAGATATAACAATTATAAATATATATGCACCCAGCATAGGAGCACTTCAATACATAAGGCAAATGCTAATAGCTATAAAGAGGAAACTGACAGTAACACAGTAATAATGGGGAAATTTAACACCTCACTTACACCAATGGACAGAACATCCAGACAGAAGATTACTAAGGAAACACAAGCTTTAAATGACACAGTAGACCAGAGAGATTTAATTGATATTTATAGGACATTCCATCCAAAAACAGCAGATTACACTTTCTTCTCAAGTGCACATGGAACATTCTCCAGGATAGATCACATCTTGGGTCAAAAATCAAGCCTCAGTAAATTTAAGAAAATTGAAATCATATCACGCATCATTTCTAATCACAGTTTATTTAGAAATAAATTACAGGGAAAAAAACATAAAAAACACAAGCAAGACTTCCCTGGTGTTTCAGTGGTTAAGAACCTGCCTGGAGACATGGGTTTGAGCCCTGGTCCGGGAAGATCACACATGCTGCGGAGCAACTAAGCCCATGTGCACAACTACTGAGCCTGCGCTCTAGAGCCCATGAGCCATAACTACTGATCCCATGTGCCACAACTACTGAGGGCCGTGCACCTAGAGCCCGTGCTCTACAACATAAGAAGCCACTGCAATAAGAAGCCCACACACTGAAATGAAGTGTAGCCCCTGTTTGCCGCAACTAGAGAAAGGCAATGCAGCAATGAAGACCCAAAACAGCCAAAAAAAAAAAAAAAAAAAAACACACAAACACATGGAGGCTAAACACTGTTAGTAAATAACCAAGAGATCACTGAAGAAATCAAAGAGGAAATTTAAAAAATACCTAGAGACAAATGACAATGAAAACATGATGATTCAAAACCTATGGGAGGCAGCAAAAGCAGTTCTAAGGGGGAAGTTTATAGCAAAATGATCCTACCTCAAGAAAAAAGAAAAATCTCAAAAAAACAATCTAACCTTACACCTAAAGGAACTAGAGAAAGAACAAACAAACCCCAATTTTAGTAGAAGGAAAGAAATTATAAAGATCAGAGCAGAAATAAATGAAATAGAAACAAAGAAAACAATAGCAAAGATCAATAAAACCAAAAGCTTGTTCTTGGAGAAGATAAACAAAGTTAATAAACCTTTAGCACGACTCATCAAGAAAAAGAGGGAGAGGAGTCAAATCAATAAAATTAGAAATGAAAAAGGAGAAGTTAAAAAAGACACCGCAGAAATAAAAAGCATCCTAAGAGACTACTACAAGCAACTCTATGTCAATAAAATGGACAACCTGGAAGAAATGGACAAATTCTTAGCAAGGTATAACTTCCAAGAGTGAACCATGAAGAAATAGAAAACATGAACAGACAAATCACAAGTAATGAAATTGAAACTGTGATTAAAAATCTTCCAGCAAACAAAAGTCCAGGACCAGATGGCTTCACAGGTGAATTCAAACATTTAGAGAAGAGCTAACACCCATTCTTCTCAAACTCTTCCAAAAAATTGCAGAGGAAGGAACACTCCCAAACTCATTCTATGAGGTCACCATCACCCTGGTACCAAAACCAGACAGAGATATAACAAAGAAAAGAAAATTACAAACCAATATCACTGACGAATATACATGCAAAAACTCTCAACAAAATACTAGCAAACAGAATCCAACAACCCATTAAAAGGATCCTACACCATGATCAAGTGGGATTTATCCCAGGGATGCAAGGATTCTTCAATATACACAAATCAGTCAATGTGATACACCATATTAACAAACTGAAGAATAAAAACCATATGACAATCTCAATAGATGCAGAAAAAGCTTTTGACAAAATTCAACACATATTTGTGACAAAAACTCTCCAGAAAGTGGTCAAAGAGGGAAACTACCTCAACATCATAAAGGCCATATATGACAAACACACAGCAAACATCATTCTCAATGGTGAAAAACTGAAAGCATTTCCTCTAAGATCAGGAACAAGACAAGAATGCCCACTCTCATCACTATTATTCAACATAGTTTTGGAAGTCCTAGCCATGGCAATCAGAGAAGAAAAACAAATAAAAGGAATACAAATTGGAAAAGAAGTAAAACTGTCACTGTTTGCAGAAGACATGATACTATACATGGAGAATCCTAAAGATGCCACCAGAAAACTACTAACGCTAATCAATGAATTTGGTAAAGTTGCAGGATACAAAATTAATGCCCAGAAATCTCTTGCATTCCTATACACCAACAATGAAAGATCAGAAAGAGAAATTAAGGAAACAAACCCATTCACTCTTACAATAAAAAGAATAAAATACCTAGGAATAAACCTACCTAAGGAGGTAAAAACCTATACTCAGAAAACTATAAGACACTGATGAAAGAAATCAAAGATGACACAAACAGATGGAGAGATATACCATGTTCTTGGACTGGAAGAATGAATATTCTGAAAATGACTATACTACCCAAAGCAATCTACAGATTCAATGCAATCCCCACCAAATTACCAAAGGCATTTTTCACAGAACTAGAACAAATAATCTTAAATTTTGTATGGAGATACAAAAGACCATGAATAGCCAAAGTAATCTTGAGGGAAAAAACATGGAGTTGGAGGAACCAGACTCCCTGACTTCAGGCTATACTACAAAGCTACAATAATCAAGACAATATGGTCCTGGCACAAAAACAGAAATATAGATCAATGGAACAGGATAGAAGACCCAGAGATAAACCCACACACCTAAGGTCAACTAATCTATGACAAAGAAGGCAAGGATATACAATGGAGAAAAGACAGTCTCTTCAATAAGTGGTGCTGGGAAACTGGACAGCTACATGTAAAAGAATGAAATTAGAACACTCCCTAACACCATACACAAAAATAAACTCAAAATGGATTAAAGACCTAATGTAAGGCCAAACACTATAAAACTCTTAGAGGAAAACATAGGCAGAACACTCTGACATAAATCACAGCAAGATCTTTTTTGATCCACCTCCTAGAGTAATGGAAATAAAAACAAAAGTAAACAGATGTGACCTAATGAAACGTAAAAGCTTTTGCACAGCAAAGGAAACTATAAACAATACTAAAAGACAACCCTCAGAATGGGAGACAATATTTGCAAAGAAATCAATGGACAAAGGATTAATCTCCAAAATATATAAACAGCTCATGCAGCTCAATATTAGAAAAACAAACAACCTAATCAAAAAATGGGCAGAAGACCTAAATAGACATCTCTCCAATGAAAACATACAGATGGACAACAGGCACATGAAAAGATGCTCAGCAACCCTAATTATTAGAGAAATGTGAATCAAAAGTACAATGAGGTATCACCTCACACCAGTTAGAATGGACATCATTAGAAAATCTACAAACAACAAATGCTGGAGAGGGTGTGGAGAAAAGGGAACCCTCTTGCACTGTTGGTGGGAATGTAAATTGATACTGCCACTATGGGGAACAGTATGGAGGTTCCTTAAAAAACTACAAATAGAACTACCGTATGACCCAGCAGTTCCACTACTGGGCATATACCCAGAGAAAACCATAATTCAAAAAGACACATGCACCCCAATTTTCATTGCAGCATTATTTACAAGTAGCCAAGCTATGGGAGCAACCAAAATGCCCATCGACAGATGAATGGATAAAGAAGTTGTGGTACATATACACAATGGAATATCACTCAGCCACAAAAAGGAATGAAATTGGGTCATTTGTAGAGATGTGGATGGACCTAGAGACCGTCATACAGAGTGAAGTAAGTCAGAAAGAGAAAAACAAATATCGTATATTAATGCATATACGTGGAATCTAGAAAAATGATACAGATGAACTGATTTCCAAGGCTGAAATAGAGACACAGATGTAGAGAACAAACTTATGGACACCGATGGGCGTAAAGTGCTGGGGGGGCGGTTTGGGATGAATTGGGCAATTGGGATTGACATATATACACTAATATGTATAAAATAGATAACTAATAAGAACATGCTGTACAAAAAAAAATTTTGTATGAACATTAAAGTTTGAAAAGCGCTTCTCTAACCCACTGGTTCTCTAACTTTGCTGCACATCGGAATCATCTGAGGTATTTTCAAAAATACAGATTTATTTTTAATCTTTTATTTTTTTGCCATTACCACACTGTCTTGATTACTGTAGCTTTAAAATAAGTCTTGAAGTTGGGTGTGTCAGTCCTCCAACTTTGTTCTTCCCCTTCAATATTGTTTTGGCTATTCTGAGTCAGTTCTCATGCTCTGAATTCTGATTTAAGTTGTATGGGTAATGGTATTAAAAAAAAAATTCACCAGGTGATTTTTATGCAGCAAAGCGAGAACTGCCATATTGCATGGATTACATTGACAACACTGATTTCTGTAAATAAATTTTAAGTCATATGCCTATGTTCTCAGTAAAACTGGGAGATCAGTGGGTAGGTTATTAATATGCCCATTTCACAAATGGAGACAACAAGATTCAGGACAGGTAAGTCACCTAGCAGGAATAATATGATGGGGTCTACCCTATGGCTTGCTTTTCTGATGCTTTTTCTCTACTGCCACATTGCCTCTTACATTAGTAAGGTACAAAGTACAATTTTCAAAGTTTAGACTATGTATACCACAAGCAACTTTTTCAAACCTAACACCAAAAGCCACCTTTATTAAAACAACTTGATTTTGCTATATAGATTATTCTAGAAAGTTTAAGTTGGAATAAAAGGAATACCCACATGATCTCATCATTACTTAAGTAATTTACTTGTTATTGAAAAAAATAGAGATCAAAATTGTTGAAACCCACTGACTAAAAGCCACCAAGAACACCCAGAAAAAAATGTTTGGTTTATTTAGCTTGCTGCAGCAAAGGAAAACACCTTCCAGTGAATCCATGGGAACATCTTAGTAAGGGAAAAGGAGACTAGCAAGGGCTTCTTGTAGGATTTAGGCTTGTGCTGGATGATTCTCAGGAGGGATTAAGAAAGCCAGGGCTGGTTCTTTACTGGAAGCTCTCAAGCAGCAGTGATTGTATCTTAGTGCATTTTATCTAGGAGGTGAGAGGATTATAGGGGCTAGAGCTGTCATTGGTAAAGCAGCATCAGAATCATGCAGGTCAGTCAGAGGAGGCTGTGTTTAATCATTTGTGGTTGCAGAGTGGCCTTGCTTCTGCCATGTTCCAAATGTGATCCTAATGTGATCTTGCCTGAGCCTTACTCTGAAATCTCACAGTCTGCTTACAAGATGGATTTCTTTTAAAATTAAACTTTATCAATCAAAGTATGTCTTTAAGTTCTGGTAACTCTTTTGGAAATTAAAAAAAAAAAGAAAGGAAAAGGAAGGAGTATAAATTCCTGTGTCCTTATTACTATTGGGCCCTAAAAATAGACACAGTAGGAATTCCTTGTGAAGTTTTAGACTCTAAAATATTATTACTGTAGACCAACAAAAATTATCATTTATAACTCAATGGCTTTTTAAATGAGGTAGATTTTGGTAGCTGGGAAGGGTTTTTTGGTTCTGTTGATTAAATTCCAGGTTAAGTATTCATGGGAAAATGTTAAGGGTAAAAGAATAGAAATAGACTATATCATTACCAGAAAAGTGAAAGAGGAGAAATAGATTTGGAAAACATATAACTATCATAGAAAAAAGAGAAAAAAAAGCATAAAATAAGGTGACAGAAAACAGTTCAATTATATTGATATTAGTAGTAACAATTACAATGAATTATGCCTGTCAACTGGGAGACAGAGACTATCAGATCAAGTTTTTAAAGATCCAACTCTATGATATCTAAAAGACACATTTAAAACATTAGACTGTGGGAAGATTGAAAGAAAAATGATGGAAAAGAGCATATCAGGCAAGTACTAATCAAGGGAAAGCTGAGTAATAAGACAAATTGTACTTTAAGATAAATAAAGAGCACGATGAGTGATAAAGTAAATCACTATTAAATAGTGACATAATGATAGGTTTTATTACCAGGAAGACACAATAATTCTGAAATTATATGTATCTAATAAAATGTTATACCTATACATATCTATACATATATAGACACATATAGATATAACCTATGATGGAACTACATGGGCACATTGGTAGATCCACCATCATGGAAATTTTCAATATATCTTTATCAATTTTAAGACAAGCAGAGAGAAAATTAGTAGGATATAGAAATTTGAATACACACATAACAAGACTGATATAAAATAGATGTACAGAAAATTCTGCTTCTAACAACTAAAGAATAATATTTTTCTTCAAGCATTTATGGAACATTCATAAAACAGACCTAATACTAGGCTGTAAAGCAAATATCAATAAATTTCAGAATATGTTCATTATTAGAACACATTATATAATCACAGTACGTTTAGAAATAACCTTTTAAAAGGGATAGATTTAAAGAAATACAGGAAACAAACAAACAAAAAACCTTATATTTTTTGTCTTGAGACCAGAAAAAAATCATAACGGAAATTTAAAATACAACTGAATGATAATTAAAATACTGAGAATATTGTGGTATAGTCATATAATGGTATACTAGAGTAATGAAAATTGACAAATTACTGCTTTATGCAATCACATGGGTGAATCTCACAGACACAATATTTAGCAAAGAAGCCAAATGCAAGCTTACACAATCAACGGTTTCATCTTCATAAAAAAAGAGGCAAAACTAATGGATGGTAATAGATGTCATAATTGTTCTTCCTTTTGGGAAGGGATAGTGGCTGGGGAGGTGCATGAGAATGTGTTCTGAGGTCGTAGTAATGTTCTGTACATTGGTGGGGGTAATACCCCTGCCACCACCTAACTACTACCACTAGTACTGCTTTTATTCTGTAAACGTTCAATATGCCGCAAACTTATGGTTTGTGCACTTCTCTGTGTGTACTTCAATAAAAAGTTTCCTTTAAAAAAAGCAAGCAAAACTATATGAAATATTGCAGATGAATACCTATGTGCCAAAACTTTTTTCTTAGTAAGTAAGATAATGGTCCACTCAAAATGTAGAGTATCAGTTACCTCTGAGAAGCAGTGGGAGGCTGGCATGTGATCTGGGAGGAATGTAGGACATCAGTAGAACTGGTGATGTTCTAAGCCAGGCCAGGGGTCGGAAGACTTTTTCTGTCAAAAGACCAATAGTAAATGTTTTTGCCTTTGCAGGCTATAAAGTCATTCTTGCAACCATTCAAATATGCCATTGTTGCCTGAAAGCCACCACAGACAATATATAAATCGATGGGCTTGACTGTGTCTCAAAACAACTCTATTTACAAAAACAAGTGGCAGAGTGGATTTGGCCCACAGGCCATAGTTTGCTGGTCCCTGTTCTAATTCTTCACAGAAGGTCAAATAGCCTCATTGACAGTTATTCTCTGCATTTCTATGCTTTATAATTTTATCTGCCTCACTTATATGGTTTTGCACATTTCAGAAAATAGACACCCACCAAACTCATGTGGGATGGTATGAGGGAATCCAGTGTGACAAGCCTTTAAATTGGGGTTGCTATTCTATATTATCAGTTGAACACACTCTGCAAATACTATAGTATCATTACTTGGCTAATTGACCCTAAATGAACTATATAATCTCTGTTTCTTTACCTATAGATGAGGATAGAAACAATGTCTGTTTTTCATAGCCGTTTGTCAAAACTAAATGTAATAGTGCAAATAAAGTGCATAGCGTTCTGTCCAGTTCATAGTGAGCATTCAATGCTGCTGCTACAACCACTCTGTGGCTGCCACTACTGCTTTGACTACTACTACTGTACTGCTACTATTAACCTCTAGGAGCCCAAGGTCTTTGATGGAAAGTGAAGGAGGTAAATAAGGTAAACTCAAAAGCTACTTCTAGCTCAGTGTCATAGACAGGAACTGACTTAGGATGGACACGTGTTTGCCCAGCTAAGGTGACTTGATTTAATAAGTAAACAAGAACAATGATACTCAGGGGTGCTTGAGGACATTTCACTTCCTTAAATAGTGTTTTTCTTTTTTAATTAATTAATTTATTTTGGCTGCACTGGGTCTTTGTTGCTGTGCACGGGCTTTCTCTAGATGTCGTGAACAGGGGCTCCTCTTCATTGCGGTGCCTGGGCTTCTCATTGCAGTGGCTTCTCTTGTTGCGTAGCACTGCTCTAGGAGCACGGGCTTCAATAGTTGGCACATGGGCTCAGTAGTTGTGGTTCGTGGGCTCTAGAGCACAGGCTCAGTAGTTGTGGCGCATGGGCTTAGTTGCTCTGCGGCATGTGGGATCTTCCCGGGCCAGGGCTGGAACCGGTATTCCCTGCACTGGCAGGTAGATTCTTAACCACTGCGCAACCAGGGGAGCCCCCTTAAATAGTTTAAACATACCCATAGCACCACTCTTTTACGCTGAGCATGAAGCAAGTGGTTCCTGAACAACGTGCAGTGGTGGTAGCCTCAACATCAGAATGCTTACAAATCCCAAATGAGTTAAGATTTTACTGTAGAAAAGATACTGAAAAGAGGTCAGGAAGAGTGGGAAAAAAAAAAAGCGTAGGGATAAATGAGGTCATGCAGCCAAGAATTCAGGGTAGCTGAAAAGTACAGTTGTTGAGTGTTTTGGCTCTCCTGGTAGACCTGGATTCCATCCTGATTCTGCTCCTTCCTAACCAGGTCACTGATGCAGTTACTTAAAGCTAGAGCTTCAGTTTCTTACTCGGTAAAAAGGAGGCGATAATGAAATGTACCACTTAATGTTGGATACATGTCAATCACTTGGCTTCATGCCTGCCTATAGTAAATGTTCAATAAAGGGCCTTACTATCACTTAATACCCAAGTCTGAGTGTTCCTTTTAAACATGGAGGACAGAGGACAAACTTTAAAACCTGCAACACTTTGAAGAATCCCCTTTTCCCCAGGTGGACTCAAGAATGAAAAAAGCGACCACGCATTTATTTGTCAGTGCTGTGTGCCAGAAATCAGTCTAGGGATTTTCTGTATATTATCTCACTTAATCCTCACAAAACCCTGCTGAGGTGGACATCAGCATCCCTGTTTATAGAAAAATAAGCTCGCATTGAGACAGGATGGATAACTTATTCCAGGTCCCACAACTAGGAGCTTAATCAAGGTCTCTCTGATTCTAAACCCAGGACTTTTTTCTGCTCATCACCTTGTCTTTTTTTTTTTTTTTTTAATAGACCCCTTTGTTTTGTTACAATGTTTCAGTGGTTCAAATTATAGGTATGTTACTGCATTTGTAATTTGGGTATTGGCCTCTGACATGCTAGGCTTTCTTGTGCCAGGGGTCTGAGGTTACCATATTCCTCTCTTGGCCTAGAAGTTAGTTTTTGAGAAGAAATCTGCCTATTTCCATTTCCCTCATGTGTGCTGACAGCTCTTGGAGGGAACAGCTGTCCCTGTGTCTCTTCGGAATAGACTTCCTAGAGAGGGCTACAGAAAGATTCTGCCATGTGTTCTGCAAATTCCAGCCCCCTTCTCCTGAGGGCAATGACAACTACATTTTTATACAAACCCAGCATGGAAACTTTTTTTTTAATACTTCGCAAGAGCTATAATTACCTATTCCTAATTGAAGAGTAAGTCAAATAACTTTACATTGAAGAAGAATAAAAGAACTGACAGGGCTTCCCTGGTGGCGCAGTGGTTGAGAGTCCGCCTGCCGATGCAGGGGACACGGGTTCGTGCCCCGGTCCGGGAAGATCCCACATGCCGCGGAGCGGCTGGGCCCATGAGCCATGGCCGCTGAGCCTGCGCGTCCGGAGCTTGTGTTCCACGATGGGAGAAGCCACAACAGTGAGAGGCCCGCGTACCGCAAAAAAAAAAAAAGAACTGACAAACAGTGGGAAATATTTTGTCAATTGTGGGACCTTGAGGTCCTGGTACAAAAGCCCTAGTTTGGGAAGTGCAGACACAGCAGGCCACCACTTGCCCCCAGTGAAGGAACTTGGCCTCAGTATGTCCCTTATTCCAGCTTACCAAATTCAAGAGAAAAATCGCACTACTGTGTACACACAGAACAAGCAGGCTGTGATAGTATCTGCTCACCAGCATTTGCGAGTTGTTTTGGGACTGCGGGTTGACACCATGCGACTACACCTTTTTGCTCAGGCCCGCTTCTGACCCATATACATCTGTGTTGCTGAAGTCCACAACTCATAACTATGCAAGTTGGGAGAAGCTAATAGGTCTACAAAGATATTAAACTCACTGAATTCCTGAGTGATGTTTATGTTCATCAACCTAATTAATATTCTTGTGTCTACTAATGTGATAACATCATCTAGTTTACGTGTGAGTTCAAAAGAATTAAGGAATTAAAATACGAATATGTGTCAACGGAGAGAGCTGTGCTAACCGAGCAAGAAGTCTGTGGCAGTTGCTGCTCTAGGCGTTTTTAATACGTCATCTCATTTAGTTCTTCACAACAACCCTCAAAGCAGTGTTATTATTCCCACGGACAGGTGAAGAACACGGACTCACAGACACTGGGTGACTTATTCAGTGTCTTGAAGTCTCAGAGAAAAGATTCAAAAGCACATGTATTCTCACAATCCCATGCTTCCCCTCCCCGGTGAAGTTTACATTGTAATCCTCATGGCAAGCCTTTGAAAAAAGTACTATACCACCTCCATTTGACAGATGAGGACACCAAGACTCAGAGATGTTAAGCAAATTGTCTAAGGTCGCAGAGTGTGTATATGTAAAAAGCAAACTTCTCATTCAAGTCTGTCTGACCGCAGCAAATTTTAAATATAAGCAGTGGTACCTGGTTTTTGGCGTTTCAGTGTTTTCAATAAAATATTATGTCCAACTGAACCAAATGACCGTTGCCTTTCAACTTCCAAATTCAAAGACTGGGACTTGAGTGGAGCCAGAGTCAGCATGAGACAGAGGAGACGGTAGTCTCAAAAGAGTGCTCTGATTGGTTGCTCATCAAATCTCTTTCTACCACTGTCTAAATCGCACCTTCACAGCTTGGGTCAGGACCATTGCACTTTGAGCGGTGGGATTACATAACTGAGAAGGAAAAACACGGCAGAAAGTATTCTGCTTGCCAGCTCATTACTACCTTTCAGAATGTCTAGCGATGCTTGGGATGTGGGAAACAGGGCAATGGGAAGGGATTAGGAGACCTAACGGTAAATTCTCAGGCTGAGGTGAGATCTGAACAAGTCAAATCCAATTCTGCTATACTATCCACCTGCTGGATAACTGGGGGCAAGTTATTCAAACTCCTGGGGTGCTGTAAAGATTAAATAAGTTTGTGCAGCTGATGTATTTGGCATCGATCCTCATACATAGTAATAAGCACACCATCATTGTTCATTAGTTTATCATGATAGCATCAGCCAGGGCAAAGGGATGACAGTGGGTTCCCACCTCCCTTGGTTGAGTTGGTTGCAGTCCAGACTAAGGTCGATCTCAGTTCATTTAAGGTTCTGCCACTTTCTCGTTACTTCTCTCTGAGAAGCAGAGGGGCGGGCAGGGGATACGGGAGGGCACACCGGATCCTCTTGAGATGCTGCCTGCAGCTCTGTTCTGCACCCTGCTCTGCAGACCAGGTGTTCCAGGCACCTAATCTTTGCAGGTATTTAGCAAATCAAAGCCAACAGCAGGAGGCTGTCAGCCTGACTATGATAAACACCCTCTGCAATTTAGCACGTTCACACAGAGAGTGTGCTAGCAGGATGAGTTAATTGCCAAGCTAGCAACCAAGCTGATGTTTCTTGAACACCCTGAAAAGCCAGCTGAGAGCTGTCTAAGAAAGTCTGGGGTAGTGGGAGGTTTCCAAGCCTGAAGAAAAAATTGGGTGGGGGTGGTAGGTGAGGAGATTGGCAGGTAGTAACACAAACTATATTAACCAACTCTTGAAAATATAATTACCTACAAAAGGACAGGAAAAACAAGAATGGGACTCAGAAGGAGCCCTAGAAATTATGTAATGAAAGCCTTTCATTTTACAGGTAGAAATTGAGGCTACGGGTGAGGCAGGGGTTGAGGGGCAAGAAATGGACTAAAGGCTACAGTCAGTGACAAAGCCAGCACTGGAATGCCCATATTTTGAGTCCGGATTCAGTTCTGTGCAATCATGCTTTTACTATTAAATTTTCTTCTCGAGTTCATAACGGGCAGCATAGTGTAGGCTCTGGTGTTATCTTGGCTTGACCAATTACTAGTTCTGTCAGCTCAGGCAAAGTATTTTTTCTTTCTGTGCTTCAGTTTCCTTAGCTCTAAAAAGGATTAATGTTGGTATGTATTCCAAAGGATTATTAAGACAAATGAGATAATGTTAATGGTTTGAAAGACTGTGAAGGTGTCAATAAAATTCATCTAATATTATTATTATTGGCTCCAGAATACTCTTTGATTTACTTGGTGATGAGTTTGGCTGGGACTTTTGTAGTGACTGAGGACATGGCAGAAACATCAACTTTCTGATAATTGCCTCTTTTGTATTTCTTATACACACACCGAGGGAGGAAAGCTATATATACTACTACAAGAAAAGAGCTCTGGACCAGTACAGGCGATCTCCAATTTACGATGGTTTGACTTGCAATGTTTTTACTTTACCATGGTGTGAAAGCAATACACATTCAATAGAAACAGTATTTTGAATTCCAAATGTTGATCTTTTTCTGGGCTAGTGCTAAGTGCTATAATCATCTCTTGCGATGCTGGGCAGTAGCAGTGAGCCACAGCTCCCAGGCAGCCACGTGATCAGAGTAAACAACTGATATCGTACAACCATTCTGTACCCATACAACCACGCTTTTTCACTTTCAGTGCAGTATTCAATAAATTACATGAGATAGCCAACACTTTATTATAAAATAGGCTTTGTGTGAGATGCTTTAGCCCAACTGGAGGCTAGTATAAGCGTTCTGAGCACGCGTAAGGTAGGCTAATCTAAGCTATGATGTTCTGTAGGTTAGGTGTATTAAGTGCATCTTCAAATAACCATATTTTCAACTTAAAATGGATTTATCAGGATGTAACCCCCATTGTAAGTGGAGGAAGATCTGTACTATAGAATTTGGTTCTGGTCTCAGGTGTGGGTTAATTACTAGATTAACAGCAGACAGTCCGTATGACTCCTGTGAACCTTCTTTGTAAAAGGGATAATAATGTTGATCCCATTGTGTTACTGTGGCAATCAAATCAGATAACGCATGTGAAGTATTTTGGAAAATCTACATAAACAAAATATAAGCTTTTATATTTTTAAAGCCAAAACTTTTCATAACTCCTTTTCTCTCATTTCCCTGTTTATTCCATGGCCAAGTCCTACTGATTCTACCTTTAAAATATATTTCAAATCCAATCAATTATTTACCTTAACAGCCACCATCCTAATCCAAGTCATCGTCACTTTCCATGTGAACGCTTTCAATAGCCTCCTAACCCATCTACATGTGTTCAGTTTTACTCTTTTCCAACACATTCTCCACAGAGCAAATTGGCACTTCAGTCCTTAAAACTATTCAATGAATAAAATATAAGACCTTAACTGATCATAAGGCTTTAAATGACCTAGCATCTCTCCTAGCAGGCTCCTTCTCACTCAAGCTTGCATAGTTTCCAATGCTTGATAAAGACAGTATCTGTATTAGAAAAACTCAGTCTTCCACCTCCTGTGTCTCCTTTACTGCTCACACAGAACTCTCCATTTCTGATACTTTTGGTCACCAAATATGAGGTTTTTTTCCTCCACACTAAGCAATGCTCTGAGATACCAGCTGGGTACCCTACAATTTAACTCTATGCTGTTTGGAGATAGCATCAGGTCCCACAGGTTAAGGGCTCAGTCCTACAAGTCTACTCCCTGCTCCCAGCCCCTTCAGAAGCCAGTCACAAGTCCACTTTATCACCAGAGCTTCTGACCAACCGGCCATAGATCAGAGGTTCCAATGACTCCCTCCTCGGGTTTGACTAATTTGCTAGAGCAGCTCATATAACTCAGAGAAACATTTTACTTACTAGATTGCTGGTTTGTTGTAAAGGGATATAACTCAAAAACAGCCAGATGGAAGAGACGAATAAGGCAAGATACGGAAAAGGTCATGGAGCACCCATGCCCTCTCTGAGCATACCGCGCGTTTGCCGACCCAGAAGCTCTCCAAACCCACTCCGTTTGGGTTTTTATGGAGGCACAATTGATTAACTCATTGGCCATTGGTGACTGAACTCAATCACCAGCCCCTCTCATTTCCCTGGAGGTCAGGGGGATGGGACTGAAAGTTCCAATCTCTAATCGCTTTTCTTTTCTCGGCATCCAGCCCCCATCCTTAGGCGTGGTTCAAAAGTCACCTCATTAACATAACAAAAGACACATTTATTGCTCTTATCACAAGAAGTTCCAAGGGTTTTATCACAGGATTCAAACAGTTGCTAATCAAAGGGGGAGCAGCCAGAAAGCACCTGAGGCAAGAGTAAAGGGACCATCGGAGAAGCTCATCAAGATTAGGAGACCCAACAACCAGAAACCCTGCACACACCTTAATCTTGTCAGCAACCCCACCCTTTTGAAACTTTGCAGAAGAAAGAAGAAATCAAGACTGTTACTGCCTTGATCCTTATCACATACTTCTTACTGAGTCCTGACTGTGTAACCTCTCCCTATTCCCTAGGAAGGGGGACACAGTTCTTGTGGTGTTAGCTTACTGTGTTCCCTCTTTGCCTGGCAAAGAAATAAAACCACTCTTTCTTTCTCCTCCATAACTCTGTCTCCATATTTCTGTTCGGCATTGGTACACAGAGAGCCAAGATTTTGGCAACAGAATGTCAACGAGTTGACGATGCCCTCCTCTTTGAACCATTATGATAAAACTCCTCACTACCCCCTCCAGGTCGGGGACATAGAGTTTTGAGGGCATTAGCCCACTCTGGCTCCCTTTGTCTGGCAAAGCAATAAAGATATTTTTCTCTACTTCACCCAAAACTCTGTCTCTGAGATTCAATCTTGTGCCAGTGCATAGAGGTGGGATTTGGGTATCAAGGTCTAAATTTAATTGTCACCTAGGAGAGGATTTACCTGACTCTGCAATCTAAGTCAGTAGTCTCTTGGAATCTTTTAACTCATGCTATTCCTTTATAGCACTTAACTTTTTAAATTGTATGCTGATTAAAAAAAAATGTAGCTCTCTCACTCAGTTGCAAGCTCTATCATGGCAAGGGCCATATAGGCATTGTACATGTTTATATCACTTGAAATTCTTAGTACAGTGTCTGGTCGTATTTAATAAGCACTGGGTGCTTGTGATTTTCAAGATGGAGACCTGGTGAGGGAAGTTATGGGGAAATTTCTCACCTCACATTCAGTGTAGAAATTCTGTTTCCAGGCAGGATAAATTAAGGACATATATTAAGAAGATTTTGCTTCTATGCAACAACCACACATAACAAAATCAATATTTAGAAGTATGAATTATTAAAAAAGACTTCGAAGAGGTATGGAAGCAAATATAGATGGATAATTAGAATTCCTTAGAGGAAAGAATCCCTTCTAGGGAAGCTGGGATCAGAGTCCTTTTCTTTTTTCCTGGAGGAATTTCCTAGTCTGGGAGTAGGCTCTCAGACTAGCTTGCTATTGCCTGAGTGGCACTTCCAGGAGAAGGAGAAACCAGCAGAGCTTCTGATGGTTGTATTTGCTGCTGTGGCATTGTGAAATCTAGAAGACTTCCTATTCCATGGCTTGTTTTGCCACCCGGACATTTTCCCCCAGGTTTATTAAGGTATAATTAACAAGTAAAAATTATATGTATTTCAAGAGTACACTGTGATGTTTTGATACATGTATACATTGTGAAATGATTACCACAATCAAGCTAATTAACATATCCATCATCACCTCAGAAATTACTTTTTTTTTTGCAGTGAGAACACAATATCTATTCTTTTAGAAAATTTCAAGTACATGATACAGTATTATTAACTGTAGTCACCAAGCTTTATATTAGGTCTCCAGAGCTTATTCATATTATAACTGAAAATTTATACCATTTGATCACAGCTCCCCATTACCCCCCGCACCAAGCCATTGGTAACCACTATTCTACTCTGTTACTATGAGTTTTGATGTTTGTAGATTGCACACATAAGAGAGATCATGCAGTAACTATCTTCCTGTGTTTGGCTTATTTCACTAAGCATAATGTCCTCCAGATTCAACCAAGTTGTTGCAAATGGCAAGATTTCCTTCTTTTTTAAGGCTGACTGATAGTTCTGGGTGTACATGGGTGTGTCTCACATTTTCTTTATCCATTGTTTCCAGATCTTGGCTATCGTGAATAATGAAGCAATAAACATGGGAGTGCAGATATCTCTTCAAAATACTATTTTTTTTTTGGATATATACCCAGAAGTAGGATTGCTGGATCATATAATACTTCCACTTTTAATTTTTGGGGGAACCTCTCATCTGTTTTCCATAATGACTGCACCAATTTTCATTCCCACCAACAATGCATGGGATTCCCTTTTCTTCATATCCTCACCAGCACTTGTTAGCTCATCTTTTTGAGGATAGCCATTCTAACAGGTGTGAGGTGATACCTCATTTGGTTTTGATTTGCATTTCTTTGATGATTACTGATCATTTTTATGTACCTATTAACCATTTTTATGTCTTCTTTTGAAAAAATGTCTATTCAGTTATTCTGCCTATTTTTTAATTAATTATTATTATTTGCTCTTGAGTTGTGTGAGTACTTTATTTTTTATATTATCCCCTTATCAGATGTATATTTGCAAATATTTTCCCCCACTCCATAGGTTGTGTTTTCATTTTGTTAATAGTTTCTTTTATGCAGAAGCTTTTTAGTTTGATGTAGTCTCATTTATTAAGTTTTGCTTTTGTTGCTTGTACTTTTTGTGTCATATTCAAAAAATTATTGTCAAGGTGATTTTTTTCCTGTTTTCTCCTAGGAGTTTTATGTTTTCAGGTCTTATGTTTATGATGTAGATCCATTTTGAGTTAATTTTTGTGAGGGGTATAGGAAATACTATACCACTTTCATTCTTTTGCATGTGTATTTGTATTCTTTTCCCAATACCATTTATTTAAGAGACTATCCTTCCCCATTGTATATTCTTTGTGCCCTTGTCATAGTTGACCATATATATGTGGGTTTATCTGTGGGCTCTCTATTCTGTTCCATTGGTTGCTGTGTCTGTTTTTATGCCAATACCATACTGTTTTGAGTACCATAGCTTTGTAATATAATTTGAAATCAGGAAGTGTGATGCCTCCAGCTTGATTTTTCTTGCTAAAAAATGCTTTAGCTACTCAGGGTCTTTTGTGGTTCCATACAAATTTTAGGATGGTTTGCTCTATTTCTGTGAAAAATGCCATTGGAATTTTGATAGGAATTGCATTGAATCTGTAGATTGCTTTAGGTTTCCATTTATTTGTGTCTTCTTCAATTTGTGTCTTCTTCAATTTCTTTTATGAATACGTTATAGTTTCTAGGGTACAGATATTTTACCTCTGGTTAAATTTATTTCTAGATATTTTATTCTTTTTGATACTAATGTAAGTGAGATTGTTTTATTAATTACTTTTTTGATAATTAATTATTACTGTATAGAAATGAAACTTATTTTTGTATGCTGATCTTGTATTTTGGAACTTTATTGAATTTGTATACTAGTTCTATCCATTTTTTTGGTGGAGTCATTAGGATTTTCTATATATAGATTGTGCCATCTGCAAACAGAGACAATTTTACTTCTTCTTTTCTTGTGTGGATGCCTTTTATTTCTTTTTCTTGTCTGACTGATCTAACTAGGACTTCCAGTACTATGTTAAACAGAGTGGTGAGAGTGGGCACCACTCTCCACAGTGTTTTTGTTCCTTATCTTAGAGGAAAAGCTTTCAGTCTTTCACCATTGAGTATAATGTTATCTGTGGGCTTGTCATATATGACCTGTATTATTTTGAGGCACTTTCTGTCTATATCCTATTTGTTAAGAGTTTTATCATGAATGGATGTTGAATTATGTCAAATGCTTTTTCTGAATCTATTGAGATGATAATGAGATTTTTAATCTTTCTATTAGTATGATATATCATATTTATTGATTTGTGTACACTGAACCATCTTTACATCCCAGGAATAAATCCTATTTGATCATGGTATAAGACTTTTAATATCCTGTTAAATTCAGTTTGCTAGTATGTTGTTAAGAATTTTTTTATCTATGTTCATCAGTGATATTGAGCTGCAATTTTCTTTTCTTGTAGTGTCCTTATTTTGCTTAGGGTAATGCTGGCCTCATAAAAAGGGTTTGGACATATTTCCTTCTCTTAAATTTTTGGAAGAATTTGAGAAGGAGTGGTTAATTCTATTTTAAATATTTGGTAGAATTCACCAGAGAAGCCATCTGGTCCTGGGCTTTTCTTTTTTATGAGGTTTTTGTATTACTGATTCAATCTTCTTACTCATAATTTGTTCAGATTTTCTATTTCTTCATTACTTGGTAGGTTGTATGTTTTTAGGAATTTATTTCTTCTAGGTTATCCAATTTGCTGGCTTATACTTGTTCACAGCAAACTCTCATGGTTCTCTGAGTTTCTGCAGTCATATTTGTGATGTCTCCTCTTTCATGTCTAATTTTATTTATTTGAGTTTTCTCTCTCTTTCTTTTGGTTAGTCTAGCTAGAAGTTTGTCAATTTTGTTTATATTTTCAAAAAGTCAGCTTAGTTTCATTGATATTTTCTATTCTTTTTCTGGTATCTATTTCATTTATGCCAATTCTGATCTTTATTATTTCCTTACTTCTGCTAACTTTAGGCTTAGTTTCTTCATTTTTTAGTTCCTTGAGTTGTTTGTTTGAGATAAGTTGCTTATTTGAGATTTTTTTTCTTAATGTAGGCATTTATTATAAACTTCCCTCTTAGAATTGTTTTTGCTGCATCCCATAAGTTTGCTATATTCTGTTTCCATTTTCAATTATCTCAAGATCTTTTTTTAAATTCCCTTTTGATGTCTTCTTTGACTCATTTTGTGTTCAGTAGTATGTTATTTAATTTAACCTATTTGTGAATTTCCCAGTTTTTCTCCTGTTATAGATTTCTAGTTTTATACCATTGAAGTTGGTAAAGATACTTGATATGATTTCAATCTTCCTAAATTTGTTAATGCTTGTCTTGTAACCTAACATATGATCTATTCTTTAAAATGTTTCACATACACTTGAAAAGAATGTGTATGTGGTTGCTAATAGATGTACTATTCTATATATGTTTATCAGGTTCTTTTGCTCTAAGTATAGTTCAAATCCAATGATTCATTATTGATTTTCTGTCTGGATAATTGATCCATTGTTGAAAGTGGGATATTGAAGTTCTCTATTATTATTATATTGCAGTCTATTTCTCCTTTCAGATATGTTAATATGTGCTTTATGTGTTAATAGGTGCTCCAATGTTAAGTGCATATATATTTACAGTAGTTATATTCTCCTGATGAATTGATACCTTTTATCATTATATAGTGGTCTTCTTTGACATTTGGTATAGTTTTTGACTTTAAATCTATTTTTTCTTATATAGGTACACTTACTTCTCTTCTCTCTTAGTTTCCATTTGTATGGAATATCTTTTTTCTATCCCTTCATTCAACCTATATGTGTTGTTAAATCTGAAGTAAGTTTCATGTAGGCAACATATAGTTGCTTTTCAGCCATTCAGCCACTCTGTCTTTTGATTAAATAATTTAATTCACTTGTATTTAAAGTAATTATCAATATGTAAGAAATTATTGCTATTTTTGTTCATTGTTGTTGGCTGTTTTGTAGTTTCTTCATTCATTTTTCCACTCTTACTATCTCTCTTTGTGGTTTTATTACTTTCTATAATTATATGCTTCCATTCCTTTCTCTTTTGATTTTGTGTATCCAACAGGACGTTTGTAGCAGTTTGAAGTGACACAAAAGACCAGGGAACTTAGCAGGAAAGGAATAATACAATCTTGAACAGTCTTGCAGTGCTTAGGAGGAAAAAGTTCCACTAACAGGAGGTATTTATAATGAGCACACAATGAGTCTCACCCATGAGACCTTAAAACCAGAGATAGATTGTAATTAAAGCTGCAGCCAGTCCTGACCCTGCTCAATTCTTAATTGGGTTGAGGTGATCAGCCCTTTAGCCTGTTACTCAAAGAGGAAAAGGAAAACACTCTTTGGGAAAAAATAACATCAACCTAAGTGTCTATAACTCTTTTAAACATAATATCTAGTATACAATAAAATATTACTACACACTTGAACTGTCAGGAGAATGTGAGAGATAATCAAGAGAAAAAGCTATTAATAGAAGCAGACTCACAGATAAAGCCAGATGTTGGAGAAGGCCAACCAATAACTTAGGGCTTCCCTGGTGGCGCAGTGGTTGAGAGTCCGCCTGCCGACGCAGGGGACGCAGGTTCGTGCCCTGGTCTGGGAAGATCTCATGTGCCGCAGAGCGGCTGGGCCCCTGAGCCATGGCTGCTGAGCCTGCGTGTCCAGAGCCTGTGCTCTGCAACGGGAGAGGCCACAACAGTGAGAGGCCCGCGTACCACAAAAAAATAAATAAATAAAAAATAACTTAAGTATTACAAATAAGTCAAAGAGTATAGAAGATGGAGAATATAGATAAAAAGAGAAAAATAAAACATTCAACATAGATTTTTGATCTATAAAAAGTCAATATTCTAGAATTTAAAAAAATACTTGAAACTAAGAATTCATTGGATGGATTAAACAACATCCAATTGGGTAGTAAATAGCAGAAGGCTGCCTTTTAGTTTCCTATTAGTAAACTCAAAACAGGTCAACAGAAAATATACAACTAAAACTTGGAGGTAAAAAAGATGAAAGAACCATGAACAGAACACAAGAAATATTTGGGACAGAGGTTTAAGTTTTTGTGTTTTTTTTTTTTACCATCTTTATTGGAATATAATTGCTTTACAATGGAGTGTTAGTTTCTGCTTTATAACAAAGTGAATCAGTTATACATATACATATGTCCCCATATCTCTTCTCTTTTGTGTCTACCTCCCTCCCACCCTCCCTATCCCACTCTTCTAGGTGGTCACAAAGCACCGAGCTGATCTCCCTGTGTTATGCAGCTGCTTCCCACTAGCTATCTATTTTACATTTGGTAGTGTATATATGTCCATGCTGCTCTCTCACTTTGCCCCAGCTTACCCTTCTCCCTCCCCGTATTCTCAAGTCCATTCTCTAGTAGGTCTGTGTCTTTATTCCCGTCTTGCCCCTAGGTTCTTCATGACCAATTTTTTTTCTTTTTTTTTAGATTCCATATATATGTGTTAGCATATGGCATTTGTTTTTCTCCTTCTGACTTACTTCACTGTTTATGACAGACTGTAGGTCCATCCACCTCACTACAAATAACTCAAATTCATTTCTTTTTATGGCTCAGTAATATTGCATTGCATATATGTGCGACATCTTCTTTATCCATCAACTGTTGATGGACACTTAGGGTGCTTCCATGTCCTGGCTATTGTAAATAGAGCTACAATGAACATTTTGATACATGACTGTTTTTGAATTATGGTTTTCTCAGGGTGTATGCCCAGTAGTGAGATTGCTGGGTCGTATGGTAGTTCTATTTTTAGTTTTTTAAGGAAGCTCCATACTGTTCTCCCTAGTAGCTGTATCAGTTTACATTCCCACCAACAGTGCAAGAGGGTTCCCTTTTCTCCACACCCTCTGCAGCATTTATTGTTCGTAGATTTTTGGATGATGGCCATTCTGACAGGTGTGAGATGATATCTCATTGTAGTTTTGACTTGCATTTCTCTAATGATTAATGATTCTTTCATGTGTTTGTTGGCAATCTGTATATCTTCTTTGGAGAAATGTCTATTTAGGTCTTCTGCCCATTTTTGGATTGGGTTATTTGTCTTTTTGATATTGAGCTGCATGAGCTGCTTGTAAAATTTGGAGATTAATCCTGTCAGCTGCTTCATTTGAAAATATTTTCTCCCATTGTGAGGGTTGTCTTTTGGTCTTGTTTATGGTTTCCTTTGCTGTGCAAAAGCTTTTACATTTCATTAGGTCCCATTTGTTTATTTTTGTTTTTATTTCCATTTCTCTAGGAGGTGGGTCAAAAAGGATCTTGCTGTGATTTATGTCATAGAGTGTTCTGCCTATGTTTTAGAGGTTTAAGTTTTAACACGCATGTCAGAGACCCAGAAAAATGAGAAAAAAGAGACAAAGGGGTAGAAGCAATATATGAAGAGAAAATAATTTAAAAGTTTCCACAAGTAGTTAAAGACTTCAATCTACACATTCAAGAAGCAAATTCCAAGTAAGATAAAATAAATTGCAATTTGGTTCAAATAATTCCAATGCCGAAAATCAAAGATAAAAGAAAATATTTAAGCAAGAGAGACAAAAATAAAACAAAACAAAACAAAACTATAGTAACTTCACAATGAGAAATATGGAAGCCATAAAACATAGATTAACTTCACACTGCATAATGAGAAAAAAAAGCTTTATCCATCAAGAAATCTTTCAGCAGCACTATTTACAATAGCCAGGACATGGAAGCAACCTAAATGTCTACTGACAATAAATGAATAAAGAAGGTGTGGTACATATATACAATGGAGTATTACTTAGTCATAAAAAAAACAAAATGATGCCATTTGCAGCAACATGAATGGGCCTAGAGATTGTCATCCTGAGTGAAGTAAGTCAGACAGAGAAAGACAAATATCATATGATATCACTTATAGGTGGAATCTAAAAAAAAGGGTACAAATGAACTTATTTATAAAACAGAAATATAGTCACAGATGTAGAAAATAAACTTACGGTTACCAAGGGGGAAAGGGTGACAGGAGGGATAAACTGGGAGCTTGGGATTGACATATATACACTATTATATATAAAATAGATAACTAATAAGAACACACTGTATAGCACAGAGAACTCTACTCAATACTCTGTAATGACCTATATGGGAAAAGAATCTAAAAAAGAGTGTATATATATATATATATACGTATAACTGATTCAATTTGCTGTACAGCAGAAACTAACACAACATTGTAAATCACTTATACTCCAATAAAAATTAATTTTAAAAGAGGAAGATAAAAAATATTTCAAAAATAAATGTAAAATTTAAAGATATTAAAAAAAAAAAAAGCTAAGAGAATTTGTCACCAGCCCATGACACTACAAGAAATAATGAAGGAAATTCTTCAGGATGAAGAAAAATTACCCTAGAGGAAGCACAAAAGTGTATGAAAGAATTAAGAGAATTAGAAAAGATAAATTGATGTGAATATCAACTGTTTAAGCAGTAATAATAATTGTGTTGTGGAGTCTATATACAACACACAGAAGTAAAATACATGAAAACAATAGCTCAGAGGATAGAAAGGGGTAAAAAAGTTAAACTGTTGTAAAGTTCTTGCAATATTTGAGAAGTACTAATAATTAAAGTAGTATATTTAAGTTCAGGATGCATAGTCTGAACTTTAGGGTAACTATTAAAACAATAAGGCAAAATAGCAGTAACCAAAAAAGCTTATGGAAGAGATAAAAAAATATGAAACATTAAAATAATATGAAATAATAACAATCAGTAAAAAATGAAGGACAGAAGGAAACAAAGAACAAATAGAACAGAAAGAAACTGAAAGCCAAGATGGTAGACTTAAACCAAATTATAGCAATAATTACATTGTATGTAAATGAACTTAGCATTCTAAGTAAAAGACAAAGATTGTCAGACTTGCTAAAAAAAAACCCCACAAAAACCAACAACTAATCTGTTTACAAGAGCTACATACTAGGGCTTCCCTGGTGGTGCAGTGGTTAAGAATCTGCCTGCCAATTCTGGGGACACGGGTTTGAGCCCTGATCCGGGAGGATCCCTCATGCCGTAGAGCAACTAAGCCCATGCACCACAACTACTGAGCCTGCGTTCTAGAGCCCACAAGCCACAACTACTGAGCTTGCGCTCTAGAGCCCGCGAGCCACAACTACTGAGCCCACATGCCACAACTACTGAAACCCACGCACCTAGAGCCCATGCTCAGCAACAAGAGAAGCCACTGCAATGAGAAGCCCGCGCACCGCAACAAAGAGTAGCCCCAACTCACCGCCACTAAAGAATGCTGTACACAGAAACAAAGACCCAATGTAGCCAAAAAATAAATAAATAAATAAATAAATAAATAAATAAATAAATAAATAAAATTAATTAAAAAAAAAGCTACATACTAAATATAAAGTCATCAAGAACTTGGCATTAAACACATGGAAAATGTATACCATGTGGAATTTAACCAAAAGAAACTATGTGTGGTTATAATATTACTTTCAGACAAATAAAGCTTTAAGACTAAAGGTGTTACTAAACATAGAAAAGGATATTTCATAATAGTAGAAAAGTTAATTAAACAAACATAACTACTCAAACTTTCTATGCACTTAATAACATAACTTTAAAATTAAAATATATAAAGTAAACGTGGACAGAGCTAAGAGGAGAAATAGGCAAAGACGCAATCGCAGTTGGAAATTTTAGCACACCTCAATTAGTAAGTGATAAAAAAAAAGCAGACAAGAAACTAAGATATAGAATCAATGTTTGTAAAACATATCCAACTGGTACAGAATACAAATTCTTTTTAAGTGGATTTAGAACATTTACCAAAATAGACCCTTGCCTGGGCCAAAAGCAATACATTGCAAAAGATTGAAATTATGGAGTGTATGTTCTCTTTCCATAATAAAATTTAACTAGAAATCAATAACAGAGAGATAACTAGACTATTACCAAATGTTCAGAAAATAAGCAGCATACTTCTTAATAGCTCATTGGTCAAAGAAGAAGTCGTAATGTAAATTAGAGAATATTTTGAAACTGAAGATAAAGAGAAAAATGACATAAATTCATTTAAAATTACTTTATAAGCAGGGTCTTTGTAGTTAAAGATTTTTCAGAAGTACAATTAAGTTGAAAAAGCCTGTGGTCAGATGGCATACTCATTTGCTAGCGCTGCCGTAAAAAAGTATCACAGATGGGGTGAGTTATTAAACAACAGAAATTTATGTCCTCATAATTCTGGAATCTAGAAGTCCAAGATTAAGGTGCTGGCAGACTTGGTTTCTTCTGAGGCTTCTCTCCTTGCCTTGCAGATAACCCTTTATGGCTCTGCCCTTACATGGTCTTTCCCTTGTGTAAGTACATCCCTGTGTCTCTTCCTTTTCTTAGAAGGACATCAGTCATGTTGGATCAGGGACCAACCATATGACCTCAATTAACCTTAAATACCTCTTTAAAAGCTCTATCTTCAGGTACAGTCACATACTGAGGTACTGTGTGTAAGGACTTCAACAAAAGTATTTGGCGGGATAAATGGGGAGATATAATTCAGTCCATAACAGATAGAAAGGTCCTGGCTTGTCCCCTCCACATCATTAAGGATGGGACAAAGAGAAAAGGTAATGCTGAAGAACAAAAGAATACTTGGAAAAACAGAAGTTCGGGGAAACAAAAAACCTTAAAACATAGCAAATTGTCTGCAGTTAAAAGCCCACAAAAAGTAGCAATGGTAATATTACTAACCTGTAACATTTGTTCTATGCGTATTTTTCAGATTTTATTGATGATTAAATAAGGTAATCAAGTAAGACTTGAGCATAATTCAGAGCATAAAACAAGCATTCAATAAATGTTACATACTGTTATTATTTCTGAGCTGTTTTTGCTTCTGGAAGGAGGAGGCAGGCAGTGGCTCAGGAGCTGAATTTTGTTTAAAATTATTAAAATTATATGGTGCTATTTTATTGTTTGTTTCAAGAATTATAATGGCAAATGGAGGTTAGAAGGAGTCTGCTGAATATGTAAGAGACAGTATTGGTTGTTATGGTGAATCAAGCCTTGGAAGAAGCAGAACATGTTTCATTTTATTTTGATGCTTATCCCAATGTCTATGAAAGTCTTCTCTCAGTTGGAAAAGAATACAAGTAAGCTATAAAAAATTGATTTCTCACCAACAGGACATTTGCAGTTATGGTGGAAATATGTGTAAGCAAGAAGAGAAAAAATAGTTTTCAGTTCTGTTTAGTTGAGAGTAAAAGGAGACAATAAAATTGTACCATGGACGATCTTCTCGATAGGGCCCTCCAAGGTCTCTGCTACCCTTCCATTCCAAGGGAACACCTGTGATACCAATACTCATAAGAACTGCCCTCTGCTGAACACCTACTATATGCCATACACTGTAAATCTATTTTTTCTCCCAAAACCCACTAAAATAGGAAACTGAGTCTCAGAGGGGTTATATGACTTGCGCAAGTTCACAGAGCTACAAATGGATGAACTGAAATACAAATCTAAGTTTGTGGAATTGAAATCTCATTCTCTTTCTGCTAAAGATGTGTTTGTTTATCCAGTGGTTATTGGGTAAAGTAAAGCAACAGGACTTAAGGAAATGACTGAGTACAGACTTGGAGGCTCACAGCCTGTCTTCTTTAAGGAACTCTCAGAACTGGCACTTTGTCCTCCACAGAGGAAGCCAGCTGGGTACCCCACCCATGACCCTCTCATCCATGCATCCTCCCTTGCCATCCCCTGTGCCATTCCCTCTATTCAAATCTCTACTTCCTTTTACCGGACTTTAGTAACCACCTCCTAACTAATGTCCTTATCTTCAGTCAGCCCCCAGTCCAAGTTCTCCTCTATATACACTGCTTGTCAGACTTAGGTTCTCTCAAGCACAGCTTGGAATGTGTCGCTTCTTTGCTAAAACAGCAGCTACAACAAAGTCATTCCCCTGTGTCACATTCAGAACAAAATCTCAATTAGCCCCAAGTTGTTTTTCCTATCTTCTCTTCCACTCTGTGCCCACACTTACTGGTGTCCAGACATGCTGAGTTTACTACTCTATATTATTGAAGTACATCCTCCAATTCCTCACTTCCCTACCTTGGTTCATGCTACTCTGTTTACTGTCCTCCCATGCAAGTATATCCCCATCTATAAAAATTCCTCTCTATACTTTGAGGCCAACATCAACGCAGCTCTGCTATGAAATCTTTCTAGACACCCAGAGTCACATGTCTCCCAGAGTACCATCTGCCTTCACTGTCACAGCTGAAATGGCTGCCTTATTGGTCCCAGAGGATAAGCAGTTTGAAGATAGTGATCATGGTCTATTTTTCTTTTTTTGTCTCCACTGCTTGACAAATAGTCTCTCCTCAGTAAGTGTTTGCTTTGTTTGAAGAGATAACGCTGTGATACATGTACTGATACTCCACAGTCATACTGACTGTTTACTGGCTGTTTATTATAGAATTTGGGCAGAAAGGGAGATAAAGTGGCTTGGTTTTAAAATCCTATTTGGTCTAATTTTGCGTAACTTCAGAACTCTGTGTATCTTCAGAGTCAGAATTCTTTTTCCTGTTGAAGGAATATCTAAACAATTTAATCAGAAAGGTTGTATTTGGACATCAAAGTGAAAATTACAGACTCATTCTTCCTCTCTAATAGAAAACTAAAAAGAACAACAAAAAATCATGGCTGAACAGGCAAACGTGGGAAACACAGAATGTTACAACTCCCATTTATTTCCCCCATAAGGAAACTGAGCCACATGAAATGACTGACCTAAAAATCACTCTTTTATCAAATACTTGAATTTTATAGTCTGCGTAGAGTGTACGAACAAGACTAAATCTTGGCCTGGTACCCAAGTCTCCACTTGTCAACACTTTGTCCATACTTACTTTTTTGTTGTGGTTGAGAGAAATGGCTCTGAAGTCAGGGAAAACAGGTTTTCACTACTGACTGGTGATGACCTTGGATGAATTAATTAATTAGTCTAAGGCTCATTTTCTCCTTTGTAAAAACAGGAAAATATCAGCATCCACCTCATAGAGATGTGAGGATAAAGTTGGATGATGCTTATAAAGGGCTCAGCTCAGAGCCAGGCATACAATGGAGTACTCAGTGAACGTTAACTGCCACCACCACCATTAGCATTATATTTTTATTGTCAGTATCACTGCACCATGGTTCCTTATCATTTCCTTTTGTGAGGTCTTGGGCATACTTCCTCTTAACAATGAATGCAATGTAGGAAGATGCTGCTAGTATTTTCCTAATTTCTGTGATGATCAGAATTACCTTCTATGCTGTGAAAACAGGCCATCAGGTCTTCCAACCCTGATCCTTATACTGGAAATTCTGGTGCAGTAGATCTGGATTGGGGACCAGGAACTTGTTTTTAAAAAGTGCCCTATGGCTGCTTAGAGAGGTTTGCCTGTCAAAAGCCTATCTGATCATCCTTTTGACAAGTCCATGATCAAATCTGATGGAGGAAAAGAAAGGCAAACAGAGTAGGTACTGCTTTTGAAAGAAGTGTGAATGGGTGTATCCCCACTGCAAAATCACATACAGAAGGGTCCTGACATGCCAGACACTCTTCAGGACAGAAGCTCTTAGAATGCCTCCAACAACTGTATGAGGTTGATGTTCTTATCTCATTTTATAGACAAGGAAACAAACATAAAATACTTGGTAAGTCATTTGCCTAACAAGATCATACAGTCAATAAGTCAGTAAATGTCAGAGTTAGCATCTGAACTTATATATTTACTGTTATGAACCTCTTTCTAGCATTCCTTCAACTTCTCTGAAAGGTAATGAAAATGTGGGGATGAAGAGCTATGAGATGAAATACTTTTTAAAGCAGGGGGTATATATTAGATATGACTAGATCCTCTGTGCCTAATGATATCTTGCTCATAGTAGGTGCTCAATAAACATTTAGTGGATGAATAAACTTGGCTCTTTACACATTGAAGCAATGATACATTGTAGCTTTTTAAAGAAAAATTACAAAATGAGTGATATTTGTTGTGGGTGCTCTCATGTTTTCCTTTTGCTCTCCTTCTATTCTAAATGTACAATGTCCTTGGATTTGTCCTACTCAGAACCTGACTCTTCAAAGAGGTGGACCCATGTTTTCAAGCTCTTCTGTAAATTATATTGGTTTGAGAAATGCTTTTCACACATAAATTTGTTTTTTTAACTAGAAGGTTTTTGACCAAAACAACAATTAAAAAAAATAAATCAGGGAGGGTATGTTCAACAGGTGAAGTACAGGAGATATTTTTAGGTGGTGGCAATATTCTGTATGATACTGTAATCATGGATGCATAACACTATGAATTTGTTTAAGTACATAAAACTTTACAGCACAAAGAATAAACCTCAATATATGCAAATTTTAAAAATTTAGAAGGTTGGAGGAATCTCAAGATGGAATATAGACTATGACAAAATAATTTAACTGTGTTAGAAATACATGAAATAGCCTTCCTTAAGGGGGTAGAAGGAAATGGTCTTGACCTAACTAACTTTGGGGATGGGTAGGGTATACAAGACTAAACGTAAAAGAAACAGCACATAAGCACCATACTCTAGCTGATAAGGTTGTTTCCCATGGAAGCATGGTTTAACAATTTTGAAACCACTTTATATATATACTGAAACTGAACAATTAAATAAATGGATGGTCAGTGGTAGGAGCCAGGTTTCTCACTGTTGGAGTTGGAGGTTACAAAACAAACAAACAAAATAAGAAGGCTAGAGTGATACATGTGGTAATGGATTAGAGTTGGAGACATAAGTATAAACTCATATTTAGCTTAATATAGGTAGGTACTAATGGTTGCATATAGAAATACCTGTAGATATGTGTACATACATATATGGGTTAGTATACACACATATTTTCCTGTTCAGTCAGTTGAGAGGGCCTACAAGCAAGCACACACCCATAGAAACCAGCAAAAATACTGCCCAGATACTGGTTTCTAACACTATTCTCCATATAGATCAATGGAACAGGATGGAAAGCCCAGAAATAAACCCATGCACCTATGGTCAATTAATCTATGACAAAGGAGACAAGAATATACAATGGAGAAAAGACAGTCTCGTCAATAAATGAGGCTGGAAAACTGGACTGCTACATGTAAAAGAACGAAATTAAAACATTCTTTAATACCATACACAAAAAATAAACTCAAAATGGATTAAAGACCTAAATATAAGACTGGATACTGTAAAACTCTTAGAGGAAAACATAGGTAGAACACTCTTTGACGTAAATTGCAGCAATATCCTTTTCAATCCATCTCTTAGAGTAATGGAAATAAAAACAAAAATAAACAAATGGCACCTAATTAATCAAAAGCTTTTGCACAGCAAAAGAAACCATAAACAAAACAAAAAGACAACACACAGAATGGGAGAAAATATTTGCAAATGATGAAACCAACAAAGGATTAATCTCCAAAATTTATGAAAAGCTCATGAAGCTCAATATCAAAAAAACAAACAACCCAATCCAAAAATGGGCAGAAGACCTAAACAGACATTTCTCCAAAGAAGACATGCATGTGGCCCAAGAGGCACATAAAAAAGATGCTCAACATCACTAATTATTAGAGAAATGCAAATCAAAACTACAATGAGATATCACCTCACACCAGTCAGACTGGCCATCATCAAAAAATCTACAAACAATAAATGCTGGAGAGGGTGTGGAGAAAAGGGAACCCACTTGCACTGTTGGTGGGAATGTAAATTGATACAGCCGCTATGGAGAACAGTATGGAGGTTCCTTAAAAAACTAAAAATAGAGCTACCATATTGATCCTGCAAACCCACTCCTGGGTATATATCTGGAGAAAATCATGGTTTGAAAGGGTACGTACACCCCAATATTCATTGCAGCACTGTTTACAATAGCCAAGACATGGAAGCAACCTAAATGTCCATTGACAGATGAATGGATAAAGAAGATGTGGTATATATTTACAATGGAATATTACTCATCCATAAAAAGAATGAAGTAATGCTATTTGTAGCAACATGGATGGACATGGAGATTATCATACTAAGTGAAGGAAGTCAGACAGAGACAGACAGACATCATACGAGGACTTCCCTAGCAGTGCAGTGGTTAAGAATCTGCCTGCCATTGCAGGGGACACGGGTTTGACCCCTAGTCCGTGAAGATCCCACATGCCACGGAGCAACTAAGTCCGTGCGCCACAACTACTGAGTCTGCGTGCCACAACTGCTGAAGCCTGCATGCCTAGAACCTATGCTCCACAGCAAGAGAAGCCAGCACAATGAGAAGCCCGCACACCACAATGAAGAGTAGCCCCCGCTCGCCGCAACTAGAGAAAGCTTACGTGCAGCAACGCAGCCAAAAATAAATTTAAAAAAAAAATCATATGATATTGCTTATAAGCTAAATCTAAAAAAAAAAAAAAAAAGATACAAATGAATTTATTTACAAAACAGAAACAGAATCACAGACTTAGAAAACAAACTTATGGTTACCAAAGGGGAAAGTTGGAGGGGAGGGATAAATTGGGAGTTTGGGATCAACATATATACACTGCTGTATTTAAAACAGATAACCAACAAGGGTGTACTGCATAGCACAGGGAACTCTACTCAATATTCTGTAATTACATAAATGGGAAAAGAATTTGAAAAAGCATAGATATATGTATAACTGAATCACTTTGCTATACACCTGAAACTAAGACAACATTGTACATCAACCACACTCCAGTATTAAAAAAAAAAATAAAGGAAATGGAGCTCCTTGTGGAAATGGCTGATTTCAGAATTGGGGTGGGAAATGTATAAGCTGGGCCTAGAGCATCCTGTAATGCCAGAAAGTTAGACATTTGCACTCCCCTCACCACCTCAACACACACACACCAGAGAAGATCCCCACAATGATGAAATTATGTTAAGGGACAGAGGAACCAGTTGAAAGAACCCCTAATAGCCAAACCTGGAACAATCTGAACAAAATAAATAAATTAGCATTAGATTATAATGCAAAGTATAAAATAAATATCCATGAATCAATACAGATGTAAGTAAATAATGATATAACTAATAAATAAATAATTGCTTAAATAAATAAATGGAGGAAAAGAGACAAATCATCTGGACAAAGGATTTCAAAGAATTTATTTGGATACTCTTCCTCAAAGAGATGGGAAAACACTCTATATACCTTAGTGACTGTCTAATGGCTGCTCATAGTGACTTCCTCCCAAAGATATAGTACAGAAAGGGAGAAAAAAAGATTAACTTAATAGAGGAGAAAACTGACAAACATTACCTTAGTTAGGTGATCAAGATCAGTACCAACAATGATAATAATGTTGATAGTATGTACTCTGATATGATGTAGTAAGAATGACACTTAACCTCTGTGATCTCTCTCCCTAAATACCATAACCCCTGTCTATTCATGAGAAAAACATCAGAAAAATCCCAATTAAAAGACGTTCTACAAAATATTTGATCACTATTCCTCAAAACCATCAAGGTCATCAATAAAAAGGAAGCTGTCATAGCCAATAAGAGCCTAAGGAGACATGATGACTAAATGTAACATGATATCCTTGATGGAATTCTGGAAAAGAAAAAGAAAATTAGGTAAAAGCTAAGGAGATATGAATAAGGTATAGACTTTAGTTAATAATAATATATCAATATTGGTTCATCAATCATGACAGACATACTGTACTAATTAATCTAAGATGTTTATAACAGGGGAAATTGGGTGTGGAGTATATGGACCCTCTCTAAACTATCTTTGCAAGTCTTCCATAAACCTAAAGGTATTGAAAAATTAAAAGTTTATTTAAACTATGATGGAGAAAGCATTCCTAACTGAAGTGAAATTTGTTTTATAATGCTCTTACTTTAGAAGCATCTGTTGGCATATTTGGATTTAAATGTTCAGATGTACATTTGGTGCCAAGAAAATGCTTCCAGAATAATGGCCCCTGAACCAAATGTCAACCTGGGTAAAACAGCTTTGTGGTTTGCAGTTTAATGGCTGGAGCCAGCTCATGTAGTTGGTGACCAAACCCCCCTCCTATTTGTCTTGTCCAATCACAGCAGCAAGAGCTTGCCAACACTAGGGACTGTTTTCTTTAAAACCAAAAAAGGGGGCTTCCCTGGTGGCACAGTGGTTAAGAATCCACCTGCCAATGCAGGGGATACGGGTTCAAGCCCTGGTCCAGGAAGATCCCACATGCCATGCAGAACAGCTAAGCCTGTGTGCCACAACTACTGAGCCTGTGTGCTACAACTACTGAAGCCCACGTGCCTAGAGCGCATGCTCTGCAACAAGAGAAGCCATGGCAGTGAGAAGCCCATGCACTGTAACGAAGACTAGCCCCTGCTCACCGCCACTAGAGAAAGCCTGCGTGCAGCAACAAAGACCCATTGCAGACAAAAATAAGTAAATAAAATAAATAAATTTATAAAACAAACAAAAAAAAAGAAAACTGAAAAAGGTATGGGGGAAGATGACAGCATGGGAAGATGCAGAGTTCATGTCCCCCCCCACAACTAGGGCACCCGCTGGACGCTGGTAGGGACCTCGATGTCCAGGGAGACAGGAGGAACCCCCAAGTGAACTGCCAGGGGTTGGGCCAAAACTCCTATGGTGAGAGCTCTGAGTCAAAACCACTGGACTAACAGAGAACCTCAGACCCCAGGGAATATTCATCGAAGTGAGGTCACCTGGAGGTCCTCATCTCGGCACCAAGACTCAGCTCTACCCAACAGCCTACAAGCTCCAGTGTTGGAAGCCTGAGGTCAAACAACCAGTAAAACAGGAACACAATTCCACCAATCAAAAAAAAAAAAAAAAAAGAGATGGCAAAAACATATGTCACAGATGAAGGAGCAAGGTAAAAACCTACAAGACCAAATAAATGAAGAGGAAATAGGCAATCTACCTGAAAAAGAGTAATGATAGTAAATATGATCCAGAATCTCAGAAATAGCTTGGAGGCATAGATTGAGAAAATACAAGAAATGTTTAACAAAGACCTAGAAGAACTAAAGATCAAACAAACAGAGATGAACAACACAATAACTGAAATGAAAAATACACTAGAAGGAATCAATAACAGAATAACTGAGGCAGAAAAATGAATAAGTGAGCTGGAAGATAGAATGGTGGAAATAGCAGCCGAGGAGCAGAATAAAGATAAAAGAAAGAAAAGCATTGAAGACAATCTCAGAAACCTCTGGGACAACACTAAATGCATCAACATTCGAATTATAGGGGTCCCAGAAGAAGAAGAGAAAAAGAAAGGGTCTGAGAAAATAGTTGAAGAGATTAACATGGGAAAGGAAATAATCACCCAAGCCCAGGAAGTGCAGAAAGTCCCATACAGGATAAACCTTAGGAGAAACACACCAAGACACATATTAAACAAACTAACAAAAATTAAATTCAAAAAAAAAATATTAAAAGCAGTAAGGGAAAAACAAAAAATAACATACAAAGGAATCCCTATAATGCTATAAGCTGATTTTTCGGCAGAAACTCTGCAGGCCAGAAGGGAGTGGCAGGATATACTTAAAGTGATGAAAGAGAAGAACCTACAACCAAGATTACTCTACCCAGAAAGAATCTCACTCAGATTCAATGGAGAAATCAAACCTTTTCAGACAAGAAAAAGCTAAGAGAATTCAGCACCACCAAACCAGCTTTAAAACAAATGCTAAAGAAACTTCTCTAGGTGGGAAACACAACAGAAGAAAAAGACCCACATAAAGAAAGCCAAAACAATTAAGAAAATAGCAATAGGAACAAACATATTGATAATAACCTTGAATGTAAATGGATTAAATGCAACCAAAAGAGACAGACTGACTGAATGCATACAAAAACAAGCTGCATATATATGCTGTCTACAAGAGATCCACTTCAGACCTAGGGACACATACAGACTGAAAGTGAGGGGATGGAAAAAGACATTCAATGAAAATGGAAATGAAAAGAAAGCTGGAGTAGCAATCCTTGTATCAGATAAAATAAATTTTAAAATAAAGACTGCTACAAAAGATAAGGAAGACACTACATAATGATCAAGGGATCAATCCAAGAAGGAGATATAACAATTATAAATGTTTATGAACCCCACATAGGAGCACCTCAATACATTAGGCAAATGCTAACAACCATGAAAAGGGAAATTGACAGCAACACAAAAATAGTAAGGGACTTTCACAGCGCACTTACACCAATGGACAGATCATCCAAACAGAAAATAAATAAGGAAACACAAGCCTTAAATGACACAATAGACTGGGTAGATTTAATTGATATTTATAGAACATTCCACCTGAAAGCGGCAGAATACCCTTTCTTCTCAAGTGCACACGGGATATTCTCCAGGATAGATCACATCTTGGGTCACAAATCAATCCTTGGAAAATTTAAGAAAACTGAAATCATATCAAGCATCTTTTCTGACCACAACGCTATGAGACTGGAAATCCATCACAGGAAAAAAAACTATAAAAAACACAAATACAAATACATGGAGGTTAAACAGTTTGCTACTAAATAATGAAGGGATCACTGAAGAAATCAGAGAAGAAATTAAAAAATACATAAAAACAAATGACAATGAAAACACGATGACCCAAAACCTATAGGGATGCAGTAAAAGCAGTACTAAGAGGGAAGTTTATAGCAATTCAATCTCAAGAAACAAGAAAAATCTTAAATAAACAATTTAACCCTACACCTAAAGCAACTAGAGAAAGAAGAACAAACAAAACCCAAAGTCAGTAGAAGGAAAGAAATCATAAATATCAGAGCAGAAATAAATGAAATAGAAATGAAGAAAACAATAGCAAAGATCAATAAAACTAAAAGCTTGTTCTTTGAGGAGGTAAACAAAATTGATAAACCTTTAGTCAGACTCATCAAGAGAAAAAGGGAGAGGATGCAAGTCAAAATTAGAAATGGAAAAAGAGAAATCACAACTGACACTGCAGAGATACAAAGGAATATAAGAGACTACTACAAGTAACTATTTGCCAATAAAATGGACAAACACAAAGAAATGGACAATTCTTGGAAAGGTACAATTTTCCAAGACTGAACCAGGAAGAATTAGAAGATATAAAGAAACCTATTACAAGTAATGAAATTGAAACTGTAATTAAAAATCTTCCAACACACAAAGGTCCAAGACCAGATAGCTTCACAGGCGAATTCTATCAAACATTCACAGAAGAACTGACACCGATCTTTCTCAAACTCTTCCAAATAATTGCAGAGGGAGGAACACCCCTAAATTCATTCTATGAAGCCACCATCACCCTGACACCAAAACCAGAAAAAGATATCAGAAATAAAGAAAATTACAGACCAATATCACCAATGGACATAGATGCAAAATTCCGGAACAAAGTACTAGCAAGCAGAATCCAACATCACATTAAAAGGATCATACACCATGATCAAGTGGGATTTATCCCAGGGATGCAAGGACTCTTCAATATATGCAAATCAATCATTGTGATACACTGCATTAACAAATTAAGGAATAAAAACCATATGATCATCTCAATAGATGCAGAAAATCTTTTTGACAAAATTCAACACCCATTTATGATAAAAACTCTCCAGAAAATGGGCATAGAGGGAACCTACCTCAACATAATAAAGGCCATATATGAGAAACCCACAGCAAGCATCATACTCAATGGTGAAAAACTGAATAGATTTCCACTAAGATCAGGAACAAGACAAGATGTCCACTCTTGCCACTCTTATTCAACATAGTTTTGGAAGTCTTAGCTACAGCAATCAGGGAAGAAAAAGAAATAAAAGGAATGCAAATTGGAAAATAAGAAGTAAAACTGTCACTGTTTGCAGATGACGTGATACTATACATAGAAAACCCTAAAAATGACACCAGAAAACTACTAGAACTAATCAATGAATTTGGTAAAGTTGCAGGATGCAAAACTGATGCACAGAAATCTCTGGCATTCCTATACACCAACAACAAAAAATCAGAAAGAGAAATTAAGGAAGCAATTCCATTTACCATCACAACAAAAAGAATAAAATACCTAGGAAAAAACCTACCTAAGGAGGTGAAAGACTTGTACTCAGAAATCTATAAAACATTGGTGAAAGAAATCAAAGATGGCATAAACAGATGGAGAAATATACCATGTTCTTTGTGAAAATGACTATACTACCCAAAGCAATCTACAGATTCAATGCAATCCCTATCAAATTACCAGTGGCATTCTTCACAGAATTAGAACAAAAAGTTTTACAATTTGTGTGGAAACACAAAAGACCCTGAATAGCCAAAGCAATCTTGTGAAGGAAAAACGGGGCTGGAGGAATCTGGCTCCTCAACTTCAAGCTATACTGCAAAGCTACAGTAATTAAGACAGTATGGTACTGGCACAAGAACAGAAATATAGATCAATGGTTCCAGATAGAAAGCCCAGAGATAAATCCATGCACATATAGTCACCTAATTTACAACAAAGGAGACAAGAACATAAAATGGAGAAAAGACAGCCTCTTCAATAAATGGTGCTGGGAAAACTTGACAGCTACATGTAAAACAATGAAATTAGAACACTTCTTAATACCATACACAAAAATATACTCCAAATGGATTACAGACCTAAATGTAAGACCAGACACTATAAAAGTCTTAGAGGAAAACATAGGAAAAACACTCTTACATAAACCACAACAAGATCTTATTGACCAACCTCCTAGAGTTATGAAAATAAAAACAAAAACAAAGAAATGGGACCTAATTAAACTTAAAAGCTTTTGCACAGCAAAGGAAACCATAAACAAGATGAAAAGACAGCCCTCATAATGGGAGAAAATATTTGCAAATGAAACAATGGACAAAGGATTAATCTCCAAAATATACAAAAATCTCATGGGGATTAATATCATAAAAACAAACAACCCAATTAAAAAATGTGCAGAAGACCTAAACAGACATTTCACCAAAGAAGACATACAGATGGCCAAGAGACACATGAAAAGATGCTCAATCTCACTAATTATTAGAGAAATTCAAATCAAAACTACAATGAGGTATCACCTCACACCAGTCAGAATGGCCATTATCAAAAAATCTAGAAACAATAAATGCTGGAAAGTGTGTGGTGAAAAGGGAACCCTCCTGCACTGTTGGTATGAATGTAAATTAATACAACCACTACGGAGAACAATATTGAAGTTCCTTTAAAACCTAAAAATAGAACTACCATATGAGCCAGCAATCCCACTGCTGGGCATATACTCTGAGAAAACAATAATTCAAAAAGAGACATGTACCACAATGTTCATTGCAGCACTGTTTACAATAGCCCAGACATGGAAGCAACCTACATGCTCATCAACAGATGAATAAAGAAGATGTGGCACATATATACAATGGAATATTACTCAGCCATAAAAAGAAACAAAATTGAGTTATTTGTAGTGAGGTGGATGGACCTAGAGTCTGTCATACAGAGTGAAGTAAGTCAGAAAGAGAAAAACAAATACCATATGCTAATGTATATATATAGAATTTAAAAAAAAAAATGGTACTGATGAACCTAGTGGCAGGGCAAGAATAAAGATGTAGACATAGAGAATTGACTTGAGGACACAGTGGGGGTAGGGGAAGCTGAGGCGAAGTACGAGTAGCTGCGACATATACACACTACCAAATGTAAAATATATAGCTATTGGGAAGCCGCAGCATAGCACAGGGAGATGAGCTCGGTGCTATGCGACGACCTAGAGGGGTGGGATAGGGAGGATGGAAGGGAGATGCAAGAGGGAGGGGATATGGGGACATATGTATGCATATGGCTGATTCACTTTGTTGTACAACAGAAACTAACACAGCATTGTGAAGCAATTACACTCCAATAAAGATGTATAAAAAAGGGGGGGATATTGTATAGTATGTGTCTCAGTTGTTTATGTTTTAAAAGCTTTAACTTTTTCACTGAGGAGAGGGGAAAAACACTTTGGAATAGTGAGTTGTTTTGTATATTTTTGCACCTAGTATATCAGCTTTTCCCTATATTTTACTGTATTATCAGAGTTTGTATTTACTGGAAAGGAAACATACCAGCTGTGTATTTAGAGATCTGATTTAGCGTCCTTTTCATATGAAGTGCATTGTAAAAGTCCCCATTAATCCTCTGGCTTGTGAATTTTTGCATATATATAAAAACACCTATCCTGTTTCTAAAGTTTAACCTTGAAATGACTCTGTTTTGATAAATACTAGTGTTTAAACACATGTAATACTTCAGTATATTATTGAAAGAATGAGACTTGGACCTTCAATATAAGAAGTAAATATTTAATACAGGATTATGGGGAAACATGTCTTTGAAATTAATATATTGATTGAGACAGTTAGTAATTATAACCTATCAGCAAATTAGTGTATTAACGTGCATTTAAACAAGTAAATTACACGCTTGAAAATAACTAAATACTTATTTGGCTTGTCAGGATTATTCAAATGATTTAAAATTGGTGTTTCCACCCATAAATGTAGACACTCTATTAGTATCTATACTAAAACTAATTTCTAAACTAACACTAATTAGTATCTACACTAACACTAATTTCAGACATTCTGTTAAAGTATCTTTCTATTTTACTTTAAATGGAGGGGTTGGGTGAGAAAATATGATGCAAAAATTATAAAACTAATTTACATGTCAAAATTCTACTCATCCTTAAAATCTAACCTACTAGCTACCTGTCCTTGAAGGTATTATATTTTTCCAGATATATGTAGTGTCTCCCTCTTCAGAAACCCTGTAACTTCTCAGATAAACTGATTACAAGCACGCAAAAAAGACATGTCTAGCTAATCTCAAGGAAAGAGATTTTAGAAAAAGCTAATTCAAAGATTTCTCTCTTAATGGTCACATGCAGGAAATAATGTAAAGGAAAGTCCAGCTAAAGATGATTGGGAGAGAGTCACAAAGCTGAATGCAGGACATTGTTGTATGTTTCAAGATCTGGTTTGAGGCTGCTGGCAATACAGAGCGGGTGGACAGCTTTCACTTGTCTTAGGGAATTATTAATCTCATTAAAAGCTATCAGATAATTAATTGTTCAGGTATTTTATCAGGTATTTTAGCTACTGTCTAGGAGAGGTTATCAATTACATTATGCAAAAATGTTCTGTGCCACATGAGGTTTAAGAAAATTTTCTTTTTCTGTACCAAATGACTCATCTCAGACCAGGTACTTGGTGGCACCCTGCATAACACAGGAAGCAGAGGAATAAACATGGAAGGTCTTTCTACAATATAATTTTACTAGAAGAATTTTTAGAGGGAACAACATTTCTTTTTCTCTCTTAACGGGATTTGCCACAGATATGTATAAGTAAATCACCAACATTTCTCTTTCCTCCACTGACCTATATTATGCTTTACCCTTAGGTTCCATGCAAGCCCAAGGAACACAACACTTATATACATGAGAAAAAGAGGATTTTAAACCTTCAGACTTTCACAAACATTGTGCTGTTTGTGCTATGTTAAATCAAAGTGAGGGAATGAAGGAGCTCATAATCCCAATCATAAAACTGCATATCAATAACACTAGCTGGCTGCAATACATGAGCAAAGACTGCTGTTTTAGAAAAGTTCCTTTGTCATCTTAGAAATTCGGGTTTGCTTTTTTTTTACCCTAGTACTAACTACAAATACAAAAAGCACAGGCTTCCACAAACCAATTCAACTTCCTGTATTGAAGTGTTTAATTCACAAAAAAGGGGCTATACTCGATTTCAATTCACATGTGACAAAAGAACCCCTACATTTCTGAGTATTGAGATTTTCATTTTCTTCTTCCTTTGTCTAAAATGAAGACAATTTCACTTGTAACAAGAAACACAAATTGTTGAAGAAGACAAGGTGTTTGAAGCACATGCTAACAACAAGTGAAATTATGCACGATAGTGAAGGAAATTCAGAATAATCTCAAGTCACTAATGCTTTTAATAAAAACAATATCAATGTTGAAGATTTCACAATGAACTTAATAGTGAAAAAGATGATAACAATCGCAACTACAATTAGAACTCCATACACTCCACTCTTAGTCACTGACAGAGTGAGCAGACAAAAAGTCAGAAAGGATAGTGAGGATTTAAGAGCAAAAATAAGTTTGTGCAATGGATAACTGTGCCAAAAAACCTGAAAACACATATTCTTTTTTGAGCACATATTGAACATTTAAAATAAATGTATACTAGGGCATAAAGTAAGTCTCAATAAATTTCAAATCTGAATGTATCGTTCAGATCACATTCTTTGAACAAAATTTAATTTATTAAGAAAACAGTAATAACTACAATGAGATATCATCTCACACTGGTCAGAATGGCCATCATCAAAAAATCTAAAAACAGTAAATGCGGGAGAGGGTGTGGAGAAAAGGGAACACTCTTGCACTGCTGGTGGGAATGTGAATTGATACAGCCACTATGGAGAACAGTATGGAGGTTCCTTAAAAAATTACAAATAGAACTACCATATGAGCCAGCAATCCCACTACTGGGCATATACCCTGAGAAAACCATAATTCAAAAAGAGTCATGTACCAAAATGTTCATTGCAGCTCTATTTACTAAAGCCAGGAGATGGAAACAACCTAAGTGTCCATCATTGGATGAATGGATAAAGAAGATGTGGCACATATATACAATGGAATATTACTCAGCCATAAAAAGAAACAAAATTGAGTTATTTGTAGTGAGGTGGATGGACCTAGAGTCTGTCATACAGAGTGAAGTAAGTCAGAAAGAGAAAGAAAAATACCGTATGCTAACACATATATATGGATTTAAGAAAAAAAATGTCATGAAGAACCTAGGGGTAAGACAGGAATAGACACAGACCTACTAGAGAATGGACTTGAGGATATGGGGAAGGGGAAGCTGTGACAAAGTGAGAGAGTGGCATGGACATATATACACTACCAAATGTAAAAGAGATAGCTAGTGGGAAGCAGCCGCATAGCACAGGGAGATCAGCTCAATGCTTTGTGACCACCTGGATGGGTGGGATAAGGAGGGTGGGAGGGAGGGAGATGCAAGAGGGAAGAGATATGGGAACATACGTATATGTATAACTGATTCACTTTGTTATAAAGCAGAAACTAACACACCATTGTAAAGCAATTATACTCCAATAAAGATGTAAAAAGAAAAAAAAGATTGGAAATTAAAAGCAAAATACACACATCTCAACAATGGATGTGTGACCTAAGAAATCCTAAAGGAAAATATATTCATAATTTGACTATAATGAAATTACTACCTATTAAAACCTGCAGTGTTCAGGTAATTAAAGTTTAATTTGTACATTTGAATTTTAACTTCTGAAAAGAAGAAAAGCCAAACATCAATAAGTTAAAATCTTACTGAAAATATTCGACAAAGAATAAAGAATAAACAGAAAAAAATTTGATATCGACATCAGTAACAAACGTAGAGCAGAATCTAGTGAAATAGAAAGACACAATAGAAATAACCTACAAAGCTAAAGTTTGGTTGTTTGTAAAAATTAATAAAATTCACAAACTTCTGTAGACAAGTTCTAACAATTATACAAGAAACAGATGACCCCAGTCTCACATAAGTAACTCCAGATAATGGAAACAGAAGGATTATGACTCTGGTTTCATTTACATAAGGCTAGTATAATTCTGATACCAAAAGCTGATGAAAAGTAAGAGAGAGAAAACTTACATTCTGGTTTTGCTTATGAACATCAATGCAAAAGTCCTAAACTAAATATTAGTAAATGAAATCCAGCACAGAACAAAAAAGACCATAAAATGTTTTTATTTGTTTGTTTGTTTGTTTTAAATTAGGTTCAAGCCAAAGATGCAAGAATGGTTTAAAAACTTTAAACTCACTGATGAAAGAAATTAAAGTTGATACAAACAGATGGAGAGATACACCATGTTCTTGGATTGGAAGAATCAATATTGTGAAAATGACTACACTATACAGAGGAATCTACAGATTCAATGCAATACCTATCAAATTACCAATGGCATTTTTTACGGAACTAGAACAAAAAATCTTAAAATTTGTATGGAGACACAAAAGATGCCAAATAGCCAAAGCAGACTTGAGGGAAAAAAACAGAGGTGGAGGAATCAGACTCCCTGACTTCAGACTATACTACAAAGCTACAGTAATCAAGACAATATGGTACTGGCAAAAACGAGAAACATAGATCAATGGAACAAGCTAGAAAGCCCAGAGATAAACCCATGCACCTATGGTCAACTAATCTATGACAAAGGAGGCAAGGATATACAATGGAGAAAAGACAGTCTCTTCAATAAGTGGTGCTGGGAAAACAGATACATGTAAAAGCATGAAATTAGGACACTCCCTAACACCATACACAAAAATAAACTCAAAATGGATTAGAAACCTAAATGTAAGACTGGACACTATAAAACTCCTAGAGGAAAACATAGGCAGAACACTCTTTCACATAAATCACAGCAAGATCTTTATTGATCCACCTCCTGGAGTAATCGAAATTAAAAAAACATAAACAAGTGGGACCTAATGAAACTTCAAAGCTTTTGCACAGCAAAGGAAGCCATAAACAAGACCAAAAGACAACCCTCAGAATGGGAGAAAATATTTGCAAATGAATCAATGGAAAAAGAATTAATCTCCAAAATATATAAACAGCTCATGCAGCTCAATATTAAAAAAACAAAAAACCCAATCCAAAAATGGGCAGAAGACCTAAATAGACATTTCTCCAAAGAAAACATACAGATGGCCAAGAAGCATATGAAAAGCTGCTCAACATCACTAATTCTTAGAGAAATGCAAATCAACACTACAATGAAGTACCACCTCACACCAGTTAGAATGGGCATCATCAGAAAATCTACAAACAACAAATGCTGAAGAGGGTGTGGAGAAAAGGGAACCCTCTTGCACTGTTGGTGGGAATGTAAATTGATACACCACTATGGAGAACAGTATGGAGGTTCCTTAAAAAACTAAATATAGAACTACCGTATGACCCAGCAATCCCGCTACTGGGCATATATCCAGAGAAAACCACAGTTCAAGAAGACACATGCACCCTAATGTTCATTGCAGCACTATTTACAATAGCCAGGTCATGGAAGCAACCTAAATGCCCATCAACAGACGAAAGGATAAAGAAGTTGTGGTATATATATACAATGGAATATTACTCAGCCATAAGGAACGAAATTGGGTCATTTGTTGAGATGTATGTAGAGACTGTCATACAGAGTGAAGTAAGTCAGAAAGAGGAAAACAAATATCATATATTAATGCATATATGTGGAACCTAGAAAAATGGTACAGATGAACCGGTTTGCAGGGCAGAAATTGAGACACAGATGTAGAGAACAAACGTATGGACACCAAAGGGGTAAGGGGGGGGCGTGGGGGTGGTGGTGTGATGAATTGGGTGATTGGGATTGACATGTATACACTGATGTGTATAAAATTGATGACTAATAAGAACCTGCTGTATAAAAAAAATAAAATTGAAAAAACAAAAACCTTTAAAATCCAATCAATATAATAATTAATCACATTAACATATTAAAGAGACAAAAAATTATCATCTTATAGACAAAGAAAATATGTTCAATGGACTTTCCTGGTGGCACAGTGGTTAAGAATCTACCTGCCAATGCAGGGGACATAGGTTTGAGCCCTGGTCCAGGAAGATCCCACATGCCAGGGAGCAACAAAGCCCATGTGCCACAACTACTGAGCATGTTCTCTAGAGCCCACAAGCCACAACTACTGAGCCACAACTACTGAAGCCTGCATGCCGAGAGCCCATGCTCTGCAACAAGAGAAGCCACCACAATGAGAAGCCCACGCATCACAACAAAGAGTAGCCTCTGCTCGCCACAACTATAGAAAGTCTGTGTACAGCAACAAAGACCCAACGCAACAAAAAATAAAATATAAATAAATTAATTAATTAAAAAAATATTTCAATGAATTCAACTTCCATAGATGAGAAAAACTGCATCAACTAAAAATACAAGAGAACTTTTTTAACTTGATAAGGGATAGCTACAAAGTAAGCAAATATTATTCATAATAATGAGATACCTAAAACTAAGATCAGGAAAAAAGCCTTTTGGCTCTTTTTGCAAAATTTTCTAATCAACATTGTGTTGGTAGCTATTGTATTGGCATCGTATTCGTAAGCAGTAGAAGTAAAGCAGAAAAAAAATGGTATAAATATTGGAAAGGAAGAAAACATTCTGTCATTATATGCAGATGATAAAATTGTCTACATAAAAAACCCCAAAGAATGTGCAGATATATTATTTGAACTAATAAAAGATTTTAAAAGTTGCTGAATTTAAAAAGATTAATGTACAAACTCCATAACATAATCTAAAAATGTATCCCTTACCTGGATATAACAAACTTAAGTTATAAATCTAAAAATATGTGTAAGTCCATGATGGAGAAAAATTTAAAAACTTCATTCAAATACATGAAAGAAAACATAAGTAAATGGAGAGGTATACCATGTTCATGAATTGGAAACTAAATATCATAAAGGCATTGATGCTCCTTACATTGATTTATAGATCCAATGCAATTCTAATCAAAATGCCAACAGCATGTTTTGGGGAACTTGACAAGCTGATTCTGAGATATATGTGTAAGAACAAAAGGCCAAAAGATAGCCAAGATATTTCTGAAGATGAGTAGTTGGGACAACTACACTAGCAGAAATGAAGACTTATAATCAAGCTGTAAGCACTAATCTATGATACTGTAGCAGAGAATGAGAAATGGACTAATCCAACAAAACAAAAAGTCCAGAAATAGTATTGCACATAAGAAAATTTGATTACAGTTCAAAAAACAATGCTGGAATAATTTGTTATCCATAAGGAAAAAGTTAAACCCTCAAATCACATCATACAGGAAAAAAATTCAACTTTAAAAGCATACTTTAAAGTTTGTAGGAGAAAACACAGAAGGATATCTATAACCTGGGGCTAAGTAAGGATCTTTTTAAAAAAATACAAAAATGAAAATTATAAAAGATTGAAAAATTTAACCTCATTAAGAATAAAATGTATATTCATCAAAGTTATGACACAAAATGTCAAAATACAAATTAGCAATTGTAAGGATACGTTTATAAAGTAGTTTATTCCTGAATATGTGATGAAATGTTACAAATCAAAAAGAAAAATACAAACAATCCAATCAAAATGGATAAAGGACTTGAACAGACACTTTATAGAAGAGACAAAAATGGTTAATAAATATATGAGAACATGTCCAACATTGTTAGTAATCTTCAAAATACAAATTTGAATGAGAATGAGCTTCTGGTTTACACCCATCAGATACAAAATGATCAAAAAGTTGGACAATAACAAGTATTGGCAAGGATGTGGAACAATGGGGCCACTCATACTCTGATGGCATTATTAATAATAAAAATTAGTACAACTACTTTAGAAAAAATTTGGCAATGTTTTATGAAGCTGAAATGCCTATTCCCTACAAAACAGTAATATTTTGAGAAATCTTGTATATGTGTTTCATGAGTTATGCCCAAGTATGTTCATTGAAACAGCAAAGAATGGTGGAAGTACCCAAACATCCACCGAAAGGAAAATGGAGAAATAAAAGTGGTGTCTATTGAAGTAATTCTAGACAGAACTGGAAATAAGTGAACTAAAGCTGTATCATCAACATGGATGAATCTGAAGTATATAAAATTGGGAGAAAAAACAAGTTACCGAAGAATTCTTACAGTTTTATTCTATGTACTCCACTTTCAAAAACCTGAAAAATTAAATGATCTATTGTCTGGTGATGTACAAATAGGGCAAAATTTTAAAACATAAAGCAAGGAAATGGTAGCCATGAAATTCAGTACAATGGTTAACTCACGTGGTTGTTCAAGAGAACAATGAAATAAGGCTTATATGCAATTATGAAAGTTTTGACTGCTAAACTGATGGTGTGTATGTATATCAAATGATTAAATGACACATTCCAGTGTACACAATATGTAACATACTTCATCAGCTTCTTGGGAGACTGAAGGTTACATAATTCTTTCCTTAACTATTGTTTAAAACAAGAACATGAATACCATCATGGTTTTGTCATTTCATGAAGGTGTCTTAAGTATTCTTAGAGTGATAAAGTCTGAAGTTATGTTAATTTGCAAGTTGATTCTTGATGAAATAATTATTGAAGACATTTCCAGTATGCTATATAAGCATTTGAGTGCACATGTGATTGGCTGGGAAGGCTGACTGTACACATGTAAATAAGGCTGGGCTGTGAACAGGCTGCACAATGAAAGTGGGGAAATGATCATGGCTTCTAGGCTTTCTAAGTTCACCAATGGACTTCACTGCTTGAGTTTCCCTTTTGATTTTTTCAGTATGTACCATGGGCTTCTTTAAAATAGTTAAAAAATGTATTTTGAATACAAGTGCTTTTAGAAAAACTTGTAATCAAAGGCCTCATCTTTTTCTGCCTTAGCCAGCAGAAGGGGCTGATCAATGTAAACAAATTCAGAGAATTGAATCTGCTTTTCTTCATGAGAAGAAAGAAAATGGATCACAATACAAAGAGAAAGGAATTAGACTAAAATATTTGTTCAGTTTAACAAGCAAGAGAGACTTACAGAATTGGTTTATGCAACCAGTTGTTTCTCAAGAAAGAGATAGTTTCTCAAGCTGCACACTTTTAATCAACAACTGCAAGGCAAAAACTGTAAATGTTTTTACTGAACATGAAAAGATTGCTGCAATGTAAAATAAGTTTGAGAAGTGGAAGAAGCAAACTGGCCACAGAGACTGCATATCATTTAAGACTCTTCACTAAGATTCACATCTTAGTGAGTAAATAAGCAAAAAGCAAAACTTATCTGTCATTTTTATTCTCTATCTCTCTCTGGTTCTCTCGTCTCTTTCTCTTGCTCTCTCTCTCACACATACACACATACACAAATCCTTTGGTGGCTATCCTATTGAGAAAGTAAAATACATTGACTGTTTTAGTCTAAGATATGGCATCATGTTTGGCTTATGAGAAAAGAAGGTGCTTGTGGGAACTCATTGAACCTTACTGATTCTTTAGTAGTAGGTTTCTGATCACACTGGCTGGGCTCCTGTAAGAGCAAAAGCATTGTTTTGATTTATATCCACAGGCCTGTTTTGTTTTTGTTTTTTTTTTGCGATACGCGGGCCTCTCACTGTTGTGGTCTCTCCCGTTGCGGAGCACAGGCTCCGGACACGCAGGCTTAGAGACCATGGCTCACGGGCCCAACTGCTCCACGGCATGTGGCATCTTCCCGGACTGGGGCACGAACCCGTGTCCCCTGCACCGGCAGGCGGACTCTCAACCACTGCGCCACCAGGGAAGCCCGCAGGCCTGTTTTTATATCTGCTAAAATGTTTGCTCAAGTCTAGCCATGATCATCTAGTCTCAAACATTTCAGAGAGTAGAGCTTATAATTTGAGACCAACTTTAACAATGTTCTTTGAGAGAGACGGAGAAGGAGGGGGAGGAGAGTGAGAGAGAGAATGTTTTATAAAGCAGATGTAAGATAGCAAAGCAACTCAGAACCTCAGCATTTTCTGAGAGCTGAGTATTTGAACAATGATGAGAGCAAATAAGGAGAAAGAACCAGATGGGCACCACCCTGCTTCCTTACCTCTTCCACCTACATTTCTAGTCCTATGTCTGTACAAGGGAAATTTATTTATAGTGATGGTCTGAGGTAGCTCTCTCTAATGTCTGACTCCACCAAATCATTACCCATTCCTATGGTTGCTATCCCTTAGGTAGTGTAGGTATGTTCTTGGTTTAACGGAGGAGGAGAAGAAGAAGGAGAAGGAGAAAGGAAGATCCCTTTGAAGAGCATTTGGAAATTCACTGTGTATATTTAGTTCCCAGAAAAATTCCAATAACTAGGATGCAAATCACTTAACAGTTCAATTTCAAGAAACATATACAGCCACAACTGTATGTTCTCTGGAGCTACTGGAAGTGACTACCTCATTCACAATACACTGGGCACAGCTGCAAGCACTGACCAGCTTACTCACAGGGCACGGAGAACACAAGAACCTAACCATAGAATGAAAGTGATAATGAGGTTCTCCAGATCATGGCAGCTTCTCAATTGTTGGAAATTCCTTCACATGGAAACCACTGCAGCTGTTGTGGATATTTTGACAGTAGATGGAATGTGCTAAGAGAAATAGAATCAAATCAACAAGAAATCTGACATAGCTCAACATGAACTATTTTGGTAATTTGCACGAATCAGGTTTTTTAAAAAATGTATAATGAATATTTTGAATTTCAAATAAAATAACAGATTTTAAAAATTCTAACAAATTGGGGATCTTACCTTCTTCTATAGCTACACTATTATTTTTAATACCATTTTATCCATGCTTGGATGAGTCACTAATTGCAGTAATTTAGTTTCAAAAGAAAGGGGATTTATTTCTTTAAACAAGCAACAATAGCAGCGAACATCCTTATGAAGATATTTTGTTCTACCTTATTTGTGGGTTGTAATATATTATGTGATGATCTATTACCTGGGTACTGAAGAAGAGCCACTTCCTATCTCCATGGTATCTATATTAAATTCTATTTCAAGTGTTATTTTTGATGGCAGGCTGTCAAGTTGATGAATGCACGTGCCCGATGTTGTTTTCCAAGTTTCTAATTTGTGATAACGAAGTTGTGTGAAGATTCTCATGCACATCTTGGAGCATTCTCTGCATTGTAAAACTCCTACAGGAAGCACAGAGCTAGTAAGGCTCCCAATGGTCATTGTAACTTTGTTGGAAGGAAATCTACTAGATGTGCTATTGAGAGGCTTTCAAGACTGACCAAAGATCACTAAGATGTGTCTGAAGTTTAAAACCAAGTTTCTCTTCCTTGGGAGGTTACATATATGGGGGTTTTTGATTAGTAGTTATCATAATGTTTTCTGGTACCTTATGGCACTTTATACATTCCTTATGTTGTACATTGTTCTATTTATTTATACTGATTTGCCAAAACAAAACCAAAAGAAAAACTGTAGTTTATTCTTCCTTTTATTCACTAAGCATAGGCCCTACAGGAGCAGGAGATGAGAGAAGTCTCCTTCTGCACTTCTTTCTCTCAGGTCCTATTGCCTCCATGTGTGGTAAATAATCTCTTCACTGAGTGTGAGTCTGCTGTTCAAAGGTGCAAATTTTTCATGCCATCTGGCTTTTAAGTAACTTTCTCCATGTGTTCTCAAGTGAAGAAAAAGAGATCTTTTCCAAGACTGAAGGAAAGCCAGCTGTATTGGCCTGAGAAATGACAGCATTGGCTTTGTTATGGTATGTGAGAATGACCATGAATTAGGGTTGATAGATAAAATACAGAACACCAAATTAAATTGGAATTGCAGACTAACAAAAAAATCACTTTTTTTTTTAGTATAACTGAATCCATTTAATGTATTGATTTTAGAACCTAACCATCATGTAAGATGAGACTGTGCTTCACTTTTTATAAAACTCAACCACAGCTATTGTCTCATTTAGCTCTCCACAGTTATTTTGATTGGGACTTAAAGTCTGTCTTATGCATGCCCATTTTGCAGATGAGAATGTTGAGATTCAGAATAATTACATTACTCAAGGACACTTGGAGAGTTAAGAGGCAGTGTTTGAACTTATATCTGAGTTATCTCCCTTCTAGCCCTGTGTTCTCTTTTTCACAAACTCACTCCTACATGGGAATACATTATAATTGATTAATCTTATGAATACGTTCTAGCTAGTTCATAGTAATACAATTATATAATAATACTTCCTCTTTGATAACATTGTGTCTTAACTAATAAAAATGTCTGCTTTCCTTCAAGATCCTATGCATAGGTGATTTGGGACAGTACAGCCTTTTATTAAGAGATTCGACAGGGCTATCTGAACATCTCACCATATGAAACATTTCACCTACTGAAATTGTTCATTGGCATAAAAAATATGGATACATGATGTTTTCCTCTAAGAGTTTTATAGTATCTGGTCTTATATTTAGGTCTTTAATCCATTTTGAGTTTATTTTTGTGTATGTTGTTAAAGAATGTTCTAATTTCATTGTTTAACATGTAGATGTCCAGTTTTCCCAGCACCATTTATTGAAGAGATTGTCTTGCGTCCATTGTATATTCTTGCCTCCTTTATCAAAAATAAAGTGACCATAGGTGTGTGGGTTTATCTCTGGGCTTTCTATCCTGTTCCATCGATCTATATGTCTGCTTTAGTGCCAGTACCATACTGTTTTGATGACTGTAGCTTTGTAGTATAGTCTGAAGTCAGGGCGTCTAATTCCTCCAGCTCCGTTTTTTTGTTTTTTGTTTTGTTTTGTGTTGTTTTTTCTCTCAAGACTGCTTTGGCTATTTGGGGTATTTTACGTCTCCATACAAATTTTAAGATTTTTATTCTAGCTCTGTGAAAAATGCCGTTGGTAATTTGATAAGGGTTGCATTGAATCTGTAGATTGTCTTGAGTAGTATAGTCATTCTGAACAATATTGATTCTTCCAGTCCAAGAACATGGTATATCTTTCCATCTACTTATGTCATCTTTGATTTTTTTCATCAGCATCTTATAGTTTTTGTAGTACAGGTCTTTTGTCTCCTTAGGTAGGTATATTCTTAGGTATTTTATTCTTTTTGATGTGATTGTTTATTTAATTTCTCTTTCTGATTTTTCATTGTAATTGTATAGAAATGCAACAGATTGCAGCAATATCTTTTTCAATCCATCTCCCAGAGTAATGGAAATAAAATAAAAATAAACAAATCAGTCCTAATTAAACTCAAAACTTTTGCTCAGCAAAAGAAACCATAAACAAAATGAAACGACAACCCACAGAATGGGAGAAAATATTTGCAAATGATGCAACTGACAAGGGATTAATGTCCAAAATTTACAAACAGCTCATGCAGCTCAATATCAAAAAAACAAACAACCCAATCAAAAAATGGGCAGAAGACCTAAATACACATTTCTCCAAAGAAGACATACAGATGGCCAAGAGGCACATGAAAAGATGCTCAATCTCACTAATTATTAGAGAATTGCAAATCAAAACTACAATGAGGTATCACCTCACACCAGTTAGAATGGCCATTATCAAAAAGTCTACAAACAATAAATGCTGGAGAGAGTGTGGAGAAAAGGGAACCCTCCTACACTGTTGGTGGGAATGTAAATTGGTACAGCCACTATGGAGAACAGTATGGAGGTTCCTTAAAAACTAAAAATAGAGCTACCATATGATCCAGCAGTTCCACTCTTGGGCATATATCCAGAGAAAAACATGGTTTGATAGGACACATACACCCCAATGTTCACTGCAGCAGTGTTTACAATAGCCAAGACATGGAAGCAACCTAAATGTACATCAACAGATGAATGGATAAAGAAGGTGTGGTATATATATACAATGGAATATTACTCAGCCATTAAAAAGAATAAAATAATGCCATTTGCAGCAACATGAATGGACTTGGAGATTATCATACTAAGTGAAGTAAGTCAGACAGAGAAAGACAAATATCATGTGATATTGCTTATATGCAGAATCTAAAAAAAGTGATACAAATGAACTTATTTACAAAACAGAAACAGACTCACAAACTTAGAGAATGAACTTATGGTTACCAGAGGGGAAGGGTCGGGGGAGGGATAGATTGGGGGTTTGGGATTGACATGTACACACTGCTATATTTAAAATAAAGTGCTTTTCCATGAAAAAAAATGGGTTCATGAATTATGGAAACTAAGATTTTTAAAGAATAGTTCTTGAAATTATTAAAGTCTTTTGAGGCACCCCCTCCCCAGTGCCCTCACATACATAACCATTCATGCTCATTCATGCTTTTGCTGAAGCATACCTCTAAACTTCCTGTCCTGAAATCACTTTCAGAAGTCTTATCCTAATGAGCTTTATGTTTTTGATTGTGTCAACCTGCTTTCCTTTCCTGGTTTGTTTCATTTTTGGGGACTAGCAGAAGTTACACAGTGACAGTATGATGCAATGTCACATTGTTTATTCACTAAACTGTTCTAGATGGTTAGTAACACATGCCAGGGCTTGTGGTCATGACTGGAGCAGTTTTCAACTTTGCCACTTCTCTGGTGAAATTTCCTCCCTCAATCATTTCAGGTCTTCTGTGTAGAAGGGGGAAGTTAATAATAATATCAGAAGGAATAAATTCTGAGCGAAGAGTTTCCCTAATATTGAAAATGCCCTGAGCATTATCTTCACATCACTGTCAATTACTGGCTTCTCAAAATGCCACATTTTCAAAGAAAGGAACATGTGCCAACCTAAATGTGGCTTTTCATGCACAGTGGAGTGAGAAAATCAGTAAGGGGTTAATATACTTGAGAGCATGGCTGAAATTTCCCTACCCCATGCATGTATTAGTGAGTTCACTATCTGAATCTCTCTCTTTCTCAAAAGGTCATCTCACCAGATCCATTTTCAGTTAAATCCTTAGTGCTTTATCCAGTGGACAAGTTTCTCTTCCTCCAGAAGATAGATGGCAATGTACAGGTACAGAGTAATTTTAATAAAGAAATCTAAGGAATCTGGGGATAGACAAACCATTAAGAAATAGAGGAGAAGCTAAGGGAGAAAATAGTCAAAATGGAGAAAAGAGAACTTGTGAGAAAAATATAGAAATTGGAACTTGAAATCATTTTTGATAGTAGAAAATTATGCCCTTCTTTGCTCAAAGGAAACTGAAGACTTTACAAGTGCCTTGGACATCAAGTTCTGTTTTAATACTTAATACTTCAATGAGGGAGAAACATGCTGCTTAAAGTTCCTTTGAAATTTATATCGGATCTAAAACTCAAGTCTAAAAATGTTCTTAGCATAAATAAATTTATAGGCTCCCAGCTCTAGAAGAACCTGCAAATAGATCAAAGCACAACCCCATGGCACCCCAATTTTCCCCCTCTCTGCTTTCGGTACAGAGAATATATTTTAATTTTTTATTTAAATAAAGGAGCACTGGCTAAAAAGAGTCACTGAGCACAGATTCAGATGAACAAAACTGATGAAGTAGAAATGAATGTGCTTGAATTAATCATAACGCTTTAATCAGGGTTTTCTTATTTATTTATTTATTTATTTATTGCAGTACGCAGGCCTCTCACTGTTGTGGCCTCTCCCGTTGCGGAGCACAGGCTCTGGACGTGCAGGCTCAGCGGCCATGGCCCACGGGCCCAGCCGCTCCGCGGCATGTGGGATCTTCCCGGAGCGGGGCACGAACCCGTGTCCCCTACATTGGCAGGTGGACTCTCAACCACTGCACCACCAGGGAAGCCCAGGGTTTTCTAATGCTAGTTAATTGCATCCACAAAATATAACACAAAATGAGTTTGGTGAGTTGCAAAAGGGAGACTTAGAGACCCCAAACAGGGTTCTATTTTGAACAAGGGTGATGTGGAAAAATTGACCAAGTGCCACTGAAGCTGTTGTGTGCCCAAATGGCTGAATAAGCTTGGCTATCAGTCAACTCAATTAAATTATAGGCAAAAATTAAACGTATCATAGACGTACCATATTCTATTTCATTTGTTTTCCTGAGTAATTCCATTCCCAAGAGACATTAGATATTTCCCAGGACTGAAAATAAATTATATATTTTTTCCCAACGTGGTTTCCACTAATTTAATTCACTGCATAATAGTTAGAAGAGTTGGGCCCCTGTGGCATTGGGATATCTACATGTTCATTGTGATTGTACTCCCCCCAAAAATCAAAGTAGAAGACTCTATGAACTCCACCGTCACTACCCCACACCCCGCCTTTAGAAACACCCATTTGGTCTCTCTGACAGTACCAAGCATTTTGGTCACTAATTCCTCTCTTTGGGTTAGCACATAAATAATTTTTATTTTACCCTGCCTGTGCGATATAGAGCGCTATATCTTAAGCACTGTATGTGTTATTGCCAACAAACCATTTTAATAATTGAAACCAGTGTTCTTTTTTTTTTTTTTTTCCCTCACAGCTTATTCACTCAACTCCACAGCAAAGACCCTCTGCTAAAAGTATGTGTCATTAGCATTTATAAGCTGCTAAGGTCTCTGCAACCCCTTTCCCCACACTGAGTTGTCTCAATATCTGAGTTCATGAGAGCCAGCTTATTCTAAGAAAAGCCAATTCTTATGTAGGACATGAAGATGAAGTTTTTATCAACAAACATCTAATCTTTCCGATTCCCTTGCAAATGTTAAGGCTTCACGTCTCTGAGGCTGACACCAGTAGTTTGATACCCCAAATTTCTAATATATTGCTTTGTCTTTTTTTGAGTCTCTGAGGAGAGACCCTCTGCTTATACACTTTTCTAGTTTGATAAGTTAGATGATATCAGGCTCTGAGAGTAAATAGACAGGCAAAAAAGTGAAATTACAGTGGAGGTGGGATGGGGTGAGGAAATGTATGGTGGGTGAAGAGAAAGGACATAATTCAGTGAAGATGAACTGTGTGCAGCAAAGCAATCCTTCCCGCATCTACGTTCCTGGGCTATTGAGGTTTATAATTCCAAACGTACCTATCTGACTTATCTGAAAATAATCCAAACAGATTTGTTTGCACTTCTGTTTACAATATCTGCTGTTTTTGTGCACTATCCCTTCAGAGCTAGGACACTTGCGGACAAGTGTTTGTTGATCAATGGTATTGAACTAGTTACTTTATAAATTTGGCTGGGTTACATTGACTCATTAATTAGTCTGCAAAAGCCTAGGCTTTGTGTTAAAGGAGATGCCTAGTTTCCTCCCAATCAGTAATCCTTTATGCTAAAAGGCAGAGTGGGCTCAAGTCAAATCATGAAATGGGCAGACTGCTTCCTTAACGACCCATCTGCTTTCTCTAATCTCTCCAATACATTTTTTTTTGTCACTTCTCTTCTAAACAGCTAAGAATCTTTCACTGTGATGCCCAACAGTTTGGGACAGAATTCTATGAAGGGGAGTTTTCTATGAAGTGGCCGGGAGAGGTAACAGGTTATCCTCTCTCTGTCTTAGTTTCCTCATCTGAAAACTCACCCCTAATGTATCTCTACACAGAAAACTCATAAGATCAAAAATAAATAAGATTTTTTCATAATACACTAAAAGAACAGACCAAACAACTTCCTCTTTTCCATTTCACCCATATATATTTTGTTTTGTAGAAATAGATAACTGATAAAATTATTGTGGTAAGCATTAGTGGTATACAACAGTGGCATACAACCTTGCTTAATAGATCTATATTCTAGTCTCAAAGACTACAAAAATTGTATTATAATTGAGACATATCTTATGTGTTTTTCCTTTACGTACATAGGGGGATGCTATATAGAGGCATGTGATTAATAACTTGTTAATGGTTATCTGTGGTGCTTAGTAGGAAACATGTAGTTAATGCTAAATTGCTTAATGCTTACTATATAACAGGCACAGAGACATTTACATGTATTCAGTCATTAAACATGCATAATAACTCTATGTGACATATACTATTACTACTTCCACTATGCATAAAAAGAACCCGAGACACAGAGAGGATAATAGTTTTACCTAAGATCACATAGATAGTAAGTACTGGAGTTAGAGTTTCTACTCAAGCAGTCTGATTCCAGAGTCTATACCCTTAAATTCTGCACACTGTTGAACTAAGACAACTGCTGTAGCTACATAGATATTTTCCCACCAAAAGTCCTTAGGTAATTTGGGGAAAGTTAATTTTTATTATGAGGTATGAGATAAAAAGTAAGGCAGATTAGGTCAATAAATCTCTTACTATCCACATTGAATTTTCCCAAAGATGAATATAGGAATTTTTAGTTTTTAAAACATCACTCAGACTCTCCCTCAATGTAGTAAATAAAGCAAAATTTTTTTCACTTAAAACAGGAAAATTGCACTGGACATTCAGTTATGCTAGAGATCAAATTAATTAAATTTTTCTTCTAAATAGGGAATAATATCTGATGCTTTTATTTTGCTAATTAATACTTGGTAAACCTATGAAATTAACACACTTAGTTTATTTACATTGTAATCTGTTTGTCCTTTTGATTATAGAACAAGTAGTTATTTCTATCGTGAAGTATGAGTTTTGTTGGAATTTCGTTCCCTGCATTTTCTTTTTTCTTCTGTACAAAGATATTTACTTTCAGCACCATGGAGAGAAATTACCTCCCATCTAGGCTGGTGATTTGCCTGTACCAACTTGCTAAACATTGGAATCTACTGTGGCCCTTGCTGGGGAAAAAGAAAAAAAGAAACCTACTGATTCATAATCTTTGGAATTAGGGAACATTGAGTAAGTGGGCATAATCCATAGGTAATTCTGAATATTAGCTAAGTATGGAACACCTGACCTAGTTTTATCACAGAATCTTAGAATAATACTTTAACTATACAACGCTTCCGACCCTCTGAAGCTGTGGGGTTGCCAAGGACAGCAATTATTCTTTAATATAATGATGGACTTAAAAAAAAGGAAGTTCTTGAGGTTTATATTCAGTGTCCTACTTTCCAGTTCACGGTTCTTCCTGTTTGGTTATCATTTTCTCATGACTTATATCCATTATATATCCCTCTATGTTAACCTACTCCTGGAATATAATAAGATGAGCAATTCATGAACAATTGATATAAACTGAAAATTCATAGACGAGAATAACAAATGGCCAACGTTTTTTTAAAAATAAAAAAGACGTTGGGCTTCCCTGGTGGCGCAGGGAATCTGACTGCCAATGCAGGGGATGGGGTTCGAGCCCTGGTCCAGGAAGATCCCACATGCCGTGGAGCAACTAAGCCCGTGTGTCACAACTACTGAGCCCATGTGTCACAATTATTGAAGCCTGCATGCCTAGAGCCCGTGCTCCGCAACAAGAGAAGCCACTGCAATGAGAAGCCTGCACACCCCAACCAAGAATAGCCCCTGCTCGCCACAACTAGAGAAAACACACCCATAGCAACAAAGACCCAACGCAGCCAAAAATAAATAAAAATTTATAAAAATAAAAAAGACACTCAACCTCATAGATTATTAGGTAAATGAAAAATTTAAAAATCAGATATATCTTTCAGTAACCCGACAGATGGGTAAGAAGCTTGAGTTTTCTAGTGTTGGCAAGGATGCAATAAAATGGGAATTCTCAAACACTTTTGTGTGTTTAATAAACACTGATATTTTGCTAACCCACACCCATTTTCTGCCACTTTCTCCCTTGTTTACCTTAAATTTAGAGACCAAAAATGTAAACAGTCATTTCCCAGCCTTCTTTGCAGCTATGGTGGTCATATAACAGAGTTCTATCAATAAATATACGAAAAAGTCTGTGGTGGAGGTTTATGAGAAAGTGAGTGTTTGTTGAGAAGAAAGTAGAGTTGTAGAAGGTACCTCCTTGTCTCGGCTTCATTATGTTTTGAATGTAGATGTGATACCTGCAGCAATGGCTGTCATCTTGTTATCATAAGGGAAAGGCCAAGGATGGCACAGATATGCAGCTATAATATTATTGAACAAATGCCAGTAGCTATCTGCCTCCACACTTACTATTTTGTGAGAAAAATAAACCTCCTTTTATTTATATTACTTTTAATTAAGATTTTTTGTCACTTGCAGAATTCCTAAAATACACAGTGGGGCTCTACATTGATGAAATGTTTTTGGAAGGCAATTTGACATATCTATCAAATTTTAATGCACTAAGTATTATTATTGTAATTTTATGTCTGGAGATATGAATTTATCCTAAAAATATATTCACCCATATACACAAAGACATATATGTATACAAGAACATTAATTTCAGCATTTTTTGCAATAGCAAATAATTGGAAATAACCTGAATATTCACCATTAAGGAGAATGGTTAAATAAAACATGGGTATCATGCAGCTATTAAAATAGTGACCCTACACACACAAACACAGAAGGGTCATCAAAATTCACAGCTGGTTTAAAAAATACATATAAAAACAGTATGTAGAATATGGTGCCATTTATATAAAATATATATGTGTGTAGGTGTAACCGTGTATGTGAAGCTTTGACAATTGTTTATTTTTTTCATGGAATAAGAATGAGAGTTTCAGTGTTCTTTCCAATCCTCAGTACTGTTTGAATCTTGGTCAGTGAACATATAATTACATATTAACATGCTAATAAATTTATACATGTCAAAATATAAACACTTGATAACAGCTTAAATGTTTACCTTCCTCATGAGAATTTGAGTTAAAATACTAATTAAAGTAATTAACTGAACTTCCAGGTAAGCAAGGGAGAAATATGATATGTGTAACCTCTTTGGCCTCTAAAATTATACAGTATAGGTGGCTACTTTTAAGTTATTTCTAAAACTAATCTTTTCCCAATTCATAGTTTGGTATTAAATGGGTAAAAGATCTTCAGAAAAAAGTAAGCATTTATGAATATAGTAATTAAAATTTTATGTATATACCTTTAATTATGAATGAATCTATAAGGATAATTTAGAAATTGGTAAGTTAAGGATTACCTTAAATTACTCTTTTATTCTAGACTGTTCAGTTTTTGAGTAAAAGTAATATCATTTTCACTGAGACAACATTTTGAGAATTACAAGTATTATTTAGGGACAGATAATTTTGTCTTTCTAATGATTGCTAGTTCCTATCTTATTAAGTGTTATGTACTTTATTTGATTTGTTTATTATCAATATCTATCCAAAATTAAAAAATGGAAAACTCTTAAAGCAATCAATCTTTTTTTTTTTTTTTTTTTTTGCGGTACGCGGGCCTCTCACTGTCTTGGCCTCTCCCGTAGCAGAGCACAGGTTCCGGACGCGCAGGCTCAGCGGCCATGGCTCACGGGCCCAGCCGCTCCAAGGCATGTGGGTTCTTCCCGGACCGGGGAACGAACCCGTGTACCCTGCATCGGCAGGCGGACTCTCAACCACTGCACCACCAGGGAGCCCCAATCAATCATTTTAATACTTTAGCTCACACTTTGATAGCTATTTGATAATACTGATGAAGCCAAGTTTATAAATTGGGTCTACTGCTCTTCTACTGATTCCAAAAGATGGGTGTTCTTTCTTTCATTATTTTTTGTTCATAACCAGATAATTTTAAAAGATGTACCAATGGTTGTGCAGGAACAGGTACGTGGGAGCAAGGATGAAATCTGTCATTAGAGTGAGCTCTTACTGAAAAACTGAGGATGAGCAAGTAGTGTGTATTTACAAGAGGCGTCATGCTTGCCATAATTATAATATGTAACGCTTACTGAGCACTTACTATGTCCCTGGCATGATGATAGTCTGTTTACATGCTTTATCTCACTTAACCTTTAAAACAAGGTATAAGATAGGGCTTCCATGGTGGCGCAGTGGTTAAGAGTCCGCCTGCCAATGCAGGGGACACGGGTTCGTGCCACAGTCCGGGAAGATCCCACATGCCGCGGAGCGGCTGGGCCCGTGAGCCATGGCCGCTGAACCTGCGCAACGGAGCCTGTTCTCCGCAATGAGAGAGGCCACAACAGTGAGAGGCCCGCGTACCGCAAAAAAAAAAAAAAAAAAAAAAAAGATTCTATGAATTTCTTCATTTTACTGATAAAGTAGCTGCTACTTAGAGAAATTAAGTAATTTCCCCAAGACCATATAACTAGCATGGGATTCTATCTCAGGTCTATGTGACTCTGAAATTCAAACTGTTAATTATTATTCTGTACAGACTCCAAAGGCATTAGACGGGGACTTGTGACATATATATATATGTCCCATGTTGACAAATACATTGTGTTGTTCAATACTATGTGGCTAGGGCCAAGAATAAATTAGATACTCAATATATATTTGTTGAATGGGTGAATAAATATATGCATGAGTGAAAGGCTAATAATCTGAATGAAAATAGAATCAACTCCTTTTTTGTTCATAAAACCAGATCCCCTCTTAAGATGCTACTTAGTGGTTTCCTTCTCTGGGTATTGGCTGGAAAGACCTCTAAGATGCCTCCTGTTTAGTGATATTAACAATTTAGGAAATACTGTTTATTAGTCCTAGAGAAATAGCTTTAAACTGGAGACTAACTGAATTTTCCATCCGTGGATGGAGACAGTCCAGATGGAACAGTGCTTGTAACAACTCCAAACAACATGTCCTTCTTTGCTTCCTCCTCTCACTGGGTCATAAAGAAACTCGTGGAGAGGGCTGGGTTTGAAGAGCTCCCAAGATAGCTTTCCAGATGACCTCTCGGTCACAAGGGCCTGCTATTTTGAAAGGCATAAGTACCATGGAGAGAGAGCAACGGGAGTGCATGACATTTCCTTCCTTGATTATCATTCTGGAAGTGCTGATGCAGATTATTCTGCCTCAGAGGGAGGGAGCCTGAGGTCCTGGCTTTGTCTAATTTACAAATCCAGGAACAAATTTATCTTTTAGAACTCTATCGAACTTCTCAAATTGAGGGAACTAAGAATAATTTCTACAAATGTGATAAGAAAAGAAGCAAAAGAAAGCCTGGGATCTGTGTTATTCCATATAGAGATCATGGGTAGTACCTGCCTTTTTTTTTTTTTTTTTTTGTGGTACACGGGCCTCTCACTGTTGTGGCCTCTCCCGTTGCAGAGCACAGGCTCCGGACGCGCAGGCTCAGCAGCCATGGCTCACGGGCCCAGCCGCTCCGCAGCGTGTGGGATCTTCCCAGACTGGGGTTATTAGCCTCTATTCTAAAATGAGCTTCCAGTTACAACATTAACATCTAGCATTTAACAAGCATGGGCTTGGTGCTAAATATTCTGCTAAATCCTTTGTATAAATTATCTTATTTAACCTCACGGCGCTATGAGGTAAATACCATTTTATAGAGATTTTGAGGTACAAAAAAAGATAAGTAACCTGTCCAAGGTCACACAGCTGTTCATAGAAAGCTAGAGTTGGAACTTAAGCTGTTTAACTCCGCATTGCTTTAACCACTAACTCTCTTGTCATAGAAATAAAATGGTCTAGACCTTTAGTTTTATCCTTTAGCCAAGATTTAGGATCACAATCATTAAATGAGTAGAATATCCTTTTTCTACCTCAGAAGTTGGAAGACGTGCAGATATCTTATGCATTTGGTTCATCTAGTCATTCAACAGGTGTTTATTGAGTACCTCCTATGTGTAGGCACTGTTTCAGGCCCTACAGATACGGTCAGTAGTGAAGAAAACAAATGGAAATCCTTGTCCTCGTGGAACTTATATTCTAGTACATTCTAGTTCCTCATATTTTATCAATAGGGACCTAAGTCAGTCTGGGTGATATAAGAACGTTTTTGTCCCTGGCAAGGGACACACAGGCATGTAACTTTGCTTTTCTCTTGGAGGCTGATCACTCAGACAAAGAGACATATAGTTTCTGGAGGTGAAAATGAAGTTTGTCAACCAAGATTAAATTTTCATATTATAGTGGCCAGCCAGGAAATGTAACGAAAGTGGGTCAGGAGCTGACTGTGGTGTATTAAAGCGACCTAGCCAGTCTATAAAGGCAGGCCCCTCTCAGCTCTCATGGGCTGTCCCCAGGCTGGAATGTGAACCATTGTTGTAAAGCTACCAGTATTCCAAAAGAAGGCAGAAATCTCATTTTTTGGTAAAATATTCAATTTTGTAAATTTTGTAAAATTAATTAAAAGTAAAAAACAACAAAATATAAAGCCCCAAACTCTGTGCCAATTAAAAAATATCTATTTTAAGGCTGAATAATATTTCACAAATAATGCATGATTCCACTTATATGAGATATCTAAAGTAGTCAAACACAGAATTAGAGCATAGGATTGTGGTTGCCAGGGACTGAGGGGAAGGGGAAATGAGAATTATTATTCAGCAGGCATAAAATTTCTGCTATGCAAGAAGATGATGTTCTACAGATCTGCTGTACAACACTGTCTCTATAACTAACAAAATCGTATTGTACTCAAAATTTTGTTAAGAGGGTACGTCTCGTAGTAAGTGTTCTTACCAAAATTAAAAAGAAAACAACACATCTGTTAGAGTATTTCCATGTGCTATCAGTTGTATCTTCCCCTTTGTGTGTGTGCGTGTGTGTGTGTATTCATGCTGAGGTGGGACAATTAGAAACATTCCAGCAGTTAGCATAGTGATCGCACTGGAGGATCATATCACCAGGGGCTTCCACTCTAAACCTAGTAGAATACAAAATGAAGGAGGCCAGGGACGTTGCAAAAGATCCTTGTAAACGAAAGGAGGAATTAAATCACCAACTGCGGGAGATACAAGGGGAGTTTGACGAAAGAATCAGGAGCAGTGTCAGAGTCAGCATGTACCTTCCTGCAAAAACATCACATATGTGGCGCAGTGGCTGAGAGTCCGCCTGCCGGTGCAGGGGACACGGGTTCGTGCCCCGGTTCGGGAGGATCCCACATGCCTTGGAGCGGCTGGGCCCGTGAGCCATGGCTGCTGAGCCTGCGCGTCCGGAGCTTGTGCTCCGCGGTGCGAGAAGCCACAGCAGTGAGAGGCCCGCGTACAGCAAAAAAAAAAAAAAAAAAAAAAAAAAAAATTTACCTCAACAAACGTCACTTCCCTCCAGGCTCCTGGCAGCTCACTCACTTGCTCTGAGCTGCAGAACAGGCAGGTCATTTCCTCTTTGTCCTGGAGCTTTGGCAGAAAGAAACTTTTCTTCTGAAGCTTCAGAGGCAGGGAATAAAGAAAGCCTAGGCATCCCAGAGGACGTTCTTGCAAGGGAGATGAAGTTTTACCTCACTCAGTTGGTCATGCAGGATCTGGGTACTGCTGTTCTCCAGCAAGGTTGATTTGTTCCTTGCTTGTTTATTGTGGTAAGAACACTTAGCACGAGACCTACTCTCTTAACAAATTTTTAAGTTCATCATACAACATATGTTCATCATACCCATATTGTTCACTATGGGTACTATGCTGTACAGCAGATCTCCAGAACGAATTCATCTTGCATAAGTGAGACTTTATACCAATTGAACAACAACTCCCCATTCCCCCTCCCCTTGCCCGTGGTAACCATCATCCTTAAGTGGAACCAAGCAGTTTTGTCTTTCTATGGCTGCCTTATCTCTCTTAGCATCATGTCCTCCAGATTCATCCATGTCGTTACAAATCTCAAGGTGTGTTTCAACTCAGTTCCCCACTTACACAGGCATGGATGGATTTGAATTCAAATGTAGCAGACTCATGTTCTAGAATCATTAAGCAGAACACTTTACTTGGAAATAGAAGGAAAAATATTATTCACACGACTTTGAATAACTTTGTAAGTACAGAGGAAAACTGAGAAATCAATTCTTCTGTGGGATTTATGAGTTTCTGGTAGAAGGTAGACTCTCCAAGAATATGGGAAAGAATAAAAATGTTTAGCTAAATGTCTGGTGCGTGGTAAACGACGAATAAAAGTCAGCAATTTTTATCATTATTCAATTCAATAAATAATTTGTCCTCTATTGAAATTATAGTTAGTGTAAATTTTGTTCATTAATTTAATTTAACTGAAACACTTATTTCTATGAAAACTTCAAAAATTGTCCCAAAGCTATGTGCTTTGACTGAAAAAAAAAGGGTCTTGTTTAAAACATATTGTTAGTTATTTCCTTGGCCCAAAATGCTAATGTTCACAAGCAGCAAGGCTACTGACGAATGGCTTACTGAAATATAAGTAGTAATCATGATCATCCAGGGTCTGAAAAGATTCCCTGGCAGATTGTAAATTTCTATCCTTTTAGGCTTTTTGATTTATTACTGTAGGTGCATCATTTTTGACAGAAAATAATCAGTTGATTGTATTCACAGGGAGCAAAAGTCACATGTGACATCAGCTCAGCTGCTCCTACAACCCCCAGCTGAAATAGACTTCTATCCTGGTAGCTACCCTTTGTGTTTATTATCATATTTAGGGTTTACTCAGTGTTCTCAAGTATATGATCTCATCCAACCCTTGTGATAGTCTGGCAGGTATACTGTACCTCCTTGTGAACATAAGGGAATTGACTTTGAGGGGCAAAAGGACTTTCATTGGGCCACCTGTGTGGCAGAGTTGGATCATGAACGCATGACTTCTGACTCTAGATTCAGGACTTTTCTCATTGCCCCAGGTTGTTGTGAGACCTAATTTATCTTTCCATCCTGGGATACTGCCTTTTGCCTGTGTAAAGCTATAGTACATTGTGCCATGAAAATCACTTGAAAATGTACTAATGTGCTTTTAAATACTATTTATAGACTCGGATCACTTTTTACCACCTAGAAGCTAAGTAATGAAAATATAAAAGCCGATAAGCACTTGGTTAAGACTCCAGCATACTTATTGATTATAATTTAGTTGGGATGTACACCATTCTCCAGTCAGCTAAGCAATATCAAGTGATTAAAATAACTGATTAAACGATAAACATGTTGGGGTTTTCAACCTTTTCGCTGACTGATCTAGATTGAGTGTTTGGCCTAGTCAGAGTGCAGCAATCATTAAAATGCTCACTAAAATTCTAACAGAAAATGTATGCAGTGATAGATTTGTGTCTGGCCAAGAGGAAATTATAAAAATTTTGTAGAGCAGATTAAGGAAATGTTTAAGAGCAGAAACTGTGGAGTCAGGGATACCTGTGCCATTGACTAGCTGTGTGTCTTTAGGCAGGTTGCTTAACCTCTCTAAACCCCGGTGTCCTCATCCATAAAATACAAACAAGTTCCCCTACCTCAGATGTCTATTATGTGAATTAAATGAATCAATTCAAGTAAAGGGACTGTGGTACTGGCTAGCCTATCAAAAAATTCAGGAAATAAATATTAACTACTATTATGGTTATTATTATCTATTTAGTGTCTCTAACTTAAGTTCCCTCATTAATTTCTTTAACCATAAAAACTGGTTAAAGAAGTCTATTCAGCTCATTGTAGTGGTATCGAAGTCAATGGGATAATGCGGAGAAAGGATTTCTCATTCAGTGATGTGTACAGCCTAAGCACTCAATGAGTAATACGTACTATATTGGACACCTCTTGTGCACTGTCTCAGATCCTCTTGGTCTGCGTTCTGCTCCTGACACTGCTATATGCAACTCACTTCACGTCTGAGCAGCCCGATAAGTCTTCACCCACCTCACCACAGCTGTGCTGTGTTTCTCAGTTTCTGAGCCTGGATTTTCTATGTGGCTGAGTTGGAGAATATATAAGGAAATTCTTTAGCACTGGTGCATGTGCAAATTTGGAAATTTAAGGGAACGAATACCCTATGGGGGACTTTCCCAATGAAAGACTGAAGCTGGTGGATGAATGCTCTTCTTCCATCTCTCAGGTGGACAGTGTATTTGCATTTACTCAGCAATTTGGGGTTTTTTGTTTGTTTGTTTTTCAGGATTAAGCCCCAGTTTCCCATAGCAATGATCAGCTGGGTAACACATCCTTTTTCTCATACCTTATTTCAATCTTTCCAATCCCCCACTGCTGTTTTCTAGGATTACTTCCCAAATACACAAGTACTTGTCTCCAGTTCTGCTTTCAGGGGGACTCAGGATGTTATAATATGTGGCTATAAGCCAAAGTGAAGTAAATATATTTTGTCTTTTAGATTCTGTCTCCTAAGAATCATACTGAGGCATTTTATGATATTAAAAGAAGATTGATGAAATATATCTTGAAGATAATTTACACTAATCCATTGAATGCTTCTAGTCTGTCTTAAGTTGATCTTAAGTGATATTCTGGTCCAGGGGTTGGCAAACTTTTTCTGCCAAGGGACTGACAATGAATATTTTAGGCTTTGAAGGGCAGGTAATTGCTGTTGCAACTATTTGACTTCTGTTGCATCATGAAAGCAGTCAAAGGTAATAAGGTAAATGAATGGGTGTGGCTGTGTTTCAATAAGTCTTTATTTACATGTGGCAGGTCTATACTTGCAATATAGATGTGATATATAAACTCAGATGTTTTTCAGGCAGATATGTTAAAAAGACAGTAGTTCTAATTTTGTACTCTAAAGATATTTTTCTCAAAACATTTACTTTATAATAACCAAGTATTTCTCCATATGTTCCTTTTTGCTACCCCCCATGCAGATGAACGATGATGACCCTAGGAGGGTTCAGGATGAGTGTCTAAGGATTCATGGGTTAATGATAGTCAGCATTTACTGAGTGCCTACTCTGTCCCAGGTGCGTACTAAGTACTCTTCTGCTTAGCTCATTTATTTCTGAGAGAAACTGAGGTTATAGAGGCTATGCAACCTGCTCACATGCTCATCCTCAGCAAGTAAACCACTGAAGTGAGATATAAACCCAATCCGTCTCCTTAATTTGCCCTCTTAGGGCCATAGAACGTTTTGTAGTATTTTTGTAAAGCTAATGATTCTCTTCTATGGCATAGCAAGTTATATTTCAATATATGGAGTCTAAACCAGGAGTGGAGAGAAACTTGTGTGGTTGTCTAAGGAGGCTGCATCTACCATTCTTTGTCAAAATATTTTTGGAGTAAATGACCAGTTGCACAGCTTTAAAACTTTCTAAAATCTTTTGGTGCTGTCATGTAGAACATGGTCTTAGTTATGCTATAGTCATTTTTAAAACTGGATTTTCATGGTTTATTGGAATTGGTCCAAGAAGGAAGCAGAGCATGAAACTTCATATATTGACAATTAAATCATTTATATCCGTACTAAGAATATACTTACAGTGGTTGATAACTGTCACTGAAACAGCAGCTAATAAGAAGTAAAATAAATTTAAAAAAATAAGAACAAGCCAGAGATCAAGAGGACTTAGCTTCATACACAAATTGTGATGTACATGTTCCTTAGAATGGTATAAATGATATATTTTCCAGTTAAATAACAAAAAGCTATTTTTGAACACTGAATAAGAGCAGGTTTTAACCATTATCTGACTAAAAGAAAGATAGCAATAATGAGAAGGGGTCATGAATCTAAGGTGACAAGCCATTGTTATTGGATTTCTATTGGACTGTGCTTTCAATCCATGTTGAACTGATGTCCTGCCAGACCAGATACACGACTGGGATGGGAGTCCATCGTTCATTCTAGAAAACACTGAGTCCAGCCAAGGGATAGAGAAGCTGAAGGCAAATAAAGAGCAAAGCAGATGCTCCTTTGACATTCAACTTTTGGTCTTTGAAATGGAAGAAAGATGAGCTAACAATTAAATGGCATTTGAGGTTAGATTTGAGCTGAGAGTTTGAATAAACTCCAAATCGCAGAATAACAGCAAAATTAGTGTGTGGCAGGATTCAGTCACATTATGATCAGAAGAATAGGGGTTAAATATTTTCTTGAAAATGACGATATGCATGTAGAAGGGAACAGAGATCGGGAGAGGATAAATTGGTCTGAAGAAATATAGAAATATGGATAATTTTTCTTTGAATGACAAGAAGATTTTGATACTGCTCTGCCCTCTTAGAAATTATCCAAGAAATAATCTTTACCTTCCCTAGACTGTATTTGAAGACTTGGTTCTGTGGTAAGGCATCTAAAATCAATATGAACTCAATTGTTCATTCATTTACTCAACAAATAGAAATTTCTATTCAACAAATAGAAGTCTTTAGTTTGCTGGTCTTCTCCTTGGCATAACTTTAAAATTTTTCTTCAGCACCCATATCCTCTTTGGTTCACATTCCCAGGTGGCAAGGGTGGGCCCCACCACCATCCCCTGACATCAAGAGTGTCCTGGTTCAGTTTAAATAAGCATAGTCTACCTCCCTTGACACCGAGGTTGCTTCAAGGTTAGGCACATCACAGCCAATTTAAAACAAAAAGAAGCTACTGGGCTTCCTCTGTCTTCCATGGAAGCAACTAAAACAGATTCTCTCTTTCTCCCTCTGATGGTGTGATATGAAGATGTGGAGCCTGGAACTACTGAAGCCTTTATGCTGCCAAGAGAAGTGCCTTGGGCCTTGGTAATTCAGTGGGTTTAAACCACTGAATCAAGCCTTTCATGAGGTCAGAACATATTTTGGACTTTTTGGTTTTGTGAGTTAATGAACTCTCTTTATTGCTTAAGCTTGTTTGGTTTGGGTTTCTTTTTGTCACTTGTTTTCAAGAGTCTTTGTAGAGTAAAAGCACACTGTGTCAGATTCTGGGGAACCCAGACAAACAATATTATCTTTTGGTTTCAGGAGACTTCCTGTATCATGGAAATACAACCTCTGAGCTACAGGTTGATGGAGACCTGGCTACTTTCAGGCACAACACTGGAGCACTAGAAGGAATTGACTGGATTAGAGATTTTAAAAGGGAAATTATTAAAGGAAGGAAAAGGAAGAAATATTACACCAGGGGAGCCAAGATACAGAAACAGACAACAAAAGCTTGTTCTACTCCTATGTATAGATTGAAGAATGAAAGTCTACAAAGTTTGATCTCAATGCCAACAAACCAGTTTATATGAAAATCGCTTAAATATCCTAAAAGCTTGTGCAGAAAAGAGAAACTTTGGGGAGGATCCACAGCCTTTGAGAGCAAAGAGCATATTCTTTCCTCCTACAAATAACTGGGAACAAGATGTCTGTCTAGAATTAATCAGATTGGTGTCAGGAATGACTTACAAAGCAAGCAACATCTAAGAGATCAACCGTGTTATCTTTAAGAACAGTTTAAGCTGTTAAAAATTGATTGATTGTATTTGGAGCTCATAGCTACATTTAATTATATCCTCTATTACAGGAAAATTGGCTGAGATTTTTAACCTTTCCTTTTCAAAAGAGTTAAAGCAGCCCTCTGGCTTGACTAGGAATGTCTATTTTTACTTAACGCAGGATGGAAATTTATTGTTCTGGGTTATGTAAAAGAAAAAGGAAAATAAATGCATTTGTCTTCCAGCCTTAAAGAATGATCTCTTGTGGATTTAGCTTTGGACTTCTACATACAAAATGGGATGTGATGTAGAAAAGTAAGACTCTAACTCTAATGTGAATACAAATTACACTGGAATCTTGTGGAAATGCAGATTCAGATTCAGGAGATCTAGGGTGGGCCTTAGATCTGTGCTTTTCACAAGACCCCCTGTGATACTGATGCTTCAAGGACCATAGATCACACTTTGAGAAGCAAGAACGTAGAGCAAAGAGCTGGGCTGTGTAGGAATCAAGAAGTCTGGGTCTAGTTTCAGTTCTATCATTAATCAGTTGCAAGACCTTTTTAATGTCACTTATGCTTTGAATGTTCCTCATCTGTAAAATGATGGGGTTGGACTTAGTCATCTCAAAAATCCCTGCCAAATCTAAGCCAACAGGAAAAAGAACCTCTATATGTTTTGCATCGTGTTTTACAATCTTCTCTATACATTTTCCCTTGTTCTTTTCTTCATAGAAGGTGTCATCTGCCATGCCAGCAAACTTGAATATTCTCCTTGGCTCTTCTCTCTTCATCACCTCCCTGGATTCAATGGGTCATCAAGTCTCAACCAGTTCCCTGAAAAGAATTCTAGACTCTTTGGTTTGTGTGTCTCTACTCCCACTGGGACAACTAAAATTCAAGTAACCATCATTTTCCTCTTGACCACATTATTCCAGCCTCCCAAAAAATTTCCACCCCTTTATGGCTCTTTCCAATCCATTTTTTCCTTCATTTATTCAGCAAATGGATATCTTTAATAGTCTGGTTAGCAGCTTTTTCTGTCCTCTGGGCACAGTGTTTCCTATACCCTGTAGCACACCTCCCCTCCTGTCCTCTCAGCCCTGTGTTAGGTGGGTTCCACCTACCTTCCAATCCCAATATTGAATTTATATCTAATCATTTCCTGCCCTGTATGAAATCCTTCAGGGACTTCCTACTTTTTATAAGGATGTGGACTGCAGTCTCTGTTATGACATAGGCTAGGCATGATGTCACACTTGTCCACTCTCCTCTTCCCTTATTGTTTTCACATTCTAGTCCTACCGGACTCCTTTAAGTTCTACAGAAGCACCATGCTCTGTCTCATCTCCGCTTCCTTGCCCCTGTCATTCCTTGAGTGTGGCATATTCATTCTCCCCCTCTCTAATTCACTGAGTCCCTGCTGGTGAATTATTTTGCTGGGCTCAGCTGAAATATCACTTCCTGATTCCCATAGTTAAATTAGGACTCTGAGATTAAATGTGCCAGGACTACTTTGCACTTGACCTCCATAATACTCAATGACACACTTTTAAATATTTGCTCAATGTTTGTTTTCTCCAGTGGACTCTATGCTTGATGAGGACAAGGTAACCCATTTGCCTCACACAGGACTGGCTTTGAGAATACTCTCAATGATCACTAACAGAGTTCAAATGGAAAAATTATAGATACCAGTTTGGCTTTCTTCATCTTTAATGTCCAGGTTTTATAGACTATTGGGTAACTCCTGGATACTCTGGTCTCTCTGCCTTTAACTTCTCTTTATGTCAATCTTTTCTTCACATTGCTAGCATTTACTTCAAACCAGAGCCCCAGCCTACTCCTCTGCTCAAAAATTATTTTATGTCTTCTCACTGCCTATGGAGTAATAACACACTCATAGACTTCATTCAAGTTGCTCCATAATCTGTCCTAAGAAATCTTGGGGACACCATGCACTGCCCCCATGTCATAATTATGACATTATGGCAAATATCATAATATCCAGCCAAATGGGATTATTAGCTGTCTCCCAATCCTCTCTCACATTTCCTGGTTCCATGATTTTGTCACTAATGTTCCCTTTTCATAGAATATTTCTATAGCTCAACATAAATGCTGTTTTGTTATTAGTCATTTTTATATACCCTGGATTAAAAATAATCTCTTCTTCCTCTGTATTCTCTTAGTAGTTCATCTGTCCCTTCACGCTGGAGGTTCAAAGGACCCTAATCACCCTTGTCCTCTTGTTCCTGTTCCAGCCATTGAAATGGATGCAAGAAGCCAAAAGGGGTAATTAATAAATGAGGCTTAAAACTCATAAATGACAAGTCTTCCTAGATTGTTAAACATGGCTGAGACCTAAGGGCTTCCCTATTCCTCTACCCCTTCCCAACTCTACATTCCATGTGGGAAAAATCAAGTCTATTGAGAAAATGCTTATATGGACAGCTAATTGCAAAATTATAGCTTCCTTCACAAACTCATTCAGGAAAATGACTTAGAGCAATACTCTGTAATAGAGATATAATGCAAGACACATATACAGTTTAAAAAAAATTTCGTAGCCACATATAAGATTTTAATGGGCAAAATTAATTTAATAATATATTTTATTTAACCCAGCATATTCAAAGCATTATCATTTTAGCATGTAATCAATATAAAAATTATTGATGAGATACTTTGCCTGCTTTCTTTTGTTATACTAAATCTGGTATGTATTTTATACTTAAAAGACATCTCCAGTTCTCAGTAGCCACATATAGCTACTGGCTACTCTATTAGAGAGCAAAGCGTTAGAGAAATACAGACACTACTATTATATTTCCTTTTTAAAATAAATTTTTATTTTGAAGTAATTATAGACCGAAGAAGTTGCAAAGAAATGAAGAATAAGGTTCCATGAACCCTTCAGCCTGTCTCCTTAAATGCTGATGTTTTTAAAAATTACAACAAAACCAGGGAATTATACTGACCCAATACTGCCTTTAAAAAGCAGTGGCCTTTCCTCACTATATAACCAGATTTCTCTGCGATCACCGGTGGATAGTTTCTTCTTTTTCCTATTGGCAGAAATTCATAATAAAATGGAGATATGAGCTAAAGTTGTTCAATCTAATATATTGCTTTTGTCTAGAGAGTGGATCAGATTTCTTTCTATCCATGAAAGAAAGAACTCTTTCCTACACCCACCCCAGTATATTACACTCTGCCTTATTGTAGAGTTAATTATTTCTAATTCTACTTTTATTGAAGAGGTAGTAAGATCCTGGGATATAGGGAAATATTCTTTTCAGTATCTTCCACACAAACATTGGTTTGCATAGAGAAGATGCTCAGTGAGTATTTATTGAGATGGTTTCTTGAAATAATCCAATTGTTATGTGACAGGCATTCACTATGTACATTTTCAAGCTACTCAACTGTTGCATGCCTAAAAGGGAAATGACAAAACCTTTGGATAGGTCTGATGAATGGCTTTTCTCAGGCAAGAAGGATTTAAGGGAACACAGTAAATTAACCAGTAGGGACTATTCTATCCATCTAGAGATACAAGCCTCTTTTCCTTAATTTGGTTTTAATTGGAATTAAGTCTTTGAGGTATTGTCATCCACTTTGTGGATAGTTTTTATGGAGTTTACCATATCCACACTTCAAAAAGAGAAAAACAGAGATGTAAAGGCCTCCCAGGCAAACTGACATACAGGATTATTCAGCTAATAATTGGTGCATGGATACAAACCATTGTCTTTTCTGTCCAATTTTTTCACTCTAGATGTATTGAATCAGCTCCAAGAGCTACTGACTTCAAATAGATTAAAACCCAAACACCTCAGCTGTGTGATTAGCTATATTTCTAGATCCAGCACAGGGTCAGGAACATGGCAGAGATCAGTAAACATCTGTTGAATGAATGAGTAAACGAACTGATGATGTTCTCATTCAGTGTCACTTTTTCATGTTTGTACGATCTAAGAATAGATTGTCTTAGTTGGAAGGGTATTGGATAACTTATAGGGAGCTGTCAAAGCTCACCAGGAAATGTGACCAGCTGCTCAGGATCACCTGGCAACAGCCCTTCCAGGGCCAATCATTATCACTTTCCCTTCATTTATCCAGGCATATCTATATGGTAGAGCCTGGAGTTCTGGTGATTACTGTCTTCTAGGCACACTCAAAGTCTATACAATCAACAGCAGTGTGTCTTCAGATCTTTGCTTATCATTTATCTACACATGTCTCCCACCTGCCAACCAGCCCCTCCTCTAGCCTTTGACAGTAACCAAAACATCACCCTCAAGTTTCCCCTTTTATTTATGCCCCACATCCAATTTAAAACAAAATCCCATTGATTAGGATTCTAAAACATCTCTGGAATCTGGCTCTTTCTTTTTCATGCAGCCACAAACTACCTCTAATGTGGAAAATTGCAACACTGCCCAGGGTGGGCCCCATATTTCCTTCCACTCTTGCAGCTGTCCATTGGAAGGGTGCAAATGTGCCCACGTTACTTTCCTGTTTCAGATCTTTCAGTGTCTTCTCACTAGCAATGAGGTATGTCTCTAACATGGCTTCAAAGGCCTTAGCTGATTGGGACCCCACCTGCCCCCCTAGGCTCATTTCTGCCCCTCTCTCCTCACATACTATGCTTGAGCCACACCAGACCTCTTCGGATCACTGCAAGTGACACGGTTTTCCTCATGTCCTTTACACACTTTGTTCCCTTTGATGGAAGCACTGTCTTTCACTCCACTGCCCCACCCTCTTTCATTAGCTCATTCCTATTCATCCTTCAAATTTCATTTTAAATAGTACTTTGTCAGGAAGCCTTATCTGACCTCTAAATCAGTTTAGAACTGTTTTATGATTCCATTCACACATCACATTTCTTCCTTATGATATTCACTGTAATTATAACTTCTTGTTTAACATCTTTTATCCTTGTTCAACTGTAATTTCTGTGTCTTAGGAACCATTACTATGTTAAGGCCTAGCAGAGTGCCCGATAGGTTTTGGGTGCTCAATAATTATTTATCAAAGGAATAAAATATATGTGCTCATCATTTCCATTCCTCTTTATTTCTTTCTTTCACAGATCACACTTTCCTTCATCCTATGACTCTTCTATCTTCATAAATAATTTATTAATGATCATCATCTTTATGTGTGGTACAGTGGGAAATGTGAGCCTGCTGGGAGCTGGAGAGTTTGCCTGGGGAGACATATCTGTCTGGTGTAACAAAAAAGGTACTTAACAGGAAGTTATAACTCCAAGTTTTAGCTTCAGGGTCTACCATAAACTTCAGCTAGTTCCTTCTTCACTTCAGGTCTTAATTTACTTTTGTGTAAACTGCACAGTAGCATAACTTGAGATGACCACCCAAGGCTAATGTTCTATGTCTCATCCGCCCCAAGAAAACCATGATAGCTGACTCTTCAATTATAGAGTGTTGATGCCACAAAACCTTTAAAAAATAAAGTATAACTGCCTTTTAGAGAATCTAAGAAAAAGTGTTGAACTTCTTTCCAGAAAAATGCACGTATGTGTAGTCATGACCCTAACATTTTGCTTAGAATTTTAGGTTAAGAAGTATTTCTTCAAATTAAATTTACATATTTCTAAGACCACCTTTAGGCACATTTTTGAAGTAGCTGAAGTTTGATTTTTATTTCTTTTCACCCTTCTGTTTGCTTTCTCTTTGTTCAGTCACTAATCGGCACTTAGGACTACTCGCCATTTAGGCGTAAAATCTCAAACTTTTCAATCGCCATGAGATACTACTTATCCAGCAGACAGAGGGATTCCAAAAGAAATTAAAAGGCCTAGGAATTATGTGATAATATTCATGATAGTTCATTGTTTGTACGTACCAGAGTTTATTTATCCGCTCACCTGTTGATGGACATCTTGGTTGCTTCCAAGTTTTGGTTCTCATGAATAAAGCTGATATAAACATCTAGGTGCAGGTTTTTGTGTGGACATGTTTTCAATTCATTTGGGTAAATGCCAGTGCTGGATCATATGGTTAGAATATGTTTATTTTTGAAAGAAATGACCAAACTGTCTTTCAAAGTGGCCATATCACTATGCATTCCCATCAGCAGCAATGCATGAGAGTTCCTGTTGATTTACATCCTCGCCAACATCTGGTGTCATCAGTATTCCAGATTTTGGCCATTAAAATAGGTGCACAGTGGTGTCTTATCATTGTTTTAGTTTGCATTTCCCTGATGACATATCTTGTGGAACATCTTTTCATATGCTTACTTACATGCCATGTATATATCTTTTTAGTGAGATGTCTGTTAATGTCTTTGGCCCATTTTCTAATCAAGTTGCTTGTTTCCTTATTGTTAAGTTCTAAAAGTCCTTTGCATATTTTGGATAATAGTCCTTTACCAGATGTATATTTTGCAAATATCTTCTCCAAGTCTGTGGCTTGTCTTCTCAATCTCTTGATGCTATCTTTTACAAAGCAGAAGTTTTCAAGTTTTATGAAGTAAAGCTTATCAATTATTTCTTCCACAGATTGTGTCTTTGGCATTGTATTTTAAAAGGCCTTGCGATACTCAAGGTCATGTAGATTTTCTCTTATGTTATCTTCTAGGAGTTTTATAGTTTTGTGTTTTATGTTTAGGTTTACACATTCTGTTTTGAGTTAATCTTTGTGAATGGTGTGATGTCTATGTTGATTCATTTTTATGCATGTGGATATCCATTTGTTCCAGAACTATTTGCTGAAAAGTGTATCTTTGCTCCATTGTACTGCCTTTGCCTCTTTGTCAAAGATCAGGTGTCCATATTTATGTGGGTCTATTTCTGGGTTCTCTGTCCTGTTCCATTGATCTATTTGTCTAGTCTTTTGTCAATACCACACTGACTTGATTACTGTAGCTTTATAGTAAGTCTTGAAGTCAGAGATTAGTTCTTTTTTTTTTTTGCTTAATAAATACTTATTGCACACCTATCAGGTAAACACAATGGTGAACACAATGATGAACAAAACACAAAACAACAAATTTCTCCTTCATGTGGTGAGGCAAATATTAATCAAATAATCAAACAAATAAAAACTGACAAACTGTGATCAGTGTGGTTAACAGAAATTATAGGGATTTATGAGAGAGATTAAATAGGAAATGGATCTCTATTAGGGCATCAAAGGTTTACCCAATGTAAGACCACTTTAGTTAAAGTGTAAAGGATATAAAAACATCAAATTGTATTAAATTAAGGATGTGTATGTGTGTGTGTGCATGTGTATTTAGGAGAGATGTGAAGGGAAATAGCCTGTTTGAGGAAGTAAAAGAAAAACAATATGGTTTATACATGAGGAACAAAAGGTAGAGAAATGCTTGAGAGGACTGAAGAGGAAAGCAGGGCCCAGACCCTATGCAGCTTTGTACGTCACATTAAATTTCTGACTATTTCTCTAGAGGAATGGGAAACCATGCTGGGGTTCCAAGTAGGTTAAGTGACATGGTCAAATTTCTCTTTTTGAACTATCATACCAACTGACTTGGGAGAATGTATAAATTTGGCAGGACAGGATGCATAAGAGTCGAGAAAGAATCCCTTGCAATATTCCAGACAAGATGTCATTGTAGCTTTGACTATGACTCATAGATTGGTGGAGCTCAAAGGAATCTGTAAGGTCAAGTATTCAACCCTGCTATTTTACAGGTGAGGAAATTAAGGCTCAGAGAGGTTACTAATTGTGCCTAAATTCTACCCTTTCTTCAAAGGCTTCCTCCTCCTGTTTTCTTCCTCTCCATCCTCCTCTGCTTCTCCCTCTCCTCTTCTTCCTCCTCATCCTCACCCTCATCTTTCTGTTCCTCCTCGATGAAGTCCTTTTTGCTATGCACTGAGGGACAAAACCTTCCCTCAAATTACCACAGTCCTTAGAGTCATGCTGGATGCCCCTTGAAAAGGCATTTTGTTCTGTCATTTTTAGGTGTCAATGTCCCTGCAAATAGATTGTAAGACCTTCACAACCAGAGGCCAAGACACACACATGCTTCTTAGCCTGCCTGGCATGTTGGGTTTTTGCTCATAAGGATAATCCTTCCAAACATTTATAGGATAATGCATGAAATGAACAGAACCTTATTAAAAGGGAGACAATGCAGAAATTCACTTCTAGAAGGAATCTGTGAAATGAGAGAAGGCCAGGCATATTCTGGATTCTAATTGCAAAGGCCAACCCTCTGCCATTACACCAAGAGATGTAAGAACAGAGGCCTGGATTCTCATCTCTCCTCTGCCATAAACTGGCTTGGGCAAGTAACTTTATTACTGAATCTAGGATGCTCCTTTAGCAGGAACAATCTGTAGCCAAAGATTAAGTTGGATTTCAGTCATTTATTTTTTTTTTTATGGCATTAAAGAAGCCTACAGAAGGCAAGAAAAGCACAACATAGAACTGATTCATAAGTGACCTTGTGACATAAGCAGATACTCTTTGTTATTCTCAATCACAAAAGCCTGTAAATATCTTGTAAATCATAAATCACACTGTGCAAATATTTTAGTGTTTTTGTTTCCTCTTTTATTGTCTATTTTCTCACTGGATTGTAAACTCCTTGAGGGCAGGGACCTTGTCTTTCATGTATTATGTTATGTCCCCTGATACAGTACATGGACTAGTCTATAGCTGGTACACTGTCACAGTTTGTTAAATGCTTACATGAATGAAATGGTTACATTTTTTCAAGATACATATTTCAGTCCGGTCTCAACACACCACCGTAATCACCTGTACCTCATAGGAATGAGGTGAAGCGATGTTGCAAAAGCATTCTGGGGAGAGGAGTCAGAAATCTTTGCTACCAATTCAGAGATGTTTATCTTTCAGTGTCTCTTTCTAGTTTTTCAGTTTGCTCTTGACATCTCCTGATTTTTAGCACTTGCTGATAAACACTGATGGATTGGGCTTGCCCAGATACCTTGATGTCTAAATCATAGTTTGGATCCTTCTTCATTTTCAGCTTAATTTAACCAGCCAAGGGTAAGGTTGAAAGCATTCTAAAATAAAAACAGACTCTCCCTAGGTATCCCAGACAAGCCTAATAGACAAGCCAAGACAGAGGACTGAAGCATCACTTAGAGCAATGCCTTCGTCCTGGAGAACAAAGAGAAGAGAATTTTCATCCGAGTAGACTTGTCACCACTTCAAAAGGGAGCACATTATAGCACCTCAGTTCCAATAGACACTTATCTTTTTGTTATTTAAGCTCTCCAAAAGCTTTCCCCTGGCCTCTGTTTCTAAATTGTGGTGGAACCAGACATTCTATTCTACTAACATTCCACGCAAGTCAAAGAGGTAAAAGTTCTCAATTGTCCCAACTTCTCCTGCACACGGTATTAAAGGAGGCTGTTTATGCCCACCCTCACTAGCCTTTGAGCTCCACAAAGGCAGGCACCAGCATCTTCGTGTTCACTAATGTATTCCGGGCACCTATTATAGTGACTGACATATAGGAAGAAATCAGTAAATATTTGTTGAATTGTTGAAATTGATTGTACAGAGCCTTTAGTCTCCATAGCAAGTACACATAAGTGATCAATTAACAGAGCCATAGGCTCACTGCAGCACTATTTACAATAGCCAGGACATGGAAGCATCCTAAGTGTCCATCGACAGGTGAATGGATAAAGATGTGGCACATATATACAATGGAATATTACTCAGCCATAAAAAGAAATGAAATTGAGTTATTTGTAGTAGGTGAATGGACCTAGAGTCTGTCATACAGAGTGAAGTAAGTGAGAAAGAGAAAAACAAATACTGTATGCTAACACATATATATGGAATCTAAAAAAAAAACCCAAAAAACAAAAAACGGTTCTGATGAACCTAGGGGCAGGACAGGAATAAAGACGCAGACGTAGAGAATGGACTTGAGGACACAGGGAGGGTGAAGGGTAAGCTGGGACGAAGTGAGAGTGGCGTGGACTTATATACACTACCAAATGTAAAATAGCTAGTGGGAAACAGCCGCATAGCACAGGGAGATCAGCTCAGTGCTTTGTGTCCACCTAGAAGGGTGGGATAGGGAGGGTGGGAGGGAGACGCAAGAGGGAGGAGATATGGGGATTTATGTATGCATATAGCTGATTCACTTTGTTATACAGCAGAAACTAACACACCATTGTAAAGCAATTATACTCCAATAAAGATGTTAAAAAAAAAAAAAAGACACCATAGGACTTTACCACTGGAAAGGATTTCTTGAGATTTTCTAGTTGAGCTCCTTAACTATACTACACAGGAAGAAATTGCGTAGAACTAACCCAGCATTTAGAACAATTGTCTCCCACACCCAGGAAGCGATTGATTTGGCCTACGGTGCTGGTTTTCTGTTCATAAACACCAAAACTTAAGAGAATATATTTAACAATACAATCACAGTAAATATAATAGTATCTTGTCTCAGTAATTCTCCAGCCCTGTTAGTTCTTGCAGCTTTTCTGGGTCTTTGAGAGGCAGAATAATTCTCATGGAGAGATGTGCCAGTTAACGAGATCACTGTTTTTTTAGAATGTCAGATGATAGGGAGCTTGATTTGTTTCTCTGAGTCAGCAAAAAATGCCCCTGGCTTGAGATGTAGCCAGTGTTTCTAAGTTAATAGACTTAATCCCTGTGAATATTTATTTTGTACTTACTTTATGCCAGACACTTTTCAAAATGCTTTATGTGAATTAACTCATGGAATCCTCATGGCCATCTTGTAGCGTAGGTTCTATTATTATCATTTTCATTTTGCAGGTGAAGAAACAGAGGCACAGAGAAGCTAAGTAACTTCCTCAAGGTCACACAGCTAGTTAGTGGAAGAGTCAGGATATGAAACCAGGAAAGGTGTTTAAGGATGACAGAGAAAACAATGTATTATTATTCTAGATGGAGGGTATATCTCGCTTCCCCATTCACTTGCAAAAGTGAGGTAGCCTTCTCATACCTAGGATATACCTTTAAACTATAGAATTACATAAGCTCATAAATTCTCTATTGTAATGAAGTGTGTTGGAGCTGGGTTTTCTATTACTTGCCACCTAACTATTCCTGGCTGATATAGTTTGCATGTAAATTAAATGAGTCAATGTGTACACAGAGCTGTGCTTAATACCTGGTACTTATCAAGTGTTCAGTAACTTGTATCCAACATTATTCTAACCAGAAGTTTCTCTCTATGGTTTTCAGCACTTTCTGCCTTTATTCCCATCCCCAAGTCTCTTTCTCAGGTTCTTAAAGCCCTCTTGATCTATTGAAATCTTTACAGCCCACCTCAAGTTCCTTCTCTCCTCCAAAGCCTTTGCCCAGATCCCTGGTTGAAACAGGAAGGAAGGCGGCAGGGTACAACTTTTAAAAAGAGTGATATAGACATAGGACATGATAAAGACTGGTTAGAGGGACTTCCCTGGTGGTGCAGTGGTTAAGACTCTGTACTCCCAATGCGGGGGGCCCAGGTTCGATCCCTGGTCAGGAAGATTCCACATGCATGCCACAACTAAGGAGCCCACATGCTGCAACTAAGGAGCCTGCCTGCCATGACTAAGACCCGGTGCAAGCAAATAAATAAGTATTAAAAAAAAAAACCCAAAACTGGTTAGAACCATTTGGGTCCAAGATGGCAGAAGATTCGACTTCCAATAGACCTTGAGCCTCATTATATGCTCATTGTACTACATTACCATGCTAAATGACACACCCACCAGCGCTATGACAGTGAGGCCAACCATAAAAGGTCAAAAAGTGGGCAGTGGCCCAATTCCTGGAAATCCCCACCTCTTTCCCAAAGTAATTGGAAAAATCCTCCCACTCATTAGCCGATGAAATTACCCAGCCCATAAAAACTAACCACGCCATATTTTGAAGTCTTTTGCCTTCCAAGATGGCCCACACTCTGTGGAGTGTGTTTCTCTTAAATTCACTGGGAACATGGTCACCTGTCTCTAGCCAGCCTAAAAGAGATGCTCAGGGCCTTGCTCTCTCTGCTCACAGAGTGCCTTCTTCCTCTGTCACTTAACACATGACGTTGTGATTCTTTGTCTTCTGCTCCTTGAGGGCAGGGACTACTTTCTTTGGCTCTATACCCTTACAGCCGGACAGATAGTAGGTGCTCAATAAATGCATAAATGATCAAATGAGGTTTTAGTAGGTAAACTCATCTTAGCAGTGATGGCCCTGGCAAGGGGACAGGAAGTATATCAGGAAACCTCATATATATATATATATATATATATATATATATATATATATATATATATATATATATATATATATATCATATACCTCTGGTATATCAGAGTCACATTAATAATCTATCACCAGGAAACAGAGGAACAATAAAGCAGAGAAAGCTTTCCTAGCTATGTACTCCTGAAAAGTAAGAGGGAGTCGTTGACTGGGAGCTACTTATAAATGTAGAGTCTATTAGAGTTTTTGGTAATGGTTTGTAAATATCCTTGACGTTTTTCAGAGGAATATTTTCTCATCTTTTCATCCTAATGCCTCATATTTAAAACTCATTTCTCAAATATTGTCAAGTTGAAAATCCAACCAGAGCCTCTGAACTCACCCGTGAAGCTTTCTTCCCCCTTGTTTTTGCTAGCCATCAGCCAGAAATTTTAGTTTAAGAGTGGGGTGGGGGAGGGGAACTCATTGCCTTGGCTGCCTCAGTGGAGAAAACTTTAAGTCAATTTTTTTCTTTAAATCCTCGAGTTGAAAGTAAGTTCCACATTCTGTGAAAGGACTGGAGATAAGACTGAAGGGAGATGACTGTGAAGGGGAGTGTCCAAGGAGACTGATTAGGTCTCTTATACTGTTCAAGAAGAAATAGAGCAGAGAGGGGTTTGATGCAGACCTTGAGCAGAGCCTCCCTGGGATGGAAAACGCATCTATTCATCTACTCTGGCTCTTGAGGTCAACTTCAAAACTTTATTTCTGGACAGAGAAGCTCAAGTAAAGGCAGCTCTTCTCTCCCATGTCCTGTGGCAAAGTTGGACAGCCTGGAACAGCCTAGTTTTTACTTAACAAATATATTCTCTGCACAGAGCTAGGGTTCAGGAATGAGAAGCAAGGACAATGGCACCTCCCAAATCTAGGGAGCATGAGAAGGTCATCAAATAAAAGCATTCCAGTCCCAGATGATTATCACTTTTTTATGACCCTCTAAGCCAATGCTCTTAACCACTACATGCAACCTCTAGCCTTAGCAAGGCAGCATTTGTTTGGTTTTCTTTTGGTAGTTGTTGTTCTTATGTTTTTTAATATTATGCGCTCTCTTTCTGTCCTCTCCAATGTACAAACATAAGAGTGCTTGCTACAGGGCCAGAAGGGGCAAATGCCCTACTGTCCTCGAGGAGCAAGGAGGTATATAGAGGACAGCAATTAGGAGTTTCAATTAGAGACCCATCATCTAGACTAGGGTTTGGACTCTGATTCTGACTCTTAATAGATATGTGGCCCTGGGCAAATGACTCAGTAATATTCACCCCATGGTTTTAATGTGAACATCAAATGACATGTTGGTTTATATACAATATTGTATATAAAATTGTACATTTTATATATGATAATGTATAAAATAAGCAGTTTCTGATGCGTAGTTGCGTACATGTAAATGGTGAGCCTAGTGATGATTCCCATCAAAGTTTAGACTGCATTCTTTCTAGAAAAAAACTCATTACACTGGTCCTTGGGCCCCATAACATCACCATCCTTTATCCCTCAATTACCTTCTGCTTAATAGTAATTCCTACCAAAGAACAGTCTCCTTTCCATTGTGAAGACAGAAAACTGTGTACATGTGTGTGGTAGGGGAGGTGAAGAGTGGTTCTTAGGAAAGGCAACAAAACATTTAGTGAGTAAGAATGTGCAAGGGAAAAAAGTTAAAAGGTAACCGCCAATCCCTTTTGCTGGGCCCAGCTGCTATGTATATTGGCTGCTAATGGCTCATACTGCATACTCAGCTGCTCAGCTGCATTACTCTTCTGTGAAAATTTGCCCTGGGCCAGTGGAAGCCACCTAGCTCAGAGATGCCTGGAGGATACACCATGCCCCCTCCCCCAACCACCTGTGCAGCTCTCCGCTAATGCCTGACTGAGAGGAATAAAACCCTGCTCCCTTGCCCCAAGGTGGGACGTTTTGATGCTGCCATTCCCGCTATAGGGCTTCTGGAGGGATCAGGCTGAGTCTTTGCCTAGGGTCTTTCCGCATCTGTCTCCTCACTCCCAAACTGATTTCACTCGAGAGCACTCTCTTAAAACTCCCTGTGTAAGAACCCCCATCTCAGGCTCTGCTCCCAAGGAATCTAACCTAACAACTACTCTCAAAAAATTTTATGGAGCTATTCCCCCCACGGTGTCCTGCCTCTCAGCTTAGAGGGGTAGTCCAGAATCAGCCATTTGTTTGGCTTTCAGCTGGCAGATGCGAAAACAAATTGCCAAGAACACAGAAATGAGCTAGGTGTAGCAGACCTGTGAAGTCTCGGTGCTGTGAAGACTGGGGACATAGTAAGGGAGGGAACAAATCATCATTCAGTTGCAGACACTGTGTTCAAAACTTATGTTACTTCATCTTATTTAAATTCTAATAAACCTAGCACAATGTCCCCCAGGTTCATCCATGCTGCTGCATATGACAGGATTTCCTTCTTTTTTAAGGCTGAGAATATTCCATTGTCTGAACATACCACATACTCTTCATTCATCCACTGATGGACAAGTAAGTTGTCTCCCTTTCTTGGCTGTTGTGCAGTAATGTTGGATGAACCTGGAGGACATTATGCTGAGTGAAATAAGCCAATCACAGTAGGAAAAGTATTGCATATTTCTATTTATAAGAGGTATCTAAAATAGTCAAAGTCACAGAAACAGAAAGTAGAATGGTGGTTGCTAAGGGCAGCGGGGAGGGAGGATGGGAGTTGTTCAATGGGTATAAAATTTCGGTTTTGCTAGATGAATAAGTTCTAGAGATCTGCTGTACAGCATTGTGCCTCTCGTTAACAGTACTGGATTGTACACTTAAAATTTTGTTAAGAGTGTAGATCTTATACTAAGTGTTTTCTTACTACAATAAAAAATAAACACATTCCTTTTTAAATTAATTAATTAATTTTATTTTTGGCTGCGTTGGGTCTTTGTTCCTGCGAGTGGGCTTTCTCTAGTTGCAGCAAGCGAGGGCTACTCTTTGTTGCGTTGTGCGGGATTCTCATTGCGGTGGCTTCTCTTTTGCGGAGCACGAGCTCTCAGTGTGCGGGCTTCAGGAGTTGCAGAACGTGGGCTTTAGCAGTTGCAGTGCGTGGGCTCAGTAGTTCTGGCTTGCGGGCTCTAGAGCACAGGCTCAGCAGTTGTGGCGCATGGGCTTAGCTGCTCCGCGGCATGTGGGATCTTCCCAGACCAGGGATCGAACCAGTGTCCCCTGCAGTGGCAGGCGGATTCTTAACCACTGCAACACCAGGGAAGTTCCAACACATTCTAATAAGACTAAAAGATGGTTTAATATTTTTATCCAAGTGATTTGCCCAGGGTTGTATATGGTTGCATAAGGTAGAAGAGGAAATAAAACCTATTTTATGTTTGGTTAACAGGATTCTTTCTAAATATTGATGTAGCTCTTTTAATTTATTTTTTTGGTGAGCAGGAGATTTTTTTTTTTTTTTACACTGCCTGTTATCACTCAAAACCAAGAACTTAATGGTAAGTTAAAGAAAAAAATTGGAGCAGTAAACCTAGTTAAGAATCTCTGCTTATCTGGGACTTTCTTATCTTAAATGCAGGGTTTTCAGCAATGTCAGTTCCAAATCCAGCATGCATGGTTTCAGGGAGGCCTCGTGATTTGGAATAATTTTATAATATTACCATAGCAACTTATGTGATTGCACAGCTACTGAGAATAGAAATCCACAACAAAACTGTTAGGAAGGAATTTTTTTAAACACATATACAGTTAGAATTAAATAAAAACCAAATTGTGTTTTTGTGGGGTGATGGTACAGAAATTGTTTAAATGAATCTTATTTTATTTTTTTAAATATGAGAAACTCGGTAAGGAAAATTCAATGCAATATGACAGCTGTAAAAAAAAATCCTGATGAAAGTAGTGCTTGTGTAGCAATGCATGACAGAGGGCTGCAGGAAAAATCTGTATGTTAGAAACTGGTTGAAAATGTATTGAATAGGTATAGCTGGTGAATATTTCAGAGGATTGATGATGATCATCAATAATTTGACTATGGAATCATTCCTGTTTCCAGCCAAAGGTGCCCAATTTGGGAGTTCCAAAGCTAGGGTATTAAAGATTATTCAAATGGAAAAGTTCTTAGGGGTCATTTATGATGTTTGACTCACCCTCGCAAATTTTATTTTTTTTAAGTTTTTTTTTTGATGTGGACCATTCTTAAAGGCTTTATTTAATTTGTTACAATATTGCTTCTGTTTTGGTTTTTTGGCCCCGAGGCATGCGGGATCTTAGCTCCCCAACCAGGGAATGAACCTGCACCCCCTGCATTGGAAGGTGAAGTCCTAACCAACTGGACCACCAGGGAAGTCCCTTGCCCTTGCAAATTTTCCAGTTATTGGTATGCCAATAATATATAGTGGTGGATACTGGCTGTTTCGCCCAGTTTCTATTCCTCCTTCACATGGTAAATTATACTATGCTTTTCTTTGGGAAGCCACCCTCCCGCATCATATCCTTGTGTTTGATGGGGCTGAATCCATCACAACCCAAAGCTCCTGGGGAGGACACACCGCCTAGCTAATCGGAGCACAACATCCCCCCAAACACAGAAATGAGATAAAGCCTGAGCAAGGGCTGAAGTCCAATAGGTGAGAGCTCACTCAGATTTTTATTGGAACTCTTGGGAAAGAAGCTCTTTCTTTCCATTGGATTTGCTAAGGTGTTCGATTGAAAATAAAGAGAAACAGGTATCCATTGGCACAAACAGGGTTAAGCCTACCAGAGAATGAAGGCAAAATCCAGAAATGTGACTGCAAACCTCAAGTGGGCCCTTGGCAACACCTGGCAATTCTAATATATTTTCCTGGTTAATCTACTCTCTCATTCTCTGAGAGGTCCACTTCAAACCTTCTCCTTTCTCTTCAAGCTTCCAGTATGCTCCCCTCACCAGCCACTTGAATCTGATGATCCTGCTTTTTATTTCAGTGAGAAAATAGAAACAATCAGAAGAGAATTCCCTACACTTCCACTGGCAAATCTATCAACTTTCCAGCTTCTGTAGCCATATATATTTTGCTCCCCTTATATTACAATAGGGTTCAGTCCCTGCCTGTATATACTGTCAACCCTCTCCTCTGTGTACTGGATCTTGGCACCTACTACTCAAGGAGTTTGCTTCTTTACTTACCCCTTGCTCTCCTTCATTATCCAAGTTCTCTTTACTATGTTATTGCCACTGGTTTATGAATTTTCTGTGACTTTTCCCAACTTAGAAAACTAAACCGTTCCTTCCCTTAACTCACACATCCTTCTTCAGGTTCTGCCCTATTTCTCTATTGTCCTTCACAGTGAACTTTCTTCAAAGTACCTATGCTCCCGGTCTCCTCTTTCTCCTTCCATCTCTGTTTAACCCTCACCAATCGGAATTACCATCCCATCTTCCCAGTGAAATAGTTCTTGTCATGTTCTCACTTTATTCAATGTCTCAGTAGAATTTGGTACTACTGATCACTCCTACCTTTTGATGTATTGACTTCAGTTGACTTTGAGAACATCTGTTTTCCCCTTGTCATTTGCTCTTCCTTTCTCATTTTTGTGGCTGGATCTTTTCCTCTTTTAGAATAGAGCTGAGTCCTAGATCCACCTCTCTCCTCTATTTATATTTGCTGTCCATGGCTTTAAATATCATCTTTTCACTCATGGATACCTCCCATGTGTTTATCTATAGCCCATACTTCATCTTTGAGATGGCCTAATATGCATCTCTGTGAATCTCCAAATATACATGCATGAATATTTTTCTGTCTAGATCCCAAAATATCCATTTTTACTTCTCTTTTTCTCTTATACCACACACCTAGTCCACCATTAAGTCCTGTCGGTCACAAACCTGACTGCCTCTTTCCATCTCTGCAGCTTTACCTTAGTCCAAGCCAACACCATCTATCTCTCACTTGGATTAGAACCCGAGTCCCCTAACTGGTTCGCTGCTTCTTGGAGTGTCTTGCCCGTTAGGTGACACTTCACTCAGCAGGTAGATGAGTTGTTTTAATATAGAAATCAGATCATGGCACTTCACTGCTCAAAACCTCCAGTGGTTTTGCATCAGCCTTGTAATAAAAGCCTAGCTACTTACTCTGGTTTCAAGGTCATATACGTCCTGGTCCTTTCCCCTGCCAAACTCCTTTCCTACTGCTCTTCCTCTCACTCACTCAGCTCCAACCAACCTGAACTTCCTGACACTCCACAGCTCAAATATGAAAGCATGCTCCAGTCTTAGCACCTGTGAACTTGCTGTTCACTGTAACTGACATGCTCTCCCCTGGTTATTCACACAGCTCACCTCTTGATTGTCGTCACCTCCCTGACCAACCAGTCTGTTATAGTCCCTCCTCAAATCCAATCATCATTCCGTATTCTTTAGGTAGGCTGGTTTTTCTTCATAGCACTTATCACTCCATATGGTATTACAGATTGATTGATTGTCTCTACCCCTAGAACTTCATGAAGGCAGGACTGTGTCTATTCTACCCCTGTATACTCAGCACTCAGAATAGCGCCTGACACAGAGTGGGTATTCAATAAATAGACGTGAAGAAATCAATGAATCAATGAGAGCAGCAAAATTCCTAACACAACTTTTGAGCATATGAATCGAGCAATGCAGGATATGGTCTTCTCCCCGTGCTGTGCTAGAGCTGTCTTACACCAGCTAATGAAAATGGAATGTGCTCATTTCCTCCCAACTCTACTTTTAATGGTGTTAGTTTGAAGTCAGGCATGATGGGAGTATTTACACTATGGAAATCAGCAAATTCAACAAGTCAGGGATTTTTTTCTTTTTTCCTCTTTACCATCTCTGGAGAGTTCGCATTAACATTTGCCAGCACACCACCACATGCCTACAGCTATTCTTTGTAAAGTTTCAGTAATGGGGCTCTCCCTACTCGCTATAACAGCTAACCCAATGTGTGACAGCTTCACCATTGCAAGTACTTAGTGACAGTGTAGCTTCTGAAATCTGCCTGTGAGCCATTTCCCCTTTTAGTTTTCATTCTGTTTTCTGCAGTAACACAGAGCTAGTCTAATCACTCTTCCATGTAATTAACCCCCAATATTTGAATAAGACTCTTTGTACATCACCCCCTCTCTTAATCTTCATCCCAATGTATTTCCAGGCTAAATATCCACAAACTTCTCCCTTTTTTCCCCTCTTATTGGCCAACCCCATGTTTTAAAGAAAACACTTATTTTTACGTATACTGAAACACTGAGTATTTTACATATAATCAAACATGATAGGAACTCAACTGATGTTTGATGTGAATTTATAAAAAATTCTGCAAGTTATCTTGATTATAAAATTTTTAAAACGTCAGTATTGATGTATATTCAGGACTTCTATATGTAAACACATACTCAGGTTAAAATAAATTTCTTATTTAATTTCAGAAAGATTAAGGCAGACATCTTTCATATTTGTTCTCATAGTTTGTTATATCAAATATTTTCATAACATACAAGGAAACTGAGCCTGAGGTTTTTTTTTAATTTATTTAATTTGTTTATTTATTTTTGGCTGCATTGGGTCTTTGTTGCTGTGCATGGGATTTTCTCTAGTTGTGTCAAGCGGGGGTGTGGGCTCAGTAGTTGTGGCTTGAGGGCTTAGTTGCTTGGTGGCATATGGGATCTTCCCGAACCAGGGCTCAAACCATGTCCCCTGCATTGGCAGGTGGACTCTCAACCACTGAGCCACCAGGGAACCCTGAGTCTGAGTTGTTAGAAGACTTGACCACTGGTATTAGCAAACTAAGATCTTCCAACTCAAATCCCAGTCTTTTATTTCCATTAACTCCTAGACTCATCTCTTAAGAAATACTTTTTTTCTTAAAATGGCTATTCCATTATGTTAATCAGTATTTACTGTCTGTGAGGTCTCACTCAGGCACTAGATGAATAATTTTAATTAGCATCTTTAACTACTCTGAGTCTTATTTGCCCCATTGCCAAATCTAGATAGTATTACTCTATCATCCCAAAGACTAATAATCGTTTATGAACTTTTTCTCATTTTTCCTATTAAGATGAATGTTTAATGAAAAATACCATTGATTTTTATTTTGTCATTTTCTAGGTGCTCATTCAGTCAGCAAATCTTTATTGAGGATATTTTATTGGACAGATAATCTTCTGGGCTCTGAAGGTACAAGGATGAATGGGATGAACAAGTCTCTGATCTCATGGAGCTCATATGTTAATGAAGAGTGAGGACAAAGCAGACAATAAAGAAGAAAAATAAACATAACTGTGGATAGTGATAAGCTGTTTATAAAAAAGAAAACAGGATTAGGTGGGAGGGATGACTTCACAGGGGAGGTGGTTGATTGGTCATGGAAAACATCTTTAAAGAAGAGACTTTTGAACTGAGGCTTTAGAAATGATAAGGAAACAGGCATGCAAAATCCTGGAAGGAGAGAGCATACAGAGCAAAGGAAATAGGACGGTAAAGGCCTTATATGGCCAATGTGGCTCTAAGGTACAAAATGATGTCACAGAGGAAGTCAGGGGCCAGATCATGAACTTTGTGAACAATAATAAAATTGTATTGTATCCTAAAGGCTATGGGAAGCCACTGCGTAGTTTTAAGTAGTAGAGTAACATGATATGGTTTATATTTAAAAATATCTCTCTGATTGCTTGGTGGAGTATAGATTGTCAGGATCAAGCATGGAAACAGGGTGACCAGTTGGAAATGGTCCAGAAAAGAGACATAGAACAGTGTCATCAGTAGAGATAGCTATATTTTCAAGGGTATATTTTGAAAATGGAGCCAATAGGATTTGAGGATGAGTTGAATGAAAGTATTGAGGAAAACAGAGAAATAAAAAATGAGTTCTTGGTTAAAGATTTGTGCAACTAGATATATGTTGATGACATTTACCAAGATGAGAAAGCAGGGGGTAAAAGTGACTGGAAAAGGACCTGGGTCTCTAGTGTCAGATGGTGTAGCAAATCCTTGAAGATGGTTGTAGTAGAGGCAAAAGAGCAATGCATTGGGCATTAGAAGAACAGATTTCTATGCCTTGGTGTCTCTCTGATCATATGAGTGATCCCAGGCATTCTTCCTAAACATGCCCAACAAAGTCTTAGATTTTTCATTCTTTATGTGAGTGGTTTAGTCTAGATTGTTTCTAAGTTTCTTCCCAGCTCTTCTCTTCTCTAATTTACAGCAACACCTGCTTCTCCACAGCCCGATACTCACAGCCTGTTTTCCCACAAGAAGAGAAGTCCTTGTTCCCAAAGTCAGAGCTGGGTCTTCTATTTCTTTTCCCCTCACTTTAACAAAATAATTTTGCATTTTACTGGCTTTGCCAGGTAACAGACTAAAAAAATAGTTCTTATTTTTATCTTTTCAAGCTGCTTCAGTTCATTTCTTTAAAACACAGACTCGAAATAGCTTGTTTTTTTCAAGTTGGTTATCAACTGGAGAAGTATGTTAGCAGTACATGTGTATGTATGAGGGAGTCATATGTATTTCTTATGGTAGATCCCTGTCTACTGAAGAGTCTTTCTTGTGGTCAACTTCACCCAAATGAAAGACATCCCAGCAATGGTGTAGGTAGCCATTTATAAAGAAGGAGGGTGAAAATAAACAAAGTAAGAAAGATTAACGTGCCCACCTTTAGGAATAAGGTGCTGCCTGCCTGAAAAAGAACCAAGTACTGTTGTCTCCAATAATGCTTCCATTAATCAAAGCCTTGAAGTAACTGCATAATGAAGCAAAGAAGTTAATGGATATTAGCATAATGCTGTACTTTCTCCTTTGCTGGCATGAGTGGCAAACTCAGGGTCTGTACAAGTGTCAGTCTGTTTCAAAATATTATAGATTGGGAAAAAGAAATGACGACTATAGCAACTCCCAAAGAGGGTCCTGCAGACAACTCCCTAGTATTGGAAGCTGCTCCAAAGATAAAACAGTTTCTCAGTTAGTACAGGGAGAAAATTTTGCATACTCTACACTTGTCCTGGAGATATACAAAATGTATCACAAAGCCTCACAGTAAAGAAACCTGTTTACTTCTGTTGAATTCAAAGTTTCTCAAATTACTTTGCTCATATTATAACAATCTGCAATACACTCTCTTAAAAGAGTCCCTACAGTTTCAATTACTTAATTACTAGAATTGTCCAACTCTGGCTCCACAAGGCTCTCTAGCATGGCTTTTATGCTGTCTTTATCTGGGCATAGCGCCTGGTACGGATCTATGCCAGGTTGGCCTCAAAAATATTAACTCAATTTGAATTACATTTAGTCTAACATTCTGCCTATCAGTGATATGCACTGTCTATCTCAGTTTCAGTCAAAGTGTGAAGCCATTTCCCCAAAGCCTAGCTGATCCACATTTGGAGTCCATCTTCCAGAATATGTTTTGAAATTATTTAGAGGCTCAGCTTCAAGAAAATTCCATATATTCTATTCCATATACTGTATTCTATTCTCACTTTCTATTCCCAGTTTCTATACATGTTTAAAACCTACTGCTTTTCAGACTCACAGATATAGAGAACAAACTCATGGTTACCAGTGAGGAGGGGGAGAGGGGCAGTATAGGGGTTGGGGAGCGGAAGGTGCAAACAGTTGGGTGCAAGATAGGCTCAAGGATGTATTGTACAGCATGGGGAATATAGCTAATATTTTGTAATAACTGTAAATGGAAAGTAATCTTTGAAAATTGTATTTAAAAAAACCTACTGCTTTTGAGCTTCATGACTTTCTCTCTGGTCTTGTTATAAAATGTTTATTTGGTTTACAATAAAAGCTTCCATTAAAAAGTTTCCGGCTACTTTCTTTGAAGACGGCAAATCTTCTTGGAGCAGTTTTCCTGTCCTGGGAAGAATCTGACTGGCTCCTTGGAGGTGAGAGCTAGATGGAGAGGTCCACAGTATTTGAGAGAACCATGTGGCATGAGCTGAACTGGGAAGGAAACTGGTTGATTTCTTTGGCTTCAGATGAGACTTATGGAAGGAAAAGGATGGAAAACAACCGTTTTCCTTTCAGATAAGTAATTAGAAATTCACTGATAAATTAAAATGATTCTAAAAAAGACTTTCTATCAAACAAAGGGCATCAAAAATGAATTCATCATGAGGAAAGGGAAATTTAATGCGGTGAGGAACAAGGTAGTCATGGTGGGAAAGCTAGTTTGGGCAAAGAATAAGTGGCCCTTGAGACTAGTGCTCTAATGCTTAGGGCAAGATTAGGGACAAAGTCTGAGCTGGTGAGTGTAATCTAGAGGTCTCACCCAGGGGCAAGAAACTGCAGAAACAGCAGCACAGCACAGAATCCAGTCTGGCTAATTTTCAATAGTCAGAATGTGTGGCAGAAATAGAAGCAACTGCAAGTCAAAATCTGGGATCTTTTAGTAGAAAAATAACATTCTCTAATTCTTTCTGTCTGGGATAAACTGACCCATTTGGTGTGGGTAAGTCCCTAGGGAGCTATAAATGTGAAGCAACTGATTGGGGTGATCAACAGGCTTTTAACAAGTCATGTGATTTTTTAAAAAAATAAATTTATTTTATTTATTTATTTTTGGTTGCGTTCCTGCATTCCTCCGTTTTTTGTATCCAGAGTTATCCTCATCCTTATCCAGAGTTTTCAGAATTCTGACCACTTGGCTCTGTACTCATTGACCCTGCCTTCTTCTTTGAATTATTTAAATTAAATACTTAAACATCATATGTCCTATAGAAAGAATGTTTGCCTTATTTTCAGGGGGCAAGTTACTTGCTGAAAAATAATGTGATATAGCACAAAAAGGAGGATAAACTTTTCATTGAAAAGTTTCCTTCTTGGTAAAAATGAGGAAAATCTCCAAATTCTTCCCTAGATTATTGACTGTAAAAACTTTTTTATTTACCAAAGTAATAATCTATCTTTGCCATTTTCTCCAATATCTAGCGAAAATCTGTGCATATTTTAGGTGTTCAAAAAGTACCTGCTGTTTGATAAGAGGGCAGGAAATTTGGCAGTAACAGGATGATGTTCATAGAGAAGCAAAGACAAGTCAATCAAGGCAGGGTGGGTAACAGAATGGAGGGACATACATCCACACCCTGTTTTACTCTGTGCCAGGTGCTATGCTAACTGTTTCTTCATGTATCTATCCAGGAATTCACACAACAAAGCTATGACAAGGTGCTATTATCCCCATCGTGCACACTAGTGTGGTTATATGGCTCCCAATAACATAACTGGGAATTTGGACACAGGACCATTTAAATTCAGAACATATAGTGAATATATGATATTCATGTAATATGTCATATGATACCTCTCTTATAACAATTGAGATTATCCCTATCTACTTCACAAATTGTCTAAATAAAAAAAAGCTTTAAAATGTATTTATTTATATGTAGATACATAGATATCAATATTTTTTAAATCAAATTATCAAATTTATAGGTCCAACAATAGGTTGCTCTATCCTATTCCTTCCCTCTCCCATGACTCTGGGAAGTTACTCTCCTGTTCATTTTCCAACAGTGATGGTAGATGATGCAGATTTTCTACATTACTCTCTAAGGAATGAGGAGAAAAAAGCACAGATTCCTAACCAAGTGAATCAACACTATCTGAAGATGGTTCCTCCTTTTCAAACAAGTTGATATCTATTCTAAGCGAAAAACGTCATCTTCTCCTTCAAATGCTACCACAGTTTGCAAACTGTCCTAAGACCATGATGAATCTAGCCCCTGGACACCCAGGTAAGTCATTCAGGCTTCTATAGCCTCACATTCCCCTTCTCCAACATGATGGTTGAAACCAAGTTCTGAAATTCCATCTAGTACTGAAATTTTGAAGGTTTAGATTAAGCATAATATTATTTAAAGGATTTATATTTAGTTTATATTAGGACCAGTTTCTCTGCTATTACCAGATGATAATTCTAATTAAAGATGCAGTCCTTGGTTATTAGAAATGTGCTGATTTCCATTTAATTTCATTATTGTCAGAGAACATGCTTTGTATGATTTTAAGTTTTAAAAATTTGTTCAGATTTGTTTTATGGTCCAGAATATGGTCTATGTGCACTTGAAAAGTTTGTGTATGAGTATTAGGTAGAGTGTTCTATAAATGTTAATTCAGTCAAACTGGTTGATAGTGTTGTTCAGGTCTTCTACATCTTCATTGATTTTTCGGTCTACTTATTCTATCAATTACTGAGAAAGGAGCGTTGAAGCCTCCAACTATACTTGTGGTTTGTCCATTTCTCCTTTCACTTTTATCAGTTTTTGCTTCATTTATTTTGAAGACCTGTTGTTAGGTGTATAGCATTTGTGAGGTTTTGACTTCTTGTTGAATTGACCTCTTTATGTAATTATGTCTTTGCATAATGCCCTCTTTTTTTTCTGGTATGCTTTTGCTTTGAAGTCTACTTTTCTGATGTCAAGATAGTCATTTCATATTTGTTTTGATTAATGTTTTCATGGTGTATTTTTTCCCTCCTTTTATTTTTAATCAGAAGTATTTACAATTAAATTGTGTTTCTTGTAGACAGCATATAGTTAAGTATTTTTTTATCCAATTAACAATATCTGGGACTTCCCTGGTGGCATGGTGGTTAAGAATCTGCCTGCCAATGCAGGGGACATGGGTTCAATACCTGGTCTGATAAGATCCCACATGCTGCAGAGCAACTAAGCCCACGCACCACAACTACTGAGCCTGCACTCTAGAGTCTGCGCACCGCAACTACTGAGCCCACATGCTGCAACTACTGAAGCCCATGTGCTGAGAGCCCATGCCCCACAAGAGAAGCCACCTCAATGAGAAGCCCACGCACCATAACGAAGAGTAGCCCCTGCTTGCTGCAACTAGAGAAAGCCCGCATGCAGCAATGAAGACCCAAAATGCAGTCAAAAAAATTAATTAATTAAAAATATGTGCTTTAAAAAAATCTATCTTTTAATTGCTGTGTTAGAACAACTATAATTATTGATATTATTGGATTTAAATCTATTATTTTCTTAGTTGTTTTTTATTTTTTCCTTTTTCTATCATTTCTGCTGGCTTTTGAATGAAACAATTTTTATTATTCTATTTTATTTCCACTATTGGCTTATTAGTTTTACCACTATTTCTGATATTTTTAGTGGCTGTCTTAGGATTTACAATATGCATCTTTAATTTATCATGGTATACATTCAAATAGTATTATATGACTTCACACATGGAGTAAGAACCTTACAGAAGATTACTTCCTGTTTCACTATCCTATCCTTTGTGTTTTCGTTTTATTTTACTTTACATATAAAATAAAATATATTTTTGATATTTTTTGCTTCATACAAGCAATTACAAAAATAAGGAAAAAAAGTATTTTATATTCACCTTCATTTTAACTGTTTCTAGGTCTTCTTGTTATGTGTAGATCCAAGTTTCTTTATGGCATTCTGTCCTTTTTCTTGAAGAACGTTAAGATTTCTTATAATATGTATCTGGACAGTGAGTTTCCTTAGCTTTCTTAGTTTTGTTTTAAAACAACTTCATTTCTTTTTAAATTTTTGAATTATATTCTCACTGGGTATCAAATTCTGGGTTTTTTTTGTTTTCTTTTTAGTAAAGATGTGATTTCATTATCTTTTTTCCTCCTGTGTAATGTATACTTTTTTTCTCTACATGTCTTCAATACTTTATATTGGTTTTCAGCAGTTTGAATAATTTTATCTTTTTTTTTTCCTACTTAGACTTTTCTCTACTTCTTGGATCTGTGGTTTGACGTATTTCAGCATTTTTGCAACGTTCTTGGCCATTATCTCTTCAAACGTTTCTTCTACTCTAGTCTCTCTTTCTTGTTCTTCTGGAATTCTAGTTACATGTATGTTAAATAATTTTATATTGTCACATGATTCTTAGAGCTTTATTCTATTTTTTTCCACATCTTTTTTCTCTTTGTGTTTCAATTTGGGTAATCTCTATTGACCAATCTTAAACTTTACCAATTATTTCTTTGACTATGTTGAATCTATTTTTAAACCTATTGAATAAATTCTCCACTTCCAATGCCCTGTGTATTAGTTTTCTACTTCTGCTGAACAAATTTCTACAACTTAGTGGTTTAAAACAACACAAATTTATTATGTTACAGTTCTGGAGTTCAGAAGTCTAGAATGGACCACCAGGACTGCATTCTTTCTGGAGACTCTGGGGAGAATCTATTTCCTTCCTTTTTCCAGCTTCTAGGGTCTGCCTGCCTTCCTTAGCTCATAACACCCTCTTCCACTTTCAAAGACAGCAGCATAGCATTTTCAAATCCCTCTATCTCTTTCTGACTTCTGCTTCTGTCATCACATCTCCTCCAACACTGACTCACCTCTCTCCCTCCTATAAGGACGCTTGTGATTACATTGAGTCCGTGTGGAAAATCCAAGATGATCTCTCCATCTCAAGATTCTTAACTTAATCACATCTGCCAAGTTCTGTTTGTCATGTAAGTTAACATATTCACATATTTTGGGGGCCGAGAACATGGACATCTTTGGAAGAGACCATTATTTTGCTTCCACAGCCTATTTTTGATTTCTAGCAATTTCATTTAATTCTTTTTTATTTCTCTCTCTCTGCTAAAATACTATCTCTTTCTGCAAATGTCCATCTTTCCCATTATATACTTTAACATGTTAATCATATTTGCTTTAGAGTCTGTATCTGATAGTTGCAACATCTGGGTCATCTCTGAGTCTTCTTGTTTTGTTTGTTTTGTCTTTGGCAATCAGTTGCTTTTGCCTTACCTTTTTGTGTGCCTCATATGTTTGATTGAAAGTCAGGCATCCTGTGTCGAACAGATGAGTTAAATAACATTTACACTTGGAGATAAACATGACTCTTCTCAGGCTGTAAGTATGGAAGATTGAATCAATCTAATCAAGAGTTGAGTTCATGTGGGGTTTGTTGTGGCCACAGTTTCCTTTAGAATTTTATAGGTTTTTAATGCCCTAATGATGCCTTCGGCTTAGGATAAGCCTAAGGTTGCCAGAGGGCTTTTTCTTAAATTTTTTGCTCCAACGTCAGCTTTCAGCCTTCCCTATATGTCAGTGTCCCAGAAGGGGCCTTTCCATGCTCTTATCCCACTCCTACTGGTAGAGTCTGTTTGCTTTACTTGGTTCTTGCCAGACTAGTGGTTAGCACCAGGGTGTCTCCCGTGGTCCTATTATTGCTTAGATAGCCTTAGATAGACCATATGTGCCTAGGCCTTGCAAATGAGGTTTTCTCATCAGTTCTGCCCTTCTACCCAGTTGCCAGCAACCAGTAGCTCTCTTGTGTCTGTAGTGTGGCAGAGTTACCTTCTGCTTCTCAGTGGTATGAGACCCCTAATAGTATTATAACTATGGGATTATGCACTTGGGATAATTTCTGGATCCCATCTCATGGGTAGGATGCTGTTTTCCATTTGTCCCCCAGTAATACTGACTCTTTACTCTGTGCTTTCGGAGTTAACAGAATTTGATGTCCCTCTCCTAGATGCTTAAGACTTGAGTGAAGAGCCAGTTAGAGGTTCATTGAAAAGAGCCTATAAGTGTGTCTGAACTCCCTTTTCATCTGTGGCCATCAGGAGTTCTATACTGCACATTAGTCCATATTTGAGCTTCAGCAATTTGTTAAAAATTTAACGAATATCTTTCTACCTGCTTTTATGGTGGCCCCATGTTTTTCTTGTAGTCTGTCAGAGAAGAGTTAAGCCATGAGTCCCGTTTCTCCTAGGGGATGAGTTGGAAAGATTTTCCTTGAATTTCAGGCTACTTGGTTTCTCTGCCACCTTAACTATCTGAGATGCAAGGGAAAAAAAAGTTGTGATTTTCCACTTTGTCCAGCTTTTATTCATTGTTTGGATGGGAGTAACTTTCCAGATTTCTTCATTCTATGTAGAAACAGAACCACCTAGTAAAGTATTTGTTCACAAATACATTGGTGTTGTCCTTTTCCAAAAAGGAGAAAAGTTTTGGTGAACGCATGTTATCTCATTCTTTTCTATTAACACTCCTCCTAAGTAATAATAAAAATGATGATAATGACAGTGATGAAGATGCTCTTGATTATTATGGCAATTACCTTCCATTAAATGCTTACTAAGTTCCAGATACTGAGCTAAATATTTTATATACATGGTTTATTGTTTAATTTTTTTTGAAAAACCTAGGAGGCAGATACTATTATGATTATCTCCAGTCTATAGACTGTAAAAAAATGTTTAAAACTTTTCCAAGCTACTGAGCGGAAGACCTGGTACTTAAAACAAGGAAGCCTGATATCAGATCCCACCTTCCAACTTAATCCATAATATAGCATTTCCCTGAACTTTCTTTTCTTCATATCTAATAGTATTTTTCCACTGTCATGTCTTCTCTTCTTTATGGCTTTTGATAATCCACTGGGATTGATATCTTTTTAAAACCACGTTCTTGCCCTTTTTAAATGATATATCAGTTCTTATTTTTATTATCATTGCACATTATACCTTCCTACTAGACTCCTAGATCTAGGACTCGATTTGGAATTCTATCTAACTCATCACTGTAGCCCCCACAGTTCTTAGTGCAGGGCCTTGAAACTAGACTGGCTTTACACATGACCTTGCCAGTCAATCACCTCTAACTAATTTTCAGAAATTTTGAGAGAGGTTACTATACTTTTTAAGCTGTTTGACTCAGCAGAACAAATAAGACATCTGAGAATGTCACACATAGCCTAGTCCTGCTTGGACATCTTTAATAGTTGCTGTAGAATGTAAAGGATCCATCCATAGTGTACCCAAAGAATTTATCATCTCCCACTTCCCAACTCCCCAGTATGTCCCACCACCAAAGTGTGCTCCTCCCACAACGTTTCCTGTCAAAGTAAAAGGTACCATCAGCCATGCTGTATCAAGACAGTAACCCCAACATAATCTTTGTCTTGTATGTTTCTCTCCTCCACCCACCACATTCAATCTAGGACAAAACCCTGTAGATCCACGCTTCCATGTAACCCTTGAATTACTCTCCTCATTTCTCCTAATATCACCCAAGTCCAGATCACGTTTACATACTGCTTCATTTGGGGCAATATCTTCCCAGCTAGTCTCCCTGCCTCCAGAGTTGACTCTCACTAAGACTCCTCACACATCAGAGAGATAATGATCTTTCTAATGTGCTAATCTGATTCTGTTACTTAGCTGCTTAAAACTCTTCAGTGGCTCCCCACTGACTCAGAAAAAGGGACAAACTCCTTAAGAAATGTTCTAGCTGCTATTGCTGCAAAACAAACCACCCAAGATTAGAATTTCAAATAGAGCATGGTGGGGACAGCTTGCCTCTGCTCCACAAGATCTGGGAGCTCATTTGGGAATATTTGCAGACTGGGAGTAACCTGACAGCTGAGGGCTGGTATCATCTAGAGGAGAATTCACTCACATGTCTGGTGGATAATGTTAGCTGTTGGCCATTACCCCCAAATACTGATATGTAGCCTCTCTTTGTGTTCTTTTTGCATGGACTAGTTAGGGCTTCCTCACTTCATTGGTGACTGAGTTCCAAAAGCAAATGTCCTCAGAGAATAAGACAGAAGTAATGGCATTATATAATCTAGTCTCAGAAGTCAAAATGTCCACCCAGTTCAAGGGGAGAGAGCATTGACTCCACCATTTTATGGAAAAAATGTGGGAAGGTCACATTTTAGAAGAGTATGTGAGGTGGGAGATATTGTTGTAATCATCTTTTGAAAAGAGAATCCGCCACAATTTACTTAAGGCCTTTTATGATTTGATCCCTGCTTACATCTCTATAGCATTGCTATCACCTGTCTTGAACTCTGCTGTCTAGACATACTGACCTCTTTCCCCTAAATCTACCATATTTACTCACTTTTGATATTGTTCACAAGACTACCCCTCTCTCTGAAATACTTTCCCATCACATCCTCCCATCCTCCCTACCCTTCCTGGCTAGCTTCCCCCTAGATGTTTTTCCTTACAGCTGACCTCTCCTCCAAACCTGGGTTGTGCCACTCTTTTATCATTTCCAGATAACCCAACACAGTACATGGTAAGTGGTCAAGAAATATTTGTTGAATAAATGGATGTCTCTCCCAAACTAGGGACTTATTTCCAAATCACTATGGTTTCCCCTAAGATTTGTACAGTGCTGACCCATTGTAGGTATTCAAAAATATTTGTTGAAAGAATGAAGTTGTGTGTTCTCTCGGTGATCTATAGAGGATTTTTTTTTTTTTTTTTGAGAATTCATGGGGCTAGGCAAAGCTCTTAGAAGAAGGATTCATGTTGAGCCTTGCTATACCAATTGCTAACAGAACTCTGCAGACAGAAATCTTGAGTCAATAGTGCTGGCCTCCCAAAGCTTCTTCAAAGTTAATTCCTTCCACTTCTCACTCAAATCAACAGTGTCTCCACTTAAAGGAAAGAAGCTCAATTGTCACATAAGAATTTACTAAGCAAAGAGCATCCTAAAATTGCTGCCAGAATCTCCAGTGGGGATTGAAAGGAAGAAATTATGTGGGTTTTCCACTATCAAGATGGGTTACAGAGCTATGTGAGCATCTTAGTCTTCCTGTAAACATTGCTATGGTAACTGACAGGTAATTAGCTGTTTATTCTACACACACACACACACACACACACACACACACATGCATACACAGTTTCAAGCTGGAGGCTGCAACAGTCTGTAAGCATAAGGAAAGGAAATCCATTTGCGGACTGTTCTTAAAATTACATTTTTGGAAAGCTTTCCCATTGTGCACCTTCTAGGGAAAGAAAATATTTATGGTATAGATAAGCATTACTAAAAATGATCATATTTTCAACTGTCCCCTTTCACATTCTTCTTTTCATTCCTCTCTTAAAAAAAGAACTTGGGTTTAGAGATCTATCTTAAATTTTGAGTTGAGAAATTGACAGAAAAGATGGCAAAGCAAAGAAATGGAGATATTAATAGCAACACTAACAATGAACTCACCTGTTAAGGAAATATACAAAGAGACCAAATTTCCTTCCAGCTAGAGGTCAAAATGACTAATTATTTTCTTTGTATTTTCTAACATGCTCCACGGTGCTAATATGAAAAGGGAATAAAGGTGGATACTAAAAGAGAGCAAATTGCTTATTTTGGCCCGGATTTGTATTATTTTATGAGAAGACTATTAAAGCCTATTGCGCATTTTATTCACATAATTTCTGAACATATTTGTATATAATAACCTTCCACCCATAAGTAATTACATCTTATTTGTGCATAATCAAAAGAGGCAGTTGGAAGAAAAACAAGTTCATCATAAGATCTGAAATAGAGATTAAGAAGGGCCTAATTAATACTTTTAAGGAGGAATAAATTCTATCTCAACACACACTTTATAATTATGTCATTTAAGTGTCTTGAGTCACAACTTTAATTTGAAAAAAACAAAAAACTTGGAAGCAATTATCAGAGTATCTATTTTGTTTTGCTTAAAGGAGCATGGCAACAGATGTTTCTAGTACATGTAGACAGAACCTCAGCTAGCCCAATATTTATAAAATGATAACACATATCACATATCAAATGAGTCTAAAGAGCACATTTTAGAAATTGTGCTAATGTGTTTCTCAGCAAGGGGCCTGTGCTCCTTGATTACTTCTCTCCAGGAAGCCAAGCCTGGTGTCATACATTAGCAAGGAGAGAGTCTGAAGAAAAGTCAAAGAGACAGAGGCAGGAAAGCTACTATGTAAACTCTTGAAAGGAGTCATGATCGGAAATCTCAAAGTGTAATGTGCCTCTCACCAAACTCTAACATCCTGGGTTATAGTTTTCCAGAGGCGTATTTAACAGAAAACAAGTGGGAGGTGTGGCTTCCTCCTCCTGAGTATGGCACTTGAGAATCAATTTGGTGTTAAAGTGAGAAACTAGGGCTATCACCTCTCTTCACATCATTATGTTCCAGATTTCCCAGTCCCAGCCCTTGCCTCCAAAGAGATGAGACTGCTCATGTGGGTTTCCTAGACTCAAACATGTGTGGGGAGGGGAAATAATCGGTACCTGCAGCAACTCTTGTGGCTTATAGTTTGGTAAGAAGAGGACACACACACACAGACACACACACACACACACACACACCCCACACCTATTAAGCTGACCCTGACACAACTCTCATTGGGGAGAAGGGCAGATGCAACGTAACTTAGCATCACTTTTCCCTTGGCCCCTGCTGTGGACTGAATTGTGTCCCCTCCAAGTTTATAGGTCAAAGCCCTAAGCCCTCCCCACCATGTGACTGTATTTGGAGAGAGTACCTATAAGGAGGTGATTAATATTAAATGAGGTCATAAGGGTGGGTCTCTGATCCATGGGATTGGTGTCTTTAGAGAAGGAAACATCAGAGACCTTACTCTCTCCTCCCTCCTCCTTCTTCCTTTCCACTCCCCCTCCCGCCCCCTGTCCTCATGCCAATGAAAGGTCAGCCCAGGAAGGAAGTGGCCTTTCATCAGAAACAATAGGCTGACACCTTGACCTTGGGCTAACCAGCTTCCAGAACTGTGAGACATACATTTCTGTTGTTTAAGCCTCCCAGTCTGTGGTACTTTGTTATAGAAGCCCAAGCAGACTAATATAGCCCTGAAGGACTCTGATGGAGCCACATCTGACAAAGACTCTGTCCGTGCATAAGGGATCTTGCTGGAGCAGAGAGCTCCAGTCTTGCTACATCACTGCTCTTTTATACTTAGGGTTCCGTTAATTAGCACTTCTGACTTAAGGCAAATTTACAAACACATAGTACTCCTTTTTCTCTAGCATCATTGCAACACTTGATTGCGGTGGGCCAGGGAGGTATGAGGAGAGAAAAGGAGAGTCAGGTGCTCAGAAGCCATAAACAATATCTCTGCCTCCAGCTTTTTCACCTCCAGGAAAAGCCATTTCCTTGTACTACCTTTTGCTCGGGGACAGTTCATCGCTGTCCACTGTGATGGCTAAAACAAGGATTGTTTCTTATCCTTACTGTAATTCCGACAACACTGCGTAGGGTTATTAACCTTATTCTTTCAGCTGAGGCATCTGAGAAACACAGTCATCTCCTCAAGATCACTGGTCTAGATTCAGGATTTGAATCCAGGTCTGGTTGACCTCAAAGCTCAAACCGGTGATTCTAATAAATTCATCCAAAGTGTTCTATGGAGTGGATGAAACTTTACAAAATACTGAACCAACCTGATAAACTAATCCAAGATTAGCTATTTGCTTAATAAAGTACTCTTCACTGGCGATATTCTTAAATCTTAATAAATACCATTTAGTTATAGAGATCTTTTCAAATTAGGAAGTGAGTTTTTGGCCTTTATACTTAGATGTGTAAGAAGACTTTTCCGTAGGAAAAGAGTATTAAAAGCTCTTGGTCATGTTTGTGGTTACTCCAAACCATGAAAAGGATCCAGAAGACAAAATTCCACTTTCAAAGGTTAGTACACTACAATGAAAAATACCAGATGTGGGTTAGGGTGTTAGGATTATGATTGTGTGTTTTTAAAATTTTTTCAGGATTTCTGTAATGTTATTAATTGCCTTTGTGATAAAAATTTTACCACAACATTTACTGAAAACTTACTATTAAGGTCTAAATACTTAATGCATAATTAACTCATATAATCCTCATAACAGTCTTGCGAGTTAATTTCTATCATTTTGCATTGTTATTTTACAGATAAGGAAACTGAATCCCTGAGAGGTTTAAAGCTAGTAAATGACAGAACCAGGATATAAAGCCAGGCATTCTTTCACCAGGGACCATGCACTGAACTCCTCCAGTAAGCTGTTTCTTGAATGGGTGAATCTAGTGAAAGAGAGAGGTCCAGAGCATTCAAATTTGGAGGTCTAAGATAGGGGAGTTGGGGAAGGAGGTGGGACAGGGCAGCTAAGAAGGTAGACAAAGACCTCGGATTCAGATGAGGTGGCAGAAAGAGCTCTGCTCTGTGGCAGTCTTTCTGAAGTTAACGTATCATGTGAAATTACTTACCAGTTCTAAAATAAACGAGTGGCTTTATATCCTTATATCCTCAGCCACAATAATCATATTCTATGCTTTGTTTCACTCAGTCTCTCATCACAAAATTACAAGGTAAATGCCTTTAATGGGTATGCTTTAGCTTCATAATTAACAATCTTGCATAACAAATTATTTTTTAGGTAATCCCATCTGGAAAGGGCAACAGCTATAGTATTACAGTGGTTTGTAAATAATAGAAATAGAATGCATTGCCTAGAAGCCAGGGCTCTAAATACTCAGGTCAAGCAAAATGACTCCCTGATATTTTGTATTACCCCATTACCACCTCAAAAATAACCACATAAGTAATATTAGTTATACTCAGTGTGTAGCTACAATAATACAAATCAGTCTGGGAGAGCAAATATCTACCTACTGCTTAATGGTTTCATATGGGCAATGAATTTCATCTTATCTGAGGAAAGATGTTGTGGTGATGTTAGCAAGGTCAGCATTTAGTTCATCTACAAAGAAAAGGAAAGTGATTTCCTTCATCTATATAGTCAAACATTTATCCATCATTCTATTCTATCTACCCACACAGCCACCCATCCATTTATCCATCCATCCACTCATGGATCCATCCATCTATCTTCTCAGCCACCTACTGATCTAATGAGTATCCGTTGAACACCTACAATGAGTGTGTGTCAGGCAAGAAATGCACATCTGCTGCTGTGGATCTTGTTTGGGCACTTTCTCTTCTTTTGTTCCTAGTCCATTATTTTTTTTCTAAGTGTAGTCTGTGCACCATCTGCCACAGAATATCCTAGGGATCTTATTAAAAACATGTACTCCAGGCACCCATCTACTTTCCCTAGTTTATTAGGATTACTGGCAGGGATCTTTTTTAAATTCTGAAGATAAATTTAATCCATTATAGCTTAAGAAACACTAACCTGGACCAATTCTGTTTCATAAGAATTCTTCTAAAAAGGGTTCAGAGAAAAGAATCAACTATAGCCATTCATTCAGAGGTATTTATTAGTTTCTGGATGCAAAGAGCTGATGATCTAGAGATAAAGAAGTGCGCATAGGATACTCAAGACCTTGAAGGGACCTTTGTAGGGGCTGACTTTCCTTAGTCTGACCTCTAAGGAGGCAAGAGCTGAGACTGAGAGAGGGTAAAATCAAAGATCTCTGAGAATTCTCAGACAATCATGGCTGTCCATTTATTTACATTTAATGACCTTTTCTGGCCTCTGACCATTTAACTTTCATTTCAGAAGACTTCATTCCTGACTGTCTTTGAATTTGGAATCAGGATCCCAGACTACTTGTATGATCGTAGATAAGTCACCTAACTTCTCTGATCTTTAGATTCTTTAACTGCAAAATGGGAAGAATTATACCGTGACCCTCGGGGTGTTTTGAAACAAATGTTGATATTACGTTCCTTTTGTTTCTGTAGCTTTGCTCATCACTGAATTATGCTGTGGTTGGTCCTCAGCTCTCTCCCACTCCCTAACCATGCTAGACCTGTGTACTGTATATTCCTTCCATTGAATTCCTCTCCATCTATCTACCCCAAATAGCTCAAACCTCTTCTTTACTTTCAAATTTGTGTTGAATATGGAGAGTGGTCTATTCACGTACCTGCATGTTAGGAGCTAACAATCCAGTTGTGCCCAAGAAGTTGAATTTTGAAAAATGTAGAACAGGAGTTGCTCCCATAGAGATGTACAAAACAGTGAAGTAGCAACCAATGTAGAATTTAAGAGGAGATGGCATTCCAAAAAACCAATGGGAATCCACACCAAATATGAATAATAAAATTCCAGAAATGCTTCCTTTACAAATTTCACCATCAGAACATCATTCAGAATCACTCAATCACTTATTAATTTACTTATCTACTGATTGATTGATTTTCTGTGTTTCACACAATATGTTGGGGGCTGAGGTTCTGGCAATGAATGAAAGAATTAGGATGCCTTCTCTCACAGAGCTTATAGTCTAGTAGGAGAGTAGAACCATGTTATTTTATACATGTGGACAGAGAGACAAAACAAGCCCTTGAGAATGAAGACTACTGATATTCCAGCAAGTCAGTTTTGTCTGTAGTTGGAAATTAGACTTGAATCACGTAGATCTATAGGGGATGGAAAAAGGATTGGGGAGGAAAAAATATTGGAAAGAGAGGTTTATATTTTCATGAGAGTAAAGGTGATAAATTTTTAGGACTCTATCTCTGGGACTCTATCTCTGTTTCCTAGCTCTAAAATGATTACCTTTGCACTGCCCATGATCATATCCAAAATTCCTCCCACTAGGTAGTTTTGATACATCAGTAAAGTGGTGGGTGACCTCTCAGAAGCAGAGGTATTTGGTGCTAATGTACGTGTTGGAATGAAGTGGTCCATGAACTTGATCTTTCTTTTCTGAAGCTAAAGTGACAAACAACACAGAATGAAGGTCAGAGGAACTGGATGAGAAGAAACAACACCCATAAACTTGCCCAGGTTCTATATAGGGGCTGATTCCTGGAAGCACTGAGGTACACACAGCTGACAAATATCACCTCCAAGATCATCAAGTAGTCACGTCCAATAGAGGGAAGTGGTTTAGCCAAGGTCACGAAGGATGTTGGCAAAAGAGTCAAGGTGACAGTACAGGTCTTTCAATTTTTATTCTAGTGTTCTCTTGGCCGAGCACATCACAATACCTCCATGAACTGAAACTTTATACGGCTGTCTGAGAGGCCACTCATCTCTCTCCAGAAGCTACTGACAAAGAAACCATTTTTCACTGAATATGTCACATGCAGGTGAGAGACCCATAGCAGATGCCCCATGATCTCGGTAACCAGCACATCAGTCAATTTTCATCTTCCATGGTGAGGAGGCACTGCACAGAGCAAGACACTCTGAATCTGGGGCTGCAGCTCACATCAAGAAAGGTTCCACTCAAAAGGCTTTGTGCCATAAAACTGACACCTATTATTCTCCTCACTGTTGTTAGTGTTAAAATCACCAGCCTTGTCCACGCAACTAACGTTAACATGTGCCAGACACTTCAGGTGGTAAAGAATTCAAATGGTGTAATGGCATATTGATATATTCTTACTTACTATGCATGAATTCAGCTCTGCACTGTTCTCCCCACTACTCTCCCCCACAAAAAAAAGTGTGTAGGGGGAGAGAGAGAGAAGTAGGAGAGGAACACAGAGAGAAAAAATGTGAAGAATACTGGCAATTTTCTTCTCCCGTTCCCAAATATCTTTGCCACTTGGCAGAAATAATGGTTAGAATAAATAAATTCTAACCATTAGATTCTTCTCTTCAGGTAAAACTTTTGGCAAATTGCCCATTACCTGGCATGAGGGAGAGATACTAACATTGGGCATTGACTTCCTGCCAGGTATTCTGTGAAAAGCTCTCACACACATTGTCCCAGTTAATCTTTCCAATAGCCTTACAAGCCAACTGATATCTTGCATAGCAAGGGTTCTGGAATCTTGACACAGAAAAACGGTTTATATGACAATATTACCTTTCATTTGTGCTAGGATTTACGGTTTTCAAAGTATATCCACATGCATAATCTTACTAAACGCAATTATTTTTAGATGAAAATAATAGGAACATTGGTTGTCTTTCTGGTAAGCATCCTTTCCTTTGGTAAATATCTCCTTTTCAGTGGTCTTAGGGATGTCAGTCATGGGGCTCATGAGCAACTGCTCTGCTCTACCATACTGCCAACACACAAGGTTGAGCATACTACCAGCCTGACTTCTCAGATGATTGCATTCTCCTGGTTCCTTGAGTTTTAATGTATGGACCAGGGAGAAACGGTGAGATCCTTCTTCCTTTTGGATAGTGAGTCAATGCAAAAAGCTTGGGGCAACCAATGGTCATACTTATTGTCACATGGAAAGAGTCAATATGAGAAAATGTCTAATTAAAAAAAAGGGTTAGAGTTTGGATTAGGTTGAAAGAAGGAGGGTTGAGAGAAGATGTTGTCATTGATAAACACTTGGATCCAGCAAAGTCTGAGGTCTTCACCTCCCTTGAACATCAATTATGTAAGCCAATGATTTCTTTCTTAAGCTAGTTTAATCTGTGTTTCTGTAATTTTCATGACTAATACACCTACAGAACAGAAACCAGAACCAGAATTCTGGTCTTTTCTGATGTCTACTCCAGTGCTCTTTCTCCTAAACTATGACGTCCAGGGAAACGTGGTGCTTGTGAAATCATCAAGAGAAGGCATATCACATGGGGTAGCAGAGTTGAAAATACTCTGCTTTTAAAGGAAAGAAGGATAAGTGTGAAACTCATGGCTCAAATTAGGAAAGAGCAAAATGAAGAGAATTAGTTCTCTTAGGAAGTTAGTTAGAAGTTAGAAGAGAATTAGTTCTTCTTAGGAAGTAATTGCAATGAAGACAAGTATATTTCTTTCCTAATTTTGTCAGTAACTACCCCTAGAAATTAAACCCAGCTGTCACCACTTCTGACTCCAAGGCAAGGATCCTTGTCAAGGAATTCACAGCTTCATTACTTAGGCACGGTAACTTAAAATAGGGGTGGTTTCACCTTTCTTTCCATCTTTACCACTGTTTTCTACAACTGGCCCTTCCGACCTGCTTAGAATATGTTAATTTACAGAATGTAGTCATTTCCCTTATCAGCCCCTCCAGGCAGTTGGCAAGAAGTATTTTCAGCTACAGACCTTGCAATCAGCCACTCAGACCTGCTGGCTTCCTGTGCCCTGACAGATAGAGCTAATTAGCACTCAGCAGCTTTTAGGCATTATCTCTGGCTCCAGAACATCCCCATAAAAGAGGGGCAGACCTGTCTCCACCCCCAAAGGACAAGAAGAAAGTCTCAGATATTTGGAGGTTAAACAACTTTCTAAAAGTTCCTCCCTCTCTCTGAATTCCACTTACCCTTTCATGGTCATCTCATAGCCCATTGTTTCTGAGCAGCTTTAGGAGACTACATCAACTTTTGAAAATATTTTCTTTGTCATGTAGATTTGTATATCATTTTCTTACCACACTGTCACCATATACAGTACAACTGGTGACATAATCCTCACCCATCCATCTATCTATCCATCCATCCATCCATCCATCCATCCAACCATGTAGTCAACCAGCCTTTACTGAGTGCCTGCTCTATGTCAAACACAAGTGGATTCATAAAACCCAGCAGAAAGAGAGCTTAGTTATATACTAGTTGGGAAAGAAGGGTAACAGATATGTCAATGTATAACTGATTCACTTTGCTGTACACCTGAAACTAACACAACACTGTAAATCAACTATACTCCAGTAAAAATTTTTTAAAAAGAAAACAAATTAGCAAGATAATTAGATATCATGATGAGAACTACTGAGTTACTAAATCAAATCATGGTATGTAGAGTGAAGGGAGGAATGAGTAGTTAGAGGAGGCTTCTCTAAGGAGCTGACAGGCAAACTCAGATGATGAAGAGTCAGCCAAGCAAAGATGCAGGCATGGACATCTTCCAGGAAGAAGGAAGCACTAAGTACAAAGGCCTTGGTGTGGAAATGAGGCCTGTGCATTTCAAAAAGAGAAGGAAGTTCAGTGTAGCTGGAGCAAAATGAGTGAGGGAGGGGATGGCTTCCGAAGAGGTCCAGGATTCAGCCCTTCTCTGAATTTTCTTCTGACTGCAGTGGATGGTCATTGGAACACTTTTACACCATCATGTAACAGGAACTGAATTAAGCTTTGAAAAGATCACTCTTGTTGCTAAGTGGAGACTGGACTGGGGGGCAGCAGACAAGCATGGTAGCATAGAGCAGATTCACTATCACATTCTTAGTATGTGCCTGCCTCTCCACTTATGTGCTGAGCGCTCCACTTCTATTCCTGCTGGATCCCTTTAGAGCCCAGAGAGACATTGGTTATTTTTGTATTTTATAAATGAAGAACCAGTTGGGAATTTCCCCAATATCATAATTATTAAGTGGCTGAGCTGGGAATACACCTCCAAATAACTCCAAAGCCTTTGTGCTTAAATGCTTTATTTATTGCATCATACTGTGTCATAAACCCTTGACCTTTATAAACTTAATGATCAAGGTTTTGTTTAATTTTAAGAAACAAATGTCCCATGTTGTATTAACTTTAATTTTGTGGAAACAACCACTTATGTGCACTATAAGCGTGGTATGTAACAGGGAGGCACTTAAAGAGTGAGTGGTCCTCTACTTCCCTGGTGGCGCAGTGATTAAGAATCCACCTGCCAATGCAGGGGACACGGGTTTGAGCCCTGGCCTGGGAATATCCCACATGCTGCGGAGCAACTAAGCCCACACACCACAGCTACTGAAGTCTGTACACCTAGAGCCCATGCTCTGCAATGAGAAGCCACTGCAACGAGAAGCCCGTGTACTGCATCGAAGAGTAGCCCCGCTCACCACAATTAGAGAAAGGCCATGTGCAGCAACAAAGACCCAACGCAGCCAAAAATAAATACAAATAAATAAATAAATAAATTTATTAAAAAAAAAAAGAGTGAGTGGTCCTTCAGCCATATGCAGTATCTCTTGTGGAATGTCTCTCTAGAGGCTGAGCATAAGAAACATATGATTCTCCAGGGAACTGTGAATCAGGAACAATTTTTTCTGATATAGAGATGTAAGAATGTGAAGAGAATGCTTACGTTTTTTAAATATTACTGCTTTTTTGAAAGAATTTATATGCCATGGAAATATATGCAAATCGGGACTTTTTGAATATCTGTGGATATACTCTTCCAAATGTCAAGGCTCTAGAGTGTATCCATAAAGGAAGGTTTAGGAACATCCATCACCAGGCCCTTTCAGTCAGGCTGCCAGACTTTGCTCTGTCCTGTCAATCTCACTTTATAATTTACACATGAAAACCTAACTTTGACTCCAGAATTCAATAGCCATAAACTCCATGATGAAATTAAATAAGTTAAGCCATGCAAATTTTCAAATCTGGTACCAAGATCTTGGAAGCATCAAAATATTTGGGGAATTTTCTTTTCAAAGGGAAGAACGGCAAGTTGGGGTGAGGTTCAACTTAGAGGTCACTGGGTAGAAAAGAATTCTTTTCTGGCTTTTCGAGGGAAATAGTAGAACATCAGTCTCCAGCTACTCTGTGGGGTGGGAGCTGTTCAGAAGAATCAACAAAACCCACATAGTCTCTCCTAAAGTGGACAGAGTACCACCCCATTATGCACCCTTTGTACCTGTCCAAGCCTCTTTTCCTCCTCTTAGAACATACCTGCATTAGGTCTTTTCCTTTTGGGGGGCCAAGGATTCATCTAATTATCTGCTTATACATCTCAGAGTAATATAATCACCCCAGCTAAGGCAATGACATTTTACCAGCGACTTTATTGGGACAGGACCTATCCCAAAGACCCAGATGCTAGAGCAGACCTGTGTGTAAGAAATGTCTGGATATCCAGGCCCCATGGTTCCTTAACTACCTTATTTACTCAGTTACTCCAGTTACTTATTAAGGAAAATGCCAGAGATATGCCTCAAACACAAAATAGTGGTAGACTGTAGTGTCTAAAGAATAGAAAAATCATCCAGAAGGTTCTAGGATTAGCAAATAGCCTCCACTTTTCTCTCTATATTTCATTTAGTTAACAAACTTTTACTGAACATCTACTATGCAACAGGCACTGTTCTAGATGCTTGGGAAACATCAGTGAACTAAACAGACAAAAAATCCCTGCCTCCCATTCACAATACCCAAGAAGTGAAAGCAACCTAAATGTTCATCAGTGGATAAAAGGATAAACAAAATGTGGTATACATATACAACTAAATACTGTACGGCCTTAAAAGAAAGAAAAATACCATATGATCCAGCAATCCCACTCCTGGGCATATAGCCACAGAAAACCATACTTCGAAAAGATTCATGCACCACAATTTTCACTGCAGCACTATTTACAATAGATAAGACAGAGAAACAACCTAAATGTCCATCAACAGATGAAGGGATAAAGATGTGGTACATATATACAACAGAATATTATGCAGCCATAAAAAAGAATGAAATAATGCCATTTGTAGCAACATGGATGGACCTAGAGGTTATCACACTAAGTGAAGTAAGTCAGAGAAAGACAAATATCATATAATATCACTTATATGTGGAATCTAAAAAATGGTACAAATGACCTTATTTACAAAACAGAAACAGACTCACAGACTTAGAAAACAAATTTATGGTTACCGAAGGGGAAAGGTGGGAGGGATAAATTAGGAGGTTGGGATTACCATATACACACTGCTATATATAAAATAGATAATTAACAAGTATCTGCTGTATAGCACAGGGAACTCTACTCTGGATTAACCTATTTGGGAAAAGAATCTGAAAAAGAATAGATGTGTATACATATATGTATAATTGAATCACTTTGCTGTACACATGAAACTAACACAACATTGTAAATCACTGTACTCCAATATCAAATAAAACTTTACAAAAAATCATGAAAAAGAAAGACAATCCTGTCATTTGTTACAATATGGATCAGGCTTGAGGACATTACACTAAGTGAAATAAGCCAGTCACAAAAGGACAAACACTATATGATTCCACTTATATGAGGTATCCAGAATCGTCAAATTCATGGTAATAGAAAGTCAAATGGTGGTTACCAGGTGCTGGGAGGAGGGAGATAAGGGGAGTTGTTTAATGGATATAGAGTTCCAGTTGGGTAAGATGTAAAAATTATGGCGATCTGTTTCACAACCAATGCAAATATTCTTAACACTATTGAACTGTATGCTTAAAATTGATTAAGATGATAATTTACGATATATGTTTTTACCACAATTGAAAATATATTCCAGCCTCATGGAGCTTATATTCTAGTGAGACTAGGGGTGCAGTGGGGCTAAATGAAAGTATACACTAAACATAATAAGGAAAGAATATAGTCTGTTAGAAGGTAAGTACTCGAAAAAAGTAAAGGATAAAATAGGGGAGGATTTGAAGGGCCAGTTGCAGAGGGAAGTTCATTGTTAAATAAATAGCATATAAAACCTCATTAAAGGTAATATGTGAGCAAAAGCATGAGGCCAGTGAGTGAGTTAGCTAAACACATAACCATGGTGGGGATGGGGGAAGGTGGGGTTGATGTGGTGGTGAAGGCGAGCATTTAAGGCAAAGAGAACAGGTAGTACAGACCCAGTGGTGGGAATATGCCTGTTATATTAGAGGAACAGCAAGAAAGCCAGTAGATTTTCCCTTTCCAGATACTCATCATGCCTGGGGCCATTCAACAAAGCAGAGGTCAGTGTCTTTGTGGGGATGGTGATTAGAATTTTACTCTAAGGCCCACCGATATTTTGTGCATGTTTTAATATTCGTAAAGTTCCCAATATTGTACAAGGGGCTAAAGATAAAAAGGTAAGCAAGATAGGCATGCCCTCGCTGCCAAGAGGGAAGAGGGGAGAGTTAGTCCACAGGCAATGGCAGTCGCTGCAGTCAGTATCTGATAGGGATGGAAGAGGACTAACTTCATAGGGGAGGTCAGAGAAGGCCTCCCTGAAAATGGACTGAACGTTCTAGCCAAGATGTCAAGAAGTTAGCCAGAAAATGAGCAAGGGGAACAGTGCTCTGGGTGATGGGGTAGCATGTTGGAAGGCCTGGAGGCAAGATGACACAGCGCATATTGGGAACTGAAACAAGTCTAGCATGAATAGAGTGTAGGAGAAAAGGGTACATAACGAGCATAATGGGGGAGAAAGATGCTGGGAGATATCGTGAGGGCCTTAAACAGCTTAAAAGCTGTTATAAGAAATTTTTTTAATTTAAGAAAAATATTTATAAATTGTTTTAAAGTGGGAACTAATGTAACTAAATTTTACCCTTTTTTTTCTTTTTTGGTATGAAATTGGTCTCTTCATACTTTTTGGCTCATTACCATATTCCCATCATTGACCCATGTATGGTCTGCTTTTACTGATTAGTTATTTTTAATAATTTAATAACACCTTTGGACTCACTACTCATTATGAAAGCTATGAGGCTTTGACAGAAGTCTTTATCTCTTTCCTCCAACCACCCTGTCCCATAGCCCTGCCCTTCCCAGGTCAAGGTAACAGTTACCCTAAATTCTGAGTTTATCCTTCTCTTGTTTTCTTTTTTTGTTTGAAGTTTTACAACCCTATGTATTTTTTTAACATTGTGAATTGTGGTAAAAAATATATAACAAAATTTACCATCTTAATCACTGTTAAGTGTATGATTCAGTAGGGTTACAAATATTCACATTGTTGTGAAACAGATATCCAGAATTATTTTATCTTGCAAAACTGAAATTATATCCATCTGACATCAACCTTCCATTTTTCCCTCTCCCTACCCCTCTCAACCACCATTCTACTTTCTGTTTCTATGATTTTGACTGTTTAGTTACCTAGTATAAGTGGAATCATACAGTACTTGTCTTTTTATGACTATGTCTTTTTATGACTATGTCTTTTTATGACTATGTCTTTTTATGACTATGACTTTTTATGACTTGTCTTTTTATTTCACATAGCATAGTGTCCTCAGGGTTTATCTGTGTTATAGCATGCAACAGAATTTTCTTCTTCTTTAAGACTGAATAATATTCCATTGAAAAAAATATATAATATCACTTAAAGTATTTTTAAAATGTATACTTTATTTTGGCAAGAGCACTCTGGTTGCTATTGGTGGAGTTTGGAGGGAGATGAAATAGCCCACAGGAGTGGACTATGATGGAGGCTATGATGTCCAAATTGCACTAGTGGAATTAGTCCTTATATTCCCGGCATTCCCACATGCAAGGGCAATTGACCAGAGTTCCCAAGCTAGGGTACCACATGCTTTGGGCATGAAGCTTGGTGTCTGGGAATTATCTGCCTCTTGGTGAATCTGCCATGATTCTTAGAAATCCACTCATTTCTCACTGTGTGAGAGTAGATCATCCGTATTAGCTGACATCTGCGGAGTTCAAAAGGCTGGCAGTGGGCAGGAAGACCCCTATTCTTCCTCAAATGACCAAAGCATTTTCTCCCATTTTCTTTCCCAACAGAAAAATCCTTAGGGTAAACAACAAGGTCCTACAGTATAGCACAGGCAACTATATTCAATATCTTGTAACAAACCATAACAGAAAAGAATATGAAAAAGAATATGTATATGTATGTATAACTGAGTCACTTTGCTGTACAGCAGGAACTAACACAACATTGTAAATCAACTATACTTCAATAAAAAAAATCCTCAAATTGAGTATCAGACACAGAAATGAGAATTTTGAACAGTATCTTCCTTTCTTTCTCATTAATTCATGCATGACCTCTTTCTGGAACTCTTGTGAATAAACAGAAATTTAATGGGGTCAGAAAGGATTAAGATGGAACTCTTATAGACCAAAATAGTGGGATGGGAGGGTGGGGAAAAAGGCAGGAGGGAGAGAGAGTATTATGTGAGACCAGAAAAGGAGTCAGTCAATGAGATGCAGAAGGAAGTATGCAAGGGAGTATGTTTACTGGGGCATACAGTATTACACAAGCTACAAAAACAAGTAGAAGAGGAGGTGGAAGAGGCAGAGGGAGAGCAGAGAAAAGGGGGTGGCCAGAGGTGGGAATCGGCCCAATGAAATGGCGCCAACTCCCAGAGAGATTGCTGAGGGCTTCCAACCTGCAGACCCATCTGTCACCTCGGATTCTAGGGCAAACCTCATTAGTGTGAGGGGCACCCCACGGCTCAGTCCCTACCCCCGGGACCTCGGATCCCCATCTGGCAAGCTAACAGAACAAGTCTGCCACGGGTTTGCATTCTCTCACACGCTCTTTCTCTGATAAGAAAAATGAACGTTTTCCACTATTTATTTGGTATTATTGGTTGTGCCACGCTGTTATTCTAGTCTTAGGAATCACACTAACTTGATTTTAAGCTGACTGTTGAAGAAAGCTAATAACTTAACTCTTTGTGTCATTAAACTTTGAAAAGCAAATCCTCATTCCTAGTCATCCTACCTGGCAGGTGGTCGAAGACATCCACCAGACTTCCAAACTGTGGCGCCTGGGATGCAGGCCAGATGCTTCAGGGCTGGGGTTACTCAGAAGGCCAAAGGGTCACATACTTCATGAGATGTTCTATTTCTTCCTGGAAAGAAATGGGAGGAGTTAGGGGGATACTGCAAATCTAGAGATTTACATTTCTAGTGGTGAAAGATGCTATCCATAGGAACCACAAAGAAAGTGAAATATAACTTATTCAAGGAACATCCATGCACATAACCAGGGCTTACTTGAGGATAGTTAAACACTCTTATAGGTGAGCGTCCTCTGCCAAAGCTGTAAATTCATTCTTATTACGTATTTGAGGGCTTGGTACTCTCTCTGCATCTACTTAATTCTTTTATTTATTCAACAAATCTGTATCAACTGCTTACTCCATGCCAGCACTGTGATAAGTACTGCGGCTATAGTCAGTCATGTAAAAGACAGATTTTATTTTTCTTGCCCTCATGGTGCTTACAATTTCGTATGATGATTGAGGATGCACAATGGGAGGGAAATTGTCAAGTTCCTTTTCAGAAGATACAAATACACTCTTCCACTTTGGGTTAGTTGCACACATCGTCTCTCCAGATTTCTCTTTGTCTTCTATGCACTGGAGAATGGAACAAGGGAAAGAGGGGAGATGGGACCCCCAATAATTGCCTTGTGTTCCCACCTTCTCTACTTTGCCGTGTGACCTCGGGCATGTCATATAACCTTTCTGAGACTCCATTTCCCTCGTTTGTAAAATCCAACCTGCCGTATTTACTTACCTCACAACCTCTGTGAGGTTGGAATAAAATCAAATATGGAAACCCTTTGTAAAGTGTCACACAATGAAGTGTGCTCTTTTGCCCCTTTTTCCCTTAGGCTTTGGTGTCAAGACATTGGGTGGTCAAATCCCCCCTCTGCGTATCCAGTTGTATGGCCTTGGGTGTTTTCTTGAGACTTTCTGAGGCTCTGTCTCCTAATCTGTAAAGTGGATATCATAGCATTGAACACATATGATTGCAAGCATTAAAAAAAGCTAATGACATGAGGTCCTACTCTGCTCGGCAGCAAGTGTGCTCTTGATAAAGGTTAATTTATTATTTCCCTTCTTTCTTCTTCTTCTGCCTTCTTTCTTTCACTTTACCTCTGAAGACCACTAAGGAAGCAAGATCAAGGTTATTGTGGGTGGAGGGGAAACTATATGAGTTAGTTTTTCCCCTCAGTAACAATTCTTAAGCACTTAGCATCTTTCTTCTCTGGCAAAGCAGTAGTCATTCTAATAGGGGTAACAGTTAATGAGATAATAACAATAGCAGATAAAAATTAGTGCTAACTATAGAATTAGGATCAAATCACTTCATAAGAATATCTCATTTAATCCTCTCTGCTCTGAATTAGGTACTGTTTTATCAGGAAAATAAGGCACAGAAAGGTTAAATAACTTGACCAAGGTCATGGTGCTGGAGCCCGGACGCGAGCCCACATTGGCTGACTCCAGCATATACTATATATTCTTTTTTTTAAATAAATTTATTTATTATTTTATATTTATTTTGGTTGCGTTGGCTCTTCGTTGCTGCATGCGGGCTTTCTCTAGTTGCGGCGAGAGGGGGCGACTCTTCTTTGCGGTGCATGGGCTACTCATTGCAGTGGCTTTTCTTGTTGCGGAGCACGGGCTCTAGGCATGTGGGCTTCAGTAGTTGTGGCACACAGGCTCAGTAGTTGTGGCTTGCAGGCTCTAGAGCACAGGCTCAGTAGTTGTGGCGCACGGGATTAGTTGCTCTGAGGCATGTGGGATCTTCCTGGACCAGGGCTCGAATCCGTGTCTCCTGCATTGGCAGGCGGATTCTTAAACACTGTGCCATCAGAGAAGTCCCTACTATATACTCTTAACTGCCTGATGTTCTGGGCTCCTGATCACCATATTTTATAAGGCCTGAGATACTCAAGGTAAACTGGCACTGCTTCTGGCTTTTTCATCCAAGTTCTGTAATGAAGCTGTTTGTTAAGATACAAAAATAAGTATTGAACAAAAGGATGGATGGATCAATGAATGGATAGACAGACAGCTCCTGAGGACTTCAAAGAATATGTGGTTCTTCCAGACTCTAAGTGATTTTCAGCTCTCTAATTGAAATCTGTTATGTTCCAGCATTCCTGCTGTATTGCTCATTTTTTCTTATTCTTTCTTTGCTTTTGTTTCAAAGAACTACCACCTTCAACGTCCTTTCTCCTTACAGGAAGTTACTATCTGCAGCCATTACAGCTTCAGCTGTTAATCTCAGGTAGTTTATTCAGGTCCTTCAAATGAGTTTGGTTCAAATACTACAAATCACTACTGCTTTCTTGTTTATCTCTAATATCCTGGTTAGGAATACCAGAGGGACTGCAGATATTGTTAATATAATTGTTATATAATTACATATATAATTATAACATAATTGATAATGTAACCATCTGAGAGTCTTATTATTTTGGCACTCAGGCCATAATAAGTGTACTGGCTATCAGGGCTGTACTCTTAGAAATTTAGACCCTGTTCTTTTGTATTCACTCTTGGTAGCTTTCAAATATGATCATCATTTGAGTTTTGATGATTCTGAATGATTTTATGTGATTCAGATGCAGGGCTAAATTATGTTTATTTTATATATTTATTTTTGAAAAGAAGTTAAAGTATCTTTGGATTCAGAAAACTTTAGTTTGAAAAGACCTCAGGATTTCAAAATTGGAGATGTGGATGCATAAACCTGTAGAATAAAGCCCTCTGTAAGATGTAGGTGAGATGAGAGAACTGGATTGGTTGAAAAACTTTGTATCTCACTTCTTCACAGTTTGGGAAAAGAGAGAGCCAAAGAACTCAATTAGCTACCCTAAAAATGTCCTTGATTCCAGCTTTCATTTTCATTAGGAGGACTAAAGAAATCTGATATTTTGGGATTTTTTTTTTGGTAGATGTAGTTAATAAATGAAAATGGGCAGTGTATTAAAATTAGGCATAATGCATTCTTATTCTTTTTTGTTTGTACTTGTTTTATAGGAATTAAAGAAAAAAGGAAAAGTGTGCTGTTATCACGTCAGCATAAAGATTGAAAACTCTATACAGTATATAACCATTTAAAAATTCAGCTAAAATTCACATAACGCAAAATTAACCATTTTAAGGTACATAATCCAGTGAAATTTAGTACCTTCTCAATGTTATGCAGCTATCATCTCTATTTCTGAAAACTTGTCATCACCACGAAAGGAAAACTCATACTCGTTAAGCTGTCACTCACTTCCATTCATTTCTTCCTCTCCCCCCAGCCCCTAGTTGACTTTCTGTCTCTATGAATTTACCTATTTGGAATATTGCATATAAATGGAATCAATCATATGATACATGACCTTTTGTATCAGCATTCTTTCATACTGTGGCATGCATCAGTACTTCATTTCGTTTTATGGCAGACTAATATTCCATTGTATGTATACACCACAACTTGTTTATCCATTTGTCTGTTTATACTTAGGGGTTGCAGTGAATAGTACTATTATGAACATTTGTGTACAAGTTTTTCAGTTATTTTGGGCATATTCCCAGGAGTGGAATTGCTGATCATATGATAACTGCTGATCATATGATGATCCACTAAACTGCTTTTTACAGTGGTTGCACCAGTTTACGTTCCTACCAGCAATGTATGAAGACTCCATTATCTCTACATCTTCAGCAAAACTTATTTTTCACTTTATCTATTTTTTAAAATTATAGCCTAGTGGGTGTGAGGTGGTATTTCATTGTGATTTTACTTGCATTTCCTTAATGGCCTATGATATTGAACAACATTTCATGTGCTTCTCAGCCATGTATATATCTTCTTTGATAAAATGTCTCTTCAATTACTTTGCTCATTTAAAAAAATTGGGTTGTGTATTTTTCTGTTGTTGAGTTGTAAGTATATATATATATATACATATATACATATATAAATATATATAAATACATATACATATGTATTATATATATACATATATATAAATATATATACATATATATGCAAATATCTTTCCCCTTTCTGTATGTTGTCTTTTCACTTTTGAGATGGTGTCCTTTGATGCGTAAAAGTCTTTTTTGATGCACAAAATTTTGATAAAGTCCAATTCATCTATTTTTCTTTTGTTGCTTGTGCTTTTGGTGTCATATCTAAGTACCCATTGCCAAAATAAAGTACATGAAGATCTACCCCCATTTTTTCTTCTAAGTGTTTAATAGGTTTAACCCATACATTTTGAGTTTTGATCCATCTTGAGTTAATATTTGTATATGAAGTAAGATATGGGTCTAACTTCATCATTTTGCTATTAGATATTCCTTTACTGAAACACAATTTGTTAAAGAGTATCCTTACAACATTGACTGGTCTTGGAACATTTGTCAAAAATCAATTGACCATAAATATATAAGGTTAATGCATTTTTGTTCACCAATGTTTTTACACTCATAAACATTTCTTTCCCCTTGGATAATGAAAACAAGACATGGCTCTTTTAATTTGCATACTTTGTTTTTAAAAATCAGTACAACCTGCATTTTACTTATTAGAGTAAATATTGACATTCTGCACTATAGTATACAATGTTCTTTTGTTCCAGCATTTATTACTCTTATTATAAAATTGTGGTTTTCCCACAGAAACCAAAGTTATTGACAGGCTTAGTTTCACATTTCTTATTTTGGTGTTTAAATTTTATTAAATGTTAAAGGAAGTACTTAAAACACCTACCATGAATATTAATCTGTTATAAAACAGTTATTAAGATGGCTCTAGGAAATACATTTAATATGGAACATATTGAGTTTCTTATATTTTCTTATCAGCTTTTAAATTTTATACTGAAATTGATGTCTTTTTAAAAAAATTTTAATTTTATTTTTTATACCACAGGTTCTTATTAGTTAACCTTATTATACATATTAGTGTATATATGTCAATCCTGATCTCCCAATTCAGCACACCACCACCCCCCAAAATTGATGTCTTTTGATTACAGTTTATATACTCATTTTGACTCAATTCCATTGTGTTGAGATAAAATGGATAATTTTCAACTTAAAGTCTCATACTGAACACAAGAAAGTGTTCGTGTAATTGATATTTCATGAAATAAGGTCTACAGATGCTCTTTTTGATTCTAGCTCTAGTGAAGAAATGGCTCTAAATGCATTAGAATTTGCAATCTAAAAGTAGTGTGAAAAATGTAGGAATATTAAGGATATTGTATTTCTAAATGTTTTTCTGCATTTACTTCAATTTTTGATAATATGATTGGCTAGATATCTGATCACTGCCTTCTGCTATGTGCATGCATATGCATACACACAAGCACACACACACACACACACGTATAAACATATACTAGTGAAGACTAACAAAGAAGCAGAAATTTATCAGACAAATATCTAAGTCAGAGGTTGGCAAACTACAGCTCTGAACCAAGTCTGGGATGCTGCCTGTTTTTGTATGTTCCCTAAGCTAAGAATGTTTCCCATAGTCTTAAATAATTGCAAAAAGAAGTGTCATATGAAAATTACATGAAACTCAAATTTCAGTCTTCATAACTTAAGTTTTATTGAACCACAGCTTCCTCATTCATTTACCTATTGTTCACTGCTGCTTTTGAATTAATACACACTACCATGTGTAAAGTAGACAGCTAGTGGGAACCTGCTGTATAGCACAGGGAGCTTAGCTCAGGGCTCTGTGGTGATCTAGATGGGTGGGAGGGAAGTCCAAGAGGGAGGGGATATATGTATACATATAGTTGATTCTCTTCGTTGTACAGCGGAAACTGACACAGCATTGTAAAACAACTATACACCAAATTTTAAAAAAATATCAGGGGTGAGTAGTCATGATGGAGATGTTATGACTGCAAACAATGCCTAAAATGTACACTATCTAACCCTTTACAAAAGAATGTTTGTTGATATCTGCTTTAAGTGAAGGTTAGAATCCAGAGCAGTAGGCAAAACACTGAGACTGCTTTTGACCTAAGGGTATTTTAAAACTGGTGAATTTGAGCTTCAGTTTTCAGGGTCTTGCTGGCAAACAGAAAAAAGGAGGTTCTAATAGAAGATTTTCACTGTATAAATCTGGCAGACCAAAGGGCAATACTTTTACTGTGAATTATGAATCAGGAATAAATGGCTCCTCCAACCCCTAGGGACCACAATGAATGTTGCCTTGATGCTAAGCATGGTACAGGAATCCCTGAACTGTTTAACAGTATACCTTCCTGGAACAGGCTTTGAAACACAAATTAATGTTATTTGGGTAGTCCAAAAAGTTTCTTGTTGTAAATTAAAAAAAAAAAAGTCCCTAAATACTTCGAGGTTTCTAGCAAAAGTAAGTAAATGTACGTATTTTTATTATTTTTTACTTACCTTATTTTAATATGTATATAAAAAGTAGAATTTAGAAAGCTGGATTGCTCTCTGTTAATATTCAATACTACTTGTTTTCTATTTCATTAATTTCTGTCTTTATATTTAAGTTTTTCTTGTTTCTATTTACTTTGAGTTAGATCTGTTTCTTCTAACTTCACAGGTAAAAATTTCAATCATTGATTTTAAACACTTTTTCTTTTCTAATATAAGTACTTGAAGTTATAAATTGCTATATGCCACAAACTTTAAACACTGTTTTAATGCATTTTACAATTTTTTAAGAAACTTTTTACTTTGAACTAATTTTAGACTTAAGAAAATATTTTTTAAAAGAGTACAGAGTTCATGTATACCCCTCCGAGCTTCTCCTAATGTCACCATCTTACATAACCATTGTACGGCTATCAAAACCAATAAATTAATATCGGTACAACACTATTAACTAAACTGCAGACTTTATCTGAATTTCACCAATTTTTTCAATATTTTTGTTGTTTTTCTGTTATTTCTCCTTATTCTTATACAATCTTTGACAGTTCCTCAATCGTTCCTTATCTTTTGTGACCTTAACATTTTGAAGAATACTGGTCAATTATGGTTTAGAATGTTTCTCAAATTGGGTTTGTCTTGGGATATTTTCACATAATCAGCATAAGGCTATACAGTTATTTTTACAAGAGTGCAACAGAAATGATATTTGGTACTTTTTGCAAAATATATCATGGGCTTCATATAATTATGTCTTAGTTTATTTTAACCTCGTTCTCTTTACATGATATACTATACATTTTTCCTTTCAGATGGAAATATTCTTTAATATTCTTTGTCATTTCTTATTTAACCCATAGATTATTTAAAGTGTGCTTTGTTTTATTTATAAGTTTTGGGCTTTCTGAACATCTCATTTTTATTGATTTCTAATATATTTCATTTTACTCAGAGGATATACTTTGTAAGACTTTAATTATTTTGAAATCAATTGAAACTTATGTTTAGCTTAGCTATGGGTTTAGAAAGTATGTGCATTCTACATGTCGGGTGAAGTCTGTAGATGTCAATTAGCTCAGGGTGTTAAATCTCCAACTATGATTGGGGATTTATCTCTTTCTTCCTTTAATTTTGTAAGTTTTCCTTCATATATTTAAAGCTTTGTTATTAGACCTATAAAGGTCAATACTTCAGAGATACTGTGGGTCTGGTTTCAGATGGCCACAATAAAGCAAATATTGCAATAAAGTGAGTCACAAATTTTTTGGTTTCCCAGTGCGTATAAAAGTTATATATATACTATACTGTAGTCTATTAAGCGTGCAATAGCATTAGGTCTAAAGAAATAAGGTACATACCTGAATTTAAAAATACTTTATTGTTAAAAATGCTAACTGTCGTCTGAGCCTTGGGCAAGTCATAATCTTTTTACAATAGTAACATCACAGATCACAGATCACCATAACATATATAAAAATAAGGAAAAAGTTTGAAATATTGTGAGAATTACCAAAATGTGGCACAGAGATGTGAAGTGAGCAAGTGCTGTTAGAAAAATGGCACTTATACACTTGCTCAACACAGGGTTCCAAAAACCTTCAATTTGTAAAACACGCCTTATCTGTGAAGAGCAATAAATTGAAGGACAATACAATGAGGTCTGCTTGTATATATTATTATTACATTTTTTGGTGAATTAACCTACCTTTTTATCATTATGAGATGTTCCTCTTTATTTCTAATAATACTTTTTGTCTTTAAGTCTATTTGTTTTTAATGTTAATATAGCCCTCCACGTTTCTATGCCTACTCTTTACATGGCATTTCTTTTTCTATCCTTTTAGTTTTTCCTATCTATGTCATTAAACTTAAAGTGGGGTTTTGTAGACAACATATATTTGGGTCTTTGATTAAATCCAATCTAACAATCATTGACTTTTAACTGGGGTGTTTAGTTCATTAAAATTTAACTATCAATATGGTTGAATTTAACTGCCATTGTGCCATTTGTTTTCTATTTCCCTGCCAGTTTTTGTTCATTTCTTCCTTTAGTACTTTCTTAGGGATGTTAGTAAACATTTTTAGCATTACATTTTAATGCCTCTGGTTGACTTTTTAGCTAAACCTATTAGCATTAGTTTAGTGGCTGCTCTAGAGTGACAATGTCTATCCTTCCCACGCACCTATGGTCAACTAATCAATGACAAAGGAGGCAAGGATATACAATGGAGAAAAGACAGCCTCTTCAATAAGTGGTGCTGGGAAAACTGGACAGCTACATGTAAAAGAATGAAATTAGAACATTCTTTAACACCATACACAAAAGTAAACTCAAAGTGGATTAAAGACCTAAATGTAAGACCGGATGCTATAAAACTCTTAGAGGAAAACATAGGCAGAACACTCTTTGACATAAATCACAGCAAGATCCTTTTTGACCCGCCTCCTAGAGTAATGGAAATAAAAGCAGAAATAAACACATGGGACCTAATGAAACTTAGAAGCTTTTGCACAACAAAGGAAACTATAAACAAGATGAAAAGACAACCCTCAGAATGGGAGAAAATATCTGTAAACAAATCAACGGACAAAGGGTTAATCTCCAAAATATATAAGAGCTCACGCAGCTCAATATTAGAAAAACAAACAACCTAATCCAAAAATGGGCAGAATGCCTCAATAGACATTTCTCCAAAGAAGACATAGAGATGGCCAAGAGGCACATGAAAAGCTGCTCAACATCACTAATCATTAGAGAAATGCAAATCAAAACTACAATGAGGTATCACCTCACACCGGTTAGAATGAGCATCATCAGAAAATCTACAAACAACAAATGCTGGAGAGGGTGTGGAGAAAAGGGAACCCTCTTGCACTGCTGGTGGGAATGTAAATTGATACAGCCACTATGGAGAACAGTATGCAGGTTCCTTAAAAAACTACAAATAGAACTACCATATGACCCAGCAATCCCACTACTGGGCATATACCCAGAGAAAACCGTAATTCAAAAAGACACATGCACCCCAATGTTCATTGCAATTCTATTTACCATAAGCAGGTTATGGAAGCAACTTAAATGTCCATCAACAGACTAACGGATAAAGATGTGGTACATATATACAATGGAATATTAGGCATAAAAAGGAACGAAATTGGGTCATTTGTAGAGATGTGGATGGACCTAGAGACTGTCATACAGAGTGAAGTAAGTCAAATAGAGAAAAACAAATATTGTATATTAATGCATATATGTGGAACTAGAAAAATAGTACAGATGTACTGGTTTGCAAGGCAGAAATAGAGACACAGATGTAGAGAACACATATATGGACACCAAGGGGGGAAAGCAGGGTGAAGTGGCGGTGGTGGTGGTGGGATGAATTGGGAGATTGGGATTGACATGTATACGCTAATATGTATAAAACAGATAACTAATAAGAACCTGCTGTAATATAAAATAATTCAAAAAAGAAAAAATATATATCCTTAACTTAGCACTGTTAGAATTAATTTGCACTACACATAGTAAAATATAAGAATGTTGTGACAGAATAGTTTCAATTATTCTCTGGCCTTTGTGCTATTGTTACTTTATATATTATATAGGTATATGACAATAACTCACATAATACATGTTATATATTTTTTCAAATATTCATATATGTTTTAAAGAAATTAAGAGTAGAAAAATCATATATTTATTATATTCAGTGTTCTTTCTTTCTTCTTATAGATACAAGTTTTCATACAATATTTCTCTGGTGTCATTCTAGCCTAAAGAACTTTCTTTAGTATTTCTTGTGGTGGAGGTCAGATGGTGATAAATTATTTAAGTTTTTGTTTACTGATTCTTTCATCTGCCAGCCAACCTACCTGCTGTCATTTCTATACAGCAAATTTTTCATTGCAGGTGTTTTACTTTATAATTCTAAAATTTCCATTTGCTTCTTATAGCCTCCATTTCTGCTCTGGGTTTTCACATAATTTCTCTCATTATAAGCATATTTTCCTTTGAGTCTTTGAATGTATTTGGAATAGGACTCAACATCCAAACTCTGTCTTCCCTGTGGTGAGCAGCAATCGAAATCGTTCAACATTTTTAGTCTTTCACCTGTTGCTTTACACTGAGAAATTTGGTGCTTCCTTGATTCATGAGCAGTTCAGAGATCACCAAAGGATTTGGGCAAGTTTATTTGCAGATTTGGGGGGGTCTTTTGGCACCTTCTTTTCCAAAATTGCTGCCTTTATTTTACAGACTCTGACTGCACTGATTTTCATTGTCTGACTCCTTGAGCTAGTAAGACTGAGCCTAGCCATGCCTCTTCAGATTTGGAGTTTTCAGTTACATGAAGTAATAAATCCTCCATGCACTTCTTTTTGTCTTAAGTTAGTTTGATTAGGTTTTTCATCTGTTGCAACTGAAGAAGGCGTAATATAAAGGCTTTTACTAATTAGCAGAACCTCTGGCAAAAATGGAGCTTTTTCAGTGGAGAGTCATAGATTCCAATCCTCCAGTTCATGTCAAATTCAAATTAGGAAGAAACATCTGTACCTTCACTTGGGTAAAGTCAAACTGTAAACGATTTGTTTACATTTCTGCATTTTTTGCTAGACTGTGAGGTTCTTTATGGCACAGGCAATATCTTGTTTGTCTCTGTATTCCCAGTGCATAGCATGGCGTGCTCAACAAATATTTGTTGAGCGAATGAATTTTGGCATTTGGATTTGGTAATTGAATTGCAAGATACTATCTAACCAAGCAGTTATTAAGTCCGGGATTTATTGATCAACCCACCCTCTACACTGAAGCCAAAATAACCTATTAAAGAATTAAAGTAAGTCATTTCAAAGACTACTTAACACCATCTAATACTTTCCCAAAGCATTCAAGACAAGTGTAATTTGGTTTCCAAGGTTTAGAAAGTATACCATGTCCTGGCCCTTTTCTTTCTAATTTAGTTCTTACTACTCTCCCACTTTTTCATTATGCTCCAGCTTACTGGTCTTCTGTTTCAAAAATTTATTCTCTGTAAGCTTATTTCTGAACCAGAGCTTTTTCACTTGGCTGTTCACTCTGCCTAGAATGTTCTTTACACAACTTTTCAGCTGGTTCCTCATCATTCAGATCTCAAAAGGTCATCTTTTCAGAGAAATTTTCCCAAATCTCCCTATGTGCATGAGTACCACCTATCAGACATAAACAGTTTAGTGCATGACTTTATTTTTATTATTTATAGCATTACTACTTTATGAAGTCATCTTGATTATTTGTTTTCTTCTTTATGGTCTTTCTCACATCAAAATAGAATCTCATGGGAGCAAGAAACATACCTGCCTTGTTCACTCCTGTATCTTCAGTGCCTATAACAGTGCTTGCTGGTTGCCTAGGAAGAATTCAATAAATATTTGGTAAACAAATGAATTTAATCATAACAAACAAACCAAAGGTGACTGTAAATAATCTGTTTTAAAAATGGTCAGTTCGCCATAAAAAGAAGTCAAACTAGTTATTTGGAATCATGAGGTGAAACTGTTGTCCCTCTGGTTTTGCATGGCCAGGAATTAGGTTGAGTCACAGAAATATAGCTGTCATGTAAGAAAAATAACAAAGGGCCAGCCTAAGTTGTTTTATTGCTCTTTCACTCTTTTTGAAGTAGAATTTATACATAAAAATGAGAACTATTGAAGTTAATGCTCTCACACAGACTGGCCATATTGATTTTTCTCCACAACTGAACTCATTCATTCTGCATTTACTATCTGCTAGATATTCATTTAGGGGCAAGCATTGACCTCTATATTCATTGTGATCCTTTTTATTGTTCATTTTTTTATGCTATTGCTCCAAACACACCCACATGAATATATTTGGTAATTTTTCCTATAGAAATTGCCATTTCTTCTAATGAAGATCTCTTCTCAGCATATTTATTTATAAACATGATAGACAGTATATTAACACTGTTTGAACATTTGTGCTACTTATCATACAGTTGTGTATGCAGACGGCATATATTAGCAAGTCTTCAGTAATGTTATGGAGGAATCAAGACAGGCATAGTTCACTGACTCTCTCCTACCTGCTTTGCAGAATTTCCAGTTCTAGATATTCTACTTGTGGATTCCACATCCACAGAAATGACTAATGAACAGATTTGGTCAATTGTCACCCAAAAAAGCACTGTGTTTTCTCCACTTGTTCTGGCTTCCTTCTAGGGAAAGTTCTCTCTCTGAACCTTTACACCTTCTAGGCACCACAGGTGTTGCTATATGTTCTACTGCCTGCTTCTCCTGAGCATTACTATGTGCTGTTGCTTCCTCCACTGTCATTCTTGCTGCCTAACAGCCTCACTACTCAGCACAGCCCCCAAGATGACAAAGCCACTGTATTTCAGGAAGAGGGAAAAGGATAGATTCCCCCTCCTTTTTTCTGTAGTCCACTTTGTTACATGGCCTCCAACAAAGAGGCTAGGGTCTTCCTAAGTTTCCTGGTGAGTTAGTTGCTTCTGATATCACCCAAGGTTCTTGATCCTCAGCTCTATTAGTATGTTTGCCCAAACACATAGCAGGATCTATATGCAAGTAACAATTATGTACTAACTGCAAGCCTCCTCTGGTGACTAAGTCTTCCTTACTGAACCATACTGAACTGCCTGACTCAATAACAACCACTAACATTGACTAGTCATGTGCTTGTCACTGTGCTAAGTGCTTTATGTCTTAATCTCAGCTAAATCCTTTAAGGTAGATTTCTGTCATTATCTCTAGGAGGGCAGAGAGATTTGTTTGTTTTGTTTCCTGCTATATCCTCAACACCTAGAACAGAGTCTGGAACAGAGTAATTGTCCAATAGATATTTGTGAGATGAATGAAACTTCATTTTATTCATGAGAAAACTGAGGTTTAGCAAAAGGTAAAGTAACTTGCTCAAGAATTTGGCAGCACCAGGATTCAAAATTAACCTTATCTGACACCAAAATCCTCACTCGGAACCTCCTGAAGATTCCTTGGTCTCAGGCAGAGACCTCTTGTCAGACCCATCTCACCAGACAGACCCATGTCTAAATCTCAGCCTGGAGTGTGAACCAGGCTCCAGTGAGGACAGTGCCACCCTCATTCTGTGAGGAAAGTTGAGAAGCAGATACTGAGTGAATGTTTTTGAAAAATCAAATATTCAAGTTTAATCAGAGAAAAACAGATATAGCAATTCCAAATCATACTCTCCATCCTTCCAGTCTAAGTTCCGTTACTTTTGGCCTGGACCCAAAAACTGTCATTGCTTCCACTAATCCCTCACCTGGAAAGGTTACTCCTTCTCTACCCAAATCCTTTCCGTCCTCAATGACCGAACTCAAAGAGGATCATGCCCATACAATCTTGATTGCCTTAGTGACAGATTAGCTCTCTCTTCTAATTGAACTTAGTCATTGTTTGGCCAAGGTTATAGTAAAGCTGCTGAATGAACAGCAACTATTTATATGAATTGAGTAGCTCAAATTGAGGAGAATTTATTTATCACTCATTTGTTCATTGCATACTGCCCTGCATTTCATTTTTGCACATTTTCTCTCTTTAGCCAGATCTCAAGAACCTTGAGGGCAGGTTCTATGTCCTTTTCTGCTTCATACCCCACACAGTGCAGAGACTATTGTTAGACACTAACGCTTTGCTGGTGATTGGATTGATTGGCCAATACGGTGATTACAACTGGGCAGGGCCTTGGCAAAGGGCACAATGTCCTTGGCATTTCTGTGTTTACCTTAAGCTCCATTCTGTTGATCCATAAGGTCTACATAACTCACAGCCAGAGTATAAGGTTCCCAATTAGAAAGTTTTGCATGTAAGTGGTTTTATTCACTTGAGATTTTGATTTCCGATGAACCCTTGTGCTGCTCAGTTGTTGGCAGTCTTCCAGAAGTACACAAGCAGTTCATAAGTGACTGTGGTTAGGCTTTTTGGAGTAGAGAAAATATGTAGACAGACATTTTGTCCAGAGAAATGTAGACAGTGACTGTTTTCTTCCCTGGATGGGGACTTGGCCTTGCTTAACCAATCACAACTCAAGAGTCAGACGAACCTAGAATGTGTCAATACTCCCTTATATAGAAGTACAAATACAGCTAATTTAAGTTCTTCCTAAATGATGATATAAGTTACCACAAATTGGGTCTTTCTCAAGTCCAACATGACCTTATCCTGCAAGAACTACCATCAACATCTAAGCCTTCCACTAGGGGTCCACATGCCTAGTGAAAGCTAGGATGAAATATGTTGTATCTACATGTACTGCTGAGTTTTTATATCTTTAACTGGACTAAACATAAATTCAAGTATCTGTATGTTTCTATAGACTTTTTCAATCAATCAGTAACATATCTGAAATACTCAGGGATGTCACTTGTATGTCCAAATCTGCAAAGAAAGGTATTATCTATTAACTCTTTATATCAACTCTCTGCTTCATTTAAATCAATCTATTCTCGCTTGCATATTTTCAATAAGAATATGGAGTTCTTTGGTCCTGGATTATCTGAGTGATATCCTATTTTTCTAAATTGTTTTCTGTTTTGAGCACAGTCAAAATGAGAAAAAGATATCCACCCCCCCCCAGTTTTTATAGGATATGACCTTAACTGGGACTTTGTATCTATTAAGACATTTTAAAGTTATAATTACTGGCTGCCAGCACAGACCTTAATCTCAAATTGTATTATCTCAAGACGTCCAAAAACACTGGCAGCTCATCAGTGACAGCTCTGAAATAACAGACTTAAAGGCAGACCAAAATGTGTTATCCCAAGCAGATCACCTCAGCCGGGTCCCAGTAGAGGACACACAGATTAAAAACTAAATGACAAATGCAAAAGTACACAAAGATACTAAAGAAAAAGTACATCTTCAGGATTCAGCAGAAGGACACTGAACACTCATATTTTTAAGCATCCAATTCACGGCCATCTGGTCGAATAAAATACATAGAGCTTACACCTGTCTTAAACCTTATATACTTGCTACAATGCACTACAGTTTACAGATATATTTTACACAAGCTAATGAATTTGATCTTCCTAACTAACATGTAAAGCTGGCAGGATTATATCTGTGTCAAGATGTAGAAATTGAAATCTGGAAAGTTGAGCTTCGTGTTGAGAACCAGGTTTGGTCTGGCTCTGTCAAGAGACCTTTTCTAGTTAATAAGTGAGGTCAAGTAAGCTAATCTCAGTGGCAATAGCTTCCTCATCTATTTAATAAGGACAAGTCCTACATACCTGATTGTTGTGAGGAGTCGACAAGGTAGGGTGTGCAAAGTGCTTACTAAACATACTGTTTGGCACATTGTACGTGACCTGATAATTGACATTTTTCAAGGTTACTAAGCTAATAAATCACAGAGCCAGCCCCAAGATATCAAACCTTATTGAGAAGAAAATAGTTTATATAGTGAAACTCAGTATAATATTATCCACTCATTTACCCTTGAAGACTTTTTGAAATCAATGTCGGTGACTTCTACTACTAGGGCAATGCTAGAGCTGGAAGTTTGCATTTCCATTAAATTTGACATTTTAATAAATGCTTCCTAGGGATAATTCTATTTTTTCTTCACAATAATCCTGTGTAATCAGGACAGATGATATACCAACTTTACAGTGAGATCAGGAAATGAAAATCCAGACCCATCATTTTCTCTGTCACTGGGACTCAGTGGCTCAGTAACGGCACCAGATGATACCGGAGAGGCAATGGGGCAATTTCTCAGTGCCTCTTCAAATGTGAGATTGCGGTTCACTGGACCTACTTTCCCTCACCTTTCCCTTGTCTGCAGTTAAGTATTATTTTGGATTCTTTCTTTTTTTTTTTTTTTTTTTTAATTTCAAATCCATCTCTCTCTCTTCATCCAGGTCAGAACCCAGGACCAAGCCATGGTTCTCCTGTGGGCACTTGCAATAGCTACCTAAATGGACTCCCTGTTTACACTCGTGTTCCCCTCAAATTTGTCTGTGGTAATTTTCTTTTGACAGTGGAAGAGCTCTATGATCGATATCTGATTTCTGGAAAAAGCAAGTACCCGGTGAGTTCACCAGTTGGCTGCATAACAGAGATGACTGCTAACCTCTTTCTTTGAGGGCAACATTAAGTGTTCTTCTGTTTGATAATGAACAATTGGCAAACTGCATAGGCTAGAGTTCCTGTTATCAATCATTTAAATGTTTTCAGCCTGGGGGCTTAGATCCTCAGTGAGGCCATGTCAAAGGTTGTTTGCTAGACCAAGTAGGCTGTTAAAGAATACAGTTCTTTCCTTCAAGAACTGGCCAAGATCTACAGCGTAGACAAGGGTAGTCACCTGTAGGCTTGCTGTGAGGTTCAAAGGTGAAGACGTATATAAAGCACTTAAGCACAATGCTCAGCAATTAACATATGCTCACTAAACATTATAGGCCATCATCACCCTTAAAATGGTATTGATTCTCTTGTTAAATAATAATTTAGAAGCTAAGAGGTCTGAAAATACACTGTTAACACATTGAGAATTCCTCTAGCCTATTCTTAATACCCAGCAGAGGGTTCTGTGTTCCCTAACCTTACATGTAAACTGTTATTGTACACACAAGTATTTATTAAATGAGTGAATGTTAAGAAGAACACCACATTCAGGAATCTTCCTAATTTGTTAATTAGCTGAGTTCTTGACCGCTTCACCAATTTTTCAGGTTCTTATGAGGAAAGTACTAGAAATTGTAGAGACATTATTTCTCTTCCTATTAGCATTGAAAAATTCTTGTTGATACGTCTTTGATGATATCAAAGATTCCACTGAAGTAAAAAAGAAAGGAGATAGGTATTTCATACTTAGGAGAGATAATATAAGGAAGGACAATACAGGCCCATTTTACACTGATAGATCATGAAACACCATTACCACTCTGCAAGGTTTAGTATAAAATGGAAAACACAGGCGGTGGAGACACAGTGGTAAGTTGTTTAACAGCATTTAACTACCCTCACTGCCTGGACACTTATACAGAAAGGCATACATTTAAATGTCTAAACAATAAAAGAAAGTATATTAAACCTATACGTCAACAAAGGAGCAACAATTATGTCTTTCTGTACAGTGTTGCAGCATTACAAAGATACAATTAGCATCAGTGTGGAAAATGTTTCCTTAAAACTGGACTGTTTAAATTACATAATATATACTAGGATAATAAATTAATCACACTGAATTTTAAACCAGGAGTTTGAGGTATGAGTCTGGTGGGGACCTGAATTCTACTCCCTCCCTCACTTCTAAGCAGGAATACATCTCTCTTACACATCCGTTTTCACCCCTCCCATCTTTTCCTCTTTCCTTCCTTCCAAATTACCAGATAACTGGTTGTGGGTAGGAGGACACAGTCCTCAGTCTTTGAAACAGCCCAGTCTGCCCAGTCACAGGGATCCCCTTAAATGGCCCTTCATCTAAGCAGGTTTCCCTGATGGCCATGTTACACAACGTGACCTCATCATTCCTGTATCAGAAGTGGACACTTCGCTCGAGTAGGACCAGGGCCTCATGCACCACAATTTGGCAAGAGGTGAAGTGAAGAGAAGGAGAGAAGGCAGGGGAGAGAGGAGGAAAGGAGAGTGTGATGGCTTCTTCTCTTCAGTCAGGTCTCTGCTCATGTGTCCCTCAGGCCTTTCTTGACCACCCAAGCTGAAGATGCACCCCTCAGCCACTCTCTCTATAACACAGCTCTGTTTTACCTGCTCTGTGTCACTTATTAATATGAGGAATGATCTTGTTCTTGTTTTTGTGTTTTATTTTTCTATCTTTCCTCTCTGGTGATAACTGTACTAGCAGGGACCTTGATTTCCTTGGTCCCTGTGTCTTTGGAGCCTAGAACAGTACTTGACACACACAGACACTCAAATATTGAATGAGCTTATAAAAAGGAAAACAGACATATGATTTTTGTTTCAGTGTCAGAAGCTACAGACTAGTAACTCTTTGTCCACTTAGGATAACTCTATGTAATATCATAGGGAGAATTCGATTCACAATGTCAACAGTTAAATTCCTCCAAAGGTCTTCTCCCCTCCTCCTCCCCTAAATTATACTCCCCATTTTTATTTACTCTCTTAGTGAAAGATAACACTCAGGGTATAAGAAGCGCCTTCTAGAATAATTTAAGCCAAGTCTGTAATGACTACAAGAAGCTCCTTGTGCCATTTTACTTTCCAAATTTCATAGACAAAAAGAAACATCACTTAATTCTCCAATTCTGGACAAGGAAAAAAGTCCAGAGAAGAAAAGCAATCATTCATCTCAATTAAATTATGCAAACACTTGGCCTCTTTTATCAAATAACTTTGAGCTTTAAAATAGGTAAACTCTCTCCTGTAGGATATGAACTACCTAGAGCTTAGAGGATAATTTACTCATCGTTGAAGTTAACTTTTGTTGAGAGCCACCATGTTCAGAAAACTATTCCAAATAAGATATACAAAAAAGAACAAAGACATGTTTTTCTTCAGGAGCTGATAACCTAATCATGTATTTTAGATGAGCACAAAACAGTTACAAAAGAACACAGGGTTAAGTATCCAACAGAACCTAAAGGAGCTACGGACATTTGTAGTTACAAGTGCTCACTTTGGGTGGTAGGGTAGAACACATGTATTTGTGAAATTAATATTTGCCTTTAAGCAAATTATGCACTAGTCCCTGGGTGGATAAAACAGAGTTGGTCTCATGGAGCTTATTATTTAGTAGAGGGGACTGAGAAGTAAAGAAATAAATAATTACAAACTGTGATAAATACCGTGATAAAAAACAAACAGGGTAGTATGAGAAAAATATCTTAGGGGACCTACTTTCAGCAGGAGGCAGGGGCAAAGGGATTTTCAAAGGCTTGTCTAAGAGGATGACACTTAAGTTTAGACCTAAAGCAAGGGGATGACACAGTCAAGAAAGGATGGGATGATGCAGGTAGAGGAAACACATGCGTGAATTCCCTAGAAATGTCATCACCTTGGCTTGTTAAAGGAAATGGAAGAAAGTCACGTGACTGGAGTAAAGCAAGCAGAATAGCCTGAGATGAGTTTGGAAATGCAGGCTGATCAGGCAAAGCTTTGTAGGTTATTGTAGGGAGTGTGTTTACTTGGGTAAGATGGAGAATTACCTAGGTATATCACAGCTTCTTTTTATTTAGATCTCAATCACTTAATAATTACTGACTAGGCACAGTGCTAGGCACTGCTTCATGGCAAATTGAAATGGGTAGACCTCAGAGGAGTGCCCCTGAAATGGACTATTGCAACTTATTGATAAGGAGACCCAGGGCTTGGCTGAAAATACAAAGTCTTCACTCCTAAGCCCAAGTCCTCACCCTTGGTCTCATCATAAGCATTCAGACATATGAATAGTCTTATCTATTCTCTGTTCATCATTAATAAGAGGAAATTACAAAAGGGAAAAATGCCTTCATCAGAAGAAATTTCTTTAATCTAGTTATAACTAGATAATGTTTTACATCTGCTTCTGGGGCACCCCAAATGGAGGCCTTTTATTATTAGCATTGCCAGAGTTGTGGTAAGTCTGCTGTATGCCAAATGCTTCGGAAAATCCCACTGACAGCCATGGCTGTTGTGATGGTTGGAAATTACAAGCCGTGATAAGATGTCAGGAGTCCCACCGGCTCCAACGAGTTGGAAGAGGCTAAAATAGTACGTAGAGGATAAGTGTGAAGAAGAACGTGCAGCCTTTCTTTGATCCCGAGAGTGGGAGGGAAAATTTTAAACATTTCTATAGCCAGCCATTTCCTATTGAGTCTGGGATGTTACATTTTAAAGGATTGGGAGAGCAACACATGATTTAGATTTCTCTAGACTGCTAGAATCTTTAACCTTTTAAAAATGTCACTTATTTTATTTTTTTTAAATTGAGGTATAATTGACATATAACACTATTTTAGGTTCAAGTATACAATGTAATGATTTGATATTTGTATATGACAATTGATCACCATGATAATTCTAGTTAACTTCTGTCACCATACATAGTTACCACATTTTTCTTGTGATGAGAACACTTACGATTTACTCTTTTTAGCAACTTTCAAATATGCAGTACAGTATTATTAGCTATAGTCACATGTTGTACATTACATTCTCCTAACTTATTTATTTTATAACTGGAAATTTGTACCTTTTGATGCCCTTCACCCATTCTGTCCACCCATCACACCCTACCCCCTGCCTCTGTGAGCTCATTTTTTTGTCTTTGTTTTACTTTTATGTTTTTTAGATTGCACATATAAATGAGATCAGACAGTATTTGTCTTTCTATGTCTGACTTATTTAACTTAGCATAATGCCCTCGAAGTCTATCTATGTTGTTGCAAATGTCAGCCTGCTAGAATCTTTGCAGAACTCTCCCAACTTTAATGTGCATGTGACTCATCTGGGCATCTTGTTAAGATGCAGATTTTGCTTTGGAAACTTACAGGTGGGGCCAACATCCTGCATTTCTAACAAGCTCCTGGGGATGCAGGAGGTGCTGGTCCATGAGCCAAAATGTGTAAGGAGCTATAAAATCTATTTTAAAGTTAGGGTGATACAGAGCTGATAAGAGATACTGGTAAGACAACTTTGTTATAAATCTATTTTCCTACTTAGGAGTCTTAGAGCCCTGAATGCCCATAATGACTGGTTTCCTCCTGTGTGTTTTCCCCTCTTGTTTTCTCTCTCAAAATGCAAATAATTTATGAGCTGAAATACATCAAAGTTTAACAAATTCTCTTGAGTCTACTTCCAGATATCTTTATCACAGCTCTTAATGTTCTATGCCCTTTCTTTTTGTGCCCTTATCATTTTTCCCCTGGATTGCTCCAGGAGCACCTTAATTAGACATCTTAGACATCTCCCCTTTTACCTCCATTATGGCTTTTCATATAGAAGACAGAGCTATTTTTCCAAAATGCAAATCGTATGTCATGACCCAACCTAAAATCCTTGAATGGCTCCATATTTCCTTCAGGATAAAATTTAACAGGATCCTGAGAGGAATTTTTCCTGTTATTCTGAAATTATAGTAAGATCCAAAGTTGAGGATAAAAGGCAATAATTATTTCACATCCCCAATTCAATTAGCTGCTAAGAGAGCTTAACAAGATATAAACAGATAAAGGGGGTTTTAACAGGGAATTAGCCGTAAGCAATTGTGGAAGCTGGTTAAGCAGTCTCTGTGAAGACTGTTGTTTCTATGTTTGGCTGGAAGGGAAGATGGATGTAAAGCAGGGGGATCAAGAGCAACCTTGAAGACACAAGCTCAGCCTGGAACCCCACTGAAACCCTGTCAGTTTGTGCCTCTGAACTTGTTGACAGCAGTGCCCTGTAGAAGCCAGGGTCCTTCATCACAAAAGTAATTACACATACCTCGCCCAGAAGCTGGAGAAGCTAAAAAGCATTCATGAAAAGGTAGAGCAATTTCAGATCTAGCTCCTGCTTCATGAAAACAAAGTGTCCTCAGATCAGCAAATATGTACATGAACTAAATAATGGATGTTGCTTCCCTTTCATCCTCCAAATCTCTCAAGAATCTTCCCTGTAGCACAACCTAACCAGAAACGTACCAGAAAGTGAGTACTGAAAGTGTACTTCGGTCTAGTAAAGTTGACACACTACACAGTCATCACAGTTGGTTTATTTTGTAAAATAGGCTCATAGGACCATATTACTTTTTTTAGAGTATTTATCTTAGAACTTGGAAATATATTTCTCCTTCATTAGTCAATGAGACTCATTAAAGCAGAAGATGTACTTGGTTTTGCCTGTCACTAAATTCACAGTGACCAGCCTAAAACATCACAATTAATAGACCCTCCTTTTTACTCAATAATGAATGAATGAATGCATGGATGAATAAAAGGCAATAAAAATGTAGGAATAAAAATATATTTGGCTTGTGTCAAGTTTCTGAAATGTGGAGGCCCTGGGACCATGGGATGTTTGAAATAATATCCAAAAGGAATTCTTTTCAGATGTAAACTGATTCCAGTCAATATGGCATAGCAGGAATCATATTTACCCTCTTCCATGAAACATTTAAAAATGACCACAGAAATATATGAAACAGCAGTGTTCAAAACACTGAACAACAGTCAATGAGGAACAGTGATCCTTGGGAAACAAGAAACGAATGAGATGAACCAATAATTACCTTAGCTTGTTGCCTTGAGAAAGTTTCTAGGCCATGGTGCAGTGGGGGAAAATACAAGCAGAACACAACAGATTCCCTGAGTTGAGGGAACAGAGCTGAGAGTCCAAGGAAACCAAGACAATTAGAGTTCACAGGACAGAGTACTGGAGAGGAGAAAACCTACAGAGAGATAATCACAGAGATTTGCATAGGGTCTTCATAGAGTATACAGCAGAGGACTGATCAGAGCATGAACATGAGAAAATTACCTGAGATGAGAGAAGGAACCATACAGAAGGATTAAAGTGCCTGGCACTCACACAGGGAGGGCAGTATTGACACAGAACTGACACAGATTTTTAAATTAGCAGACAAAGACATTAAAACAATAATTATAGTATAAAATTTCAAAAAGTTAAGTAGACATATAAAAATCATATATACAAATATACAAAATATACAAAAATATACAAAAATCAATCAAATTAAATTTCTAGAAATAAAAACAATAGTAACTAAGATGAAAAATATGCTGAATTGATTTCACATCAGATCAAATAGATCAGTATGGGGTACAGAAACTGAAGATGTATCAATAGAACCTATCCACAATGAAACACAGTAAGAATAAAAAATAGACTAGAAACAAAAAGAGTATTAGTGCGCAGTGGGAATACGTCAAGCAGCCCAATGTACTTGTAAGAGTATCCAAAGGAGATAAGGCACAGAAAAATTATACCAAGAAACAATGACTAACAACTTTCCAAATTTGATGGAAACTATAAACCAATGGATCTAAGAAACGACAAGAGATCTCAATTACAGGAAACATGACGAAAACTATACTGAGGCACATTATAATCAAGTTGCTCAAAACTAATAATTGAGAAAAATCTTATGTACAAGGTAATAAAATTAAAGATAATAGCAGAATTCTCACCAGAAACAATAAAACTGTGCAAGTGAAAACATCTTTAAAGTACTGGAAGTAGGGCTTCCCTGGTGGTGCAGTGGTTGAGAGTCTGCCCGCTGATGCAGGGGATGCGGGTTCGTGCCCCGGTCTGGGAGGATCCCATGTGCCGCAGAGCGGCTGGGCCCGTGGGCCATGGCCACTGGGCCTGCGTGTCCAGAGCCTGTGCTCCGTGGCAGGAGAGGCCACAGCAGAGAGAGGCCCACATACCGCAAAAAAAAAAAAAAAAAAAAAAAGTACTGGAAGTAAAAAGTGTCAGCTGATAAATTTACACCCAATGAAACTATCTTTCAAAAATGAAGGTGAGGGACTTCCCTGGTGGTTCAGTGGTTGAGACTTTGCCTTCCCATGCAGCGGGTGCAGGTTTGATCTCTGTTCAGGGAGCTAAGATCTCACATGCCTCGGGGCCAAAAAATCAAAACATAAAACAGAAGCAATATTGTAACAAACTCAATAAAGACTTCAAAAATGGTCCGCATCAAAAAATCTATTATAAGGGAGTACTAAGGATGACTGCATATCAACAAATTAAGTAACTTACAGAAAATGGACAAATTCTTAGAAAGACACAAACTATTAAAAAATAGTAAAGAAAAAAATCTGAATAGACCTATAATAAGAGACTGAATTGGTAATCAAATATTTTTCCACAAAGAAAAGCCTACAAATAGATGATTTCAATGGTAAATTCTGCCAAATATTGAAAAATGAATTAACAGTAGTCTATCACAAACTCATTCAAAAAAAATTTAAGAGAAGGAAACCTCCTTCCCACTTCCTTCTATGAAAAATTTCTACCCTGATACCAAAAGTAGACAATGACATTACAAGAAAACTACAGACCAATATCTCTCATGAATACAAACTCAAAAATAATAGAAACAGAATTTGGTAACATATACAAAAAACAAGAGCATATACCACCATCAAATGAGATTTATCCCAGAAATGCAAGATTGGATCAATATATGTAAATCGATCAATGTAATACAACATATTAATAAAAGACAAAAATGACATGATCATATCATTTGATGAAGAATAAGCATTTGAAAAAATACAACTCCCTTTCCTGATAAAGAACACTCAACAAACTAGGAATAGGAGTAAACTTCCTCAACCTGATAAAGGGCCCCTATTTTTTAAAAAAACCCAAAGACTGATAGCATCATTCTTAAAGGAGAAAGATTGAAAGCTTTCTCCCTTAGATCAGGAATACAGCAAGGATGCCCACTCTTGCCTCTTACACTTAAAACTGCAGTGGAGGTTCTAGCCACTGTAATTAGGAAACAAAAAGAAAAAAAGCATCAAGACTGGAAAGGAAGAAATAAAATGATTTCCATATAAAAGACCTGAGGAATAAACACAAAAATACTATTACATCTAATAAACAAGTTCAGCAAGTTTACAGAATACAAGATCAATACACAAAAATCAATTGTATATCTATACGCTAGTAATAAGCTCTGAAAATAAAATTATGAAATAATTCCACTTAAATTCAAAAAGAATAAAATATTTAGGAATAAATTTAACTGAAGATGTGTACTGTGAAGACTTGTGCACTGAAAACTACAAAACATCACTGAGAGATACTAAAGAAAAACTGAATAAATTGAAAGACAGCCCATGTTCACAGATTGGCAGACCTAATATTGTTACAATGGCAATACTGCCCAAATTAATCTACAGATTTAACAAAATCCCTATCAAAATTTTTGGCTTTTTTGCAGAAAGTGACAAACTGATCCTAAAATTTGTATGGAAATTAAAGAGACCCAGAATAGCCAAACAATCTTGAAAAAGAAGAACAAAGTTGGAGGACTCAAACTTCACACTTTCAAAATTTACTACGAAGTTACAGTAATCAAGACTGCAGGGTACTGCCATAAGGCTAGACATACAGGTCAATGGAAGAGAAATAAGAGTACAGAAGCAACCTATTCATTTATAGTCAAATGATTTTTGAAAAGGATTCCAAATCAATTCAATTGGAAAAGAATATTCTTTTCAACACATGATGTTAGGACAAATGGATGGTGGCATGACAAATGGTTACTATGGACCTCCTTACCTCACATCACATTTAAAAATTACCTCAAAATGGAACGAAGACCTAAAAGTAAGTGCTAAAACTATGAAAGTCTCAGAAGAAAACATATAGGGATAAATCTTTGTGACCTTGGTATAGGTTTTGGTTTCTTAGATATGACACCCAAAGCACAAGCAATCAAAGAAAAAATAGGTAAATTGGACTTCATCAGGATTAAATAATGTATGCTTTAGAATGTATTATTAAAATAAAAAGGCAGCCCAAATAACAGGAGAAAATATTTGCAAACCATGTATCTATATATCTAAGGATTTAGCATCCAATATTCTTTTTTTGTTGTTTGTTTGTTTGTTGTTGTGTTCCAGGAATCTTGTGTGCACCATGAAGTTACTGTCCTCCACGTGGTAGGGAACTTTGTTCCTGCAGAAGTCAAAGATACATTGTTTTATATATCCCTTGAGGAGGAGGCAGGACCCTGCTTTATCACTGCACTATTGTTTCTTGATTGCTCTTTTGTTTCTGCATTCTTTCCTTTCCAGAATTAGAAACCGAATCTACCCTTTTGAACTCAGGGGAGGTCTAAGAGGCTGAAGACTTTTTCTTACAAACAAGAAATGGGGGGATACGGAAAGGCTTTTGTACTCAGGAGGGCCCCACAGGGTCCTGCTTGGTTCGAATTCCCCACTTTTCTTCAATATTCCTCAATCTTGAGGAGAACAAATGTTGGACAAGAAAGGGAATAATGTTTTGGGTAGACAGGTTAGTCATAAACCCTGCAGAGGAATTTGGTTTTAGGGGGACTCAGTTTCAGTCCCCAATCCTGTTTCAATCTTCTCCAAATCTTTCAGGGAATGGTATGATGCCCACTCTGGCTACGCCCTGCTGAAACAGGGGATAGTGCTGCCTCAATTTGGGGAATGGACACCAAGTTCGAGATATTCCAGAATTCCAAGACTTGGATCCACATCTTGTATGATTAAGATCTCAGTCCCTTAGTCCACCATTTTGGTGCAACAGACCCAATCAGAAGTAGTTCGAGTGAAAGCAGTTCTTTTGCCCCTTTCCTGTTTTCCCATTTCTGTTTCCCTCTAATGTTAAAAGAACCTGATTACAGGAATGAGATCATTAGGCAATTTAACCTAACTCCTGACTTACGCACACCCTGCCTTGCATAACCTGTTGATTCTTTTCCTAGATTAAAAGAAGTAAGAATGAAGAATTAAGTAGTTAAAGAATGACTAGCTCTCTACCCACAACAGCCCCCTTAGGAATCCTGCAGGGAGATCATGCAGGCAAGATAACTTCTGAAGCGAGAGTCAGCCAGTCTGCAGACAATGGAGAATGATGCAGAATCCAACTTCCTGCCTTGAGTATTCACTGAGATTCTTCCCCCCTTTTCCCCTTTAAAAACTGTCATGGCTGAGCAGAATCTTTGAAGCTTGTCTCGGGACATGAGTCTACCTTCTCCCCAGAATGCTGGCTTTTCTGAATAAAGGATCTTTCCTTTCTACTGACACTTGCCTCTCAATTATTGGCTTTTAAGTGGGGAGCAGCCAAACTTGAGTTCAGTAACAAGAGAAGTGACAACCTGAACTTTAATAGACAAAACAGATCTCATTCCCTGCAGAATTCAGGAGAATAAACCTGAAAACCTGTCTGGATCTAACACTTCGCGGGAGACTTGCTGTAGCCAGGTAACCAGAGGTCTAATTTTATCTAAGTAGGTTTTAACCTCAGATAGCTTCCAGTATTCTTACACCTCAACAATAAAAAGACAAATAACCATAAAAATGAGTGAATAATTTGAATAGACATTATTCCCAAGAATATATACAAATGATCAATAAGCACATCAGAAGTGCTCAAAATCAGTATCCAGTAGGGAAATGTAATTCCAAATCACAATGAGATACTACTTTATATTCACTAGGATGGCTATTAAAAAAAAAAGTCAAAAACAAGTGTTAGTAAGGACATGGAGAGATTGGAAATGTCATACACTTCTGGTGGGATTACATAATGATGAAGCCACTGTGAAAACCAGTTTGATAGTTTTTCAAAATATTAAACATGGAGATACCTATAATAATGAACATAATTCTACTCTTATGTATATATCCAAAATAATTGAAACCATATATACACAAATGTTTATATGTTATTCATAATAACCTAGTAGTAGAAAGAAAAAATAAATGTCCATCAACTAATGAATGGATGAACAAAATATAGTATATTCATATAACAGTAGATTCTTCAGCCATAAAAAAGAATTAAATACTGCTACATGGAATGACCTTGATAACATTAAGCCAAGTGAAGGAAGCAAAAACAAAATGCCACATATTATAAAATTCCATTTATGTGTAATGTCTAGAATAGGCAAACCTACAGGGGTAGGAAGTAGATCAGTAGGGACCTGGAACTGGGTGGAGGGGATAATGGGCAGTTACTATTAATGGGAATGGATATTCTTTTCAAGGTGATGTAAATATTCTAACACCAAATACCTCTACCCAATGACCATCAATATTATTGGTGAAGTATTCTATGTATACATGAAAATATATGAATGTGTACCCTCTAATGTTTCACACAAATATTAACATGTTATAAACTTTGTTGATGACAAAAAAGCACAAGAAAAGATGTCAACATATTAGGCATTGGGGAATTGTAAATTAAAACCGTAATGATATATCTCTCCACACCTATTAGAATGACTAAAATTAGAAAAGACTTGATTATACCAATTGGCGGGGAAATTGTGGAGGAAATAAACTCTCATACGTTGCTGCTGGGATTGTAATATCATGCACACACCTTAGAAGAGATTTTGTCAGTGTTTTAAAGTGTTACAAACATGCTTACGATCTTGTACAACCATTTCACTCTCAGATATGAACCCAAGAGGAAAGAAAATACATATGTTCATGCAAAAATTTGTATATGAGTGCTCATAGCATGTTTGTTTGCAATAGCCAAAACCTGAACCCAAACCAGATGCCCATCAATAGGGGAAGAGATAAACAAATTGTGGTTATCCACACAATGGAATACTATTCCACAGTCCAAAGGAAAAAGATTACTGTTGTACACGTCAGATTACTCTCAAAATTACTATGCTAAGTTAAAGAAGCCAGACAAAAGTTCCATACAGTGGAATTCTAAATATATAGAACTCTAGAAAATATAAACTAATCCATTTTGATAGAAAGTGTGTGATGGGTTGCTTGGGGAATGAGGAGATATAGTGGTAAAGAGGATTAACTGGGGAGATGAGGAAACTTTTGAGGGTGATGGTTATGGTCAATATCATGATTGTGGTGGTGGTTTCCTGTGTGTATACATATGTCAAAATTTATTACACTGCATACCTTAAATTTATGTAGTTTATTGTAGGTCAGTTATTTACTAATGATAATAAATTATATAAATAATTTTTTATTTTAATGAAATACAAATTAAACAGTATAAAATGACAAACATATAAACAGTTCACTTTGATGTTTTTTCAAAACTAATATTTTGAATGATTTGATGACAATAATTGATTTTAAGTGTGTGAATTACTGAGATAAATCAATGATTAAAAAATCTTTGAATAAATATGAACAAATATGGTATCTTCTGCTTTATTTAAGCAGAAAAATAAAATTTACACAGACATGCACACACACACACACTGAGTAGTGAATCTGAGGGTCAGTATTTTTGTAAGTAGGAGGAAAAAAATGAATAAATTTCTTGACATTTTGCTCTAAGTCCTGAGTGATCATGGATGACTAATATATACATATATTAATTACTAGCTCTTTTTGACTATTCATTTACTTGAATAAGTCCTCGATAAACATACTTTATAAATCAAAAGTTTCAAAAAGGCACCCAGTAAAAATTGTCTCCCTCCTAATCCCGGTCCCTGGTATCTAGTACATCTACCTAATGATCATCAATGTTACTGGTAAGTTTGTCTATGTATAAAGAAAATAACCCTTTAATATTTAACATGAATTTTAATATAACTATAAACATTGCTCTTCACTTTGCTTTTCTTATTTATCATGAAGGTCACATATCAATACATGAAGATTGCTCAGTTCTTTTGTTTAAATTAGAAATATTGTGAAGTTTTCCTACATGTAGGTTGAACCAGTTTACCATCTCACCAGAGAAGAATATCACTGTTGACCCATAACTTCACTAAGAGTAATTTATTAAACTCTGGTTTTTGTTAGTGTGACAAGTGAAGATGGTAGTTCATAGAATTAAATTCATTTCTTATATGATGAATATGGGTAAAAATTTTTTGAAATATTATATTTCTTTTCTGTGAACTGTATTCATGCCATTTCTTCATTTTTTTTTTAAACCAGGATTTTATACAAAAGTATCTAGGAAATCAAAGAGGAGGCAATACTTCCCAACTCATTCTGTGAGACCAGTTACTAAAATCAGACAAAGACCCTTTTAAAAAAGAAACCTGGCAGTCCTGCCTCTGGGTCAAGACTGCAGCAGTTCAGGCTGTACTGAGGCTCTGGTTTTGCTAAGACTGGCATCATACAGGTGACCCCTTCGACCTGTTTTCCCCACTTGAATTCTCGATAACTTGCAAGAGCCAGGTGAGAAGAGGGCAGTGCTACAGGAGGAGAGACCACTGGAGTTATGCCAGCATTTAAAGTTATGTTCACCTTGGAGACGTTCAATATGGTGGAGGAGTGAGACGTGGAGATTGCCTTCCTCCCCACAAATACATCAGAAATACATCTACATGTGGAACAACTACAGAACACCTACTGAATGCTGGCAGAAGACCTCAGACTTTCCAAAAAGAAAGAAACTCCCCACGTACCTGGGTATGGCAAAAGAAAAAAGAACAAACAGAGACAAAAGAATAGGTATGGAACCTGCACCTCTGGGAGGGAGCTGTGAAGGAGGAAAAGTTTCCACACACTAAGAAGCCCCTTCACTGGTGGAGATGGAGGGGAGGGGTAGGCAGGGGGGAAGCTTTGGAGTCATGGGGGAGAGCAAAGCAACAGGGTTGCAGAGGGCAAAGTGGAGACACTCCTGCACAGAGGATCGGTGCTGACCAGCACTCACCAGCCTAAGAGGCTTGTCTGCTCACCCGCTGGTGCGGGTGGAGGCTGGGAGCTGAGGCTCTGGCTTCAGAGGTCAGACCCCAGGGAGAGGACTGGGGTTGGCTGCGCGAACACAGCCTGAAGGGGCCTAGTGTGACACAGCTAGCCTGGGGAGAGTCCGGGAAAAAGTCTGGAACTGCCTAAGAGGCAAGAGAACATTGTTTCAGGGTGCGTGAGGAGAGGGATTCAGAGCACCACCTAAATGAGCTCCAGAGACGGGCGTGAGCTGCAGCTATCAGCGTGGACCCCAGAGATGGGCATGAAATGCTAACGCTGCTGCTGCAGCCACCAAGAAGCCTGTGTGCAAGCACAGGTCACTATCTACAACTCCCCTCCCGGGATCCTGTGCAGCCCGCCACTGCCAGGGTCCACTGATACAGGGACAACTTCCCCAGGAGAACACATGGCATGCCACAGGCTGTTGCAACATCCCACTGGCCTCTGCGGCAGCAGGCTCACCCTGCATTCCATACCCCTCCCAACCCCCCTCCTGAGTGACCAGAGCCCCCTAATCAGCTGCTACTTTAACCCCATCTTGGTTGAGAGAAGAACAGATGCCTTCAGGCGACCTACACACAGAGGCAGGGCCAAATCCAAACCTGAACCCCAGGTGCTGTGCGAACAAAGAATAGAAAGGGAAACTTCTCCCAGCAGCCTCAGGAGCAGTGGATTAAATCCACAATCAACTTGATGTATCCTGCATCTTGGAATACTTGAATAGACAACGAATCTTCCCAAAATTCAGGTGGTGGACTTTGGGAACAATGATATATATATATATTTTTTCCTTTTTCTCTTTCTGTGAGGGTATATGTGTATGATTCTTTGTGTGATTTTGTCTCTCTAGCTCTGCTTTTACCATTTGTCCTAGGGTTCTGTCTGTCCATTTTTTAAAATTACTTTTTAATTTTTTTATTTTTAATAATTAAAAAGAATTTATTTTAATAATTTTATTTTCTTTTTTCTTTCTTTCTTTCTTTTTTTCTCCCTTTCTTCTGAGCTGTGTGGTTGACAGTGTCTTGGTGCTCCGGCGGGGTATCAGGCCTGGGCCTCTCAGGTGGAAGAGCTGAGTTCAGGATATTGGTTCACCAGAGACCTCCCGGCTCCATGTAACATTAAATGGCGAAAGCTCTCCCAGAGATCTCTATCTCAATGTTAAGACCCAGCTCCACTCAACAACCAGCAAGCTAAAGTGATAGACATCCTATGCCAAACAACAAGCAAGACAGGAACACAACCTCACCCATTAGCAAAGAGGCTGCCTAAAATCATAACAAGGTCAAAGACACCCAAAAACACACCACTGAATGTGGTCATGCCCACCAGAAAGACAACATCCAGCCTCGCTGTCCAGAAAACAGGCACCAGTCCCCTCCACCAGGAAGCTGACACAACCCACTGAACCAACCTTACCCACTGGGGCCAGACACCAAAAACAACAGCAAAGAAAAACCTGCAGCCTGTGAAAAGCAGACCCCAAACACAGTAACTTAAGCAAAATAAGAAGACAGAGAAACACACAGCAGATGAAGGAGCAAGGTAAAAACCTACCAGACCAAACAAATAAGAGGAAATAGGCAGTCTACCTGTGAAAGAATTCAGAGTAATGATAGTAAAGATGATCCAAAAATTTGAAAATAGAATGGAGAAAATACAGGAAGCGTTTAACGAGTACTTAGAAGAACTAAAGAGTAAACAAACAATGATGAACAAAACAATAAATGAAAATAAAAATTCTCTAGAAGGAATTAATAGAATAACAGAGGCAGAAGAATGGAAAAGTGACCTGGAAGATAAAAGAGTGGAAATAACTACTGTAGAGCAGAATAAAGAAAAAAGAAGGAAAAGATTTGAGGACAGTTTCAGAGACTACTGGGACAACAATAAATGCATGAACATTTGAATCATAGGGTTCCCAGAAGAAGAAGAGGAAAAGAAAGGGACTGAGAAAATATTTGAAGAGATTATAGTTGAAAACTTCCCTAATATGGGAAAGAAAAGAGTTAATCACATCCAGGAAGCACAAAGAGTCCCATACAGGATAAATCCAAGGAGAAACATGCCAAGACACATATTAATCAAACTATCAAAAATTAAATACAAAGAAAAAATATTAAAAGAAGCAAGTGAAAACCAGAAAATAACATACAAGAGAATCCCCATAAAGTAAATAGCTGATCTTTCAGCAGAAACTCTGTAAGCCAGAAGGGAGTGGCAGGACATATTGAAAGTGATGAAAGGGAAAAACCTACAACCAAGATTATTCTACCCAGCAAGGATCTCATTCAGATTCGACAGAGAAATTAAAACCTTTACAGATAAGCAAAAGCTAAGAGAATTCAGCACCACCAAACCAGCTTTACAACAAATGCTAAAGGAACTTCTCTAGGCCGGAAACACAAGAGAGGAAAAGACCTACAATAACAAACCCAAAACAATTAAGAAAATGGTAATAGGAACATGCATATCAATAACTACCTTAAATGTAAATGGATTAAATGCTCCAACCAAAAGACATAGACTGGCTGAATGGATACAAAAACAACACCTGTATATATGCTGTCTACAAGAGACCCACTTCAGACCTAGGGACACATACAGACTGAAAGTGAGGGGGTGGAAAAAGATATTCCATGCAAATGGAAATCAAAGGAAAGCTGTAGTAGCAATTCTCATATCAGACAAAATAGACTTTAAAACAAAGACTATTACAAGAGACAAAGGACACTACATAATGATCAATGGATCAGTCCAAGAAGAAGAAAAAGCAATTTTAAATATTTATGCATCCAACATAGGAGCATCTCAATACATAAGGCAAATTCTAGCAGCCATCAAAGGGGAAATCGACAATAACACTATCCTAGTAGGGAACTTTAACACCCCACTTTCACCAATGGACAGATCATCCAAAATGAAAATAAATAAGGAAACACAAGCTTTAAATGATACATTAAACAAGATGGACTTAATTGATACTTATGGGACATTCCATATGAAAACAACAGAGTACACTTTCTTCACAAGTGCTCATGGAACATTCTCCAGGAAGGATCATATCTTTGGAACAAATTAAGCCTTAGTAAATTTAAGAAAATTGAAATCATATCAAGTATCTTTTCTGACCACAACGCTATGAGACTAGGTATCAATTACAGGAAAAAGATACAAATACATGGAGGCTAAACAATACACTACTTAATAACCAAGAGATCACTGAAGAAGTAAAAGAGGAAATCAAAAAATACCTAGAAACAAATGACAAAGAAAACACAATGACCCAAAACCTATGGGATGCAGCAAAAGCAGTTCTAAGAGGGAAGTTTATAGCAATACAATCCTACTTCAAGAAACAAGAAACATATCAAATAAACAAGCTAATATTACACCTACAGTAATCAGAGAAAGAAGAACAAAAAACCCCAAAGTTAGCAGAAGGAAAGAAATCATAAAGATCAGGTCAAAAATAAAGAAATGAAGGAAACAATAGCAAAGACCAATAAAACTAAAAGCTGGTTCTTTAAGAAGATCAGGCTTCCCTGGTGACACAGTTGTTGAGAGTCTGCCTGCCAATGCAGGGGACACAGGTTCGTGCCCCAGTCCAGGAAGATCCCACATGCCATGGAGTGGCTGGGCCCGTGAGCCATGGCTGCTGAGCCTGCGCATCCGGAGCCTGTGATCTGCAATGGCAGAGGCCACAACAGTGAGAGGCCTGCATACAGCAAAAAAAAAAAAAAAAAAAAAGAAGATAAACAAAATTGATAAGCCATTAGCCTGACTTATCAAGAAAAAAAGGGAGAAGACTCAAATCAATAGAATAAGAAATGAAAAAGGAGAAGTAACAACTGACACTGCAGAAATACAAAGCATCCTAAGAGACTACTACAAGCAACTATATGCCAATAAAATGGACAACTTGGAAGAAATGGACACATTCTTAGAAAAGCACAACCTTCTGAGACTGAACCAGGAAGAAATAGAAAATAGAAACAGACCAATCACAAGCACTGAAATTGAGACTGTGATTAAAAATCTTCCAACAAAGAAAAGCCCAGGACCAGATGGCTTCACAGGCGAATTCTATCAAACATTTAGAAAAGAGCTAACACCTATCCTTCTCAAACTCTTCGAAAATACAGCAGAGGGAGGAACACTCCCAAACTCACTCTACGATGCCACCATCACCCCAATACCAAAACCAGACAAAGATGTCACAAAGAAAGAAAACTATAGGCCAATATCACTGATGAACATACATGCAAAAATCCTCAACAAAATACTAGCAAACAGAATCCAACACCACATTAAAAGGATCATACACCATGTTCAAGTGGAGTTTATCCCAGAAATGCAAGCATTCTTCAATATACACAAATCAATCAATGTGATACACCATATTAACAAGATGAAGGATAAAAACCATATGATCATCTCAATAGATGCAGAAAAAGCTTTTGACAAAATTCAACACCGATTTATGAAAAAAACCCTCCAGAAAGTAGGCATAAAGCAAACTTACCTCAATATAATAAAGGCCATAAATGACAAACCCATAGTCAACATCGTTCTCAAAGTTGAAAAACTGAAACTGTTTCCTTTAAGATCAAGAACAAGACAACGTTGCCCATCTCACCGCTATTATTCAACATAGTTTTGGAAGTTGTAGCCACAGAAGTCAGAGAAGAAAAAGAAATAAAAGGAGTCCAAATTGGAAAAGAAGAAGTTAAGCTGTCACTGTTTGCAGATGACATGATACTATACATAGAGAATCCTAAAGACACTACCAGAAAACTACTAGAGCTAATCAATGAATTTGGTAAAATAGTAGGATACTAAATTAATGCACAGAAATCTCTTGCATTCCTATACACTAATGATGAAAAATCTGAAAGAGAAATTAAGGAAACACTCTCATTTACCATTGCAACAAAAAGAATAAACTACCTAGGAATAAACCTACCTAAGGAGACAAAAGACCTGTATGCAGATAACTATAAGACACTGATGAAAGAAATTAAAGTTGACACAAACAGATGGTGAGATATACCATGTTCTTGCATTGGAAGAATAAACATTTTGAAAATGACTATACTACCCAAAGCAATCTACAGATTCAATGCAATCCCTATCAAACTACCAATGGCATTTTTCACAGAACTAGAACAAAAAAATTCACAACTTGTATGGAAATATAAAAGATTGAACAGCCAAAGCAATCTTGAGAAAGAAATATGGAGCTGGAGGAATCCTGCTCCCTGACTTCAGACTATACTACAAAACTACAGTAATCAAGACGGTATGTCAAAATTTATGAAATCATACACTTTAAATATGTGTAGTGTATTGCATACAATTATCCCTCAATAAATCTGTTTCTTTTATTTTTAAGGATCAATTTCATCTTTCCAGGTACTGAACATTTTGAATGATTCTGTATTTGTCAGTCACAAAACTTCTAAATCAGCACTAGGACTGACACTATGGAAACAAAGGAGCTCAAAATGTTTGTGATGTCCCCTAAATGCTCTACAGAAGCTATATGGCAGCTTCTCTTAGAGGTTTTTTATTCAGTTAAATGAATTTCCCTTACCTGAAACAAGGAGTAAAACCTGGCAAGGATTTGAAAAGTTGTTAAATGTATTTCTGCAACTTCATTTGCAGTCGTCATGCTTATATGAAGTTCTTTCCCAGTTTACATTTAAATCCAAAGCTTTCAATATCAATTTGCACAATACCTATTAATTTCTCATATGCTATTATTTGAATGATTGGAGCATTACAAATATCATTAAAATAATGGAAAAAGTTGTCACTGCACAAGACTTGTATTTATATATATTTCAAACTTGGGCTTCTCATATTACCAAGCCAGTCTCAAACTTTTGTGATTTCAAAAATAATAATAATAAAGCAAAAAGAACAAAATAAGCCATAATGATTCTGTTTTCTACAACAGCACATGTTCAACGAAGAGATGAACAGGTTGCTCCCTATAGAAATGACCGCGATGGTACCATTAGTCAACGTGCCAGCCTTTTATTTGATCTATGTTTATTACTTCCATACCTGGTCAAAATGATTTATTGTACAAGCTTCACTACTTATTATCTTGTCTCATACATTTTTCAATAAGGGATTGATCGTAATTCCTTCAGTTGTACTAAAAATAAAATAAAATAAAGGTATTAAAATAGTTTTCTCTGGAGACCATTTAAAGTTCATAATACGTGGATAACTTAAGTGATTTGTGGATTGCAAGTTATGGAGGAAAACCTGAAGGTAAGTTCCCAATTTGAAATTTCAGTTGTGTGTGAGATTGTCTTGTTACCACACCATAAAATCAGCTAATTCACTGAGGCTTTGAAACAGGGATTGAAGGTAAGTTTGAAGCAGAGCAAGAAAAGTCCGTCTTGTAGTTGTACCAGTCTTATAGTTCAAGGCTTTATCTACTCTTTGTATCTTTATATGATTTAAATAAAAACAAGTCAGTAATTTCTTTACATATATAATTTTCATGATATGTACTCATTAATTCATCAAACAGTTACAAAGAATCTACATTGTACTAAGTGCTAGAGACATAGCAATGGACAAATCGGATAAAGTCCCTGTCAAGAAGTCACCAGAGTAAGACTGCTCAAGTATTTCTGTCTTGGAGAACAATTAAGAGGTTTATAGAGTAGTATGATTTTCAATATCTATCTGTCTATCTCTCCATCTATTCTTCCTTCATTCTTTCTTTCTTTCCTTCTCTTCCAGATAAATGGGAATCTCTTCTCAGTTCACATTCCCAATTGGATGTTATATTTTTCTTCAATAAATCATGGAAATCAACCTTCCCTGTGAGAATCACAACATAGTTACTAGTTCTTCATATCAACAGGAAAAAGTTGCAGCATCAACCCGGAATCATTCCTGGGTAAGGAGGAATTAAATAGGGTTTTGCACAACAGATAGATAGGGAAAAACAAACAAAAATATTTGCCATATCCATGATAAAGAATATTACCTAAAGAGATTTTAAGCAATGTCATGAGTGTATGAACTTGGAGCAATATAGAATTGGATTCCAGTACTGGTTTGATCACTGACCCCATCCCATCACACTCCCCAAGCTGTGGGGCTATGGGCAATTACTTAACCTCTTAGAGTCTTGGTTTCCCTTCTATAATTTCATAGAATTATTGTAAGTATTGAATCAATGACCCATGAAAACTGCTTAACACTGTGCCTAATAGTAAGACTCAGTAAATATTTACTGAATGAATGGTATCTGTTAGAATAATCACACAAAAATGAGTAATAAATATAGAATATCTGAACACCAATACTTTTGATTCTCACTGTCTCTCTCTCTCTCTCCATATATATATATATATATATATATATATATATATATATATATATATATATATATATATATATATGTATACACACACACACACACACACACACACACACACACACATACACATCTACGTAGATAGATTTAACTGTTTTACTTTCAGGCTAAATGACCCAATAGTATTATAGATGTTCTTTTTTTCTTTCTTTATTTTGAATATCTTTCTACCTATTTTCATTTATGGTCCATAAATACCATTTAAAAAACACACAGCATCCTACTTGCTAACATTCAAAGTAATTTATGGGTAAGACCAAAAATCCCAGCCTAGTGTCAAGGTTTATCAAAAAGAAGCACTGAATTCAAACACAATACAGATAAGGAATAGAACCAGTGCTCAATGTGGAATGGCAAAGAAACTAAAGATGACCAGCAGGGCTCAACTCTTCTATTCAGAGAAAAGAAGGTGATTATTTCAAAAAGACAAGAGTAAACACTCAGCCAGGTTTTCAATAGTGGGCTTACATGAAACCAAACAAATTTCTTTCACTCAACAAATATTTACTGATCAATAACTCTTTGTCCAGGATTGAATTAGTCATTGTGAATTTGGCAGTGATCAAAACAAAACAAAGTTTGTTTTTGAAGCTTGTATTTTAGTGAGAAAGTAAAACAATACGCAATTAAACACACACACGTGTGTGAGTATGTATGTGTATATATACATATATATGACATCAAATATAAGTGCAATAAAGAAGAAGAAAGCAGGGTGTTGGGTAGAGAGTGAATGTAGAATGACGTTAATTTACAAAGGTCAGTGAATGCTTCTCTGATACAGCTGGGAATGCTTTTGCACAGCAAAGGAAACTACCAACAAAATGAAAAGGTAGCCTACTGAATGGGAGAAGATATTTGAAAGTGATACACCCAATAAAAGATTAATATCCAAAATACAGAAGAAACTTATACAACTCAACATAAAACAAAACAAAACAAACGAACAGCCTAAAAATGGGCATAGGACTTAAATAGACATTTTCCAAAAAAGACATACAGATGGCCAACAGACACATGAAAAGGTGCTCAACATCACTAATCATCAGGGAGATGCAAACTAAAACTACAATGGGATACCTGTCAGATGGCTATCATCAAAAAGACAAGAAATAACAAGTGTTGGTTAGAGTGTGGAGAAAAGGGAACCCTTGTGCACTGTTGGTGGGATTGTAGACTGGTGCATCCACTATGGAAAACAGTATGGAGGGTCCTCAAAAAGTTAAAAATAGAACTGCCATATGATCCAGAAATTTCACTTTGAGGTGTTTACCCAAAGAAAACAAAAAGCACTGATTCTAAAAGATACATGCACTCCAATGTTCATTGCAGTATCTATCTACAATAGTCAAGATATGGAAGCATCAATAGATGAATGGATAAAGACTAAAGAATATTACTCAGCCATGTAAAGGAAATCTTGTCATTTGTGACAACATGGATGGATCTAGTGGATACTATGCTAAATGAAATAATTCAGACAGAAAGACAAATACCACATAATCTCACTTATATGTGTAATCTAAAAAACAAAATAAACAAACAAAACCAAATGAAAACAGATTTATAGATATAAGAGAACAAACCAGTGGTTGCCAGATGGGAAGGAGTTGAGGGAGGTGGGTGAAATAGGTGAATGGGATTAAGAGACACAAATTTCCAGTTATATAAATAAACAAGATAAATAAGTCATGGGACTATAATATACAGCACAAAAAATATGATCAATAATATTGTAATAACTTTGTGTGGAGACAGATGTTTACTAGATTTATTGTGATCATTTCATAATGCATGCAAATATCAAATCATTATTTAGTATACCTAAAACGAACATAATATTGTACATCAACTACATTTCAATAAAAACTGTAATTTTTTTCCTAAAGGAAAAGCATCTGACATTTGAATGGAAGCATCAGTGAAGTGAGGAAACTAGCCACATGGATATCAAGGGGAATATTGTTTAAGCAGAGGAAAGAGAAAGTGCAAAGACCCTGAGGCAGAAGCTGGGTTGACATATTCAAGGAACACTGAGAAAGCCAGTGTGTTTGGAATGGGGTAAACTCGGTGGAGAGTTGTAGGAAATAAGATAGGAGAGGTCGCGGGGAGAGGACTTAAGTCGACTCTAAGGTCTGAGCCTGTTACTACATGGATTTGGATGGAAGACTTCCAAATGCTATTTAAACACAGTAATACTTTTAATAAATAATACTTTAATACTTTTAATAAATAATAGCAAATACAGAATATTAAAAAATGAATTGAAGTGAGATTTTTAGGTTCATGGAGAAATTTTGAGTTATTTGCAATCTTTCACTATTATAAATTAATGCTTCCATGAGCCTAGCCCTATGGATACATTTTCTTTTTCTTGTTAACAGCTTAATATTACATTTTTTTTTCTTTTGTAGGAGTTCACATATTAGCCTTAAATATTACTTTCTAATGGGGACAAAATAAAGGAGGTATTTTTCAGGGAAGCCAAGCTTCTATATATTGAAGAGAAAAAAAATCTACATACGTCAACAGTATACCGTTTTTAAAGCTGAGGGATAGGATATCACTTGATTCAATTTATCACCTGAACAAGTATTTAATGAAAGTCTATTAGGCTCACAGATCTTTTGGAGATACAAATATGATCGAAAAACAGATGGCTCCTGATTCCTCAGTGTTTTACACAGTAGTAACCATTACTAAAGTGATCCCTGACTAGAAAGGGGAGCAAAATTATTTTAGGATTTTTACTAGGGTGATAAAATTAGGATCACATTAGAGTCTGAAGATCTGGGTTCCATCCCTGTCTCCATCACCTCACTGCACGTGACCTTGAGCAACTCAGGTATCTTCTAAGTTTTCTCGTCTGTAAAATGAGGCTAACGATACCTTCCATGATTAATTCACGAGGACTGGAAACACTGATCTAGCACTAGGATAGCATAAATGATTAGAAATAATAAAGTTTGTTAAGGAGTGAGGAAGTAGAGTAATAAAATCAATGATGCTACTATTATTAATGGAAACAGTACAGTATGAGAATTAAAAGTGCTTGAATTGAGATCCTAGCATTCATGCTTATTAACTTTGGCCAAATTCCTTAACTGCTTCAAGGTTCAGTTTTGTCAAAAGTAAAATGAGGACAATTATGGTACTTACCTCTCAGAACAGTTGAAAGACCGTTTTTGTTGAAAGTGTTGTTTGGAATAATGCCCATGAAGTGTTTAGCAGAGTACCTGGGCACATCTTAAATGAACAGTAACCTTTAGCTATTCAGGATGAGGAAGATGATAAGGATGATGGTGACTGCCCTGCTCATGAGCCATAATTGTAAACAAGAGAAACAACTTCTGGCTGACAGAAGCTGGAAAGGAATTTATTGAAACAATACTGGTAGCTCACAAAGGCACAAGGTAAAAGACTGGAAAATCAGGTTCTGAAAACAGGCAAGAATCACCAGAATCCAGGTAGCTAACATCAAACTCATCATACAGAACCAGGTGGTAGGGACTGCAGTGAACGTACAATGCCATGCCTTGCACTGAAGCTAAAAAGCAGAGTTAATGGTAATTTTGCCACCGGTGCCCATAGAAACCTGTTACTGCTACAGCTCCCTTGCCCCTCTTTCTTTGAGACACTAGTTTCTGTTTCAGGTTATTGCTTTTGCCAGACAAAGCCTACATCACCTTTATACCTAAGCTTCAAGGGGCCTGGGAAAGTCCTCACCTAGACCTTGTTTCTCCCACAAAGCCTCACAGGATGGAAAATTTCCTGTAACACAGGACAGGGTTTCCAATTATGACAGCCCAAAGAGAAAATGACCAGTAAAATGCTGAGGTTTTGAAATAGTGAAGAGGACATTCAGAGATGGCCCTGAATGAGAGCATAAGTGAACCACTTGTTTGAACCTTGCTTGCTATTGTTTGTTCCACTGCCTGGCTGATGCTTTTAGCTCCCTGCTTCCCTCAGGACCATGTTGTAAATATTCAGCAGAGAGGCTTTTGGATACTGGGTGAACCCCGTACTATTTTCTTGTGGCAGCAGGTGGCACAGAAGGGGCTCCTCAATATAAATCGTAGTTTATGAAGAGTACAATCATTTGACAGAATTCAGGAGCAGCAGTCCAAATAGCACATCTATGTTTCATAGTTGATATCGATAGGAAATGACTTTAAATCAAATATTTAAAAAGTTAAAGATACTGCTTTAGCGTAATCTGAAGCAATAATTTTTGAAATCTTGGGTAAATTATTATATTTCTCACAAAATTCTCGTCTGGATCCGAGCACATAAACATTCCTTTTGTGGCTGCCTACAGTATTCCCTGGCCTTCAATTTCCACTTTTTGGAAGAGCAATACACAGTGGGTAACTCATCATTACCATTCAGAGGTGGCCATGGAGACCTCTTAGTTTCTGAATGAGTAAGCAGCAAAGTCTGTCACTCAGGGGAAAAAAAATGCCCGATAGCGTACAAATATCTTACTTGTCTAGAAAGAGAAAGACAAACTCAAGTCACACTTACCAAGAACATATCCTTAAAAAAACATACTTTACATACCCCAAATATATATGGTTTAAGTAATTAAAAGAATTTCAGGGGAATTCCCTGTTGGTCCAGTGATTAGGACTCCATGCTTTCACTGCCAAGGGCTGGGTTCAATCCCTGGTCAGGGAACTAAGATCCCACAGGTCACGCGGCATGGCCAATAAATAAATAAACAAACAACAAACATTTAAAAAAAAATTTCAGAAGTTTTATTTTAACCGTGTTAATGCTTTTGCTACCAACATGTTTCCTCTATTAATCAGACTGGTGTTTGGGCCATTCTTCGTCTGTTTTGTTTTGTTTGGCTTTTTAAAATAAAAGTTGTTGTTTTTGAATTTGGTTTGCTTTGTTTTTCTGATTCCAGGGATGCCACTGAGATCCTAAAAAATGCTTCCTGATAGTCTAATAGGCTAGGAGAACAGTATCTGGAGTCCAAGGTCTCCCAAGTGTACACAGCTCTGCTGAACCCCCTCACTTTGAGTAGGGTCTCCAGAAGTCGGCAGACTTTCATAGCTTTTATAGATATTGCATCTCAAAATAGAATGATCTCAATTCCTGAAGTTAGATTGAGGTGAGCCCAGGGTGCCAATGCCCCTAGGCATCCTGGAGTATTAGTTCTCATAGGTCAAATGTAAGTCCTTCCTAGAAGAAGATAATATATTTCTAGAACTCAACACATTTGTACACATACTTTCTCAATACAATGCCAAGTACACATTAAAAAACAACAAAGCACACTAATAGACCGTACAACATTAATGACATGACAGAAAAAAAGACAGACACACATTCTCCAGTTACGGGAGTCTTGAAATACAGACATTTAAGTAATCATGCTTTCTCTGTAGGAAAAAAAAAAGAAAGAAAGGCAGGAAGAAAGAAAAGGAGGGAGGGAGGGAGAGAAAGGAAGGGAGGGAGAGAGAGAAAGGAAGAAAGGAAGGAAGGAAGGAAGGAAGGAAGGAAGGAAGGAAGGAAGGAAGGAAGGAAGGAAGAGGCAGTTTTCGCAGAGAACTAGAAACCATAAAGCATAAAAATTCAAGAACTAAGAAAATTAACTATGTGAAATACAGGATTCAAAGGGTAGGTTAAAATCAGAATTAAGAGAGAACCAAAAAAGAAATCAGTATACCAGAAGATATGTAAAAATAAATAAATAAAATAACCAGAATTAAACACAGAAATAAATGATTAATAAAATTGAAAAGAGGTAAGAGAAGGTCATTTGCATGCTATGAATGTCCCCAGAGAGAAGAAAATCGGACAAAAACATTATTTGTGAAGATAATGGCTGAAAATGGATGGATATCAAGCCACAGAACAGGATAAAGATTAAAAAGTTTTTACCCAAGCTATTAACTCAAGAGAAATAAAGAATATGTGTATACAAACACTTGTACTCAAACGTCCATGGGACTTTGTAATAGTTCCAAACTGAAGAGGAAACAAACCCTAAAAATCCATAAATTAAGTGAATGGATAAACAAATTATGATATATTCTTGCAGTGGAATACTACTGAGCAATAAAAAGGAGTGGACCATAGATACACATAACATGAATTAATCCCAATATTATATTTTGAACCAGAAAAAGTGGCTAAAAATTTTTATTTTATTTATATAAAATTGTAGAAAATTAAAACATTTGTGGAGACAGCACATCAGTAGTTGCTTGCAGACAGAGCTGTAGAGCTTACAAAAGGGCATGAGAAGACTTTTGTGAGTGGTAGAAACAATCATGCTCCTCATTATGGTGTTGTATATTTTATGTGTATTTGTGACATGTAAAATACTTTTCAATAAATTTCTCTCTCTCTCTCTATATATATACAGATATATGTCAGATATAGATCAGAAGTAACTAAAAGTTAATATAGCTGTATTATATCAGAAAGTAAATTTTAAAGCAGAAAGCACTGTCAAAGAGAGATATTTCCTAATGACAAAAGTTTCAATTCACCAGGACAATATCGCAATTCAAAACTGTATTCGAATTTTGACGTAAGTAAAATAAGAAATAGCCAAATACACAATCACTGTGGGAAATTTTAATCACTTGTATCAATAATATAGAGAAAAAGTAGACAAAAAATCAATAAGAACACAGACTATTTGAACAGCACAATCAGTAAACTCAACGAACAGAACACAGCAACATATGCACATTCATTCCAAAAACAAAAGTATAATTTCAATAACTGACCAAATGCTCAGCCAAAAAGCAAGTCTTAAAAAATTTCAAGGGATTAAAATTTATACTAATGTTTTCTGTTCATACTGCAATGCAAACTTAAAACTACAAATATGGGGTTTCTCTGATGGTGCAGTGGTTGAGAGTCCACCTGCCAATGCAGGGGACACAGGTTCGTGCCCCCGTCTGGGAAGACCCCACGTGCCGCAGAGCGGCTAGGCCCGTGAGCCATGGCCTCTGAGCCTGTGCTCCGCAATGGGAAAGGCCACAACAGTGAGAGGGCCACGTACCGCAAAAAAAAAAATCGAAAAAACAATTGCAAATACCTCATATGCTGGAAACTAAAATATTCTTTTTTTTTAAATAAATTTATTTTTTTCCTTTTTTTTTTTTTTTTGCAGTACGTGGGCCTCTAACTGCTGTGGCCTCTCCCGCTGCGGAGCACAGGCTCCGGACGCGCAGGCTCACCGGCCATGGCTCACGGGCCCAGCCGCTCCACGGCATGTGGGATCCTCCCGGACCGGGGCACGAACCCATGTCCCCTGCATCGGCAGGCGGACTCTCAACCACTGCGCCACAAGGGAAGCCCAAAATAAATTTATTATTTTATTTTATTTTAGCCTGCGTTGGGTCCTCATGCTGCACACGGGCTTTCTCTAGTTGTGGCAAGCGGGGGCTTCTCTTCGTCGTGCGGGCTTCTCATTGCAGTGGCTTTTCTTGTTGCAGAGCACAGGCTCTAGGTGCACAAGCTTCAGTAGTTGTGGCACATGGGCTTAGTTGCTCCGTGGCATGTGGAACCTTCCCAGACCAGGGCTTGAACCCGTGTCCCCTGCTTTGGCAGGTGGATATTTAACCACTGTGCCACCAGGGAAGCCCAGAAATATGCTTCTTAATAAGCCCAAATGTTAAACAGAAATAACAATGGAAATTAAAATACATCTTGGAATCAATGAGAATGGATATATGACAAATCAAAACTTGTGGGGTACAACTAAAGCCAGGATTACAAGGAAAATTATGAATATATGAGTATATGAATATAGGATAAAATCAACAAGCTAAACATCCATCCCAAGAAGGAAAATACAAAACAAACGAAAACAAGTTAAAACTAAAATAACTAGAAAGAGGAAAATGATAGAAGAAACTACTAAACGTAAAATAGATTGGATTAGCACAGTTAAAACTTGATTATTTAAAAGGACCAACAACATTGGTAAATTCCAGATCACAGTAAATGAAAGGAAAAAAAAAAAGTCTTCCTGTATTTTGGATTTTCACTTTAATCAGAGGTGTTTTAATAGATATTTTATTTTTGTTTTATGTTGGATTTTGTTTGTCCGATTCTAGGTGGGAAGTCCTCTTGTGATTTGTTCTGATTTTAATCCTGTTATTAAATTCTAACTTTATTGCATTATGATTATACAATTTTTGTTTGCATTACATTCTGGGGAAATGTATCAAAATTAATTTGTGGCAAAATATGCAATCAATTTTCACAAATATTCTGCTTGTAGTTAAAAAGTTATAATTTCTATTATTAAGGTTCATATTCTTATTTACATCTATTATGTACACTCATTGATTATGCTGATTAGGTCTTGTATATTATTAGTGATATTTTCCTTACTTGATCTTAGACCAATGGATATGTTAAATTATTAGTAGTATCTTTTGTCTATTTATCTTCACATTGCCTGTAGTCCTCTTTATGAAATTTGTGGCTGTATTATTTGGTGCATAGGTATTAATAATTAATATATCTTCTGCATATTGTGATATTCAGTATTATAAAGTAGTCTTTCTTGCCTGATTTTATTTTTAGGTCTGATTTATCTATTGTTCTTTATCAAGATAATAACCACAATTTTCTTTTCATATGAATTTCCCTAGTATATCTTTGCTCTTCTTTTATTTTTATCTTTTGGGATACTCTTTAAGTTATGTATCTTCTACCCAACATCGAATTGTATTTTGCTTTGTTAGTCAATGTTTTTATTTTAATGAAAAAATAAGCCCACTAACTGTACTCATGTGACATAATATTTGTTCTTGGTTCCAAATTTTTTAAATGATTTAGAATTTATATAGTCTTTTACTGTGGTCTATTTTCCTTTCTATTTTTTTTTTTGAATTTTAAATTTTTAAAATTTTCTTATACAGCAGGTTCTTATTAGTTATCCATTTTATACATATTAGTGTATATACATCAATGCCAATCTCTCAATTTATCACACCACCACTCCCCCACCATCACTTTCCCCCCTTGGTGTTCATACATTTGTTCTCTACATCTGTGCCTATATTTCTGCCCTACAAACCGGCTCATCTGTACCATTTTTCTAGGTTCCACATATATGCATTAATATATGACATTTGTTATTTTCTTTCTGACTTACTTCACTCCGTATGACAGTCTCTAGGTCCATCCACGTCTCTACAAATGACCCAATTTCATTCCTATTTATGGCTGAGTAATATCCCATTGTATATATGTACCACGTCTTCTTTACCCATTTGTCTGTCGATGGGCATTTAGGTTGTTTCCATGACCTGGCTATTGTAAATAGTGCTGCAATGAACATTTGGGTGCATGTGTCTTTATGAATTATGGTTTTCTCAGAGTATATGCTCAGTAGTGGGATTGCTGGGTCGTATGGTAGTTCATTTTTAGTTTTTTAAGGAACCTCCATACTGTTCTCCATAGTGGCTATATCAATTTACATTCCCACCAACAGTGCAAGAGGGTTCCCTTTTCTCCGCACCCTCTCCAGCATTTGTTGTTTGTACGTTTTCTGATGATGCTCATTCTAACTGGTGTGAGTTGATACCTCGTTGTAGTTTTGATTTGCATTTCTCTAATAATTAGTGATGCTGAGCAGCTTTTCATGTGCTTCTTGGCCATCTGTATGTCTTCTTTGGAGAAATGTCTATTTATGACTTCCCGATTTTTTGATTGGGTTTTTGTTGTTTAATATTGAGCTGCATGAGCTGTTTATATATTTTGGAGATCAATTGATTTGTTTGCAAATATTTCCTCCCATTCTAAGAGTTCTCTTTTCTTCTTGTTTATGGTTTCCTTTGCTGTGAAAAAGCTTTGAAGTTTCATTAGGTCCCATTTGTTTATTTTTGTTTTTATTTCCATTACTCTAGGATGTGGATCAAAAAAGATCCTGCTGTGATTCATGTCAAAGAGTGTTCTTCCTATGTTTTACTCTAAGAGTTTTACAGTGTCCAGTCTTACACTTACATCCCTAAGCCATTTATTTTTGTGTATCGTGTTAGGGAGTGTTCTAATTTCATTCTTTTACATATAGCTGTCCAATTTTCCCAGCACCATCTATTGAGGAGACTGTCTTTTCTGCATTGTATATCCTTGCCTCCTTTGTCAAAGATTAGTTGACCATAGGTGCGTGGGTTTATCTCTGGGTTTTCTATCCTGTTCCATAGATCTATCTTTCTGTTTTTGTGCCAGTACCATATTATCTTGATTACTGTAGCTCTGTAGTATAGTCTGAAGTCAGGGAGTATGATTCCTCCAGCTCCGTTTTTTCCCCTCAAGACTGCTTTGGCTATTCGGGGTCTTTTGTGTCTCCATACAAATTTTAAGAATTTTTGTTATAGTTCTGTAAAAAATGCCATTGGTAATTTGATAGGTATTGCATTGAATCAGTAGATTCCTCTGTGTAGTATAGTCATTCTCACAATATTGATTCCTCCAATCCAAGAACATGGTATATCTCTCCATCTTTTTGCATCATCTTTAATTACATTCATCAGTGTCTTACAGTTTTCTGCATAAAGGTCTTTTGTCTCCCTAGGTAGGTTTATTCCTAGGTATTTTATTCTTTTTGTTGAAATGGTAAATGGGAGTGTTTCCTTAATTCCTCTTTCACATTTTTCATCATTAGTGTATAGGAATGCAAGAGATTTCTGTGCATTAAGTTTGTATCCTGCAACTTTACCAAATTCATTGATTAGCTCTATAGTTTTCTGGTGGCATCTTTAGGATTCTCTATGTATAGTATCATGTCATCTGCAAACAGTGACAGTTTTACTTCTTTTCCAATTTGTATTCCTTTTCTTCTCTGATTGCTATGGCTAAAACTTCCAAAACTGTGTTGAATAATACTGGTGAGAGTGGATATCCTTGTCTTGTTCTTGATCTTAGAGGAAATGCTTTCAGGTTTTCACCATTGAGAATGATGTTTGCTGCGGGTTTGTGGTATGTGGCCTTTATTATTTTGAGGTAGGTTCCCTCTATGCCCACTTTCTGGAAAGTTTTTATCATAAATGGGTGTTGAATTTTGTCAGAAGCTTTTTCTGTATCTATTGAGATGATCATATGGTTTTTATTCTTCAGTTTTTTAATATGGTGTATCACATTGATTGATTTGTGTATATTGAAGAATCCTTGAATACCTGGGGGAAATTCTACTTGATCATGGTTTATGATCCTTTTAATGTGTTGTTGGATTCTGTTTGCTAGTTTTTTTTCAAGGATTTTTGCATCATATTCATCAGTGATATTGGTCTGTAATTTTCTTTTTTTGTAGTATCTTCGTCTGGTTTTGGTATCAGGGTGATGGTGGTTTCATGGAATCAGTTTGGGAGTGTTCCTTCCTCTGCAATTTTTTGGAAGATTTTGAGAAGGATAGGTGTTAGCTCTTCTCTAAATGTTTGTTAGAATTCTCCTGTGAAGCCATCTGGTCCTGGACTTTTGTTTGTTGGAAGATTTTTAATCATTACTTGTGATTGGCCTGTTCATATTTTCTATTTCTTCCTGGTTCAGTCTTGGTAGGTTATACCTTTCTAGGAATTTGTGAATTTCTTCCAGGTTGTCCATTTTATTGGCATAGAGTTGCTTGTAGTAGTCTCTTAGGATGCTTTGTATTTCTGCAGTGTCTGTTGTAACTTCTCCTTTTTCATTTCTAATTTTATTCATTTGAGTCCTCTCCCTCTTTTTCTTGATGAGTCTGGCTAATGGTTTAACAATTTTGTTTATCTTCTCAAAGAACCAGCTTTAATTTTATTGATCTTTGTTATTGTTTTCTTTGTTTCTATTTCATTTACTTCTGCTTTGATCTTTATTTCTTTCCTCCTACTAACTTTCGGTTTTGTTTATTCTTTTCTCTAGTTCCTTTAGGTGTAAGGTTAGGTTGTTTATTTGAGATTCTTCTTGTTTCTTGAGGTAGGCTTGTAGAGCTATAAACTTCCCTCTTAGAACTGCTTTTGTTGCATCACCTAGGTTTTGGATGGTCGTGTTTTCATTGTCATTTGTCTCTAGGTATTTTTTGGTTTTTCTGTTTGATTTCTTCAGTGATCTCTTGGTTATTTAGTAACGTATTGGTTAGCCTCCATGTTTTTTTTTTTTTTTTTTTGCAGTACACAGGCCTCTCCCATTGTGGAGCACAGCCTCCAGACGTGCAGGCTCAGTGGCCAAGGCTCACGGGCCTAGCCGCTCCGCGGCATGTGGGTTCTTCCCAATCCAGGGCACAAACCCATGTCCCCTGCATTGGCAGGCAGACTCTCAACAACTGCACCACCAGGGAAGCCCTGTTTTTGTGTTTTTTATGTTTCTTTCCCTGTAATTGATTTGCAATCTCATAGCGCTGTGGTCAGAAAAGATGCTTGATATGACTTCAATTTTCTTAAATTTACTGGGGCTTTATTTGTGAGCCAAGATGTGATCTATCCTGGAGAATGTCCCGTGCGCACTTGAGAAGAAAGTGCAATCTGCTGTTTTTGGATGGAATGTCCTATAAATATCAATTAAATATATCTGTTATATTGTGTAATTTAAAGCTTGTGTTTCCTTATTAATCTTCTGTTTGGATGATCTGTCCATTGGTGTAAGTGAGGTGCTAAAGTCCCCCACTACTATTGTGTTATTCTCAATTTCCTATTTTATAGTTGTTAGCAGTTGCCTTATGTATTGAGGTGCTCTTATGTTGGGCGCATATATTTTTATAATTTGTATATCTTCTTCTTGGATTGATCCCTTGATCATTATGTAGTGTCCTTCCTTGTCTCTTGTAACATTGTTTATTTGAAAGTCTATTTTATCTGATATGAGTATTGCTACTCCAGCTTTCTTTTGATTTCCATTTGCATGGAATATCCTTTTCCATTCCCTCACTTTCAGTCTGTATGTGCCCCAAGGTCTGAAGTGGGTCTCTTGTAGACAGCATACATATGGGTCTTTTTTTGTATCCATTCAGCAAGTCTGTGTCTTTTGGTTGGAGTATTTAATCCATTCACGTTTAAAGTAATTATTGGTATGTATGTTCCTATTACCATTTTCATAATTGTTATGGGTTTGTTTCTGTAGGTCATTTTCTTCTCTTGTGTGTTTCCCACTTAGAGAAGTTCCTTAAGCATTTGTTGCAGAGCTGGTTTGGTGGTGCTGAATTCTCTTAGCTTTTGCTTGTCTGTAAAGCTTTTGATTTCTCTGTCAAATCTGAATGAGATCCTTGCTGGGTAGAGTAATCTTGGTTGTAGTTTCTTCCCTTTCCTCACTTTAAATATATCATGCTACTCTCTTCTGGCTTGTAGAGTTTCTGCTGAGAAATCATCTGTTAACCTTATGAGAATTCCATTGTATGTTATTTGTCATTTTTCCCTTGTGGCTCTCAATAATTTTTGTTTGTCTTTAATTTTTGTCAATTTGATTACTATGTGTCTCACCATGTTTCTCCTTGGGTTTATCCTGCCTGGCACTCTCTGCACTTCCTGGACTTGGGTGGCTATTTCCTTTCCCATGTTAGCAAAATTTTCAACTGTAGTCTCTTCAAATATTTTCTCAGATCCTTTCTCTCTCTCTTCTCCTTCTGTGACCCCTATAATGCGAATGTTGATGCATTTAATGTTTTCCCAGATGTCTCTTAGGCTGTCTTCATTTCTTTTCATTCTTTTTTATTTATTCTGTTCTGTGGCAGTGAATTCCACAATTCTTTCTTCCAGGTCACTTATCTATTCTTCTGCCTCAGTTATTCTGCTATCAATTCCTTCTAGTGTGTTTTTCATTTCAGTTTTTGTACTGTTCATCTCTGTTTGTTTGTTCTTTAATTCTTCTAGGTCTTTGTTAAGCATTCCTTGCATATTCTCCATTTTTACCTCCATTCTTTTTCTGAGGTCCTGGATCATCTTCACTATCATTATTCTGAATTCTTTTTCTGGAAGGTTTCATATCTCCACTTCATTTAGTTGTTTTTCTGGGGTTTTATCTTGTTCCTTCATCTGGTACATAGCCCTCTGTGTTTTAATCTTGTCTGTCTTTCTGTGAATGTGGGTTTTTTTCCCCACAGGCTGCAGGATTGTAGTTCTTCTTGCTTCTGCTGTCTTCCCTCTGGTCCTTCTTTCTATTTTAATAGTTTGGAAAGTTTGAATTTTTTTTCTATTTCTTTAATTTCTCTTTAATTTTAATACTTTCTATACTTTTCTCTTATAAGAAATAATGAAATTAATTAATAACCACTTCTTTCTTCCACTGGCTAAAGATGGGATAACCTGAGCACTAGAAAGAATGATGGTTGAAATTCTGTTCTGTAGCTGATTAAGAGTAATCAAGTCAGAAAATTCCAAGCTGTGGGGAAATCTACAGGAATTAAAAGCTAAATTCTGCAATTAAAAAAAAAAAAGCAGGGCTTCTCTGGTGGCGCAGTGGTTGAGAGTCTGCCTGCCGATGCAGGGGACAGGGGTTCGTGCCCCGGTCTCGGAGGATCCACATGCCATGGAGTGGCTGGGCCCGTGAGGCATGGCCACTGAGCCTGCGTGTCCGGAGCCTGTGCTCCGCAACAGGAGAGGCCACAGCAGTGGGAGGCCCATGTACTGCAAAAAAAAAAAAAAAAAAAAAAAAAAAAGCAAAGAAAGAAAGAGATGAAGGGGGAACCTCACAATTAAAAGAGAATTAGGAGACACATCAAGCAATTCAATATATTGGACTTATTTGGATCTTGACTCAAACAAACAGAATGTAAACACACATAACATACATTTGTAAGAGAATGGGGAAATGTGAATACTGACTGGTTATCTGATGATTTTGAGAAACTGTAATGATGGTTTTAACAGTGTTATTATGGACATGATTTGATTTTTGAATGAGTCTCTTTTCATCAGAGATACATAGTAAATATTTATAGAAGAAATATATATCAAGATTTTATTTCTAAATAATATGGATTCGGGGTATAGACTGTGTACCCATAGATTAAAAAGAAGATTTGCCATAAATTGCTAATTATTGAAGCTGGATGATAGATACATGAATTTATTATTTACTATCCTCTCAATAATTGTATATATTTGAAGTTGTCAATGTGAAACAGTTACAAAAAGGATTATGGCTATAATTCATTAGAGGACATTAAATATATTTTATAATACCATGAATTCATAAGAAAACATACCCCTTCCACTCCCAAAATGAGCAGATTACACACACATGCACACACACAGAAAATACAAATTATTGGGCAGCACTAAGACTCTAGGATAGTAACCATTACTCTGAACATTGATAATTAAAAGGAAATAAATATTTATATTGCTTTTGCCTAATGAACCCTACCTCAGGGAAATTAAATAGCCCTGGTAAGCAAGAGAAATTTCTTTTATAAAGAATTCCAGCTAATAAGTGCAAAGGAGGTGACAGAATTAGAAAATCCACCATTTTGCAATCCATAATAAAAGAGCTGATTCAAGTAAATGGTCATCAAATAATGGTAAACTACTGAGTGAAATTCAATGAAGGGCTTTATAATCAAAGAATCACATGGTCATGACCTATAATCACTGATCTATCTTATTGTCACTAAAAGTGAGATATGTTCCCTCATATGATATAACAACAATGGATTCTCAGAAATGCAAATTTTTCCTGAACTTAGTCAGAGTTTTAGGTCCACATTCCAGTCTACAGATAATACACTCATGATAAACAAGTTCAACTACACCATGAAGAAACAAAGTGCCAAATCCAGAATGCAGAGCAGCACATCTTATCTGGGTTCTTTAACAAATCAGTGACATAAAAAATGGGAGTAGGGAGGGGGCACTCTTCTACCTTAAAAAAGACTTAAATGGCAACTTCATTGTTAACAACCTAAGTATCAATACTTAGTACTTAAGTATTAACAACTTAATATTATGAGTGGACACTGCTTAAATACTAATTTGAAGAAAACAAATGTAAATGAATTCCATTAGAGAGATTTGAATATAGGTTTGGTATTAGACCAAAGAATTGGAGTTGATTTTTTTTTGTGTTGGTAATGGCATTGTAGTATGTAAGAAAATGTCTCATTTTAAAGATGTTTATTAAAATACCTTGGTGTTAAATGATAGTATATCTGACGTTTGCTATAAAATATTTCAGAAAAAACTCAGAGAATTAGATGAAATAAGGAATACAAAAATATTGATGGTTATTAGCATTGGGTAACTGGTACATGGAGGTAGTTTGTATCTTTTATTTTGGGGTATGTTTAGAAATTTCCATAATAAAGTTTAAAAAATGACTGAAATACAAACTCTGTCTGATATGATTTACAAACCAACCAAAATAGCTGAGACATATAAAATCAGTCCACCACACTTTGTTAATGAATCCATTAATCCTTATATCCAACAACTAAAACATATATACACACATATAAATCCAGGCCTGTATGTTCTTTTTTAGATGTATTTCTCACTTCTAATTTTACTAGTTCACCAAAGTTAAGGAGGAGAGTAAATTGCCACTGACCTGTGGCAAGAAGTTTGAAATTTGACATTTGTGATAAAGAATAGGCAAGAAGTCAGAAAATATATGCCCTAAAAGAATTCTCTTTTTTCCTAAATAAACACAATTCATACAAGCAAAAAGAAAAAGGAATTACTCAATGACCTAAAATATACAAGTGAAAACCAGTGCACTCATACCAATACTGAATATGTGCAACCCAGGTAATGTCTTAGTAAGGCAAGTATTCCTTTTCACTGGAGTCAAGTCAAGACTGTTCTGAGTAATCAATTGACATTTTTTTCTTATTTTTTTTATTCTTATTTATTTTATTTCTTATTTCTTCTTATTTTTTAAGTAATAGAATTATTTTTCTCTCTCCACCAAACAGAATTTTTTGACACAGAATAATGTGAGAGAGAGCTCAGACTATGGAGCCATAAATCATGAGTTTGATATGCTTCTCTGCCTCATTAGCTGGGTGAGCTTTAAATGCTTTATCTATGAAATGGGTATAATAATAAATACTTTATTGTTTTATGAGGGTTAAATAATAAGCCCAGTACCTGACACATCATAAGCCTTCAATGACAGAGCGCTGTTAAAAATAACTTCTTTAGCACACATCTGTTTAGATTTTGCCTGCATGGAACACATTTCTCCTTCCTCTAGTGGCAGCATCCTGATTTTCCTCTGGAAGCCTCCCTTTCTGTACTTTTTATTGTTGGATCCTCTTATCTCATTCCAGGGATAGGCATGAGTTCCAGGCCTGATCAATTAGTCTTCCACTGTGTTTCCTACAGTAGGGTTTCCCAACTTCAGCACTATTAAATGTGGAGCTGAATAATTCTTTACTGTGGGGGACTGACTTGTGCATTGTATGTTTAGCAGCATCACTGTCCTCCACCTATTCGATTCCAGTAGCATGTTTGAACTGTGACAACCAAAACTGTCTTCAGGCATTCCCAAATGTGCAAAATTGAAATCCACTGGACAGTAGTGATTGGCTCAGGGGTAGGATATGTAACTCATATTGGTCCAATCAGAGTCAGTCATTGGAATTACCAGGTAGGAGATGCACTATTTCCCTGGTTTTGCTCAGCTGGCATAGGGGAAGGCAGGGGAGGTTGTAAGATTGAAACTACAATGGACTTCTTGCCAGGATGCGGCAAGGCCTTTCTTGAAACTGAAAAAGAGTGAGTCAAGAGATGAAGAGAGAAACGAAAAAAAATTAGTCTTGGTCATCTTCTTTAAAGGCCTGTATCCAGCCATTTCTGAAGCAAGATGTCCCTGCAGTTTTTTAATAACAGGAAACTATGTACTTTCCTTACTTCCTAAGTCAGCTTGAACTGGGTTTGAAGGACTTGCAAACTCAAGGCTAGCTATATTATAACTACAGCGCTGGAGTAGGAACTCAGATTATTACGTGAGGCACATTGAGATGAGCAGGTCTTAACATTTTTGTTATATAGATCCTTGTTAAAATTTGAGATGTTTTGGAGACTTTCTCCTAAGACATGTAGATATAAACATAATTTTGTGCCTGATTTCAGTGGACTCAGGGACAGCTCCCCAAAGTCCTAAAGATTCTAAATTTTAGGTGTGCATTGGAGAGTTTTATGTTCTAAAAAGCCGGTTCTGATGCCAGCAGACGGCTTAATAGATTCAGATGCATTTAATTATGTCTCTAATATTTCTTTCTCAAAGACTCAGAGCGAACATACAAAGCCATTTTTGGCCATCTCCAGAGTCCCCATTCTCAGAGTCAATGTCTGAAGATGATCAGGACGAAAGAGAGAGATCATCTATTTCCGTTGTATTAAAAAGAAAGAAACAGTCTTACGCCTGGCAGTGATAATTATTCCCTGCCATACTATAAAAGCTTTAACAATCAAAGAGAGTCTCACTAAGCATTTTTTGGACTCCTGACAGAGACCACACTGCACGACCCCGTGCAGCTGGGAACAGCACAGGTGAATAAATACAGCTGCCTGGGAGCAGTACGTGGTGTGCCCTATTTTGGCTCACCTTGAGCAATGATGAAGCCTAGAGATTTTCTTTTTTTTTTTCCCAGTAAAGAATTGGAGCATCAAATAGGAGCCCGCCTCAGCTTCCCACTCTGGGAAGAGCCTGGGGATTTACAGAACAGCTTGAAGTCACCCTTTGCTTCACCTTTGAAATGGGTCCTTGTCCTCATGCCCTGTTAACTCCAGCAGACACTCTTACCCTTTGGTTTTTGTGAAAACAATTGTCAGTTGTTTCAGGCACAGGTAGCACACCCTGCCTTACTGCTGGGCTTCTAAGTTCCTTATTGCCACTGCACATATTTCCATTATGTAGCTTATGTGACCTCTTTGTGACATAAGGTTAGAACACCTTGTTTAAGCACTAGCTCACTAGAAATATCCTCAGTTTTCCCATCTCTACAATGGGAACTCGTTGGATTGGATAACCTCCACATACCTTCTGTACCACAGGGCCCAGGGCTGAGTGGTGATGCAGGCATGGAGCTCTAACTATGCCAGCAACTCAGTAAATGCTGCCTATGCATCATCCCATTTGACTCTCACCACAACCCAATGTTGTAGGTAATGCTGTTATGCCCTTTTTAGAGGAAACTTGAGGCACATCGATGGTAAATGACTTGTTTGCAGCTACATAATGATGGGATAGGGAGCCAAGCCCTCAAGCTAGCCTCAGACCACTTTTTCACCCTCTTGGCAACATCATTGGCATGAATCTAGATCCTCCTCTCCTCTGTTCCTGACAACCGCCTTTAAGGTTTGCCGTGAAAATCAGCCTGACTTTAGGCAGCATCTTTAGCTAAACACTCCAAAGGAAGGCTCTCTGCCAGGAGGGCCTGTAACCCTAACATCAGGCACCTGGAGGACCAAAGCCTTTCAGCCTGCTGAGCTTATCATGATCACTGGTTTTTATTTATTTATTTTGGTTTAGTTATAATTAACATACATTATATTAGTTTCAGGTGTCTAACACAGTGATTTTATATTTTTATACACTGTGAAATGATCACCATAATAAGTTCAGTTACCATTCATCACCATACAAAATTGTTACAATATTACTGACTATATTCCCTAAGTGTACATTACATCCCTCTCACTTACTTATTTTATAGCTGGGAGTCCGTACCTGTTAATCCCTTTCACCTATTTCATCTGTCCTTCCACCCCTCTCCCCTCTAGCAACCACAGCTTGTTCTTTGTATCTAAGAGTCTGGTTCTGTTTCATTTTGTTTGATTGGGTTTTTTTTAGATTCCATAAAAGTGAAATCATATGGTATTTGGTTTTCTCAGTCTGACTTACTCCACTTAGCATAATACCCTTTAGGTCCATTCATGTTACTGCAAATGACAAGACTTCATTCTTTTTTATGACAATAATACTGCGTTGTATATACATAGTACATCTTTATCCTTTCATCAACTGACAGACACTTAGGTTGCTTCCATATCTTGGCTATTGTAAGTAGTGATGCAATAAACACAGGGGTACATATATCTTTTCAAATTATTCTTTTTATTTTCTTTGGATAAATACCCAGAAGTGGAATTGCTAGATTGTATGGTAGTTCTATTTTTAGTTTTTTGAGGAACCTCCATACTGTTTTCTATAGTGGCTGCACCAATTTACATTCACATCAACAGTGTATGAGGTTTCCCTTTTCTCCACATCCTTGCCAAAACTTGTTTATTACTGGCTTTTAAAATGTGGTTTGAATCCCAAGTATGGTGGGAAACCCAGAATCTTCCTCATGATCTCTGGTTTCTTGTAAAGACCATGTTTCTCCTGGTAATTTCTCATTCAGAATCTCTGCTTCCACTTACCATTGTCTTTTGTATGTCTCTTTTTGTGGTTATTTTATTTTCTGTAATCTTCATTAAACAAATGTGGAACACAGCTGTTTTCCTTAAAATGCCCATATGGTATCTATACACTTTATATGATAGACTTTATTTTTTAAGATTCAGGATAAAAGTAGAGGAACTTGTAGCATCTTATTAACTTTTCGGTCCCTTTAGTTTTAAGTGCTAATGATGTGGCAGGAGATGGCATAGTTTTCAAAGTAATCCATCCTGTAAGATAGACACTGATAACCTGACACACTGTACCATGTTCCTTATTGCTGCTCTGCTAAAACACCAAAACCACACAATGACAAAGCTAGGCCAATCCACACCTGCCCAATGGAAAGGGAAAAAAATTCTAATTACTTAAACCATGTCTACCCTCTTCAATCTTCTGACTAAAAGCTTTGGGAGAATTGTCTGGATACGGAAATGGAGCTAAATAAAATACACAGAAGTTACTGATTTTCTCTGGGGCAACACTGAATTTGCAAGAATGCTTTCTAGAAATTCAGCTGGTCAAAATCAAAGGCAATGATCTATATGCAGAATTTATTATTTCTTTCTTCAACTTCCAAACCTGCTAAAAATATGACAGCCTCTTTATCTGTTGTTTTGTCAAATTTGCATCTCTCCAGTGCAATAAATACTAATTTCACTTATTTATATAAATGATAAAAGGTAAATGTGGCATTCTATGAGTTGTTGGTGGGGGAGGGGAGTGTATTAGATGGCAATTTGGTCAAGGGAGCCTAGAATACCATAATTCTGCCCCAAATCATAGCCTGCATTCCTCTTTATGAGGTTCTTAATAGAACTGAAAATGGCAAAAAATGAAATCCAAGTATCCCTTTGAGAGATGGTGCTGAAACTCAAGAAGTGGAGATTTCTGGAGAACCACCCATAGCACCTCGCTTCTACTAAAGGCATAAGATGACACCACCTTGTGAATGATGCCCAACAAATGGTTTAGAATCTGACCAAATTATCTTCCCTTCTTGATTTAGAGAGGAAGGGTTTGAGAAAGGGTTCCCCTCAGGTATAAGAGGAAAATGTTTCTTCTCAGCCTCTCTCCTCACCTCTGCTATTGTCCTTCCTACGGTCCTTCCCAAATAAGGAATATGAAACACACGTGTGTGACTTAAGATAAATCCATCTTAATTTATTCTCATCGTCTTCTTTTTCAGTCACTTTTCATACTAGTGAAAAAGGAATTAGGTTGATAAGAACACAGCTATTACAAAATATCTCAAGCAGTTATACATAAATTTTGAAATACCTTACATAACAGGCAAGCATGGAGGAATAGTTTCTCATGCTGTATTTTAATACTGAATAATGTATTCTGGGCAGCTGTGAACAAGCCACTCTCTGGGAGGCAATGTTATTTTGAGGTTCCATTCTCAATATTGTATGTGATTAATAAGCACAGAAAAATTCAATTCAAACAAAGTGCTCTGCATACTAAAAACGAGGCCTACACATATACCATGGAAATGAGATTTAAATGAGAGTACCACCAACTACTTTTGTAAATGACTTATTTTGTAAATGAATTATTACCATCAATTTGAAGCTTTTTAAAAGCTTTTCTATTCAGTTTCTTTGGCTTTAAAAGGTACATTAAGGATATAAAAATATGTTCATGCAACATAGCCATGACCAACAGATGCTACTGAATTTTATTTCTACTTTATGCATACATTCATGGAGATAAAATTTGGTTACCAAACTGGCCCAGGGCAGAGCAGAGAAGTAGAGGAAATTAAGTTTGGTGAGCTCTCAACCTCTTCTTTTTGAACTTTTTGCCGTTTTTGTGGCATTGCACTATTGTCTTTCTTCTTGCTCCTGGAAGAAGCTCTGAAATAAGTCATTTTCAGGTAGTGTAAGTTTTGGTCCCTATATTTCCTATCCAGGGGGGATTTTTACATCTTTTGAGATTTTGCCTTTGTAGCTTGTTAAACAACTTCCAGCACCAAAAAGCAGATGGAGAAGTTTTTCTTAGAGAGAAGGATCTTCTTACTACCCAAGATATTTAAATAAAATTTAGGGACTTTTTACTTCACCCAGTGTTAGTTCCGTTGGTATACCCAAAGAATTTTCATATTGCAGCTCAAAACAATACATCACCCCAGAGTGACAAGATATTATCTTCCCACTTTATATCCTTATTTGAGAAATAACAAGTAGATCAAACACGAAAAGAACAGATTTTTCTATAGCCTTATAAATACAGCATTTACTCTTGGACCCTTCTGGCAAATGATTTTATTCAGAGTTCAGGGGCACTGAGTGGAAGAAAGGGATTAACTATGATGTTGAAATGTATCAGTAAGTCCAACCACAACTCATTTTTTTTTGATCCTGACAAGATTTCCATTAAGTCTTTTAGACCGAAGTTCTAGAATAAAAGGGTTGTGTCATCTCATCTGGATAATGATTTTTATTATTCTCAATTATCATGAATGCACCCAAAACAGGAATTTATTTTCCATTTATCTTGCCAAATTCCAATGCACGTTTAAATTCCTAGGTTCTGTAGTGACAGATGACAAATAATAGCTTGTGTTTAGTCAGTGAAGTCCAAATAATTTATGTTTCTTGGGTGCAGTTGTTAAAAATGATCTTAATCAAAGAAACCATTAAATCAGTAAGTAAGTTGTCATAAATAAACAAGCAGCCATTGTCATTGCCCCATTTTGTAATCCATTAGGCATATCATATTTTCTATGATTCTGAATTCCTAGAGAGGGGAAAAATGCAACTTATGGATGGAACCAGCACTGAGCTTGAGGCTTGGGAAATATTTTGCAAATGGTTCAGATAATTAGTTTCCAAATAGTTTCCCCATTACAACAATGTCAGTGGCAACATATTGGATACGTACTGTCTGACAGCAGAGAAGTGTTTAAGAGCACATGCTTTGGGACAAGGAACCCCTTTATTCATTTTTTTTTTCCCTTCAGGACGTAGCTGGATGCATTGGTTAGGGTAACACTAGCTGCTGTAATAAACAAATCCCCAGATCTTAGTGGTTTAATACAACACAAGTCTATTGCTCTCTTATCAAAAGACCAAAACTAGGACTCCCGATTGGTTAGTGGCCATCCTCCAAGTAGTGATTCAAGTTCCCAGGCTCACCCATCTTGTGATTTTACATTCTCAAAGATGGCTTCCAGAATTCATGGTAGAAGGAGGAAGATGCATGGAGGACTGAGTACGGGATATTAATTACAAGTCCAGCCTGGAAGTGGTACTCTTCACTTCTCTCAAAGTGCATTGTCTAGAACCCAATACCATGGCCACAGTCAACTGGAAAGGAAAGCTGGAAAATCTACTCTGAGTGTGTTTTCAGAAAAAAAGGCAAAATAGATTGGGTTATGAGGTAGCCCGGCTCTGCCACTCAGCGACCTATGTAATATGTAATAATCTCTCTCCGTATGATTTTCCTCATCTACAAATGAAGTTAAAAATGCCTGTATTCACTGAATTGTTCTAAGTTTATCAGTGTTCGGCAAATAGTAGTGGTTACTGTGACTAACAATAACCCTTCATTGAACATTTCCTCTACATTGAGAAAGGTTTTATTAATTCTCATTTTTGACTATTGAACATCAAACATGTATTCAAAATGTATCATGAGAATGAATGACTCCTCCACCCTTACCCTAGCTAGATACAAGAAAAGCAAGAAATCTGAAAATGGTACAATGGCAAAGGACATATAACTTATCCATGTTCAAGTGAAATGCAGAAGAATGGGAAAAAGTTTTAAGATTGACTAAAGTAGCATACTCTTTTTAGCATCCTAAGAATGAAAAACAGGCTTGAACAATTTTGTTGGACATTTCTATCATCTACTTACAATAGGCATTGTGAAAATTCTGTCTAAAGAAAATCATAATGCTTTTGTCAGAATTTCTTTCTCCACCTCTAACTTTCTTTGTATCCTTTGGATAAGCTATAAAAATTTGATTTTCCTAGTTGCTGATCTCAGAATAACTAAAATGCAAGAAAGACAGTTTTTTCAAAATTACAATCAGGTAATTGAGCCCTCATATTATGTCTACGTACACAAACAGTTGGCATAATTTGATTGGTTAAAAACAGCCCCACAATATCATACTTTTAACTAAATTCTACAGTGGCTACTGGTGAAACTGGTTTATAAATCATGAAGGGATATAAATGTAAGTTTTTCTCCACTAGGGAAGAATTCTACCCCCTGATGGTTATGAGATCAGTTATGCTTTCATTAGTCATGATTTCTTTAGGTTTACATCAGAAAAGAGTTAATTCTTCGCTTGTTTTTATGGATGATTTGCACTGGTTCTTGGGACAGAATCTTCCAGCGAGACTGACATATCCATGAGTTAGCAATAATTTATCAACCTAAAGTCAGTATAACAGTGTTGGACCAGCAGGTTTTCCACTAACACCACACTTGTATACAAGATGCTACCCTGCGTTGCTGTCTAAATAATCCTTTACAGAGATGAAAGGTTAATTACCAGCTGTTCTAATGATTTGTTGTTATTGATTTAAATGCTCCATTTGTTTCAATCATAGTTGTACGATTTTATGCTACAAAAACTCCCATTAACCCTCTAAAGAAATTACAGTTCCCCTTTAAAATAATGTTTTCCGAAGGTCTAAGGCAAAGTAGGAAAAAAGAAAGCAAAACAACTGGAAAACCTCCTTAATAGAAAGTGTCCCATGGTTTGTGAATGATCATCACTCCCTGTGGGAGAAAATATCAACAAGATTAAGCATATAATACCATTACCTTGCATTTCCATTCTCCAAATAAGACCATGCATATTTAAATTTCAACGTTACAACTGAGAAAAATGGGGAAATGGAAGTTAAGTGATTGTCCAGGGATATCTAAAGAATTATAGTCAAAATGTAGGACTCTAATTTAGATCTCTTTAAGTTTTTGTGTTGTTTTCTCATCTAGAATACTCACACACACACAAACACACACACACGAGAGGACCCTTGCAAGCACTGGGAGAGACAAATATTGTAAGCACTTTGCATATAAATGATATATTTTGCTTATTAGCAAAGTAGAAAATTTTAAACTTAGAGTAATTTAGGGGGATTCATGAACAAAATTCTTCCTTTTTAAAAAAAAATTGAAATGTAAAGTAAGCTTTGAAGGACTCTATGAAATACTCAATGGTATAGTTTTTCAAGAAAAAATGACTGAAGTACGAGGAGACCCTGAAAATTCATTAGTTTTTAATAGATGTGGGACTTTAGGCTTTGAAATTCTTTTTTTTTTTTCCTACAATTGCTCTAAGACTTGCCATCAGGGTTGTAACCAAAACCTGTTTATATGTACCAGATGCCACCAATGTTCATAGCAGCACTATTCACAATAGCCAAGACATGGAAACAACCTAAACATCCATCGACAGATGAATGGATACAGAAGATGTGATATATATATATATATATATATATATATATAAAGTCATACATACACACACACACACACACACAATGGGAATATTACTCAGCCATAAAAAAGAATGAAACAATGCCATTTGCAGCAACATGAATGAACTTAGACATTATCATATTAAGTGAATTAAGCCAGACTGAGAAGACAAATATCAGATGATATCACTTTTATGTGGAATCTAAAAAATAAATGATACAAATGAACTTATATATAAACTAGAAATAGACCCACAGACATAGAAAACAAACTTATGGTTACCAAAGGGGAAAGGGGTTGGGGGGGATTAATTAGGAGTTTGGGATTAACATATACACACTACTATATATAAAATAGATAACCAACAAGGACCTACTGTATACCACAGAGAGCTATACTCAATATTTTGTAATAACCTGTAAGGGAAGAGAATCTGAAAAACAATATGTATATATTTCATATATATATGACACAATCACTTTGCTGTACACCTGAAACTAACACAGCATTGTAAATCAACTGTACTTCAATTTAAAAAAATGTACCAGATGCCACTTTACTTCTTAGTCTTACATGTATTTTATGTATTGTAATGATTTTTTAAGAATGAAGGCTGGTTTAAATCTACATGTATTTGTAGATTATTTAAATATATCCTCTTATTTATGCACTATTTTTTTATAAAAAATTATGTCCATCATAGGGTTACTGAGTGCCCCAAATTAACTATTCATGAAGATCTTTGCACAGTGCCTAGCATACAGTAAACTCTCCACAAATGGTAGTTGCTGTGTGTCATTACCAGCATTAACTACTAACAGTTGGGGCTAACAGACCCTCACAGGAAAATGTCTGCATTGCAAGGTTAACTATAAAGTATTGCAATTACATTGTATCTTATTTAAATTTATGGCGTGGATAGATTTCAAGGATAACTCTTTTTAAAATAGTACCTTGGTTCTACACTTATTCCAATGATTCTGCTATTCCTCAAAATGTTACAACACAGCATTGAAATCAACCTTCAGAGCCAGCTAATAAACCAGTTGAAAGAGGCAGCCTTAACATTTCACAATTATGTTTTTTACATCCACGTGATACTGGAGTTTATTTCTGAGGGTACAAGTGTGTTCACATCTCATTTACTGCAAGCCATTGTGTCCTCAATTGACGTTGGAGCCTAAAAACAAAAATCCTTTGTGACTCAAAAATAGTGAGGATTAGCTAGGAAAACTGCATTTGGGTCTGGGACACAAGCACTTCTTTCAGTAATCAGCAAACAATTTGATTTTCTGCACAATTTGGAGCATTGCTTTCTATCACTTGCTGACTTCTCTATGACAATGTAGAGAAACAAATACCATGCCAGACAGTCTCTGCACTTTGATTCTCTTTCTTGCCTAGAGGAGGATAGAAAATTCCCATAGCAGTTCAGCTGAATCCAGATCACCACCTTTCAGTCCAGTTTCCGCTTCCCTTCACTTTCCTATAGGTCTCAGTTCCTTAGTTTTATGTGCTTTTTCTGTTTACATTTTTTTAAAAGTCACTTTTCAGTGACTTGAGACTCCATATTGCTATAAAATCCTTGCCTTGGTCGAGTACTTTTGGTTTCGAGTAAAGAAAATCCACTTAAACTATATTAAGTCAACAAAGCAACTTAGAAGCAAGAGCATATCACATATCACAGGCAGCATGGGCAGTCCAATCTTAAAAAGGATGGAAACAAGAAAACATGCCAACATAGGTTAAACTCTCCAGTAACTGACCTTAGTCCTACACCAAGGCAGCTAACCCCCAGCCCCCTCTGTGTAGTTGTCTCCGTCTCTCTGGAGCCACATCATTTTTCATCGCTGCTGCTTTCCTTCGTCTCTTTCCATCTTTCCTCTTGGCAGAACTGTTTCCTCTTCCTCCCCAGCCCATGATGCAAAATGCCTGCCCTGTAGTCTTTCAGCTTATGTCTCCTCAAGGAAGAAGAAAGACGACCAGCGTTTGGAAATGCTACTTCCAAACTTCTAGCAGAGGCATTGGAATTAACCTACACAGGGGTCAAACACATCCTTGGTCCAATAACTTCCATGTGGGAGAAGGGATTTTTACAACATAAACAGGACATCAGCACGACCCTGCACGTCCATCTGTACTCCAGGGGTACAGGGCATATATATAGGCTGTGGTATGGACTAAGAAAACACCCTCTATGGTGTCTACTATTCTGTTCTCCCTTTTGAAAAGATCATTTCCCATCCACATTCTTTCCTAAAACGGTTTTCCCATTTTTATTACCTCAGGGAGAATGTGAAGAGTGTAACTCCTGCCAAGCAATGCCAAAGCTATTCATACTTTCAAAAGCTAATGAAGACACCATAGCTAATCTCTGGGAGGTATCCTGCATAGCTAGGTGATGTCAAATGAATAAATCAATTCAGTTCAAACAAAGCCATCCAGAGGAGCACCTTATAGACAGGCTGAGCAGCCTTCTACTGCCTTTGCCTCTTTAAACAGTTGTGCTGGTGCCATGGAAAACATCAAGGACACATTCCAATCAATATCAGCTTTTTTTTCTGACACAGACACAAACACCCCACATACCCATATACACGAAGGCATTGTTTTTAAGAAGCAGAGCTTAGATTGTTTTTAAAAACAACAGACCTACTAGAGAATGGACTTGAGGATATGGGGAGGGGGAAGGGTAAGCTGTGACAAAGCGAGAGAGAGGCATGGACATATATACACTACCAAACGTAAGGTAGATAGCTAGTGGGAAGCGGCCGCATAGCACAGGGAGATCAGCTCGGTGCTTTGTGATCGCCTGGAGGGGTGGGATAGGGAGGGTGGGAGGGAGGGAGACGCAAGAGGGAAGAGATATGGGAACATATGTATATGTATAACTGATTCACTTTGTTATAAAGCAGAAACTAACACACCATTGTAAAGCAATTATACTCCAATAAAGATTTAAAAAAAAAAACAACTGGCATGCTAGCTACTAACCACTAGACAGCACTGTACTCTATATGTCAAACATTTGTTAAATTTTTGAGGTTCTGCTAGTGCCAGATGTTCTGATGATAGAGAAATGAACAAAGTATGGTTCATACCCTTAGAGAGATCAGAATTTAGTGGAAGGGATGGTTAAGCAAACAGGAAAATATTAAGACGCAGGAAATAAGTTTTAGGATGGGAGAAGGACAGATGACTTTGGAAGAATGTTCTCTGGGATAAGACCTGAAGGATGTTTCGGAGGTTAAGGTAGAGAGGAGAGAGTAAAGGAGGTAAAAGCAGTTAATCGAGGGTATATATTTATTAAACAAATGATTATATGCCAGGCTTTGGGCGATGCCCTGGGGATACAGTGGAGACTAATTCACACAGCCTCTGAATTTTCAACCGAATGGGAAGCCCAAGAATAATCAAAGTATCAGAAAAAAACAGTGTTGAATGCCAGGAAGGAAAAGTATAAGGGAAAATCACCTCTTCAGAAGATAAAAATAGCATGTCTTATTTCTACTTATTTAGCCACAGGAGGACTAGACCTAGGAGACACAGAGTGAGGAAGGAGAGACACTTGAGAGATTCGTGTGAGTGGAGCAGGGAGCTCCAGAGTCATGATGGAAGAAAAGGGGAAAGGTAGGAAGCAAACCGACCTTGCAGGGTCCAGAGGCTCAGTTGAAAGATTTTGGCTTGAACCTAAGTGCAGTAATGTTCCAGTGAGAGTCAGGCAGAGCAGGAATATACTTGCATTTGATTTTTAAAATGATCACACTGACTACTGTGGAGAGCATATCCGTGGTTGGGAGTGAGGAAGACAAAAGTATGGATCTAAGGAACTAAAAATAATTCTGTCTGATTGGAAGTCAAGAACTGAAGTAAGTCAGACAGAGAAAGACAAATTTCATATGATCACTCATATGTGGAATCTAATTTTAAAAAATGATATAAGTGAACCTATTTACAAAACAGATTCACAGATTTCAAAAGTCAACTTATGCTTACCAAAGGGCAAACATGGAGGGGAGGGATAAATTAGGAGCTTGGGATTAACATACACACACTACTATTTATATATAAAACAGATAATCAACAAGGACCTATTGTATAGCACAGGGAACTCTACTCAGTATTCTGTAATAACCTATATGGGAAAAGAATCTGAAAAAGAATGAATGTATGTATATGTATAACTGAATCAATTTGCTGTACACCTGAAACTAACATGACATTGTAAATCAACTATACTACAATAAAATTAAAAAGAAAAAAATCTACCAAGGCAGGAGGGGGAAAAATTGTATAGATCGAGAATGGAAAGATGTGAGGCCAAAGGGGTAAACAGGAGGAGATCATAGACTATATTGAAATTACATAGGAAAATATATAATCTATGATGAACTGTGATACCCTGCTTGGGCTGCCATAACAAAATATCATAGACTGCATGGCTTCTACAACAGAAATTAATTTTCTCATGGTTCTAGAAGCTGGGAAGCCCAAGATCAAGGTCTGGCAGGGTTCAGTTTTTCATGAGGGCTCTCTTCTCTTGGGGTGCTCACATGGCCTTTCCTCAGTGTCCGTGTTAGGGGTGGGAGCAAGCTCACTGATGGTTTTTTTTTTTGCAGTACGCGGGCCTCTCACTATTGTGGCCTCTCTCGTTGCGGAGTACAGGCTCCAGACGCGCAGGCCCAGCGGCCATGGCTCATGGGCCCAGCCGCTCCGCGGCATGTGGGATCTTCCCGGACCGGGGCACGAACCCGTGACCCCTGCATCGGCAGGCGGACTCTCAACCACTGCGCCACCAGGGAAGCCCTGCTGGCTCTTTTTATACACATACTAATACCATCAGATCAGTGCTCCACCCTTATGACCTCATTTTGCTTTAATTATCTTCTAAAGGTCCTATTTCCAAACAGAGTCACATTGTGGGTAAGACTTAAACATGTGAATTTTGAGGGGGCACAATTCAGTTCATGGCATTCAGGAAATTCATTTCTTCTACATTTCCCATGTACTTTTTGTCGAGGTGAGTAGCCATTTGATTACATATAATGCGGTTTTTCCACCAAACCAATTCATCCAAGAAAAGGTGGCCTTATAAAAAAGCTAGAGTCTAAAAAGAATACCTTTGATTATAAATCTTATGAGAGTGCTAACCCCAAGTAATTGGCCTAAATCCTATTGAGAAAAAAAATTTTGTAAAAAGACTTTTTGTCCCTTTCTTTTGATGCCAACCTTTGACATTGTAATTACGATTCATTTTGTAAGGTAAATGTAACCAGAAACTAATATCACATTTCCACTTGCATTAATTATTCTGATTACACATTATCTTGAAAACATTCCACCAAACTGTTTGAGCCTTTTCTCCTCTTTATTTCAGCTTGTTTGTCAGGAGTCCAGAGACAGTGCCAAATGAATACCACTGCTCAACTAAAATGAATTATTTAGGCACTATATTGTCTATGTTTTATCATGGCAGAGACTTGAGCTCAATGCAAGAATTTTTCAGAAATGTTGTGTTCCATTTTTCTGACCATGTTTAAGCACAGCCTGGAAGATTACCTGGGGGCATGAAGGTGAAGTAGATGCACTAGAATAAATGACCTTAAAAACTGCCTCCCAACCATTCCTCTCCGTGATTTATCATCAGGCCACTACACCCAAAGATCTATCTCTATTTTAGTTCTAAGGCTTCATAAATCTCAGGAAACGGAAACTTACTTTTCTACTTATAGTTATTTATCTGCACTTGCAGAAGCTTGCATGGCTCTTGTGCTTATCTTGTTTATCCTGTTTATTCAAGGAAGATTTTACTTACTGAGAATTAGATGAGGTTTCTTTTGAATTATTATAATGTGTGCTTTGCCAACGCAGATGTCAAAGGGTGTTAAGCTTTGGTTTGTCCAAAATTATGCTTCTAGATGGGACCTAAATCTCGTTGTTTTACAGAGGAGGAAACTGAGGTTTTTGAGTTTTGAATACAGGCAGTAACTGATATAAATATTGTCAACTTTCTATATCCTTTCATAGCCATATCTCAGCATAGCATGTATAAAGTGAATAGATTTTAGAGACAGACAGATATGAGTGTAAATCTAAGCTCTGACAGTTACTGTTTAGCCTTGGGTAAGTTAATTAACCTCTCTGAGTCTCTACTTCTCATCATTAGAATACAGATGTCAGGCTTCCATGGTGGTGCAGTGGTTGAGAGTCCGCCTGCCGATGCAGGGGTCACGGGTTCGTGCCTCAGTCCGGGAAGATCCCACATGCCGCGGAGCGGCTGGGCCTGTGAGCCATGGCCACTGAGCCTGCGCGTCTGGAGCTTGTGCTCCGCAATGGGAGAGGCCACAACAGTGAGAGGCCCGCGTACCCGAAAAAATAAATAAATAAACAAAAAGAATACAGATGTCATACTTCACTTGTTGCAAGTATTAGAAACAACTTAAAAACAATGTTTGGCATAGGGTGGGCACTCAAAATGGGAGCTGCTCTTATTACTACCATGGATCTCTCACCTCTGAGACAGCATGCTCTGTCACATTTCCACTTCTCCTCCCTTCTCTTTCAGCCTTTGTTATCTAGGGTCATCTTCCTCAACTTTGTCTCTGCTTCTCATCTCATTCTAAGACTGGCCAGGAAAAGACCTGCGGTGCCAGAACTGGAAGTGATGACAAGAGAGAGAAAAGCTCCTCTCTGCTGATTTACTCCTGAAGCTGGGAAGGCACTGGCCACTTGTTCTGCTCCTTTCCTCAGAATCCAAACCCCTGTGTTCCATTAACATCTAGGAAGTCTGAGAAACAGTATCTTCCCAGTGGATATGGGTGAGTCCTCTTCCATTCTTTGGGTATAAAGACTCTCTATTAAGTGGTGATTCCTCCAAGAACTAAGAATAAAATAAAAATAAAAATAATAATAGTATAAAGACGGTGCCAGCAGGAAAGCCAGCAATATAAACATCCTGGCTTACTTTTCATTCCCCACCTCCCCAGCCAGCCCCTCCCCACATGCACATAATCCCATTTGTACCAGAAATAAAAACCTGCTCATTCAATGTAGGAAGCAATGTAACTATGAGCAACGTGGACTAGAACCAAGTTTTCTAAACTCTTGGTCTAAGACTTTTTAAATTGAGGTCTAAATGATATTCTCAAGTAGAATTTAAATCAACTCTTTTTCTAACTTAAACACAGTCAACACCCAATCTCCTGCACTGATGGAGAGAATAATTTATAGTTGATGTTGGAATACATTGTGTAATGGGTATTAGTTTTCTAAAGATATACTTTCCTAATTACACTCAGCTGAAGGCAGGTTGGGTGGAATGGAATGGGTAGCAGCTTAGGCGTCAGCGTGTCTGACGCTAAACAGCTAAACGGCTAAAATTTCTAGAGCACGTACTTTAGGTCAGGCACAAGTCTACAAACAATTTTTCTTGCTTCATCTCATTTATTCCACACAACAGTTTTATGCGGTAGGCATTGTATCTGCTTCATTTTTACAGATGAGGAAATAGAGGCCCAAAGGATTTAAATAAATTGCTCCATCTGAAGAACGACTGTATTGAGAAGGAGTTCTGACAGCGTCCTTAGATTTCCAGATTTCAGATCTACTAACGAGGCTTTTCATTCTCTGAGCACAACACCACTGATGAGAGATGGAAGATGGGCAGACGCCCACTGAGTGGCACCCAGAGCCCTTCAGAGGGAAAATACCAGCAGGATAAAGTTCAGATGTGAATAATTGCCCTGCTTCAGCCACTCAAGGTAGGCAGCAATACTAAAAAATTAGAGTCACCTGAGGTGAGTAAAGCACATGCAAGGGAATTAAGAGAAAGAGAAAGGTAAGAGATTTTTGCAGATGGGGAAACAGAAAGCCTGGCAGGAGACAGAAAGCTTGGAGCACGGTGGTTAGCAGTACAGGCTGGGTGCCAGTCCCCACTCTTTACCATATTATTTGAACAAGTTTCAGAATCTCTCTAAACCTTGAGTTTCTCATTTAAAATATGGATAATTATAGCACCGACCTCTCTCAGTGGTTGTAGGTGGGAGGAGATGAGGCAGGTCAAGCACGGAGCCCAAGGCTGGGTGCTAAGCAAATGCTCAGTACATATTAGCTTTTATTAGATGGTGGAGTGATGGAGTTAGGACCATGTGGCCGTGCATGACCTGTGACTGTGCTTAGACATGGAAAGTGAAGGCACAGCTCACTATATCCATCTGTGTGTGTGTCCTTCGTCTAACAGTGATATGACTCTTTGGAGTGGTATTTTGAATCACTCCCCACCGGTTTCTGAATAGTGATGCAGCCCAATATAAAGGTTGTCTCTCAAGATCACATCATTGCCGTGTGATAACTGGTTACAGTGGATTAAATTAGGTGATGGTGATGGCTTGTCTCAACTCCAGAGATGCTAAGAAAATCAGTGCTGCACAGTTCAGCCTCAGCGATAGTTCAACCTACTACTTTCCTACACCTTCCCATCCTCCCTCTCTTTCCCCCTTTATTTTCCTTTATTTTTTTTCCACCCCTTCTCCTTCTCTCCTTTGAATTTCTCCTTGAGGGATTCAACTGACTGGACCTTGAATCCAAACATGTATTATGGAAACACACACAGAAACAGATACAAATTCTGTTAGAGGTGAGACTGCAAAGAAAATAAAGCAGATATGCAGAATTATCAAGAGAGTAAAGAAGGAAGAGTAATATATCTTCAGATCTTAGACTGAGATCAGCTAAAGAAACCCACTGCCTTATAAATAAAAGCATTTATGAGTACAATCTAAAAGTCCTCATGTCTCCGGCATCAAGTGCATTTTTCAAGAGTTGACTAAGTCTGAACCCCCAGCCTACGCAGCTGCAGAGAATCTGTCAGCTTCTCTCCCCCATTACTTGCAAGCGTTTCTACAAATCCTCTGGGAATGACAATATATACTGTTAAAAATCCATCCTGTCTCCTACCCCTCTGTGCACTACTCCGGTGAGGACTGCCTCTCTCTGCATTGTGGGCCCCCCACCTCCAAGCCTGCTTCATTTCATCCAAGAACCAAACATCATTTCCCCATAAGGATGGCTGAAACCAGGTTATGGTGATTAACGGAACTTTAGTAAAGACGTAGGGATAACATATAGGAATTTAAATGCAGAAATGGGAAACTTCAACCTTCCCAGCTGGTTGTCAAGTATCACTGTTCCTGGGGTCCATTGACCAGCTAGTCTAAGGGGTACACAGTTAGACCTCTTTTTTTTTTTTACCTTGACCTGCCACATTTTTGCAGATGTGTACATACTGCTTCCTGTTTTTCTCTTGGCCTTGCCCATGGCCTGTAGACAGAGGAAATAAACCTGAAAATCAAATTATGTTCTACTCTGTCATCAGTGAAGGTGGACCTTCAAACCCTCATACCTCCATCTCTTCATCCCAGTACAGGCTCTAAGCTTGTCTTTGAAAAAACAAGATGTTTTCAATGGCATATTTTTCTCCCCAAACAAGAGAAATATGACCTTTAACATCAAGTTTAAGACTCTATGGAGTCATACAAAGACTTAGTAAAATTTGACATTTAATTTCTTTTTTTTTTTTTTTAAGGCATCTGAGATTCATTTCCCAGGTTGGGCTCAAGGTCCACATAACTGGCATTTCTTCCCAGGGCAAACTCAAACAGTGGGAAGCTTTTTTCAAGTCTGTTGTGTTGGTGAGTGGCGGCATTGATATCAGAACTGAGATCTTTCTATCCCTTTCAGAACAAAACTCTGGAAGTCTCAGATTTATCTTTCTAAAAAATAATATGACACTACAACTCTACTTTTTTCTTTTTGGGAGGGGATAATGCAGCCCTAGTAGGAAATCAAGAGAACAGGTTAAGTAGAAGACCTCATTTACCCTTTCCTGACGTTCATTAGTTCCTTCATAAGGGTTTGGGGAAATAAAACAAGAGACCTGAAGAGACTAAGCACTTTCCCACATACACACCCCTCAGCTGAATGCTGCTGTGCCCTTCACGGGCATACCATTCAACTTATCTAGGGTTTCCTACACAAAATATTTCAAATGTTTTACAGTGAGACTCATAAGAAAATGAAGGTGGCTGACAAACTGGGAGCAGTTACTGCGGCAAAAAACAGAACAAAAATGGCAAAGCAATTGGTAGAGAGCAAGAGAAAAAAAAGACTAAATAACGGGCAGGTTTGGAATGCTTTCCTAGTGTAAGTTTGCTCATACAGTATTTAGGGGAGATAAAAGGGAAAATGTCTAAAAATGTCAAGACAAATACCCATGATACCAATGTGGTTTGGGTGGGATTGAAAGTGATCAGAATATGACTTCACAAAATAAAGATTAGAAGGTGCTTTGAGAAAGGTAATAGTTGAGTAGGAATAGAAATATGTGCATGAAAGTGACTCCCTTAACGAGCAGAGTCCGTGAAAATACCCAGTGAAGAATTTGGACAGGTCGGGAATAAGAGTCCTGCTTGGTCTTTCCAGACAAAAATTCAACTAGGACAGGGGGTCACACCAAAGTCAAGCCACGCACGACAAGCCGAAGCAGAAACTAGGAACTTCTGTCATTTACCAGCCAGGACGCCAAAAGAAACATTGCTAAGATAAGATCTCAAAGTAAGGCAAACAATTCCGGAGCTTGGGGAGGCATAAAACCCACTCACTAGATAGAGAGGCGGCTCTTTCTGAAGGTCGCAAGCACTTACCTGGTCTTGCTACTGCAAGGCATTTCAGGGTTGAACAGCAGAAGGCAGATGCTACTGGACACACCTCCCCCCTTGCTTCATTTACCAGGAGAAAGTTCTCTGCTGTGATGGCAGTGTACTGGGTAAAATTTTTTGGATGCCAGGTACTGCGCTGGGTCCTTTTCACTCATCTCTCATCTGCACCGCCATCTTGCCTGCATTTTACAGCTGAGCACTGAGACAGCGAACAGGTAACCACCTGAATCCACAGAGGCTAGTGATTGGTTCAGCTGGGAACAATTAGGACATCGTCGGAGGCCCTGGTTAACAATTATAGCTAATAAGATATCAGGAATTCCTTTTCTGCAGCTGGAGTTTGGTCATCGAATTTGTCTTTACCTGGAGATAATATGCCATGGAAGATGCAGGAGTGTGAAAGTCAGAAGACTTCAGTCTAGCCGTGCTTCTGTCACACATGATTGATGCAGTTTTGGAGAAGTTATTTAATCTTTCTGAGGTTCCTTTTTCTTATCTGCAAAATGAGTTTTGCTTCTTTAGAATGTATGGAGGTTAAATTTTGCAGTGACAGTGAAAACCCTTTGACTCTGATTACCAGTTCTGTTTGTAGTTATTTTAAACGATGGGGCTTGATTTGGCCGATAATGCATCTCGTTCTCCTTTTGTTCTAATGAACCTCCAGTTAATATAATGTTTCAATTAAGACGCAGAAATAGGAAATGCTCAAGCTAACAGTAGCAAGAGCTAGAAACTGATTCAGCTAACTTAATACAGCGAGGTATATTGTAAAGATCCTGGGTATCTCAGAAAACTTCATAAATAGAGCCATACCTCCTGAGGACAGCTGCCTAGAGCCCAGGAATTCTCTTTCCCTTTTTTCCTTTTCCCTCAATACATGTATCTTCTAGACATCTGCTTAATTCTTTTCTCTAAAAAAACAACTTTTCTGTCCACTCATCCACATGCACATAGCTGTCCCTTAAGGTGCCTTAAGCCCCTGCCGTCTATGTGACTTTCCATTTTGGCTATCCTAGAGGAACTGCATCTGTCTCTGTGTTGCAATTCCCCTTTCTCAAGAGAAAGCATGTGATGGACTCAGGTTAGTGCAGGGGTGAACCTCAGTGTTCAGTGAGCTGTAGACAGAGGCTGAGTCAGAGGTGTCTAAGGCTGGCTTTTCTAGGCCGTGATGAGACATTTTTTATAAGAAGGAAGTATAGGGTGAGGAAGAGAGGATTGCCATCTCTACTCTAGGTGCCCACAGAACATTTCTTGAATGAAACTCAACATTTTTTTATATTTGGTACCTCTGTATAGTCAAATGTCCTTTGAGTCAAGAATAAAGAATAGGGAGGGCTTCCCTGGTGGCGCAGTGGTGGAGAGTCTGCCTGCCAATGCAGGGAACACGGGTTCATGCACCGGTCCGGGAAGATCCCACATGCTGCGGAGCGGCTGGGCCCGTGAGTCGCTGAGCTCACGCGTCCGGAGCTCATGGCCGCTGAGCCTGCGCGTCCGGAGCCTGTGCTCCGCGATGGTAGAGGCCACAACAGGGAGAGGCCCGTGTACCGCAACAACAAAAAAAAGAATAGGGAAGGGTTAGTGACTTTTCCCAATATTACTCAGATATAATTAGGCCATTGAGTAGAGACCTAACATCATTAGAAGACACAATAAGGTATTTAGAATAACAGATATTATCCTTTTACTGTACATTACATGCTCCCTCCGTGCCTCACAAACATATCCACCCCTGCCCCCCCAGGTAACTTCCACAGCAATAATCTTCTATTGTGCTGAAAATTTTCCTTTTGGGTTATTGGAACCTCATAAACAAGTGAGCTCAAAAGGCAAAAACGTGGTTCACTTTCTTTTGACACCTGTAGAGAAATCACTGCCCTGGCTTTGATTTAATCAACCCAGATCATTAAACCCTTAACATTTAAGATAGACAAGTGAATGATTCTTTAAGGGTCATAAAATTCCTTTGTCTTCATTGGCAAATCCATTATTTAAAATAGGACAATCACTACAGTGTTTAAAAATAGAGTTCTGCTCCAGGACATGGGCTTCTTTCCAAGACTGAGCAAAGTGCAATAACTTAGAAAAGGCTAATAATTGTGAAATGTTAACATTCATTTTATGTAATGTCATTATATTATTTGGACACTGCTCTGAGAGAGAGTAATAGCAGTGACTTTTTCTGTGAACTGCCAGGCTACAGAAATGGATGGAACTGGATTTCTGTCCATCAGTAACTCCATGGGATAGCAGACCTCATTCAATTGCCCTGTGTATGAGCCCCATCATAGTCTGTAGGCTCTTGGAATGCCCCCAAAACTGCTAGAGACTCTTTTCCATCCCATCACTTTCTTTGGAAGAAGGCCTGACTCTTTATGACTGATGGGATTGATTTTTTGAAATTGTTTAGAGAAAAAAAGTTTGGGCTACCATTCTGAAGAAGAAAGATAAGAATGAGAAACCATCAAGGAGTGTGACCTTTTGGATCAACAACTCAACCCCATTCTCTCTGACAATTGCTTGTCCCGATCCTCTGACCAAATCTGTCTGGGCCATGACAGAAAACCTGACCAAGCTGGGCCATCATGTTCTCTCTCTTGAGAATTTGGAATCAGTATTAAAAGATATTAGTTAGATTCTTTTAGTATTTGAACTCAGAGGACATTTGACCTTGGCAGCTACGATGGGGTAGTTCTTTTAAATTATGCTCACAGAACAGCAGATAGTGTGAGGAAGAGAGAGAGAAAAATGAGGCAGAAATACAGAAGGAGAAGCAGAGAAGTGAGTTTATAAACATCCAGAGAAAGAGAGTGAGAGTGGCTGTACTACTTCCGGGTGGCTTTCCCAGTTCTAATTCATTATAAAGCATTTTTGCCTTTGGGTTCTGAGAGATAACCCTGAACTCTTAACAAGAGCAAACCCTAAGCTATTTACATGTGAGTTAGTTTAAATGGGTTTCTATTACTTGCAGACAGTTGAGAGCAAGTTTATAAGCCAGTGAGAATGGAGAAAAGAAAAAAAGAGAATTAGAAAACTGGTTGAAAAGACCTTTTACAAGGTTTCAAGATTTAGTACTTACATGTATTTGTTTTGAAGGACAAGGTGTAAAAATCCCCCTTTTAGAAAACAGAAAGTTCAATGAGATAACTCTTTGAGATTCCCTTTACTGATATGATCCTAGTCAAGATGTTAGTTTGGGGGGATAGCATTCTTAAACTGACTTAAAAATTTGTTTTAGAATCAATACTTGAATAGAGCAGATCTCTTCCTTGGCATTGGCAACCACTGCAAGTCAGAATGTGAGAAACTATCTCAAAACAGAGCCTATGCTCTTAACCCCAGCAACCATGACCCCAGGAAGGTACTCATTTCACATAGCGTGGCTGCTTTTGCTTTTGCTCTAATGCTTATTTTCTTTAATAAGTATAAGGAGGTCATCTGGCATATCCACTACTTACTAAGAGAGTACACAGAATCTTAAGAGTATGCATTGGAGCAGATACATTTAGACGGAGCCATTGTTCCTAAATCATAAATAGAAGGAACATTAATGGCTGTTGTGGTTTCTCATGAAAACTCAGACAATTCTCAGGGGGGGTGATAAAGAGCCCAAAGCTTCTCAACACCAAAATGGAGGAATGGTGTGACTGGGGAAGGCTACTGTTTCCAGGTTTTTTTGTTTTTTGGGGTTTTTTTTGTTAAGGGGAAGTTGATGAAAATGTTTTAAAATTAGATAGTGGTGATGGTTTTTCAATTCTGAATTTGCAAAAATCTACTAAGTTGTATACTTCAAAACGGCGAATTTTATGGTAATTGATTTATATCTCAATAAAGCTTTTTTTAAAGAACATGCAATAATTTCACAAAATAGCATAAATATCAATAGTTGAAAATGTCACTGATAATGACACAATAAAAATTGACTAGAATGTTAAAATGAGATCAACTTTTTCAGGCTATAGACAAGAATTTTTATAATAACTCATACTTAATTTGACCTGGAACTTGTCCCAGACATCACTAGGCTTCTGCGACAGTCTTCGGAGGCCTGAGGGAGAGAACAGACCAGCTTATTCCTTCATGAAATAACTTCATGACATCTACAATCTCCTTGCAGTCAATATCCAACATTCAGTGAGGTAAATTGGGTACTATATATGACCAGAGGAGCAATGCCTCATAGATTAAGTAGCATGGGGAAAAGGAATTTGGTTCCTCTATGCCTTCCTATAAAAATATTTCTGAGGCACTGGGAGAAGACATTGGTATTGTGGTTTAGTTTCCCCAGTGATTATGTCCATCGTAAACTACAGAGGGATATGTTTTACCTCCAAGGGAAAAAAAAAAAAAAAAAAGATTAATTTCCCTGTTTGTTAGGGAACTCACCTAACTTTATCTACATCCTCTTTCTCCTAATCCTTGGGTGGAGGTAGAACTTTTTCTGTGTTAGTTGAGCTACATTCTGTGCAAACCAAGACAGGTGAGACTGGTAGTAAATCTCAGAGGATGTCCTAGGAAAACTAAACTTGTGAATGTCTTATTTAGCTCCTTAAAATCTCACAGAGGGGATGGTAGATTAATAAGTCACAATATTCAACCCACAGTACTTTTTATTGCTGAATGCATGTACATGTAACAAAAAAAATCCAGAAAATAAATCTCAAGAGATGTCATGGGCTAATAAACTTTGGAGATCTAGTAGATCATTTTAACAATTATGAGTTTTCTAGATGAATGGTTTTCTTAAAAAATAGTTTTCCCTCTCTTTATTTTCTTCAGAAGTAAGTTAACATCCAGAGTTTCTGGAAATGTTTAAACTTTTTCAGCCATAAACATATTAAATAAGTTCTATTGCTAAAGAATTAGTGTTACAGCTTTATTATCTGGGGCACAATTCAAGAAGAAATAGATTTAGTGTGTAAGCATTCTACCAGCATGCCCCTCTGAAACTCTGGAATTTTAAAAAGAAATATGACTTAATGGGTTAGATAAATGGTAGAACCAGCAGAATTTTTTCCTCCTACATTTATGTTAGTAAAAACATAGGCTTTTCACAGCACTGCTGTTTAGTACATATTGTTACATGTTAAGGTTCAATTGGGAACAAAGAAAATTCCATGTCATAAATCTTCTTTCTTTACACAAAATATCTCTCCAATATCTAGTTTATCTCCTGTAGTACCAATATTTTCAATAGTAATATATTATATCCAAACACTATACTGAGGTCTGAAATTATTAGTCTCCCTCCTAATATTCCCATTGCCTATCCCTTCTGAACAGTCATTGCTTAAATCTTCTCCATTATTCCAGCTTCCTTCCCATCTATCGAATACTTTTAGCTTTCCAAAATTCACCCATAACAACTTTATTATTTGATTACCACAAGGTTTCTACTGTAAACTAAAATTTTAGAAATGGAGACCTGAGTGAAATAAAAAGGTATTTATTTGAGTTATGTTAGGATTGCAGCCCTGGAGAAACAGATTCATAAAGCAGTTGAATTGTGTTCCACCTGACTACAAAATGGGGCAGGCAAAAGGCAAAAGCAAAAGCCACAGGGTTACAGTTTGCTACATGAGTTGTTTATCAAAAATTATAATTGGAGCTGGCAAGAAGTAAGGATGTTTGTTAAGTAAAGATTAGTAGGGGTCTGAAATGGTTGCATAGTTACAATGGAAGACCTTGAGACCACAAGGTTGCAGCTGGCAAGTATTGTTCTGAATATGGCTGGTAATGTCTTTGGGTCTGGTACAGTTCAAAGAAAATTCAGGTTCTCAGTGGTGCAGAGATACGTCTGAGACCAGATCCTTAATAGCTGCTAGACTCCATTTTTGTATGCCTAAACTGTGATTCCACCATTATAATTTTAATTTGTCATCACTATGAAGTAGGTGTTTAGGTATTTCAGGTTGCAATCTCATCGTTTAAGGGGTGAGAAAACTGAGACCCAGAGTTGTTAAGTGATTTGTTAAATGGTAATGACTTACTTAGGGCTTTGGTGGGTCTCCTTCCTAAAAATCTAAATAAACTTGATTCAACCCCCAATTTCTGGCCTGTGAGGATATAGGCCCTTTGCTATAATTTCAAAAATTCCTCAGATACTTACTACTTCATAGTCCTTACTGCCTGGAACTCTTCTATCTTACACATGTCACGTCTACTTTGTCGTGCATCCATTTGGATGAGAAATGCAGTTTTTTCTTTGATTCCTCCTAAATTCCTTTACACTGAGATTTAAAATTTCTAATTAAGGCCTTATTACATTCTGCTAAAAACTGAAAAGTTTTTGAGAAAACCTTCCATTCACAGTCCAGAGTAATACTTCTTAGAGCTCTTTGTTCTCCACTGAATTTTTAAAAATTCAGTAAATTTTTCAGTCACAAAAACCATAGCTGTCCCCATACTCCCTTTTCTTTCCACACAATTCTTCCCCAAACTGCTCTACCCATCTCAACTGAGGCAGAGACTGTTTTCTCCAACTCTACTTTTAATCTCTGAATCAGCTCTTTTTTTTTTTTTTTGCGGTACGCGGGCCTCTCACTGTCGTGGCCTCTCCCGTTGCGGAGCACAGGCTCCAGACACGCAGGCTCAGCGGCCATGGTTCACAGGCCCAGCCGCTCCGCGGCATGTGGGATCTTCCCGGACCGGGGCACGAACCCGTGTCCCCTCCATCGGCAGGCGGACTCTCAACCACTGTGCCACCAGGGAAGCCCCTGAATCAGCTCTTTTTTTAATACTAGATTTTAAACTTTAATTTTCTTTTCACCTATTTCCTGGAATGGGTACAAATATGGAGGGTCCTATAGCTGACTTCTGAAGACAAGATTTGTTGTTACCTTTTGGACATACAGATGGAGAAGGCGAGAATATCTTGAAGGATGGGCATGGTACTAGGAAATAAAGAAAATAGATTTAAATGGAAATATTAAAAATACACATATAACTTCCTATTGTTCTTTTAGGGCAATAGTTTTTCCACCTCTCAGATGGGGTGGCCAAGTTTTCAGAAGGGCAATGACTTACCCATGATGCATGGCCAGAATAGTCTTTGGTGCACACTAAGAGGCTTATTGGGAGACTGCATACACTTACCCTAAAAAGGACATGACCCTTTCTTTTGTTCCTGATTAGTACTATGGAGGCATGCCTTCACTCAAATGCACACACATGAAAAAGATGGAAATATTCCCCATGTACCATAATATTATAGCTTCTATATGCCAGACTCTTTACTGCAAGGTATTTATTATTTCCCCCAGTTACAGGTAATAAAACTGACGCTCAAAGACCTATCCAAATCCTCATATGTAATATGAAGAAGAACTTGTCTGTGATACAAGATTCAAAATTCTATGCTTATTATACTAGTGATTATAATTGAAAATGAAATGCTAGTGTTGGATCAGCCTTCAGAACTATCTAGTCCATTTTTAATGCTAAGTTTAGCAGCCAAGGGACAGTAAGTGGCTTGTCCACGGTCATATGACAAGCCAACAGCAGATCTGGAAGAATTATCATCTGACTTCCTTTCAAGAATTTTACATTGAGGTATAAGATGTCTTTATTTTGTTCTATAAATTATTTTCCTGTGTGAGTTTTCTTTCCTCAATGACACTTCAAGATCTTTGAGGGCAGTGTTGCTTCTTAGACTTTGCCAGTTCTCCCCTTTTTGTCCACCTCATCCCCCACCATGTTTGCCTACAAACATCCAGGCCTACCTGAAATAATATTAATTTGCATTTGCATAGCACTTTACAGCTCGTGTTCTCGACCTTGACATGATGTATTTGTCCCAATCATTTATTGTTCTGTGTGCGGGGGGAAGTGTGTGTGTGGGGTGGGTGGGTGGGTGGGGGTGTCCTGTGCATTGTAGGACATTTAGGCACCATCCCTGGCCTCTACCAGCTGGATGCTAGTAACACCTTCCTCTCTTCCTCCACCAGTTATGACAATCAAACAACACCTTTGAAACTGTCAGACATAAACAACCTAACTTTAACCTCAAGGAACTAAAAATACAAGAACAAACTAAGCCCAAAGTTAGCAGTAGGAAGAAAATAACAATGATCAGAATGGGAATAAATGAAATAGAGACTAAAAAGATAATAGAAAAGATCAATGAAACTAAGAGCTGGTTGTTTGAAAAGAAACAAAGTAGACAAACTGCTAGCTAGACTTACCAGAAAAAAAGAGAGAGGACTCAAATATAAAATTAGAAATGAAAGATGAGACATTACAACTGATAATGCAAACGCTCATAAGAGACTACTATGAACGATTATAAACCAACAAATTGGATAACCTAGAAACAATGGATAAATTCCTAGAAACATACAATCCAGCAAGGCTGAATCATGAAGAAATAGAACCTCTGAACAGACCAATTACTAGGAAGGAAATTAAATCAGTAATCAAATCCTTTGAGGATTTGATTACTCCCGGACCAGATGGCTTCCCTGTTGAATTCTACCAAATATTTAAAGAATAACTAGTACTAATACTTCTCAAACTTTTCCAAATAACAGAAGAGGAGGGAACACTTCCAAACTCATTTTATGATATCAGTATTACTCTGATCCCAAAGCCAGACAAGGACACTACAAGAAAAGAAATTGTACCAATATCCCTGAACATATTTTTGCATGAACATACATGCAAAAATCCTCAACAAAATATTAGCAAACTGAATTCAATGATACATTAAAAGGATCATACACCATGATCTAGTGGGATACATTCCAGGGATAGAAGGATGGTTCAACAACCTCAAATCAATTACTGTAACAAACCACATTAATAAAATAAAGAATAAAAATCATATGATTGGGCTTCCCTGGTGGTGCAGTGGTTGAGAGTCCGCCTGCCAATGCAGGGGACATGGGTTCGTGCCCCGGTCCGGGAATATCCCACATGTCGCAGAGCGGCTGGGCCCGTGAGCCATGGCTGCTGAGCCTGCACGTCCGGAGCCTGTGCTCCGCAACGGGAGAGGCCACAACAGTGAGAGGCCTGCATACCACAACAAAAAACAAAAAACAAACAAACAAAAAAAACCTCATGTGATCATCTCAACAGATGCAAAAAAACTGACAAAATTCAACATTCTTTCATGATAAAGACTCTCAACAAACTGGGCATAGAGGAAACATACCTCAACATAATAAAAGCCATATGTGACAAGCCCATAGTTAATGTTACACTCAGTGGTGAAATGGCTGACAGCTTTTCCACTGAGCCAAGGATGCTCAGCCTTACCACTTTTATTAACATAGTACAGGAAATTGTAGCTAGAGCAATTAGTCAGGAGAAAGAATAAAAGGTATCTGAATAGGAAAGGAAGAGGTAAAACTGTCTCTATTTGCAGATGATGTAATATTATGTATAGAAAACTAAAGACTCCACCAAAAAACATTAGAACTAATAAATAATTTCAATAAATTTGCAGGATAAAAAATCAGTATACAAAAATCAGTTGCATTTCTATACACACAACTATGAACTATCAGAAAGAGAAATAAAGAAAACAATCCTATTTATAAAAACATCAAAAAGAATAAAACATTTAGGGATGAATTTAACCAAGGAGGTGAAATACCTGTACACTGAAAACTATAAGACATTGATGAAATAAATTGAAGAGGAAACAAATAAATGAAAAATATTCTGTGCTTATTGATTAGAAGAATTAATATTGTAAAATAGCCATACTACCCAAAGTGATCTACAGTTTTAATGTAATCCTAATGTCATTTTTCACAAAAATAGATAGAACAATTTTTAAATTTGTGTGGAACTAGAAAACACCCCTAATAGCCAAAGCAATCTTGAGAAAGAAGAACAAAACTGAAGGTATCACACTTTCTGATTTCAACCTATATTACAAAGCTATAGTAATCAAAACAGCCATGCAAGGTAGGCATTTTCCTATCCGTATTACATATGAGGAAACTGAGGCCAAGTAGAGGAAATGACTTGGCCCCAACAAGCTATTTAAGGTATTTACCATTAAATGTCCCTCTGTATTTCAAGAAAGCAGAGACTTTTTTTAGTTAATCTCTGCATCTCTAGTATCTGATACAGTGTCTGGCATATGATATATACTCCTTAAATGATGAAGAAAGGAAAAGAGAGAGCAAAGAATGAAAATCGAGATTGAAACCCAGGTCTATCTAATTTCAAAAGTTGCTCTCTCTGTTGTAATCCTGTCTTGCAATCCAAATCCCTCTGAGGACTATTGGCTAAATCCCAGTGACCTAGGAGGTCACTTCTGATTGGAACAGGTTCAAGAATAAAGGAGGTGGAGGCAGGAGGAAAGAAGCAATCTGGAAGCCCGCCTCTTGGCCGGGTAGCCAAAAAGGTTGCATAGACTGTTTAGTGGAGGAGGTCCAACTACAGAGTGAATCATCTTTTGAGTTTAGAATAAGATAAGTTCCACTCAGGTTGTAGATGGGCTTTACAGTAAATCCCTGACCCCCTTTCATTGGATGAATGGGTTGAGGCTTCTCTCTTGAGGGTCCCATCCTAAAGGCAGTGGATACATGTACAAGCTATGCCCTCTGGACCCCCTTGATCCCTAAATATTGCTTATAAACCTATTTGTCCATTTTATTTATTTATTTATTTTTGGGTAGATTCTCACTGCTGCTGAGGCCAGCTGCTCACACAATATGCTTGTAGCAGCATTCCTGGCAGGCTCTTTCTCAGAAAGCCAGTCTTGTTTATGGTCTTTCCAGCTGACTGAATGCTCTAAAGCTCACCCATGCTGTAGAATCAGGAGAATATATACACCTGTAGGTATGTATCTTCTAGGGCCAGGTCAAAACTAGTGAAATAAAAAGCAGAGTTATGACATTCATTGTTTCATATTAACACAAGAATGACAATAGCAGCAGCAATAACAACATCTTGGACCATTTACTTAAAATGCTTAAAAACAGAAAACCATTGCTGAAGACCACTGAGTTAGCTGGCAGAATCAAGGGGTGTGGGAGGACACAGTTGTTTCCATTTTTTTCTCACCCAAACTCTCAGACCAATGAAATTAGACTCTTAATAGATCAAGTCAAATCAGCTCAATCACAAGAGAAGAATTTATTGACTCATGTAACTGAAAAGTCTTGGGTTTTTTTAAACAGCCTCATCAGAAATCTCTATCTTTTTCTCTCCCCCACTCTCTTTCTCTTTCCTCTGATTGAGAACAAAAAAAAAAAAATCTCTCTTCAAATAGCATATCAGTCTCTCCAAAACGACTCCTCATGGCCTGAGGGTGACATGCCTACCCCAGTACAAATCACTGAGTTTAGGAGAATTGTCTGATTGCTTCGCAAAGCTCACTCTGGAAGTGGGGAATGTGGGTAACTTGCTTGGTAGTCCCACCTGGGAACATGGAATAGCCATTTAGATGCTTCCTCAAAAGCAGAAAGCCAAGGAGTTGAGTTGGGTTTCACAGCTACGTAAGAATAGGATGTGCACTGCAGGGTCTCCATCCAGAACCAGAGCTCAATCTTCTTAGAATATTTTCTTCTACTCCTGTCATGTAAAGCAAGGTATTTCCCTGCTCTCTCCTGTGCTTGTTACAGCAGAGGTGGGAGCTTCTTATTGGTTTATCTCCTCTTAGGGCCCGCTCATTAGAAATAGTGGATTCCTTTTTATTGGATTAACTGATTTATCTTTCCCCGTGAAAGCAAGTTGAGTAACACAAAAAATTAAAACAACTGGCGGCTAAAAGTTTGCTTCTTCTGTTTCTTATATTATCTGAGATGAGGGAGAAGAATTGAGGTCTATTCTTGTTTTTTAATCCTTCAGGTCAATAAAACCATAAACAGACTATTCAGATAGTCCTATATTAAATAAAAGCTACCAGTTATAAGACCCAGCAACTCCATGTTCTGACACATTCTTTGGCATTGGTCATAGTCTACATTTTTGATTAATCATCATTTCTTATCTTGGGGCTTACTATCTACTAAATTCTAGGAACTTTGAAAATATTCACACATTTATAAAGAAGAGTAAGTATCAGCCTCAATTTATAGATAATGAAACTGAAGGTAAGAACATTTAAATTGTTAAAGCAAGGCCACGGAGCTAATAAGGAGAGGAGCTGGGATTCAGAGCCAGACCTGTCTGGCTCCAAGCCCAACTGTCTTACAGGATACCATATTGTTTATGCATGAGACACCATGTTCTTTATCATTTGTTCAAAGATGTCTTTCAGTTGACTAGCCCTTATCAAAACAGCTAAGTGAAGGCCCTCTTAAATAAGGAATGCTCTGTTTTTGGTGAGACTGGGGAACACCATTCATCCAAACCTTCTGGAGCATTAATAGTTAATTTGTTTCTGCATCCCGAGTCTCTCACATCATTGTTTCCTTTCTTTCTAGCTGTCCTCATATTAATAAGTGAGTTTAAATGATCAATGCATAAATACCACAACAAAAACCTATAAGAAGCTGAAATCAAATTTGAGTCTATTCTAATGCCTTCTCCTAAAAGGAAGAGAGGCAAGAATGAATTATCAGAGGGAACAGTATGCAACAGAAGCTCTGGGAGCTTGTTAACAAATGGAGCTGCTTTAAGTTTCAATCACAGAGTCCATGCTTTGGTAGATCTGGAATGGGACCAGCCTGGGTGATTTTTTTTTTTTTTTTAATTTTTATTGGAGTCTAGTTGCTTTACAATGTTATGTTAGTTTCTGCTCTACAGCAAAGTGAATCAGCTATATATATATATATATATATATATATATATATATATATATATATATTCACTCTTTTTTAGATTTCCTTCCCATTTAGGTCACCACAGATCATTCAGTAGGGTTCCCTGCGCTAAACATTACGTTCTCATTAGTTATCTCTTTTTTTTTTTCTTTCCGGTACGTGGGATTCTCACTGTTGTGGCCTCTCCCGTTGCGGAGCACAGGCTCCGGACGCGCAGGCTCAGCGGCCATGGCTCACGGGCGCAGCCACTCCGCGGCAAGTGGGATCTTCCCGGACCAGGGCACGAACCCATGTCCCCTGCATTGGCAGGCGGACTCTCAACTACTGCGCCACCAGGGAAGCCCTAGTTATCTCTTTTATACATAACGGTGTGTATATGTCAATCCCAATCTCCCAATTTAACCCCGGGTGATTTAGATACAAGTGATTCACCAACAGGCAAACAATTTGGAAAATGTTGGTGTAGTAACTCAAAAATTAACTTGATTCTTGTTCGACGTGGTCCCATCCCTCTTGCCCTATTGCTAGATCAAAGTTTGGTGATTATAACCTATAATTGTTAGATTATATTGGAAAGGACACCCTGTAATGATAGCAGACTGGATTAAGTGCCAGGAGTCCTGGGTTCTAATCCTCTCTTGGTCTTAGTTTTGTGTATTCATAAACATTCTGTAAGAGCATTTGGAAAAGTTAAAAATTAAACTATGCAGATTCAGAGGTTTTCTTGAGGGATTTCAGAGATATAGCTTCTAGAGGCTGTACAACTGACAAAAGGGTTTTGAATATAATATTTATTCTACATTGAGACATTTGTGAACCTTGCAGCTTATTTCCCTCAAGGATCAATAGAGTTCTGAGGCATATATGAATTTCTTCTGAAAGAATTTTCAGTAACCTGAGTCTATTTCCCCAGCTTCTTCCATTATTCAGAAACCCTGGATGGGAATTTCAGGGTCCTAAATTTATATACCTATAATATGTACATAATAATCACTGGTAGAAGAACAATAAAGGACATTCCCTAACAAAGACAGGCAAGCTGCATTGTGATCATATACTAGCAAGACAAGAAAAGCAAAAAAACTGATCCAGAGGTACTTAGAAATAATACAAATTTTCTCATATCCTTTAGCAAAGATTATTTGTGATTCTTGGTTCCATTGTAAGCTGCTTGTCATTTCACTGAATTCAACTCTGTTTAACCTGGTAGCCCAGAAATGTGTCTATTTTCTAACTTGCCATTTCCAATCAGCTCACAAAAGAAGTAAAAATGGTCAACAGACATATGAAAATATTTGATCTCACTAACCACCAAAGAAACGCAAAAGGAAATGGTTATTTTTTCATGACTAACAAACTTGAAAACATTTTAAGTTGAGCAAAAATTATAACAGTGTGGAGAGAATTGGGAAAACAGGTCCTCTCATTTAGCTCCGATAAGAAACACAATGTGTACATCCATCAATCCCAATCTCCCAGTCCATCCCACCCACCCCCTTGGTGTCCATACGTTTGTTCTCTACACCTGTGTCTCTAGTTCTGCTTTGTGCAGGGCATAATGCTAGGCACCGAGGATACACAGAGAACCAGCGCTTTTTCATTGTTGCTACGGTTATTCCTGCCAAAGTTCTTAGTCTTTGGGAGAAATGCCTTTCCATGAAAAAAAAAAGAAGACATTTACAAGAAATTGTCTCCTGAGACATACTGACCTACAGCTTCAGGAAAACTTCTTTTCATCCTAGATTATGAACCGTTAAGTGTCTACAATAGGATGTTGAATCACCAGGTAAAAAGAAAAAGTTGGCTATCATACAAAGCTGCTTCTTCTGGGAATGTCAGAGAAAAAGAAGCTGGGGTGGCAAAAGCAGCTAAAAAGCAAGAGGAAATACTAGGTTAATGTTTTTTTTTTCTTTTTTTTAACGAAATAATGCAACATTGTAAACAACTTCTAAATCTCAGTGCCAACCATTTGTTCGTTGCTCATGGGTCTTTGCTCGTCTGCTGAGGTCACTCTACTGGGAAAGGGTGTTGATATCAGACCTACTTCTTTTGCCTTTCAGTTTTTGGGTTCAGTAACCAGGAGCATCCCCTTCTCATGGTGGACACCCAGGCCATGCTCTATCTGAAGGCTTTAGGAGAGGATCCTTCCTTTCTTCCTATCTTCTAGTGGTCACCAGCAATCCCTGGCATTCCTTACCTTGCAATATTATAACTTCAGCTTCTATCTGTCTTAACATGACCATCTTCCTCTGTGTCGCTGTGTCCAAATTTCTTCTCATAAAGATGGCATTCATTGGATTAGGGCCTATCCTTTACCCAGTATGACCTCATCTTGACTTGATTTCATTTCCAAATGTAATCTCTCTTCTTCCACCTCCCAGACTTCATGGTCACTCAGGCCATTCCTTGTGCATGAAGTATGCTCTCCTTTCTCTGTTAGTCATATGCTGCTTCAAGGCCTAACTCATGCATTTGCAATCTCCATTACAGCCTAAATCTATTGTGGACAGGTTTAAAGACTTGCTCACGTACACATTTTAAAATACTATTTGGCATTTGGTGGGTACTCAGAACAGTTTGTTGAATTTATTTTAATTGAGAAAAACATTTTTTTAGTGATTTCTCTGGTGGAGGATCTGTTATGCTCAATTCCAGTCATAGAATTTTACCCGCAGCCATAATGCACGGGAAACCATGCCCTTCTCTAGGAAAACAGATTAAAGGGAGATGACATTGAAATAAAGAGCTCCTATTTAGAATTCTAATAAATGATGCTATTAGGTGTCATTTTCTGAAGATATCTCTAATTGGAGTCGTGTCTTATTCAGAAGTGATTAAAGGTGTCATTTAGGCAAAAAAATCAAACTTTTATGTTTGATTACATCTGTAATTATAATGCATTAACAGAACCGTAAATACAGAAACCTCATGTGCTTTTGATATCAGCTGCTGTGGAAGCCAAAGGCATGTTAATTACCTTAGGTATTCCATGTCATCAATCCAGTGTCTTAGTTTCATACGGTTAATTTATGTTTTGGCAGGTGATTCAAAATCTTTCTATTTTCATATGTGGACCAGTTTCCAAAATTTCCATCATGTACCAGGGTATGTCTGAGCTATGCTAAGAAACTTTTGGAATTAGGAGAATTTGAATTATCCAGCAATCATCTCTTCTACTTTTCCATTTCTCACTTTGTAGGTGGTAAAACTGAGGTCCTTTCATAGACTACGTGACACCTCACGCTTCACTTCTGACATGACCTAACCTTCCACTCACGTGCCTCCCAGTGTAAATCAATCTCCTTTAACAAAGTCTTTGATCTTGGTGATTTTCAGGATGTAAGTTGTCAAAACCCAAATCAAACTAGCACGGGACTGTGAATCTAGAAAGTGCAGGCACAGGTGTCTCTGAGTGATGTAATGACAACATCTAGCCATGATCTCAGTCTTCCCATTTCTTGTCTCTGCTTTCATTTATGTTGGCTCAATTCCCAGGCAGACTCTTCTTGTGCTGGCAGGATGGCTACCAGAAGCTGCCACACTTGTGTCCTGACGCATCCTCAAATCTTGCTGAAATAAAGAGGTATCTTACCCACCCCACAGAGAAGTCCCACGGTTTCATGGCATTGACTGGACTGACTTGGTCACTCATTTATCTTCCAACAGATCACTGTGGCCAGGAGGGATATAATAAAATAATTGGTCAGGTCTGGGTCATGTGTGTACTCTGGAGTCTGCAGGGGTGTAAGTCCTAGTAGATCACAAGGATTATGTGTGGAAGAGGGAGGAGCCTAAGGTGGAGGTGGGGGCAATGGAAGCAGTCTGAACCAGTTGGGGGTAGCATTTTATCACTGACTTTTGTTTAGCCTGTGGGCTTAAGGTGATAATAAAATACAGACCAAATTTCAGTCAATTTTATTATTGTTTTAAAATTCTTTTCAGACAATTGCCTATACCTAGAGAGAACTACTCATGTCTAATCCTCCCTGTTTTTGGTAAGCCACTGTCCCGAGGAAAATATGGACAGAAAAATATTTCAGATGTCCATTATTGTTGTGGATCCAGAAAATGGAGGACTATTATTAATAATATTAAAAGTGTCTTAGCGCATGCTGCACTTTGCACTTTACAGAGTGCTTTCCCATACACATCAAAAGATTATGCCAGATTATTCCTTCATTCATAGATGATGAAACTGAGTTTGAGAGAGTTGAAATGTAGTTCCTGAGATCATAGAGCAAGTTAAGGGCTGTATCCATTTTTTAAAGTGTTGGGCTTTTGTATTAATAACCTGGATCAAACATCACAGTCTCATTTTCATTGTTAGCCCTTTTCTTCTAATAGGTGTCAGGGTCAGGAGAAGAGAAAATCACGAGTTAGAAATAAATATGATACATGGAAAGGTGAGGCACGGGGTCAATAAGTATCAGGATAAAAGACTTCAAAATGGAAATATTTCCATTTGCAGAAAGAGATTAGGAATATCTCTATTCTAGCAAATGCATACTTATTTTTCCCATTAAGCTCTGCACATACCCAAGCATATTTATTATTATTATTACTCAAGAGGAGAATGGGTCAAGAATCTTTTTTTTTTCTCCACGTAGGATACTCTTTGGATCAACTGATCATTTATTGATAAAATAAAATCTTTAGCCACACCCCACCCTAACGTGCAAACTCAGAAAGTTTTAAGAGGAACTGCCACTGTCAAGCCAAATCAAGACCCTGTGGTTTTCAGCAGTGTTCAAAACCTCTGATGGTCATGACAAGACCTAGGTAGCTTATGAAAAATACAGTTCACCTGGTCCCACCCCCAAACTTACTAATCTAGAATCTTGGCTGTGGTCAAGGTAAATATTCTTTTAATAAGTTCCCCAATACTGGTATTTGATTGTTGAATTTGTTCATTTGTTCATCCAATAAATATTTATCAAATAACTACTATGTATATTTTTCTACATGGGGATACATCAATTAAAAAAAAAGGCTAGAATGTACACCCTTAAGCAGGAGAGACAGATGCCAAATGAAGAGCATAATAAATAAGTCAACTCTATGACATGATGGATGGAGAAATAAAAAGCAGAGCAGGTATGGGGTCAAGTGTACCTGGGTGGGTGTGGTTAGGGAGTAGAGGGCAGTACCAAATTGGGTAGTAAGGCTAGGACTTATTGAAAGACTGGAAGGGGATGAGGGAATTACTCAAGCAGATTCTTGGGAGGATGGTTCCAGGCAGAAGGAACAGAGTGTAAGCCCTGGTCAGAAGCATGTCTAGTTCATCTGAAGTGGAGCAAGAAGGTCAGTGTGGCTGGAGCTCAGAGAACCAGGGGAGAATAATAAGATCCAGCATCAGCTAGGCCCATGCGGGGATTTGGGCTATGTATAGACTTTCAGGCCATTTTAAGAAAGTTGGCTTTTACTCTGATTGAAATACAGAGGCATCATAGCCTTTTGAGCAGAACAATTCTATGATCTGTCTTGCCTTTAAAAAAGATCAGTCTGGCTGTTGTGTTGAAAACAGTCTGTAGGGCAGCAAGGGTAGCTACAGGAAGACCAGCTAGAAGCCTTGTTGAAATAATCCAGATAAAAGATTGTGGTGACTCAGACAAGGCTGGTAACAGGGAAGAGGATGAGAAGTAGTCAGATTCTGGATATATTTTGAAGTTATAGCCAGCATGATTTTCAGATGAATTAGAAGTAAGGTGAGCAGAAAAGAGGAATAAAAAATGACTATAGGTGTCTTGGCCAGACTAACTGAAGTTGCCACCAACTTTGGAAGAAAGATCAGTCTTGAACATTTGAGATGTCCATGAGACATTCAAAATATAATGTCAAGAAACTAGATAAGAAACTCCCCTGGAGTTTAGGGGAGGAGTATGGAATGAAGATATTAATTTGAGGCACTCCAGCATGAAGTGGCTGGGGAGCAGATGAGAAACCAGCAAAGAGCTCTGAGGAAGGGCAATCAGTGAAGCAGAAGCAAAACCCAGAGAGGGCTAAGAAGGCTGGTTTCATGAGCCAGTGTCCACTATTAAATAGCTTGTGCTGTCACCTAATACTATGCTTACCCATACTTGGGGTTACTTTTGGTTCGGCAGAACACATGGATTTTATTCAGTTATTTAACAAATAGTTAAGCAGGATGCTGTGTGCTGGGAATTAATCATCAGTCTTTGGAGCCAAGAAATCTCCCCAGATAAAGTGATGTTTAAGTTTTTACCTGGAAAGTGTGAATAGGAATTCATGAAAGACGGAGTTTTAGGGATGAGAAAAAATGTTTCAGGAAGAAGAAACAGGAAGAGCAAAGGCTTAGAAAGGCAAGGGAATGAATACTGTCTCTGTGGAATTGAAAGTAATTCAGCCTGGTGGGAGCCTGGGACTCAAGGACAGGATGAAAAAGCAAGATCTAGAAATGAGCAATAAACAGATCACAAAGGACTTTGAGTACCATGATAAATTTAAAGGTTTTCCTTAGGTTAAAGCAGAAAGTTTGAAGGTTTATAAGAAGGGAAGTGACAATTAGACTTTATAATATGTTTTGATACCTGGTAAAGTGAGTGCCTATGCTTTTATTTTCATTTTTATAGCATGTAATTATTTGCTCTTTATTATTAAATATCTTCTTCCTTACTAAAAAAAAAAAAAAAAAAACCCAAACCATAAAAACAACATAGGCTTTTGTGATGGTTAATTTTATGTGTCAACTCCGCTGGGCTATGACGCTCAGATAGTCAAGCGTTATTCTGGATGTTTCTGTGAAGGTGTTTTTTGGATGATGTTAACATTGAAACTGGTGACTCTGAGTAAAGCAGATTGCCCTCCATATTGTGGATGGGTCTCATCCAATCAGTTGAAGGCCTGAATAGAAAAAAAGATTGACTTCCTTGAGCAAGAAGAAATTCTGCCAGCAGATGGCCTTTGGACTTGAACTACAACATCAGGTCTTTCCCAGCTTCCAGACTGAGGGCCTTTGCATTTGAATAGCAACTTTAGCCCTTCCCTGAGTCTCCAGTCTGCTAGTCTACCTTTCAAATTTTAGATGTGCCAGCCTCCATAATTGCACGAGCAAATTCCTTAAAATAAATTTCTCTCTCTCTATACACACATCCTATCGGCTCTGTCTCTCTGTAAAACCCTGACTAACATATCTGAGAAGGGGAGATTGGAAGCAGGAGGACTCACCAGGCTCTGCATATGCCATGTAGGCTTGGGTAGCTCTCTGAGCATTTGTTTTTCCCTGCCTACTCCACACCAGGGATCTCAGAGAGGCTGTCCTGAGTGCTCCAAGACTGCTCCTGGCATGAGAGTCAGAGCCAGGAGCCAGCGTCCTTACTACCTGCCAAAGCTGGACCAGGAAAAACTCACTTCAAACTGGCAAGATCCCACCTGTAATTTAATTTTAGATAAAGATTCTTAAACATTTAAAAGTTTTCATTTATTAATCTTCTTGTACTTTGTATGCATCCATAGTTTTGTCTTATCAAGAGAGATTCTTTAAATGTTCAAACGACTTCCTGACAAGTCGAATGAGAAATGAGAATGAATAAATAAAGAGCTGGCAAGCCACTGCTGAAACGTGCCAACCTCAAATGGATCTCTGATCCATCCAAGGGTGTTTTGAAGCATGGAGAGAAAACTAGGTGTAAAAAGAATCCTTCCAATTTTTTGTCGGGTTGATCCACTCAGAGAATGAGAAACGTGAACCCTACCCTGGGCCACTCCTGTACTGATGTTCCAAGAGCCCTGATATTTCCCTGCCATGAATCTCACACAATTTCAGGAGCATTTATTAGCCTGCACGTTCAGAAACTCTCTTGATCTCCTGGGAAACTTCTACTGGCCAGGTTTCCTAACGTCCAGTTGACCAGTTGACAAGAGAGGCGGGCTTTCTCTCTCTGTGTTGTCTTAGCTATAAAGAAAGTCCAGCCTTTACTGCTGAGACATAAATAACAACAGCAACATAATCTTCCACACTGAAAAGTATGGCTTTTGTAATTCATAATTTTAAAAAGAAGACAGAGAAAAGATAATGATATTTAAAGAGAAAGAAAGTAGATTTTCAAAATCCTTTGAAAGATGTGTTTAAGTTACTTGATTTATTTCAACAGCTCTCTGCTCTAACCCAAATAAATTAAGGGAAACATCAAAATATCTAGAATTTGACAATTCTCAGCTTTTAAAAATAACATTTAAAAAATGTAAACCTATAAACATAAAATGGAAATTTAGGAGTAAACACTTCTCTCTTCTTTTTGATCCCCTAAAGATTTTGGACTTGTTTCTAATTTCACTGTCAAAGATGCTGTATCTCCAAAAGCTAAACTGAGGCTGTGGAATATATCGGGTAGCAGCTAAGTAAAGGGGTTAAGGGCGTGGGATTTGCAGTTGGCCAGCTCTGGGATGCAATACCAATCATTGCCATTTTGTGTCCTCTGCAACATAGATATGGCAAGAGTTCACACCTCACACGGTTGTTTAGAGAATTGAATTCATAACACATTCTGGGAGGGGAGAGTGTCAGGTACTGGAAATATTTCTCAGGTTCTTCTTTCCTTCCTCCCTTTATTTTGTCTTGTCCTCTTCACTTTCTTCCTCCTTCTCTCCTTTCCCAGGACACCAAGGTGGGAGCAGGTTCTTCTGCTCATCACTATGGATTAGTGATTTTCAAACTCTTTTGTTTATCAACCAATAATAATACATTTTATTATTGTGATTAGGATGAAATTTCTTCTTTGCATTTCCCCTCTCCAACCGCTGCAGCTTCATCTCAGAAATTTCTGGATACTTTCTTTTATTAGTTCTTTTTTTTTTAATCATCTGTAAACTACATTTATTGTGCTTATTGGGCACTGGGCACATCAGATACAAAAGAGTTGGGATGGGGGCAGGTAAGAACTTAAGAAATTAAATATACACATTAATTTTACCACAAATTCTAACTAGGGAAGTACAAAATTTGTACAAATTATACTTTATAATGAAATTTTGATGTCTGTCAAAAGGATAAGCTATACATACAATGTAATAAAAATGTTTTAAAATTGTGCTTAATATCACAGAACTACCCTGAAATGGGTTGATAAAATGCCTATACAGCATTATACACATATATTTCACATTAAAGATTTGACCCCATTGTTGAGAAATCTATGGCTGACAACTATACGTGCAGTTCCTCTAAGAAACATTGCAGCATTTGTAGTCCATCTCTCCTTTAAACTCCACCTTATTTTAGTTTCAATTACTATCGAGTTCTCTTCAGACCCGTTTATATTTTTTGTCTCATCATCTTCTTCGAGTTTCCTGATTTCATTTTTTAAACAATTTATAGTTTCACGACTTCCTTTTAATCTCTCCTTAAGCTCTGCAATTTCAAAGCTTTTTTTTTTTTTCCGCAGCTTCTAATTTTTCTCTGGTCTTCACTTCAAGTTCTGCAAATTCTGTTTCATGCTTATAGGATCCTAAGGTAAGCTGACGAGATGTTAATAATTGTTGTATCATCGCTGTTGCGTCTTGAAATATCATTTCATCATAGAGCTCTGAAACCACTGTCTTTTTTCCCAGCATTGCATTGGTGTCTGATTGAAATAGCTTTAATAAATGATATAGGGTTACAGGTCTTTCATTAGGATCAATGAAAAATACTTTGATGACTATTTCGAATTCACCCCAGCCTGCTTCAGTAATTCCATAGGGAGGCTTAGTAACAACTCTTAAAGGACTGCCATAGCTTTCATGTAATTTAAATTGGATTTTCTTCACATATGCTGACATATCCTCATTTCGATATGGTTTTACATATACTGTCCACGGATGGGTGTGCCCATCCTCTTTTCTTTCCAAAATATCGAGCAACATTACCATAAATGATTGGTTTAACGGTAGTAACCCCCTTCACTCTCCCGCCGGAGTCAGGCCCAGATTCTGCCATTCTCTTGAATATATCGTCCTACGGAAGAAGCCGGCACCACCAGGGAAAGAGACCGGGGCCGGCGGACTCACCGCTCCGCTCAGAGGCCCCACACCTCCCACGCGGTACCAGGAGGAGGGTTTCTAGCCGAAGGAGGATGGGTCAGCAGGACTCGGGGTGCTGAGGGATCACCAACGCCTCACCGCGGGGGGCGTCGCGGAGAGGAGAGCGGTGGAAAGCGGGACCTTTTATTAGTTCTTCACTTTCAGGTTCATTCACTAAATTCCAGTCTACACAGGGTCTTTGGGGAGGTGGAAATGTGTGGGTAGCTTCCCTTGCCCACTGAATTTGTGCCCTTGCTTCATCCCCAGAGTTGACATAGTGGAGAATCTTAGGGCTCATGACCCCCCTCCACCCCATCAGTGACAAAGTGCCCCAGAGCCTCCACCCTCGCCTCCCTTTTCTCCCTTGGGTGCTCTCCCAGCAGTTCTTTGCCCCTTCAGGATTCTTTGCTCCTCTCCCAAATCCTTGCTCTGGTGGCTCTGTCTTATTCTCCGTCAGGGCCATGTGCCTGCTGAGTGGGCCCAGGAGGTGTTGTAGGAGAGTAAGGGGCTTCTGCTCTACCGGTAGGAGAGACACAAAAGCCCTCCGAGTGAGTGATCTAAAAGCCAACCAGACTGTTTACATTGTGAAAACTTCTGCTGGCAATTTTCTGTACCTATTTCTACTAAAAAAGTTTCTCTATTTTTTGTTTTGAGAGTACACGGAAGTATTTTACTTTCTTACATTTATAAGGTGTCAGCTTCCAGGAAAGGGAAGAAAACTGATCATTCCACAACTATAATGGCATAGAAGCTTGTTCACTCTACACACACTCTCATGGAGCTTGTCATATGCTCCTTCCTCAATCTCGGTTTGAGGATTACGACTCTAAAACCTCAGCATGGATTTTTGGCACAAGAAAGATGAAAGTTTCTGTGTCTCTCTGGCTTTACTGTACCTGCCCATAAAGTAAAAGATTCAGTGCCGTGGGGACTTCTTGCATTCTCAGATTAATCTGGCATCACTGGGCTTGCAATTCCTCAAGACGACAACTGGATGGTGCTCAGTAGTGACCGCCTCTTTAGATAGAGCTTGTTTCTCCCCAGTTACCCACAGTCCCCACCACTCCCTATGTATTACACCAGGCCTGTGTTATTTGTCTACAATTTCATTAAGCCCTGTGTCCACATTTGAGCTTCCAAGACATAAGATATATCAATTCTTTAACTAAATTTTGTATCTCATTAGCCTTTTGACCTTCAGAACTGGAACCAATTATTCCCCACCCACTTTGGACATCTATTACTAGAAATACTGTATTACTGATCCAATATCAAATTCATCAGCACTTTCCGAGGTGGAGTGACCAAGGACCTACTAGGTCACGGATGGGAGTGCAGTGATGAATCTAACATCATAAATGAAGCTGTAGAGGAAAAAAAAAAACACATTTCTTTCCTACTCCGTGTTCCAGCCTGTTTGATTCTTTCATGGGTCAAAGACTGCCACTCTAGCGGCACACCTGGGCCAGTGCCATGGGCTGGCTTCCTAAGCTTCATCGTGCCATCTGCTCCGAGGTCTGCCATTTCCCCAGGTCACTACCGCTGAATGGTATGCAGGTCTCCACTTGCCTGGAACCTGCTGCTTTTCTCCTTCCCAGTCTCAGAGAAAGCATCCCTCCCTCTCTCCTGACCCTGAAAGACACTGATGTGCCTCAGTACTTGTGGGGTGCTAAGCATCATCTCTGAGTATCTTCCAGCAGTGTCTCCTTTCTATCCAATACAAATCTCTGAAATGAAAAGATATATATATATAAATACTAATAACCTAGTTGGCTACCTGAAACAAAAGGAAAGATCAGAACATGCACAAATCAACATATTGATAAGAAGACCACCTAAGAAGCCTAATCGTTTGGGGCTTGTCTGCAACTTGTCATCCCATGATCACTCCTTGGTTCTAGGCCATGTGGTGGGGTGATGCTGTAGTGGGTAATGTGCACATTTGGCTAATGCTCTGATACAGAGATTTGAAGAGACAAGAATGTGTTTATTTTGTTGCTGTCTGCTTTAGGAAATCAAGGACTGTGGACTGATTGTGTCTCCTGCCATCCCTGAGAATTTTTCTCACTAAACTGGTATTATTCTGGGAGGTGGATCTAAAGGTTTAGAAAAAGACTCTGTATGGGAAATGTCATATGATATTTCATAATTAGAACAAGTTTCAGAAGAGAGCAAGGGTAGTTCCACTTTAGGATATTACAGTAGTTAGAATATGAGTGGGGGAATTTTCTCATTGCCAATTGATTAGCTTTTTTGGGGGGAAATATCTGGGAATGTTCTCCTCCCAAGGTAAGTAATAGACCATGACCCCACCTACAGTACCATTTCCTATTGGCCCTCTCAGCATACCCCGCCCACACAGGCTCATGAACACACACGCACACACATGCACGCACGCACCACCAGTTATGTGAACGTGTTCATGGATTTGAGCATACATGTGTTCTCTCTGCTGGACAGAAATGTAGAAAGTTAGCATGAAGGATAGCAAATGCAAATGGAAGAACTGTACATTTCTAGATGATACGATGTGCAATTTGCAGTGTAAGCTGGCAGGAACTGGGTCTTCACTATAGGTGAGTTATTTTCAGTAGTGTCATTCCTTGGTAGCTATAGCTCCTTTTAATCATGACTTCATTGGACAATTTTGCCCTGACAGTCGGCCTTGCTCAGGTGGACAGAGTCTATGAGGTGCTATTTGGACATTCGAAAGTCAATAAGAGTGAGAGACACTAGGCTTGTCCCCAGCTAATTCGCTGGCCTCAGGAGACTTCCCATGCATTTGAGAGCTTCCATATAATCCAAGAGGGTAGGGACCTTGTGAGCCTAAGCATTAATTTTCTAGTAGCATTACAAGGTCTGGCAGATGGCAGGCTCTCAGCAAGTGTTTCTTGGGAAATGACCAAAATGAATGAGAACTGAACATGCCTGGTCACCCACTTTTAATGATGAGGTGGAAAGAATTTGCAAGGAATTGCGGGTGAGTCCAGGCTGGGTAGGAATCCAAGTTCTTCTACTCTCACGGGCAAGGTACTTATTCCTTCCGATCTTGAATTTCTGTTACTCTTAGGAATGTGGTAAGGATTAAGTAAGTATTCAATTCTCAAAGTATTTAGTGTAACGTCTTCAGAGAATATATGTAGAATGTTAAATGAATGACATGTTTGTCATATGATTTTCATGATTGAAGCCAAGTTCTTAATTAATTACCCATAAGTATATAACCTAAGAGAACATTTAATAATTACTATGACGTTTTAGGTATCATGATAGAATTCGTGATAAAACATGCTGAATATTCTAGTAACGATTATAATTAATAAAAGCAACAATACTACTGTTGTTGCTATTATCTACTGTCATCTACTGTTTACAAACCACTTAACGTGTTTGTACCATGCTAAGGACTTCTTACGGGTTATTTCATTTCAACTATACAGCAGCTCTATGAAGGAGGTACAATTATATTTTTTTCTTCAGATAAGAAAAATGAGAGGCGGATGGATTAGATAGCTGCACAATCATACACCTAATATGTGACAAATCAGAGCTCAAACTCAAGTCTGCCCTAGAGCCCATCCCAAGTTCCTAAATTTTTATTGCTTTTTAGAAAAGTTATAATTCTACATTCTAACTCATATTCATAGATCAAAAAAAAATTCTGAACTCAATGAAACCACTTATACACACATCGTTTTAAGTTTTATTTATACTTCTTAGTTCAAGAATTACACACTAGCCAACATTATTATATATTTACATGCTGAAAGTGGCTGTAATGTTTAAATCCAAGAAAATAATTCTTATGTGCTACTCATTTATAATCCTCATTTGTTACTATCTCATGTATCCCAGAGATTGTAGTAATCCTGTTTTTTAGAAAGACATGAAAATAGATGCAATGATATCCACTTGTGTTTTGCATTTTCTAGCCATTGGAAAATGTGCATTATGTGCATATTAAGAAAGGCTACAAGGTAATTAGTAAGGCTGATAATCACTACATTGTGAAGAAACTAGAATATCACTTTTTATAAAAGGACAATTCAGAACTGTGCAGGGACAATATTCATAACAGAACTATTTAAACACCCATGCAAATAAAAACTTTAAAATGTTATGGAATTTAAATTATTTTCAACTTTGAATTAATATGTTTAAAATGAACACTGAACTCAAATTATTGAACTAAAAAGAGAAAGATACAAGCTGATGAAACTGTCAACTTGCTTCAGATGGTGCCAGGACACACATATGGGCATCAGAATAATGACGTGTGACAGGAAAGAGACATTTGGTTTTAAAGTTAAAAAAACACAAAGATTTGTTCTTCAGTTTGGATCGCATTTACCTTTTTCACAAAACAAATTCTCAAAGCAAATTAAAACCCTATGTCAGCGTTTTGCATTCATCTATGGATTTACAGAAATATTTTACTTCAATTTGCAAATAACTAATAGATATTTAAGTGGTTTTTTTTCTTAAATGACTTCTTTAGTGTGGTGTCTTAATTAGCATTCTGTTGGCTCCTTACTACTTTTTACAATGTTCCTAGTGTATTTGGAAAATATTTTTTAAACCTTTGGTGTGAAGCAGTGTCTTTTTTTCCCACTTTCCCTCATTTTTTCTTTTTCGTTTTCTTTTTTCTTTTTTAATAATTCTGGAGTCTTTGGTTAAAAGGAACAATACTATCTAAGGACAAAATGCTATTATTAAAAAAAAGGTCTTCTCTATGTATTATGTGTAACACATTTCTGGAGCAGGTATGAATAAAAAGCATTTTTATTTCCTGAAGTGCCATCAATATAAACCTTTACTCTTTGAAAATTGAGATTTAAGTTATGATCTTTGATTTCTTAAACTCTTACATATAAAAAATTCTATCAAGTAATCAATGATCATTTCTGCTTTTCCCAGTTGACATTTCTAAGGCTATCTCTTGGTTGTTTCATCGACTACATAAACACTATAGCATTTCCCATAGAGGGGGCAGGAGTGGGAATGACTGAGCGGGCAAGTAAAAGCGTACGTGTGTTTGAATGTGTGTGTGTGTGTGTGTGTGTGTGTGTGTGTGTCTGTGTGTGTGTGTGTGTGTGTGTGTGTGTGTGTGTGTCTGTGTGATAGCAAATTGAAACCCTTCTGTCTGGGATCCCAAACCATTTATGCAAAAGGGTACTTAAATTTCTCTGCTGGGGCTGCAGCAACTGTACTTAGTAAAAAAATAAATAAAAATTAAGGGAAAAAAACCTAAACAATTATTTGTATCTATCGACTATTCATTTACAGCATGTTTAATTATTTACATAATAACACATCAACTTAAGCCATAAACAGAATTAGCATGTTGCCTTACCATAAAATACAAATTAGAAGTTAAAAATATTTAAGAAATCTGTTTTAATATTTACACACGTTCAGTGAAAGTTATGGTTGCTCACATTACATGGACTCTGTATACTCAGCAAAATGGCATGATTGCTACAGTTGAGAATATCTGCCCTAACCAACATGGTGGGATTTAGTTATTTTTTTTCCTCCTCCTAGGAGGAATTTTTTTTTCTTTTATCATTTTGTGTTTTCTTAAGACATTTTTCTTTTTAAATCACCAATGGACAATGTTATTTGTTTCCTTGAAAAAGAGAATAGACAAGCAATGTGAAAACTAGTTAATTTCTATGTTCTGAGGTACAGTACTATTGTAGTGTCAAACTGTGCAGTGGTTCATAAGAACTGTAGGCATTGATTTGCTGATAGAGAAATGCTCAGTACCCTGTATTACTTGTTTCAATATGTTGATTTGTCAGTTGCCAAATGAAAAATATTCATACACTGGTTTAATGAAGGAAATAAACATATTAGCTTATTCCTTTTGTTTTCCAACGTATGAATGCATATATATGTATGTATGTTTACATGGATCTATATATACACATATATACATGTAGATATGTTGTAGACCTGCTTGTTGGCTGCTTTTGTTATTGAGTATGACTTTACTCATCAAATTGGACAACAGTTACCTATAGAAAATGGAAATTTGTCTTAGTTGCCAATTTAATGTGGGTCTTGCTTAAAATAAACGTGACTCATTTCCCCATTATGCATTCCACTGAACTTTATGCATTGTGCTTTTGTAAGCTGACAGATTTTTTGTGTTCCTAATGCTAGAATGTAAAGTCTTTTGGTTCCTAAACCATTTTTATTATTATTATTTTTTTTCCACTTAGCACTGCTTTTGAAGAAATGAGAAAAGGTCTAGATGGCACTGCTTAAGTCTTTTCCCGTTATTGAATTGCAGTAGAAAGAATTGTAACATTCCTTATGCAAACACATGATTATGTTGCATGAGTTTTCAGTTCTGAAAATGCATTTCATACCTACTAGCAGTCATGTACAATATATATACAGATTGAGATCAAAGATTGCATTTAGACTGTGCATTTTAGAGTCAGAATTTGCCTATGAATTTCACAAAGATGAAAAACACCTTAATTGCTGGCTATCTGGCTATTTTATTACCAAAAGAAAAACTATACATATATATATAAACTGATAGTAATACCATATCAGAATTGCCAAAACATACTTTTGTGGTCCTTAAATTTAAACACTGGATGTCAAGCTGACTGGTCTTTTTGAAGACTTAAAAGATCTAGCACCCCTCCCTGGCCCTCCCCCAATTTGGTGACTAAAATCCAATTCAAACACAATAAATATACACTTTAAGAATAAATTCTATATCTACTGTTATCTCTGGGCAGGATGAGGCAGTTTTTTCTACCTACATGGTTACTGAATGCCAATATATGGATTTCGCTCTAGGGCTTCTGTTTCAAGGTCCCATCTTCTCCTTTTCCCTAGATTTTTCTTATCTCTGCAGGCGGAAATGAATCCCTGGTCATATGCTTTTGAGGCTCATGTTGCAAAGCTGCTTCTGTCCACTTTGATCTAGATTTCTCTGTTGACTTCCCTGGACATCAAAATTTTGTTGTAACCATAAATGACAATATGAAGGATTTTTATGGCTTTTATGATAATTGCAATTAAGAGCCCACTTTTAGGTTGGAGCTCTGAGTTGTCTCTAGAAAAACCTTTCCAGAATGGCATTTTGGAGTTGTACACCTGAGTTATCAATATGCTCCTTCCTGATATATGCTACTCAAACTTTAAGCCCTAGTGACAAGGGGCAGGCACTTTTATTAGCGTGATGTCCCAAAATGATTGCCCAGGGGAAAGTGTGTCCCCGGAGAAACTTGAGGAATCTCTGCTCTGAGCCCAGGGGCAGCATGAAGGTTGGATTCTGCCCAAAGATCATACTCAGAGGTGTTCAAGTGTATAATCAAAAAAATAAGGGCCAGAGTTCCCTATGCTGGTGAAAAAAAATATCATCCCATTTGGGGGGGCAAATTCAGAAAGCTGGATGTTAAACCTTTTTTTTCTCTAATAGTGGGAATAGAAGGGCAGCAAGACTCCATCATATTTGAAGCTGCTGAATCATCAGGGAAAGAAAACATACATTTTATCCACAGGCAGATACTGGCCTTGGCTACTATGCACAATTAGGGATGTTACTCTGAAAAGAAGTGTTTATTTTTTAAATAGAAATAGCAAAGTCACCCTCCAAGAAAAAGTTCAGTCAAATCAAACTCTAAGGAAAAATGAGCAATTCACTATTTTCTCCAAGAAAGGCAAAATATGAACCGCACATTGACAGAATAAAATATATTAGCTTATTCTCTTGCCTGTCCAACATATGAATGCATATATCCAATTAGTATAGAAAGAAGCACAATGACATAATTTAAAAATTGAATAAAAACAGTACCTCGTGCCTGCCTGATTATGTTATATATTTTTCTACAGTATCAACTGAGGCTCATAACATTCACCATGTTAATGTTATTCTGTTTTCCATGACTTTTCCTATTTTCTTTGATTAGGCAGATTGCAACATACACAATGAAATCACCCTTAAAAAAATCAAACCCAGCAAAACTACAAAGTAACCCTACTTGTGCACATAATCTTTGAAGTACTGTTTGCTATGAAAGATACAAAGGTGAACTTCACTGCACATAAGGAAACATAGTTCTCTCAAAATCTCTCCAAAGCCTTACTTTGTCTGTCTCTTAAGAATATAATCAGAATTTCAGAAGCAAGAAAAGTTAGAAAAGACCATTAATCCTCTAAAGAAATAAACAAATCCTTCCTTTGAAATAACCTAAATTCAGAAATAAACTGTAGGAAAATGTTGTAGAGACAGCTGACACTGTCTGAGAAAAGCATCCTGTTTGCTAGCTCTGTCTGTGCTTTATATTCATATATTGGAATGACTCCCAGCGTAACCTAAGATGATTCTAATTCCACTATCTTTTCTATTTGGGGGGTGTCTTTTTATTAGATAAACTATAAAAACCTCTCTAGGTATGCTGTCAAAAGCTTGTGAGGTTGGAGGAAAAAAATCTCTCTCACTCTACCTTTCGCCACTGAACACAGTATGTGTGGACCAGATGCTACAAGGGGCTGATAAGGGTCATGCTGCTCACTTGCTTTAATTTTGTTACAACAGCTGTTTCTGGATTTTCCACTCTGCTCTGGGTTATTAACTCTTAGTTTAACGACCTCGGAAATAGCCTCTTAGAAAAATTTCTTTGGCCCCCATGCATGAAAACGTTCAGAAGTCTCCCCTTCTCTAAATGTCAAAGTAGAATATGTTGGAGTTGATTCTTATGCTCAAGCAAACAGAGCCTGGCCAAACTGGTTTCCTGAGTCTCTGTCTTGACTCTCCCTATCCTGTTTGAACTACATGAGAACCTTCTACAATCCAGTGGGAATCAACTTCCCATGGCACCATTATCACCTTAATAAGACAGGCATAGACCATCTTCAGTTAGCATGTTTGTGTGGCACAGCAGACTGGATGCCAACCTTAGGAAGGAAGACGGGGGGTATCTGGGTACGACCGCTTCTCTGCGAAATGACTGATGACGCTATTGACCCTTCTAGAATATCTTCTAAATTACTGCCCTCCATATAGGCTGTGTACTAAGCAGAAAAAGTGGGACACTCAGACTCAGTTTTGCCAGCATGTGTACAAATCACTTGCATTTTAACTGGAAAACCACAGGGACCTTAGTGTATTCATGACTTAGCAGAAGCAACCCAAATGGTATGAAATGGACCACAGGATAGGCCAGCAACTAAGGTATTTTAGCATCACTTTTGTCCTGGAGTGATGTGTTTTCCAAGTTCTACGTCAGGCTGTACAACTGGTTTGAGGAGGGATCTAGTCCTTGCTTCCCATGGGAGGCTATGTTTTAGTTCACATAGTAAAGCCAATAGACGATGTTGAAGAAGGAAAAAACCACTGGGAAGAATATGCGGGACCACCGATCTATGGCATTCACATCAGTCAAGTCGGGGATGGTGATTTTCAGTTGGGAGGCGCGTCTCCGCAGGCGGCTTTTCTTCTGTGCCACGTGCCGTTCCAGGGCATTTCGGCCAAAACTATGCCTGGGTAACCCGGCTTTCCGATACTGGATGCTGGAGGCATCGCAGGCCAGCATTGTGCTCCTGGGGTCTCCAAGTCCCAGCACAGCCTCGGAAGTGGCCATTTCATTTTTTATCTCAAGAGTGCTCAGTAATATGTTCTCATGGGGGTCCATCTGGAAAGGAGAAGAACCAAACAAGACTTTCAAAATAATAAGCCTTTAATGGTGATTATTACACAAGGCACTATGATATGTAGTTTAGAAATTTATCATAGTGGTTAAGAGAACTGGATTTGCAGTGACATGATCTAAATTTGAATTGTGGCTCTGCAACTATCACCTATGTGAGTTTCAGCTTCTTCATTTATTAAATGGTATAATAATCCAACCCTAGAGGACGGCTGTAATGACGTAAAGGTATAATAGATTGTTGCGAGTATCATTTTCATGATTTCTACTTAGAGCACACAGATAAATGGAAAGCATGACACCCCCCTTTAAAGAATTTACAGTCTTAATTACAACTACCTAAAAAATTAAACTGAACTAGGTATGAAATAGCATTAGAGGATGAATTATTGAATTGTGCTCAAAATAGAAGACTAACTACAGATGAATTCATGATAAAACTAGAACTAAAAACAGTAGGTAAGGAGAGGTCTTCAAGATGGCAGAGGAGAAAGACATGCAGATCACCTTCCTCCCCACAAATACATCAGAAATACATCTATGCGTGGAACAACTCCTACAGAACACCTACTGAATGCTGGCAGAAGACCGCAGACTTCCCAAAAGGGTCTTTGTGCTCCAGCCGGGTGTCAGGACTGTGTCTCTGAGGTGGGAGAGCTGAGATCAGGACATTGGTCCACCAAAGACCTCCTGGCTCCACGTAATATCAAATGGCAAAAGCTCTCCCAGAGATCTCCATCTCAATACTAAGACCCAGATCCACTCAATGACCAGCAAGCTACAGTGCTGGACACCCTATGCCAAACACCTAGCAAGACAGGAACACAACCCCATCCATTAGCAGAGAGGCTGCCTAAAATCATAATAAGGTCAGAGACACCCCAAAACACATCACCGGATGCGGTCCTGCCCACCAGAAAGACAAGATCCAGCCTTATCCACCAGAACACAGGCACCAGTCTCCTCCACCAGGAAGCCTACACAACCCACTGAACCTACCTTAGATACCGGGGGCAGACACCAAAAACAACGGGAACTAAGAACCTGCAGCCTGTGAAAAGGAGACCCCAAACACAGTAAGATAAGCAAAATGAGAAGACAGAGAAACACACAGCAGATGAAGGAGTAAGGTAAAAACCCACCAGACCAAACAAATGAAGAGGAAATAGGCAGTCTACCTGAAAAAGAATTCAGAGTAATGATACTAAAGATGATCCAAAATCTTGGAAATAGACTGCAGAAAATACAAGAAACGTTTAACAAGGACCTAGAAGATGTAAAGAGCAAATAAACAATGATGAACAACACAATACATGAAATTAAAAATTCTCTAGAAGGAATCAATAACAGAATAACTGAGGTGGAAGAACGGATAAGTGACCTGGAAGATAAAATAGTGGAAATAACTACTGCAGATCAGAATAAAGAAAAAAGAATGAAAAGAATTGAGGACAGTCTCAGAAACCACTGGGACAACATTAAACACACCAATATTCAAAATACAGGGGGTCCTAGAGGACGAAGAGAAAAAGAAAGGGACTGAGAAAATATTTGAAGAGATTATAGTTGAAAACTTCCCTAATATGGGAAAAGAAATAGTTAATCCTGTCCAGGAAGCGCTGAGAGTCCTATTCCAGATAAATCCAAGGAGAAACATGCCAGGACACATATTAATCAAACTATCAGAAATTAAGTACAAAGAAAAAATATTAAAAGCAGCAAGGGAAAAACAACAAATAATATACAAGGGAATCCTCATGAGGTTAACAGCTGATCTTTCAGCAGAAACCCTACAAGCCAGAAGGGAGTGGCAGGACATATTTAAAGTGATGAAAGGGAAAAACCTACAACCAATACTACTCTACCCAGCAAGAATCTCCTTCGGATTTGACGGAGAAATTAAAACCTTTACAGACAAGCAAAAGCTAAGAGAATTCAGCACCACAAAACCAGCTTTACAACAAATGCTAAAGGAACTTCCCTAGACAGGAAACACAGGAGAAGGAAATATCTACAATAACAAACCCAAAACAATTAAGAAAATGGTAATAGGAACATACATATCAATAACTACCTTAAATGTAAATGGATTAAATGCTCCAACCAAAAGACATAGACTGGCTGAATGGATACAAAAACAACACCTGTATATATGCTGTCTACAAGAGACCCACTTCAGACCTAGGGACACATACAGACTGAAAGTGAGGGGATGGAAAAAGATATTCCACGCAAATGGAAATCAAAATAAAGCTGGAGTAGCAATTCTTGTATCAGACAAAATAGACTTTAAAATAAAGACTATTACAAGAGACAAAGAATGACACTACATAATGATCAAGGGATCAATCTAAGAAGAAGATATAACAATTGTAAATATTTATGCACCCAACATAGGAGCACCTCAATACATAGGCAAATGTGAACAGCCATAAAAGGGGAAATTGACAGTAACACATTCATAGAAGGGGACTTTAACACCCCACTTTCACCAATGCACACATCATCCAAAATTAAAATAAATAAGAAAACACAAGATTTAAATGATACATTAAACAAGATGGACTTAATTGATATTTATAGGACATTCCATACAAAAATAACAGAATCCACTTTCTTCTCAAGTGCTCATGGAACATTCTCCAGGATAGATCATATCATGGGTCACATATCAAGCCTTGGTAAATTTAAGAAAATTGAAATCGTATCAAGTATCTTTTCGACCACAACGCTATGAGACTAGATACCCATGAGAGAAAAAAATCAGTAAATATACAAACACATAAAAGCTAAACAATACACTACTAAATAACCAAGAGATCACTGAAGAACTCAAAGAGGAAATAAAAAAATACATAGAAACAAAAGACAATGAAAACACGAAAACCCCAAATCTATGGGATGCAGCAAAAACAGTTCAAAGAAGGAAGTTTATAGAAATACAATCCTACCTCAAGAAACAAGAAACATCTCAAATAAACAACCTAACCTTACACCTAAAGGTACAAGGGAAAGAACAAACAAAACCCAAAGTTAGTAGAAGGGAAGAAATCATAAAATCAGAGCAGAAATAAATGAAATAGAAACAAAGAAAACAATAGCAAAGATCAATAAAACTAAAAGCTGGTTCTTTGAGAAGACAAACAAAATTGATAAACCATTAGCCAGACTCATCAAGAAAAAGAGGGTGAGGACTCAAATCAACAAAATTAGAAATGAAAAAGGAGAAGTAACAACTGACACTGCAGAAATACAAAGGATCATGAGAGATTACTACAAGCAACTATATTCCAATAAAATGGACAATCTGGAAGAAATGGACAAATTCTTAGAAAAGCACAACCTTCTGAGACTGAACCAGGAAGAAATAGAAAATAGAAACACGAATCACAAGCACTGAAATTGAGACTGTGACTAAAAATCTTCCAACAAATGGAAGCCCAGGACCAGATGGCTTCACAGTCGAATTCTATCAAACATTTAGAGAAGAGCTAACACCTATCCTTCTCAAACTCTTCGAAAAGATAGCAGAGGGAGAAACACTCCCAAACTCACTTTATGAGGCCACCATCACCCTGATACCAAAACAAGACAAAGATGTCACAAAGAAAGAAAACTACAGGCCAATATCACTGATGAACATCGATGTAAAAATCCTCAACAAAATACTAGCAAACAGAATCCCACAGCACATTAAAAGGATCATACACCATGATCAAGTGGGGTTTATCCCAGGAATGCAAGCATTCTTCAATATACACAAATCAAGCAATGATACACCATATTAACAAACTGAAGGAGAAAAACCATATGATCATCTCAATAGATGCAGAAAAAGCTTTTGACAAAATTCAACACCCATTTATGATAAAAACCCTCCAGAAAGTAGGCGTAAAAGGAACTTACCTCAACATAATAAAGGCCATATATGACAAACCTACAGCCAACATCATTCTTAATGGTGAAAAACTGAAACCATTTCCTGTAAGATCAGGAACAAGACAAGGTTGTTCACTCTTACAACTATTATTCGACATAGTTTTGGAAGTTTTAGCCACAGCAATCAGAGAAGATAAAGAAATAAAAGGAATCAAAATCGGAAAAGAAGAAGTAAAGGTGTCACTGTTTGTAGATGACATGATACTATACATAGAGAATCCAAAAGATGCTACTAGAAAACTACTACAGCTAATCAATGAACGTGGTAAAGTAGTAGGATACTACATTAATGCACAGAAATCTCTTGCATTCCTATACAGTAATGTTGAAAAATGTGAAAGAGAATTAAGGAAACACTCCCATTTACCATTGCAGCAAAAAGAATAAAATACCTAGGAATAAACCTACCTAAGGAGACAAAAGACCTATATGCAGAAAACTATATATTTCTGTATGCAGAAAACTATATAAGACACTGATGAAAGAAATGAAAGATGATACAAACAGATGGAGAGATATATCATGTTCTTGGATTGGAAGAATCAACGTTGTGAAAATGACTACACTACCCAAAGCAATCTACAGATTCAATGCAATCCCTATCAAACTACCAATGGCATTTTTCACAGAGCTAGAACAAAATATTTCACAATGTGTATGGAAACACAAAAGACTCCAAATAGCCAAAGCAATCTTGAGAAAGAAAAACGGAGGTGGAGGAATCAGGTTCCTGGACTTCAGATTATACTACAAAGCTACAGTCATCAAAACAGTATGGTACTGGCAGAAAAACAGAAATATAGATCAATGGAACCAGATAGAAAGCCCAGAGATAAACCCACACACATATGGTCACCTTATCTTTGATAAAAGAGGCGAGAATATACAATGGAGGAAAGACAGACTCTTCAAGTAGTGGCGCTAGGAAAACTGCACAGCTACAAGTAAAAGAATGAAATTAGAACAGTTCCTAACACCACATACAAAAATAAACTCAAAATGGATTAAAGACCTAAATGTAAGGGCAGACACTATAAAACTCTTAGAGAAAAACATAGGCAGAACACTCTATGACATACATCACAGCAAGAACCTTTTTGACCCACGTCCTAGAGAAATGGAAATAAAAACAAAAATAAACAAATGGGACCTAATGAAACTTAAAAGCTTTTGCACAGCAAAGGAAACCATAAACAAGATGAAAAGACAACCCTCAGAATGGGAGAAAGTATTTGCAAATGAAGCAACTGACAAAGCATTAATCTCCAAAATTTACAAGCAGCTCATGCAGCTCAATATCAAGAAAACAAATAACCCAATCCAACAATGGGCAGAAGACCTAAATAGATAGTGCTCCAAAGAAGATACACAGATTGCCAACAAACATATGAAAGGATGCTCAAAGTCACCAATCATTAGAGAAATGCAAATCCAAACTATAATGAGGTATCACCTCACACCTGTCAGAATGGCCGTCATCAAAAAATCTACAAACAATAAATGCTGGAGAGGGTGTGGAGAAAAGGGAACCCTCTTGCAGTGTTGCTGGGAATGTAGATTGATACAGCCACTAGGAGAACAGTATGGAGGTTCCTTAAAAAACTAAAAATAGAACTACCATATGACCCAGCAATCCCACTACTGGGCATATATCCTGAGAAAACCATAATTCAAAAAGAGTCATGTACCACAATGTTCATTGCAGCTCTGTTTACAATAGCCAGGACATGGAAGCAATCTAAGTGTCCATCCACAGACGAATGGATAAGGAAGATGTGGCACATATATATACAATGGAATATTACTCAGCCATAATAAGAAACGAAATTGAGTTATTCGTAGAGTGCTGGATGGACCTAGAGTCTGTTATACAGAGTGAAGTAAGTGAGAAAGACAAAAAAAAAATACTGTATGCTAACACATATATATGAATCTAAAAAAAAAAAAAAGTGGTTGTGAAGAACCTAGGGCCAGGACCGGAATAAAGACGCAGATGTACAGAATGGACTTGAGGACATGGGGAGGGGGAAGGGTAAGCTGTGACAAAGCGAGAGAGTGGCATGGACATATATACACTACCAAACGTAAAACAGATAGCTAGTGGGAAGCAGCCACATATCACAGAGAGACAGCTGGGTGCTTTGTGACCACCTAGAGGGGTGGGATAGGGAGGGTGGGAGGGAGACGCAAGAGGGAGGAGATATGGGGATATGTGTGTTGGTATAGGTGATTCACTTTATTATAAAGCAGAAACTAACACACCATTGTCAAGCAATTATACTCCAATAAAGATGTTAAAAGAAAGAAAAAGAAATAAATCTTTTATTCATTGCCAAGAAAAAGAAAAAAAAAAAGAAAAAGAAAAACCACAGATAACATATATTAAGCACCTGATATACACGCCAGAAACATTTTTGTATAACTTCATTTAATTGATGTATCTTAATGCCCAGTTACAAGATGTCACCTTAAATTTGCAGTGTCATTGTAAATAGGGTAAAGGAAGAATTCTGAACAATAAAAATGCAGGCAACATGTGACTTGCCAAAATGCAACAGAATTCAGAACAACAAGGAACTTGAAAATAAGAGCTGAACAGACTGCGGGTGGTGGAGGGATGAAAGGGGTGAGGAATTGACTTGCAATGGAAGGGAAGCAGGCAGGACTTAAGAGTTAGCCCAGAGTTATCTATACTGAGTTGAATTCTGGGCCCAGGGAGTAGAATTAAGGTGGCTATGTAGATACAGTGACCCTTTTTTCTCTTGGATTATTTCTTCTTGGCAAAGCTAAAGTAAAGGATGAATACTGACATCATGAATCCCCCAAATTAAATGATTATGTAATGCTTTTTGTTCTGTAAGCAGGGAAGATTTTTGTGTCTTATTTTTAAGAGGCCTCCATCGCTCTGGATAATAAAACTTAACTGCAACAAGCTATTATTAACAATATAGTATATTTATTTTGGTGATGACTCAGAATGTATCTATTGCCAATAATTAAAAAAAAATTTTTAAATCAATGTTTGTGTATTTTACTTTTTCTGTTTCCAGTTTTACTGAGAAATAATTGACATATATCACTGTATAATTTTAAGGCACACAGCATGATGGTTTGATTTACATATATTGTGAAATGATTACCATAATAGGTTAAGCTAACATCCATCTTCTCATGTAGATACAATACGAAGAAAAGAAAAAAAAAAGGAAAAAAATTTCTGATGAGAACTCTTAGGATTTACTCTCTTAACTTTCCTATGTATCATACAGCTGTGTTCACTATAGTCATCATGCTGTACAGTATATCCCTAGTAACTATTTATCTCATAACTAAAATTTGTACCTAGTGCCTGGAACCTAGCAGATGCTCAAGAAATAAATGCTGACTGAATGAAATTAATTTTGTGACACTTAATATCTCACTTAACGTCTTCATGCTTCAACAATACGATGGATTTAATTTGGCAACACCATTCTGAAGACTGGAACTGCATGGGACTACCCCTTGAGTTCCTTTTCTACTCTAAGGCTTCTGCCTCTATTCATACAGGTCTCTTGCTAGAGCAGCAGGCTCAGGCACCCGAGATCTGGAAACAACATTTCCAATGATACCCTGGACCACTTATGTGGCAGATGCCCCATTTTTATGCACGAGAATGGAATTTAGTGAGTAGTATCTAGTAACTAAGACTAAGCATTTTACATACTGACCTTTCAGTTTCCCATTAGTCCTCTGGGATCAGCACAGATCTCATGCTCAGGAGATAAGGCACAGAGAGGTTAAGAAACTTAACACAAGTTCACCCAGTGAATAGGTGGCAGAGCAGGAACTGTAATCAGGTCTCTTTCACTGTGCCATGCTAAGGCACAGCCACAGCACCAAACCCCTAGAGCACTCTACAACTCATAAAAAGAAGACGGTCTCAGTGCATGGTAGGGGCAGTCACTTGGAGGCTTGCAAAATTTCCTTAATGAGGGGGTAGATAAAGAGTGTCTTGATTTAAATACATCACTAAAGATGAGAGCTCATGTAAAGTCCTGTTAACTATAACACTTGCAAGTAAGTAAACATCTGTGGTTTGAATGTCCATCAGCCCCACTAGCAAAAATTCTATTTAAGGAACCACCACTTTCCCCACTCTCAGTTTCTGTGCTTCAGGTGTGGCCATAGCCAATCAGAGCAATCCTGACACAGTGCTTGTTTCAGTGATGGATGCATGCCCATTTCAGAACCAACGGCATGTCATGAGCCTTCAGATAGGCATACCGGAGTAAAGACTCTCAAACTTTTCCACTGGATTTGTACCTAGAAGTATGTGGCCTTGAATCTACTGAATCTGTTGAGATGCTTCAACTGTAAGAGGAGATCCTAACTTGAAAAGGAGCAAACATAAGGAGACATGGAGAATCCATGACCTGATGACACTGCGTCTGTATCTGGACATGCCTGACTTGCTGATGCTAAGCAAGATAATACATGTCTCTCTCTTCGAGTCTCAACTGAGACACAATTCATCCTGTTTATGGGTCTCAACAACCCTATTACATAGGCAGGGCAGGAAAGACATCAGAGACAGTTTCCACCTATAATAAGAATTTTTCACAACTCCAACTGAAATTAAGGAACTCTGCTAGAGTAATACAATCTTCAGTATGCAGAACAGTGCTGGGTTTCAATCCTTCTGGCTGGGACCAAAAGCATCTAGCAGCTGCTGGGTTTGGTGGCTAGCTGGTTAACTAGCTGCATTTTCCTTTTTCCCCCTTGTCTTTTTACTGCTCTCTTCCCTTCAAAGGATGTGAATGAACTGTGTTGGGAGCAAAGATCAAGGGTAAAAGCTTTGTATATGTGTTTCAACAGGCTCTTTTATATGTACCTCAAGTGGTAAAAGGGGTGAGCCTTTTAAATTTATTATGTTGAGCTTGTAATAGTAAATTATCTGTAGAGTTTATTTACTTTTAATCACCTTTATTGTTTAAATAAAATAAAAATAAATAAAAATAACTTTTATGCATGTGAAATTGAACAACTATTATCTTTCCTTCTTTCCCCTTTGAAATGTTTGTTTTTGGAAGGTGGTTGCTGATGTGAGGGTTTTTTTTGAAGGACGTACCTACTGCACCACTGCAGAATACGCTGTATTTCCATTTTACAGGTCAGGAAACCGAAGTTCAGAAAAATGAAGTGAGTTAATTAAGAGTAATAAAACAGTGTAATAGCTCCTGTCTGTTGATGATTATTTCAATGCAATAAGATTCCATGCTGCCTTCAGCATCTCCTAAAATTAGCCAAGGAAGCCTGACTCAGGTAGTGGTTTGGTGGGGGGAGAGTCTATTTCAGTGGCTCCCAAACTTTAATGTGCACCAGAGTCCCCTGGGAAGCCTTGTTAAGACACAGATCTCTGGGCCCCCTCCCAGAATTCCTCAGTTAGTAAGTCTGGGAGGCTCAGTAATCTGCATTTCTAAAAAGTTCCCAGGTGATGCTGGGCTAGGGTTCACATTTGGAAAACTACTGGTCTGTTGTACAGTAGGAGAAGGACATGACTAAATAAAGCAGCAGCAGAGGCCTTGAGGAACAATGAAAAAGCTGAAGTTCTGACCACTGTCCACACCATCAAGGTGAAAAGCAGTTTTCATAGAGAGAGAACACATGTAACTTCCATTTATCATTTACTAGAGACAGGCATTGTGTTAAAGTCTTTACACAACTGTAATATTTAATCTTTTTAAAGAATTTTTTAATTTTAATTTTTTCTACAATTTTGAAAGGTTACTTGCCATTTATAGTTATTCCAAAATATTAGCTATATTCCCTGTGTTGATACATCCTCGTATTCCCTGTGTTGATACATCCTCGTATTCCCTGTGTTGTATACATCCTTGAGCCTATCTTATACCCAGTACTTCGTACCTTCCACTTCCCCATCCCTATGTTGCCCCTCCTCCCCCTCCCCTCTGGTAATCACTAGTTTGTTCTCTGTATCTGTGAGTCTGCTTCTTTTTTTGGTATATTCACCAGTTTGTTGTATTTTTAGTATTCCACATATAAGTGATAACATACAGTATTTGTCTTTCTCTGTCTGACTTATTTCACTTAGCATAATACCTTCCAAGTCCATCCATGTTGCTGCAAATGGCAAAATTTCATTCTTTTTTATGGCTGAGTAGTATTCCATTGTCTGTATATACCACATCTTCTTTAACCATTCATTTGTTGATGGACACTTAGGTTGTTTCCATATCTTGGCTATTGTAAATAATGCTGTTATGAACACTGGGGTGGCATTTATCTTTTCAAATTAGAGTTTTTGGGGGTTTTTTTTGCATATATATATATATATATATATATATATATATATATATATATATATATATATATCTCTCCAGGAGTGGAATTGCTAGGTTGTAATGTTTAATCTTGACAATAACATATGAGGAAGTTATTATTATTAATAGTCTCATTTTAAAAATAAGGAGATTGAGAATTAAGGATAGTTAGTGATCTGCCCAGAGCTGCAGTTAATAAGTAGTACAGCTGGCATTTAATCTGTTTGTTCCATGGTTCCTGCTCCTAAGGATGAAATGATACAATTGCATATCTTGACACTTTCTTCAATTATAAGTTCTTTCTTGGAATGCCTTCTCAGTATCAGGCTGTACTTAGGTGATGAAATTTCAGAAAATGGAAGGAATAGCAACTGTCACATGAATTTAGCTAATCTGTTTTAAAAATGAGTCTCTATCCCACCCTTTCCAGACTTGCCCAAGTGGCCTTCCTAATTGCCTTTCTCTTCACTTGTCTTGTAGAGACACAGGAGAAACCACTAAACTGTCCCTTTTTTTGGTAAGAACATTAACAAGAGATGGTTCCTCTTTAACTTATCAGAAAGAGCATGGAGCAATCTCTAGTGCCCTGGAAAACATAACAAAATACTGATCAATATTTTTTGTCTTGTAATTTTCACCTATTTAAACACCCATGAGATTATTGTTGACAGTAATTAAAATGAGAGAGAAGGAAACCAAAAATACATGAAGGGAAACAGATGAAAGGGAGAGACTAATGAATAAACTGTCATTCTCTGTAGATAAATTGCCTTTGCAAGAAGCTTGCTGCAGGCCTTGCTTTTGTCTAAGGGTCTACACTACTGGCTTTCTACAGTTGACTTTTAACTCACAAGTGTCCATTCCCGACAAGGGTTTTTGGAGAGGCCCTACTAAGCAGGCCAATGCCAATAAAAGAAAGTCCTCTGTTCCCCGTTCAACAATCTGTTGTTGAAATTATGCTTTACCTGGAATTACTGTGCTTATCAATCAAGAATGAAATGCTGAAATTTGGGGAAACAGACTGATTTATTTGCACCAGCATTCTGAACCTTCCACAAATGATCCTCTGCGAAGGAGGGCAGTTTTCACATAGATTGTTCAGCTGTTCTGTTAGGTAGTGGGATGGATTCCTTTTCCAGACTGACCCATGCACTGATGGTTCTAACAGTGGCAACTTCATGCTAAACATTTGGATTAAGAGGTTTTCTTTTCCTTCTTCCCATTCCCATCCCAACATCTTTCTCCAAAAAGAAAAGAAACACATTTGGTTAACCGAGTTCCACTTTGCTTAAAAGATACTGCATTAAACAATGAAGCGTGGACCTTATTTTTATATAATAAATAGCTAATTCCAGGACTGATTTCAGGTTTGCTGCTTCTTTTCATGAAACTTTTTCAGTGATAGGTATATGTTCTGGAGAGATGTCCTTGTCCTATTGTCTTATATAGAGAAACAAATCGCATCCGTCAGTGACCCAGCAGCATCACACGCTTATCTTGGGAAGGGACAACAGGGCTATTTTAAATCCCAGTTCACCACTCATATCATCCAGAGAAGAGTGAGAAATTGCAAAAAAATCCAAGAAATTCTCACTCTGCAATTTTCAATTACTGTGACTAGTGTGTGGGTAGGAGACCTTGTTTTATTGCCCATGAAATGACACTGTGCCCTGAGTAACTTTAAATGTTAAGGCAATGAACTGTTAACCGTCTGGGAATATCCAAAACACTCTTTCCAAGAGAAAAACACTCTGAAACTACCTAGCGTGCACTCAGCGTTCTAAGAGGTGAAAGCAAATTTTACCCAACTAGAATATGAAATGGAGATCCAAGAGAAGGCCAACATCTTTGACTTTTCGAATCCCTCTACCGAAGTAAATGGAGAAATAGTAACCAGATGTGGAGTTTAGAACTGGAATATAAATAATAGGAGAATATTGCTGAGATACCAGGTAGTTGCAGAAGGAAGGCCATTTTTAATAAAAGCTAGTAGAAAAATAAAAGGGCTGAGGTTATTTTCACCCTGCCGTTTCTGCTTCTATGAGGCTATTGTAAATGTTTGAAATCTCACAAGCATATTATGAGGAGTTAGTATTAACAGCATTTTGTAAATAACCCCTCCCACCAAAATCCCAAAGCTCTTGGGTAGTTAAGTGGTAAAACAATAATTTAAATTTATGTTTGCAGATTCAAACCTTGTACTTTTTCTACTAAGTATTTTCACTATGGGGTAAAATACTTATGAAGTGGACACTGGTGGCATTAAGATATGAGTGACTTGTTTTGATTTTTAATTTTTAAATTCTCATGGGTAAATCATGTGAATACGTATCTTGAGGTTATCTTGGTGGACTGATTCCTTGTTAAGGAATCACATTAATGTATTGTTTATGGATCAGTCACTTGTGTGGCTCTATCGTTGTCATAAGGTGGAAAGATTCTGCTTCAGTCATGCACCAAAATAATCCATCTGAACACGTGGATAAACCAAGTGAGCTTGGTGAGGTTTTAAGTTCTTGTTTCAAGTGACAGTGAAGCTTTTAGATGAAGTAAGAGGTAGACCTCAGGAGCAGAGAGAGTAAGGCTCTTCTCTCCAAAGGACCCCAGAAGAGAAGCCTTTTATAAAAGTTATGACTAATACAGGGTCAGTTGTAAAAAAGGCACTCAACAAGCCTGGCCTGTCCAGTGGACGGAGGCTCCTCATGTGGGTCTGAAAGGTAAAGGCTGAGAGGTAAAGGCTTTTTGGTCCCCTCAAATGGGTCTCTGCCCCTTCCAACACTCACAGCAGAGTGGAAAGAACACCAACTCCAAAGGTGAGAGCCAGTTCTAATCCTGGCGGATTCTGGGCACCGGTGTTCTTGTTCTAGAAAGTCTATGTGAATTTAGGGAAGTCTTTGCTAACTCCTTTTACCAGGGTCAGTCTTCTTGATACTGAATCTCGCTAAATCCTTGTTTCCCTCATGATGGCAAACATGTATCCTGTTGCATATGTGTCCCTAATGCTGACCACTACCGTTGATACAAAATAAGTACTCAGAATAAAACTTGCTAAATTGAATTACTGAGAGGGTTAGACTAAGTCCAGGATCACACATTCAAATCCGGCTAAGGGGGGCTTCGCTGGTGGCGCAGGGGTTAAGAATCCGCCTGCCAATGCAGGGGACACGGACGGGTTCGAGCCCTGGCCTTGGAGAATCCCACATGCCGCAGAGCAACTAAGCCCATGAGCCACAACTACTGAGCCTGCGCTCTAGAGCCCGCGAGCCGCAACTACTGAAGCCTGCGTGCCTAGAGCCCGTGTTCCACAATAAGAGAAGCCACTGCAATGAGAAGCCCACGCACCAGAATGAAGAGTAGCCCCCGCTCGTTGCAACTAGAGAAAGCCCACACAGCAGCAACGAAGACCCAACGCAGCCAAAAATAAATAAATTAATTTTAAAAAAGGAAAAAAAAATCCGGCGAAGGATATCATATAAAAGCATGAAGTAGGTGTAATGAAGAATACGAAGAGATTGTAGTTAACCAGACTATAAAAATACAGGCCTGCCTGGAGGGCATTTAAATTCAAATTTTTAGAGATCATTGCAATGGTCAAAATCACAACTAAGGGTTCAGACCGCTGGCTGCTGCATCAAAGTCCTTTCAGATTTAATTTATTAAAAGTTTGCCTTTCAGTTCCATTTAATCTATAATTACCAACTGCTTTAACTGCTTTTCAAAAAACTACATGGCATAAAATAGGAATAATGAATAAGGAAAATTCTCCCAGCAAAAAGCCTCAGGCTTGCATTTCCCTTGCAAACTGTGATCTTGATAGAGGGCTAGTGTGCTTTCCTAACAGTGTGAGGCCTCGCTATGGCAAATTCTGCAGTACTTCTTTGGGCTGGAACTTAAGTAGCGTTCCTCATTTTTGTGGCTTAATCTCTTCCATTGCTTTTATTCTCACAAAAGCAAATTCATTTCTCTTGAAAGATTATTACTTTCTAGTTATGTGTTAATTTGTGTGGAATTCATTGGGAATGACACATAAATCGCACATTACTGATTTTCCACATAACAGTTGGATGGAAATAGAAGGATAAATGCTACATTTGGGGGAAAGGCGAGTACATCTGTTTTTCTTCTTCTTTTTTTTTTAAAGCATCTGCTGGGGAGGCCACTTTATTATTATTTTTGGCTGTGCCACGTGGCTTGCGGGATCTTAGTTCCCTGACCAGGGATTGAACCCAGGCCCATGCAGTGAAAGCCCCGTCTTAACTACTGGACCACCAGGGAATTCTCGAGAACATCTGAAATGTTACATTTAATAATAATAAAGCACAATTAATAAAATATATGATGAAATGAATACTTTTAGAAGGTTGGTAGAATTCCTTTTGGGCTCCACTTCTCAATTTAACCAAGTACAAGCTACTACTTTCAAATAAAGTTGAAAGCCAGGAGTCACTGTAATTGCATGGAAAAAAAAAGATTGAGATCATACTGAAATCCCCGGAAGGAAGAAAAAGTGAAGGCAACTATATTAACAATCTATAATTTTAATGGATATTTCTTTCTTCCAAAGGAGGGACTCACTGGAAACTATTACAGATCCTCAGGAAGTGTGGAACGGAACCAGGTTTTACAATGAACTCACCTAGGCCCAAAGTCCTCTTCTGACACTTTTCAGAAATAGATGTGAGAATCTGTATACTCAATTCTGATAACTCAAAGAAGTTTTAACACCCGGGAGTTTGTATCCTGACAGGTAAAGGCTTGTTCTAGTTCAATTTTCATCTGAATTATTGACTTAAGTCCCAAGTTGGAGAGAGACGATTGAGCTAATCTTTTCATTAGCCGGTTCATACAACTCAAAGCATTATGTGTGATGACTTGCTAGAGATTTTTATACATACCCTGTAAGTAATAATTCCTCATTTCCCAATCCATTTTTAAATAATACCACAGAGGACATTTGTTTTGGTTTCTTTCCTCAAGGCTGGAAACATTCCAGTCAAGTGTTTCCAGCGCACAGGGGTAGAGGGAGGGGAATTACGGGTAAACACTAGCAGAAGCAGAGCTACATATTCCTGGGGCTTCCGCGTATTGTCAAGGGTGATGACAATGCACATCACTAAGAGGGAAAAGGGGTGCCTTTCCAGTCACACACCCCTCCTCTTCGTAATCTTCTAAAACCCAGGACAGTGAGTAATAAATGTGGTAGTTGATCAGGTCAAATTTCATGACTTAATGGCAGGTCATGACTGACTTAAAAGTTGTGATTCAAATCATCCCAGGTCATTGGGAGACTCATGGTTTCCTCTTAGCCCTGGGTTTTGAAACTGACCCCAGCCTTGCCCCATGAGCTAATGAGGATGGGCTTGAACATACAAAACCTCCCACTGCTTCCGTTCCGGGCCAGAGGGAAATTACAATCTGCTTCTAGCTTTCAGCTAGGAAGCAAAGAAGTCAAGGTTTGGTTTCTGTCCTCCTTAGACAAGGTGCTAATGTTTTAATGCATCTAGGAGTCTTGATAGTTCCTTCCCCCAGAAGATACTGACTCAAAAAGAGAATTATCCTACAGACTTCAAAAAACCCCATCTAGGGTATAATCAGTTCCACTCACATGTATCAGAGATACCCCCTTCCACAGAATCTTACCCACTGTCTCTTATTGTTTTTTATTTAATTTGGCTAAGAACAGAAAGCTGACCTAATGCAGACCATACGGGCAGGATTCCCAGGAACAGGTAACAAAAGGGTAACAGAAAGAAGCAGCACATTCAACATTACAGAGATGCAGGAACACAGCCAGTGACCTTTGCTTTGGCGGATTTACAGTTTTGTTGGGCTCTTGAATGGCAGGGGGCATGCGGGTGGTGCTGAGACGGATCTCTTGAACAGAGATAGGCTGATGGGGAGGGTGCATGGATTCATGCTGATTACTGAATCCTGTGAGTGAAAGTTTAGACACATGTTTACTCCTAACCAGCACTGGATTTAATAGCTATGTTTAAAAAAATGCACTGGTGAAAAGGGACTCAGCAGTAATTTAAAAAATTGATATAATTATGATAACTTAAAGTGTGTACTTGTAAGCATGTACCCAGTGTACACAACAAAGGCAAAATAAATGATGCTAAGAGCTGTCTGATTATAGAACAAATGCCTTTACAATGAATAGGAACAGCAAATATCTACTTACAACAAAAGTATAGGCACCAGGGCTTCCCTGGTGGCGCAGTGGTTGAGAGTCCGCCTGCCGATGCAGGGGACACGGGTTCGTGCCCCGGTCCGGGAGGATCCCACATGCCGCGGAGCGGCTGGGCCCGTGAGCCATGGCCACTGAGCCTGCGCGTCCGGAGCCTGTGCTCCGCAATGGGAGACGCCACAGCAGTGAGAGGCCCGCGTACCGCAAAAAAAAAAAAAAAAAAAAAGTATAGGCACCAGACAATTTCCTAATAGAACGTTACTGATACTAAATAATATGCAGATGTTTAAATAGGACCAAGGAATTTCGAACATTTGCTTTCGAACAGATAATTGGGAATATCCATCAGATAATTGGAATTCCTTGCTCTTATGCACCTTGCAGACCTCAGTTCAAATGTCCCTTCCATGGAGGAGTCTTCCTTGATCATACCTCCGTCTCTCAAGTCCTCTGACATATGCTCTCAGAGCAATGTAGACACTTCCCTAACTGCCCTTATTTACATTTGTAATTATACATTATTTCCATAGGTGGTTGTTTAAAGTGCATCTTCTATTTAAGATGTGGTCTCTGTCAGGGCAAGGAGCATGTCTGGTAGGGACTCAAGAAGTATCTGTTGAATTAGTAGATAATCTCATTAGGCAGTATTTAGTGGGCCTATATATTACCGTCCAGGCACAGTTATGAGCACCCTACCTGGATCAGTGCATCTTTTCTTCACCACAATCTTTTGAGGTGGGTGCTCTGATTAACTCTCACTTCTCAGATGTGCAGGCTCAGGTTACTTTCAGTCACTTGCTGAAAGTATCACAATGAGTAAATAAGGGACTGAGACTTGAACCTGGACAGTCTTATTTCAGAGTCATCACACTTAAGATTGATGGTACATTAGGACCCATTATATGTCCCCTTGAAAGAGTGAAATCCCCTTTTGTTTTGAGGAGAAGACGTTTAGGAAATACGTACATGCACCATGGAAGTGAAGGAGCAGTGACAAGAACAAGGGCAGGGGCAGGGGCAGGTCAGAGATCGTGGCCTGAGCAAAGAGAGGAGAAGGATGAAAGAGGCAGCCCTGGGCCTTCGTAATGGTGGGGTCGGAGGGGACCCCCGCCTCTCATCCCCGAGGAAAGGAAGTGGGAAAGTAGAGAGGAGGCCCCTAGGTCTATACAGCATTCTATTCAGTAGGTACCAAGATAAACAACTTGAGGGATCTTACCTTTTCCCTCTGAACTGTTCTTTCTAACTCTGGTGTGACTGCATTTTAGGAAGAGCCACTTTGTGAAATGAGAGGTTAGATTTTAAAGTCAACTACCACAAATATCCAAACTCTCTACTTCTCAGCTGTAGGAACTCTCAGGGTAAACCTGTAAGCATTCACCTTTACTTGGGCTGAGGTAACAGGGGGCTCTGAAGCCAGGCTCCTTGGGTTAAAAACAGACCAAGTTAAAGGCGAGGTCACAATCTTGGACAAGATACTTAACCTTTCTGAGCCTCAGTTTTCTCCACTGTAAAAAAGGTAAAACAGTATCTGTCTTATTGGGTTGTTGTGAGGATTAAATGAGATAATTCATATAAAGCATCTAAAACAATGCCTATTTGAAAAATTCAAGGAATAGTAACTTTAATTATTACGAAAGTAAGCAGGGGAAGGAACTGAACTTGTGCGAGATGATGATCAGGAGAAGCTGGGGATGGTAAACCAGTTCCCAACTTAAACAGCCTTGGAAGTGCTGACAGAGGTGACACACAGCAGTTGCTCCACCACTCTTTACAAGACACGTGAGTGCATCGACACAGTTGTGCTTCTCTTTGCTACAGCCTGTTGGCAGGGAGCTTCCTGTGTGAATCTTCTAGTTTCAGTCTCCCAGGAAAGTATCTAAAAGCTGAGACCTCACTATTCACAGACTGAGAAAAACTTTGAATAATATTTCCTCCTAACGCTTAATCTGGAGACCTTGTTTGGTTCTTTACTCTTATAGTAGGAAGAGGCAAGGGCTAACTCAAATGTTCCATTTTTTAATTTGCCAATAGGATCAGTCAAAGTTGGGGAAGGGAGAGCTTTGCACCCATCAGCACAACTAAGTTTTCAGATTTATTTTCTGCTTCATGTATTTATGGGAAATAAATCTCTTTTTCTCTCAATTAAATGCATCTACAAAGACAGTTTCATTATGATGATAATGATAATATGAAATTACATTTTGGAGATCATCTTTGTACACTGTGTTTTAAATTCCAGTGTAGATAAGAATATCTATATTAATTAATTAAGTCCTAAAGACATGAGTTTTGGAATCAACTTTGAATTCCAGCTTCTCTATAGATGCCCTAGGGCAAGTTCTGTAGCTTAGCTGAGCCTCAGTTCCCCTCACCTTTAAAATGAAGTTACATCACCTCATCTTTAAAATGAAGCTACATCATATGAAGATTTGTTTAAAGATCGCAGTAAGATATTTAAGGAGCTGACCATCATGTCTGGCACACAATCAGGTGTGTAACCAAAGATAACCACTGCTATGATACTTACAACTTTAAACTTCCACAAGTGGGAGAGGAGGTATAAATTCATGGAATTACATAGGCAGGTAAAGCTAATTCTTTCTATTTTTCCATTAGCCCCTTGCCGTGGATGTAACGGTTGAATCCATCCTACCCCTTGTAACAAGAGTAGAGACTGTTCTCTTCCAGGTGTGGGCCTGACTGCTCTAAGCCACTCTTGGTATTTCCCCTCCCATTGCCAGGGATTGGTCCAGGAATGGGAGGCCTAAGTCAACTGAGCTAATGAAAAAAAAAGGAAAGGTTTGTTGGAGGCTTTGGATTAAAAAAGAAAATCCCCATCTCCCCTTCTGGATATGAATGAGGAAACAAGGAGCCTTGCTGTTCCTGGCAGCCTAGGACGAGAAGATATCTTAGACAAGATTTTGGCTGGATGGCTTGATACCTCTCTCTCTCTCCCCCTCTCCCCCCCTTCTTCCTTCCTTCCCTCCCTCCTCCATGCCTCTATGCATCCTTTGCACAAGCTGGATACATTAAAGTGGGTAGAAAATCAAAAAGGCCTCATTAATAAAATTCAAAATAGTAATTTTTAATCATTCCGAATAAAATACAACCTAGGACAAAGGTAAGTGCATGTATTATACATATATGTACATATATATATATATATTTTTCTACTTTTCCAAAATCGGCAACCTATAGAAAAGTTTATTGTTATCCTATAGCAATTTTAATAAAAATGTCCTCTATTTATTTAAGTCACTTATGTTTTGTCAAATGACTTTCATATCTTTTATCTCACTGCCTTCCACAACATCAGAATAAACCAGAAAGATGAAGCAAGGATTTCCTCGTATCCTGGATAACAAAACTAAGGCCCAGAGAAATTCTTTTCCCAAAGTTGCAAAACTTTTCAGAAGTTAAGCCAGGCTGAGTGTCCTGGCTTCTTGAATCCAAATTGGACTCCGTGGCTGATTCTGCCAATGACAGAACTGAGGAACGACATTTTAAAACAGCTTCACATGCAATCTGCAATGAAAATGTGCAGCTCAGAGAGAGAAACCCAGGTTTACATTCCAGCTTAAGTTAGTCCCAGCTCTACCACTAACTGCTAATATTACCCTGAGCAAGTCTCTGACATTTCTGGGTTTCAGCTTCTGCATATAAAAATGAGACTTCACCAGAAAAAAATGTAGCTGTGTAGGGTGATGGATATTAACTGCACTTATGGTGGTGATCATTTTTCAGTATATGCAAGCATCGAATCATTGCACTGTACACCTGAAACTAATATAACGTTATGCCAAGTATATCTCAATAAAAACAAAAGACAAACAAACAAAAACTCAGGAATTCAGAACTGTTGTAAAAATGCAACTGCCAGTAAAAGGAAGTGCCAATAAAAAAACGAAAGAAATTTTTGAAGTGAGGTTTCCTACTCTTAAGCCTGTGATAGGCTCGGAGAATTGACCTGCTGGTCCCAGAGCCAACTGCAGAATCCTTAGTCTAGTTCTCAAGACAGCAATCATGAGCCGTGCAAGTCTGTATTCAAGGTGTAACTCATTTGCTTCCCTGGGTGAGGTCCTTGCTATTCAGTGTGGTCCAGAGATCAGCAGCTTTGGCATCAGCAGAAATTTGTTAGAAATGTAGACTCCGAAGCCTCAGCCTAGACTTACTAATAAGAACCTGCCCTTTAACAACATGTGTAGGCAGCGCTTATGCACATTGAAGACCGAGAAGCACTGGGTTAGATCATGTCTTAGATCCCCTTAAAGTTCTAAGTGTCAAAGACTGTAGGATTTTCAATAATAATAATAATAATAATAATAATTTTTCCAGGAAGCTTGGGTAGCTCTCCAAGTGTGTTAAATGAAGTCTTCATCCTCCGTACAGTAAAGGGGTGCAGGAGGTAATTGGTAATGTTTTTTCTGAGCTCCCTTTCAGAATGTTCAATTAATCACAACCAAGGTACTGACTAAACCCTCAAGGGGAGACTGGGCTGGAGAGGAACATGACATCCGTCTCAGGTAGGCATCCCTTGTACAGCTGTGGTCCGATGGCTTCCGTGCATTTAGCTAATTACACTGTGAATTACCCTGGTGAGAATCTGCCAGATGCACCATCCATCCTCACAACCCAACTCTTGTTAGGAGAACCGCTGTTAATATGACGCCACCTTGTCAAACATCTCTCTATTCCATTTTAACACCACATGACCCTCGACTCTGAGATCTGCAGATGATGGTGAACAACGAAAGTGACTGAACATCACAAAACATAGGCTGCAGGCTGAGTTGACAAATGAAGAAAATTACGAGTTTGAGAAAATAGGGAAGAACATCAAGCCCAGCTGCCACTCTGGACGTTTCACTAAAAACTAAAGTCTTAGCTGGACTCCAAGTCAACTATTGAAAACTCTCAAAAAAAAAAAAAAAAAAAAAGAGAGAGACGTGGGTTCAAATCCCAGATTTGCTACTTATGAGCTGTGTGGCTCAATATGTTACTTCTCTCTGGGCCTCAGCTTTTGTCTTCAGTAAAATTTTAGAGGATTATAAGAGTACCTAGTATACAGAAAGCTTCAAACTTTCATGAGCATCAGAATCATCTGGGGAGCTGGCTACAACTTAAATTCTTAGGCCACCAGAATTTCTGATTTAGTAAATCTAGGGATGGGGATCTGTATTAGTGATTCCAATGTTGTGGTCTGTGGATGACCCCCTACGACATGCTGCTATGGGACAGTGTATGGTAAGGGATAATTCAAGTAGAGCACTTGCTAACTCTTGATAAATGTCAGCTTTGAAAAGACATTATTAGTAGTTCAGATTTATGAGTGCCTTGCTGCACGTTACACAGCGGGTAGGAGCAGGAAAAAAACTTTTTCCAATGGACCAGAATGGTTTCCTGTTTACTAACATTTCTCAGAATGCTTTGTTGGAACAATTAGTGAGATTGAAGAAGGGTGCTGGTCAAACTATCATGTATTGTCAAATCAAGGAATGAAAGGCACTGCTGCACAATGGGCAGGTTATTCTCAAGAACTGGGGTCTTTGTTATTAAATTGCTGTGTGTCCTTGGATTAGTCACTCCCCCTCTCTGGGTATCAGTTTCATCATTCATAAAATGAGAGAATCCTTTAATATTCTTTCAAGGGTTCAATTATTCTTGTTCTACCATAGCTGTGTACAACCTGCCTGGGAGAAACAACTCCTTACTCCCTTTTTTGAGATGGAATGCACCCTTCACTCTGTGAAGCTTTTCCTGAATGTGCATCTGAAGGTGACATCTCCCTCCTCTGAAACTTAGTAGCATGTATCATCTGTGCCATATTCTATTCATTCTGAAGAATATTACAGGGGCAGTGGACTCTTCCAGCAGACTAACAGAGAACAGGGCTTCTGAATTTAGATACAATCTTAAGAACCTGGAAATGTCAGAGTTATGTGCTTGTGATCCCTTTCATGGTCGACATCAACATCAGAGTTACCGCTCATTTAACACTTCCTACTGGCCAAGTACTTTACACATACTTCCTCCTGCAATCCTTAAAACCATCTTTTGAGGGTAGAACTGCAAGCCCCATTTTACAAATGAGGAAACTGAGGCTCAGAGAGCTTTCCCATGCTCACATAGCTAATAAGTGACAGTCCTGGGGCTTGAACTCAGAACTATCTCAAATCCAAAATCAAACATAAGTGATTAAGCTAGGCATGCCTGTGCTCTTAACCATTAGGCTACTCTCCATGAGCAATACTTTGCTGAATGATCAGCACATTTGTGATGATCCTTCCAAATCTGTGTTCCTTGTGAGAAACTGAATGTTATCTTGCAGCTGCCTACAATGAGGGGAGCAAAGTATAGCTGAAAGCCATGGCTTTGACTTCAAGGGGGCCAACATCTGAAACTGCTAAACTAAAAAGATCCCCTGGTCCTGGGCCGAGGAACTTGCAATGCTCTAAAGCGGTATTCACTGTTGAGGACTTGTTGCTGCAGTGCATTTTCATGGGTTAGCAGGCTTGCCCTGCACAACTCAGAGGTGCTTCCCTCCCTGTAAGCAGTCACTGCAAGCATCCTGTGACTCAGTGGAGAAAGCCAGCTATGGTGCCCTTGAAGCCAGTGCAGCTTCCAGAGACTTTCTGCAGCAGAAGCTAGCAGAAGTGTTGAGAGGCAAAGAGACAGCTGGTTTATTGCTGGGGGAGTTTTCAAAATTATGTCAGCGTCCATTTTGGTTATGTTTGCTAGGTGCCCTTTGCCAAAATTAAACGGGCATCAAGCAATCCTGCAAACCTCTTCTCAGCAGAGGCCATAAAAAATTCCTAATTTCCTTAGGAACAGAGGGTTGATGGAGGTGCTGTACTTGTTTTTCACAAAATAATTTAATATTAATAGAGAGATGGTTATTAAAAATTTAATGCCAGTCCTTGATTCCCCAAGCTGCCCATGGAACATTTGTTTTTTTTTCTTTCTTTACATTTCTCAACAATTCATAACCTTTCTAAAGTTTTTTCAGTAATAATTGTGTTCATGATACTAGGATTGTCACTTTATTTCCTAGAATCTGAGATTTTTATCAACTGCAAAATACACCACCATTTATTGACAAGTATTTATTAAGGAGAAAATAAATTAAGTGCTTATAGTATATTTAAATATCATACTAACTTCATGTGCTTTAATAAGTGAATATTTGCCCTAAAAATTGAAAACTAGGTGGAAGCGCAGGCTCAGCTTCCTGAGGCACACCTTTCCCCTTCACGAGTAGAAAGTGGGTACAGAATGTCACCAACCTTTGCCTGATTTCATCAAACAAGCCTTCTGACAGGTCTCGCACCCTCTAGCTTTCTCCTGGCTTCAGGCCCTCTTCTCCAGGATGACCCAGGGTCTTGGTGCTCCGGCCAGGTGTCAGGCCTGAGCCTCTGAGGTGAGAGAGCCAAGTTCAGGACATTGGTCCACCAGAGACCTCCTGGCCCCTCATAATATCAATCAGTGAGAGCTCTCCCAGAGATCTCCATCCAACGCTAAGACACAGCTCTACTCAACAACCAGCAAGCTCCAGTGCTGGACAACCCATGCCAAACAAACAACTAGCAAGACAGCAACACAACCCCACCCATTAGCAGAGAGGCTGCCTAAAATCATAATAAGGTCACAGACACCCCAAAACACACCACCAGAGGCAGTCCTGCTCACCAGAAAGACAAGATCCAGCCTCATCCATCAGAACACAGGCACCAGTCCCCTACACGAGGAAGCCTACACAATCCACTGAACCAAATTTATCCATTGGGGGCAGATACCAAAGACAACGGGAACTAACAACTTGCAGCCTGCGAAAAGGAAACCCCAAACACAGTAAGTTAAGCAGAATAACTGAGGCAGAAGAATGGATAAGTGACCGGGAAGATAAAATAGTGGAAATAACTATGGCAGAGGAGAATACAGAAAAAAGAATGAAAAGAATTCTGAACAGTCTCAGAGACTTCTGGGACAACATTAAACACACCAACATTTGAATTGTAGGGGTCCCAGAAAAAGAAAAGAAAAAGAAAGGAAGGAGAAAATATTTGAAGAGATTGTAGTTGAAAACTTACCTAATATGGGAAAGGAAACAGTAAATAGAGCCCAGGAAGCACAGAGAGTCCCATACAGGATAAATCCAAGGAGAAACATGCCAAGACACATATTATCAAACAATCAAAAACTAAATACAAAGAAAAATATTAAAAGCAGCAAAGGAAAATCAACAAATAACATACAAGGGAATCCCCATAAGGTTAACAGCTGATCTTTCAGCAGAAACTCTGCAAGCCAGAAGGCAGTGGCAGGACATATTTAAAGTGATGAAAGGGAAAAATCTACAACCAAGATTACTCTACCCGGCAAGGATCTCATTCAGATTTGACAGATAAATTAAAACCTTTACAGACAATCAAGAGCTAAGAGAACTCAGCACCACCAAACCAGCTTTATGACAAATGCTAAAGGAACTTCTCTAGACAGGAAACACAGGAGAGGGAAAAGGCCAAAATAACAAACCAAAAACAATTAAGAAAATGGTAATAGGAACATACATATCAATAAATACCTTAAATGTAAACAGAATAAATGCTCCAACCAAAAGACACAGACTTGCTGAATGGATACAAAAACAAGACTTGTATATATGCTACCTACAAAAGACCCACTTCAGACCTAGGGACACGTACAGACTGAAAGTGAGGATATGGAAAAAGATATTCCATGTAAATGGAAATCAAAAGAAAGCTGGAGTAGCAATTCTCGTATCAGACAAAATAGACTTCAAAATAAAGACTATTACAGAAGACAAAGAAGTACACTACATAATGATCAAGGGATCAAACCAAGAAGAGGATATAACATTTATATTTATGCATCAAACATAGGAGCACCTCAATACATAAGGAAAATGTAAACAGCCATAAAAGGGGAAATCGACAGTAACACAATCATAGTGGGGGACTTTAACACACAACTTTCACCAATGGACAGATAATGCAAAATGAAAATAAATAGAGAAACACAAGCTTTAAATGACACTTTAAACAAGATGGACTTAATTGACATTTATAGGACATTCCATCCAAAAACAACAGAATACACTTTCTTCTCAAGTGCTCATGGAACATTCTCCAGGATAGATCATATCATGGGTCACAAATCAAGCCTTGGTAAATTTAAGAAAATTGAAATCACATAAAGTATCTTTTCTGACCACAGCACTATTAGATTAGATATCAACTACAGGAAAAAAACTGTAAAAAATACAAACACATGGAGGTTGAACAATAGACTACTAAATAACCAAGAGATCACTGAAGAAATAAAAGAGGAAATCAAAAAATACCTAGAAACAAATGACAATGAAAACACCATGACCCAAAACCTATGGGATGCAGCAAAAGCAGTTCTAAGAGGGAAGTTTACAGCAATACAATCCAACCTCAAGAAACATCTCAAAAACACAACCTAACCTGACACTTAAAGCAATTAGAGAAAGAAGAACCAAAAAAACCCCCCAAAGTTAGAAGGAAAGAAATCATAAAGATCAGATCAAAAATAAATGAAAATGAATGAAGGAAATGACAGCAAAGATCAATAAAACTAAAAGCTGGTTCTTTGAGAAAATAAACAAAACTGATAAACCATTAGCCAAATTCATCAAGAAAAAAAGGGAAAAGACTCAAATCAATAGAGTAAGAAATGAAAAAGAAGAAGTAACAACTGACACTGCAGAAATAAAAAGAATCCTAAGAGACTACTACAAGCAACTCTATGCCAATAAAATGGAAAACCTGGAAGAAATGGACAAATTCTTAGAAAAGCACAACCTTCTGAGACTGAACCAGGAATAAATAGAAAATATAAAAAGCCCAATCACAAGCACTGAAATTGAAACTGTGATTAAAAATCTTCCAACAAACAAATGCCCAGGACTAGAAGCCTTCACAGGCAAATTCTACCATACATTAAGAGAAGAGCTAACACCCATCATTCTCAAAATCTTCCAAAATACTGCAGAGGGAGGAACACTCCCAAACTCATTCTATGAGGCCACCATCACCCTGATACCAAAACTAGATAAAGATGACACATAAAAGAAAACTTCAGGCTAATATCATGGATGAACACAGATGAAAAAATCCTCAAGAAAATACAAGGAAACAGAATCCACCAGCACATTAAAAGGATCATACATCGGGCTTCCCTGGTGGTGCAGTGGTTGAGAGTCCGCCTGCTGATGCAGGGGATATGGGTTCGTGCCCCAGTCCGGGAAGATCCCACATGCCACAGAGTGGCTAGGCCTGTAAGCCATGGCCGTTGAGCCTGTGTGTCCGGAGCCTGTGCTCCGCAACGGGAAAGGCCACAACAGTGAGAGGCCTGCGTACCGCAAAAAAAAAAAAAAGGATCATACATCATGTTCACGTGGGGGTTATCCCAGGAATGCAAGGATTCTTCAATATACACAAATCAATCCATGAAATAAACCATATTAACAAATTGAAGAATAAAAAATATATGATAATCTCAACAGATGCAGAAAAAGTTTCGACAAAATTCAACACCAATTTATGATAAAAACCCTCCAGAAAGTAGGCATAGAGGGAACTTATGCCAACATAATAAAGGCCATATACGACAAACCCACAGCAAACATCATTCTCAATGGTGAAAAACTGAAACCATTTCCACTAAGATCAGGAGCAAGACAAGGTTGCCCACTCTCACCACTATTATTCAACATAGTTTTGGAAGTTTTAGCCACAGCAATCAGAGAAGAAAAAGAAATAAAAGGAATACAAATTGGAAAAGAAGTAAAACTGTCACTGTTTGCAGATGACATGATACTATACATAGAGAATCCTAAAGATGCTACCAGAAAACTACTAGAGCTAATCAATGAATTTCATAAGGTAGCAGGATACAAAATTAATGCACAGAAATCTCTTGCATTTCTATACACTAATGATGAAAAATCTGAAAGAGATATTAAGGAAACACCACCATTTACCATTGCAACAAAAAGAATAAAATATTTAGGAATAAACCTACCTAAGGAGACAAAAGACCTGTATGCAGAAAACTATAAGACACTGATGAAAGAATTGAAAGATGATACCAACAGATGGAGAGATATACCATGCTCTTGGATTGGAAGAATCAACATTGTGAAAATGACTATACTACCCAAAGCAAACTAGAGATTTAAAGCAATCCCTATGAAACTACCACTGGCATTTTTCACAGAACTAGAACAAAAAATTTCACAATTTGTATGGAAACACAGAAGGCCCTGAAGAGCCAAAGCAATCTTAAGACAGAAAAACTGAGCTGGAAGAATCAGGCTCCCTGCCTTCAGACTACAGTACAAAGCTACAGTAATCAAGACAGTATGGTACTACCACAAAAAAACAAAATATAGATCAATGGAACAGGATAGAAAGCCCAGAGAAAAACCCATGCACATATGGTCACCTTATCTTTGATAAAGGAGGCAAGAATATACAATGGAGAAAAGACAGCCTCTTCAATAAGTGGTTCTGGGAAAACTGAACATCTACATGTGAAAGAATGAAATTTAGAACATTTTTTAACACCATACACAAAAATAAACTCAAAATGGATTAAACACCTAAATGTAAGGCAAGACACTATAAAACTCTTAGAGGAAAACATAGGCAGAACACTCTATGACATATATCACACCAAGATCCTTCTTGACCCACGTCCTAGAGAAATGGAAATAAAAATAAACAAATGGGACCTAATAAAACTTAAAAGCTTTTGCACAGCAAAGGAAACCATAAACAAGACCAAAAGACAACCCTCAGAATGGGAGAAAATATTTGCAAATGAAGCAAGCGACAAAGGATTAATCTCCAAAATATACAAGCAGCTCATGGAGCTCAATATCAAAAAAAGAAACAACCCAATCCAAAAATGGGGAGAAGATATAAATAGATATTTTTCCAAAGAAGACACACAGATTGCCAACAAACAGATGAAAAGCTGCTCATCATCACTAATCATTAGAGAAATGCAAATCAAAACTACAATGAGGTATCACCTCACACTGGTCAGAAGGGATATTATCAAAAAGTGTACAAACAATAAATGCTGGAGAGGGTGTGCAGAAAAGGGAACCCTCTTGCACTGTCGGTGGGAATGTCAATTGATACAGCCACTATGGAGAACAGTATGGAGGTTCCTTAAAAAACTAAAAATAGAACTACCATATGACCCAGCAATCCCACTACTGGGCATATATCCTGAGAAAACCATAATTCAAAAAGAGTCATGTACCACAATGTTCATTGCAGCTCTGTTTATAATAGCCAGGACATGTAAGCAACCTAAGTGTCCATCGACAGATGAATGGATAAAGAAGATGTGGCACATATATACAATGGAATATTACTCAGCCATAAAAAAATTGAAATTGAGTTATTTGTAGTGAGGTGGATGGACCTAGAGTCTGTCATACAGAGTGAAGTAAGTCAGAAAGAGAAAAAGAAATACCGTATGCTAACACATATATATGGAATGTACAAAAAAAAAAAAGGTTCTGAAGAACTTAGGGGCAGGACAGGAATAAAGATTCAGACGTTTAGAACAGACTTGAAGACACAGGAAGGGGGAAGGGTAAACTGGGATGAAGTGAAAGAGTGGCATGGACATATATACACTACCAAATGTAAAATAGCTTGTGGGAAGCAGCTGCATAGCACAGGGAGATCAGCTCGGTGCTTTGTGTCCACCTAGAGGGGTGCGATAGGGAGGGTGGGAGGGAGATGCAAGAAAGGGGACATATGGGGATATATTTAAATGTATAGCTGATTCCCTTTGTGGTACAGCAGAAAGTAACACACCATTGTAAAGCAATTATACTCCAATAAAGCTGTTAATAAAAAAAACTGAAAACTAGTGCATGTTGCTCCTGAAGGGCTATTAATAATTCACTGCAGAGTGGGTTTGATTTCCAGTCCTGATATAACAACATGGTAATATATGTTAGGGGTGCCCTATTTCAAATTCTAGAGTGAGACTGAGCACCCAAACAGAGAAAGTATTACTGTAAAATCTCTGAAAAACTGAAGTATTACATATGAACTTGAATTTTTTTGAATTGTTGAATTGTTGTTGTTTTTTTTTTTTTGCGGTACGCGGGCCTCTCACTGTTGTGGCCTCTGCTGCTGCGGAACACAGGCTCTGGATGCGCAGGCTCATGGGCTTAGCCACTCTGCGGCATGTGGGATCTTCACAGACCAGGGCACGAACCCGTGTCCCCTGCATGGGCAGGCGGGCTCTCAACCACTGTGCCACCAGGGAAGCCCTGTTTGAATATTTGAATCTTATTTATATTTTTTACAGCAGTTCTTGTTGTTCATTTTATACATATAAGTGTATACATGTCAATCCTAATCTCCCAATTCATCACACCACCACCACCCCCACCTCTGTGCTGCTCTCCCCGCTTGTTGTCCATACGTTTGTTCTTTACGTCTGTGTCTCATTTTCTGCCCTGCAAACTGGTTCATCCATACCATTTTTCTAGGTTCCAAATATATGCGTTAATACATGATATTTGTTTTTCTCTTTCTGAGTTACTTCACTCTGTACAACAGTCTCTAGATTCATCCACTTCTCTACAAATGACACAATTTCATTCCTTTTTATGTCTGATTAATATTCCATTGTACATATGTACCACATCTTCTTGATCCATTTGTCTGTTGATGGGCATTTAGGTTGCTTCCATGACCTGGCTATTGTAAATAGTGCTTCAGTGCACATTGGGGTGCATGTGTCTTTTTGAATTATGGTTTTCGCTGGGTATATGCACAGTAGTGGGATTGCTGGGTCATATGGTAATTCTATTTTTAGTTTCGTAAGGAACCTCTATACTGTTCTCCATAGTGGCTGTATCAATTTCCATTCACAGCAACAGTGGAAGAGGGTTCCCTTTTCTTCACACCCTCTCCAGCATTTGTTGTTTGTAGATTTTTTGATGATGCCCATTCTAACTGGTGTGAGATGATACCTCATTGTAGTTTTGATTTGCATTTCTCTAATAATTTTTGATGTTGAGCAGCTTTTCATGTGCTTCTTGGCCGTGTGTATATCTTCTTTGGAGCAATGTGTATTTAGGTCTTCTGCCCATTTTTGGATTGGGTTGTTTGTTTTTTTAATATTGAGATGCATGAGTTATTTATATATTTTGGAGATCATTTGCAAATATTGTTTCCCATTCTGAGGGTTGTCTTTTCGTCTTATGTTTTCCTTTGCTGTGCGAAAGCTTTTAACTTCCATTAGGTTCCATTTGTTTATTTTTGTTTTTATTTCCATTACTCAAGGAGGTGTATCAAAAAAGATCTTGCTGTAATTTATGTCAAAGGGTGTTCTTCCTATGTTTTCCTCTACGAGTTTTATAGTGTCTGGTCGTATATCTAGGTCTCTAATCCATTTTGAGTTTATTTTTGTGTATGGTGTTAGGGAGTGTTCTAATTTCATTGTTTTACATGTAGCTGTCCAGTTTTCCCAGCACGACTTATTGAAGAGATTGTCCTTTCTCCATTGTATACCCTTGCCCCCTTTGTCATAGTTTAGTTGACCATAGGTGCATGGGTTTATCTCTGGGCTTTCTATCCTGTGCCATTGACCTATATTTCTGTTTTTCTGCCAGTACCATATTGTCTTGATTACTGTACCTCTGTAGTATAGTCTGAAGTCAGGGAGTCTGATTACTCCAGCTCCATTATTCCCCCTCAAGACTGCTTTGGCTATTTGGGTTCTTTTGTATTTCCATACAAATTTTAAGATTTTTTTTCTAGTTCTGTGAAAAATGCCAGTGGTAGCGTGATAGGGATTGCATTGAATCCATAGATTGCTTTCGTTAGTATAGTCCTTTTCACAATATTCATTCTTCCAATCCAAGAACATGGTATATGTCTCCAACTGATGGTATCATCTTTAAGTTATTTCATCAGTGTCTTATGCTTTTCTGCATACAGGTCTTTTGTCTCCCTAGGTAGTTTTATTCCTAGGTATTATATTCTTTTTGTTGCAGTGCTAAATGGGAGTGTTTCCTTAATTTCTCTTTCACATTTTTCAACATTACTGTATAGGAAGGCAAGAGATTCTGTGCATTAATTTTGTATCCAGCAACTTTACCAAATTCATTGATTAGCTCTAGTAGTTTTCTGGTGGCATCTTTAGGATTCTCTGTATAGTATCATGTAATCTGCAAACAGTGACAGTTTTACTTCTTCTTTTCCAATTTGTATTCCTTTTATTTCTTTTTCTTCTCTGATTTCTGTGGCTAAAATGTGCAAAACTAAGTTGAATAATAGTGGTGAGAGTGGACATCCTTGTCTTGTTCCTGATCTTAGAGGAAATGCTTTCAGTTTTTCACCATTGAGAATGATGTTTGCTGTGGGTTTGTCATATGTGGCCTTTAATATGTTGAAGTAGGTTCCCTCTATTCCCACTTTCTGCAGAGTTTTCTATCATAAATGAGTGTTGAATTTTGTCAAAAGCTTTTTCTGCATCTATTGAGATGATCATATGGTTTTGTTCCTTCAATTTGTTAATATGGTGTATCACATTGATTTGCATATATTGAAGAATCCTTGCATCTCTGGGATAAATCCCACTTGATCATGGTGTAGAATCCTTTTAATATGCTGTTGGAATCTGTTTGCTAGTATTGCGTTAAGGATTTTTGCATCTATATTCATCAGTGATATTGGTCTCTAATTTTCTTTTTTTGTAGTATCTTTGTCTGGTTTTGGTATTAGGGTGGTAGTGGCCTCATAGAATGAGTGTGGGAGTGTTCCTTCCTCTGAAATTTTTTGGAAGAGTTTGAGAAGGATGGGTGTTAGCTCTTCACTAAATGTTTGATAGAATTCACCTGTGAAGCCATTTGGTCCTGGGCTTTTGTTTGTTGGAAGATTTTTAATCACAATTTCAATTTCATTACTTGTGATTGGTCTGTTCATATTTTCTGTTTCTTCCTGGTTCAGTCTTAGAAGGTTATACCTTTCTAAGAATTTGTGAATTTCTTCCAGGTTGTCCATTTTATTGACATAGAGTTGCTTGTAGTAGTCTCTTAGGAGGCTTTGTATTTTTGTGGTGTCTGTTGTAACTTCTCCTTTTTCATTTCTGATTTTGTTTTGAGTCCTCTCTCTCCTTTCTGTGATGAGTTTGGCTAATGGTCCTCAAAGAACCAGCTTTTAGTTTTATTGATCTTTGCTATTGTTTTCTTTGTTTCTATTTCATTTATTTCTGCTCTGATCTTTATGATTTCTTTTCTTCTGCTAACTTTGGCTTTTGCTTGTTCTTCCTTCTCTTGTTCCTTTAGGCGTAAGGTTAGATTGTTTATTGGGGATTTTTCTTGTTTCTTGAAGTAGGCTTATATTGCTATAAACTTCCCTCTTAGAACTGCTTTTGCGGCATCCCATAGGTTTTGGATCGTCATGTTTTCATTGTCATTTTTCTCTAAGTGTTTTTTGATTTCCTCTTTGATTTCTTCAGTGATCTCTTGGTTATTTAGTAACGTATTGTTTAGTCTCCATGTGTTTGTGTTTTTTACGGTTTTTCCCTCTAATTGATTTCTAATCTCATAGCGCTGTGGTTAGAAAAGATGCTTGATATGATTTCAATTTTCTTAAAATTGCTGAGGCTTGATTTGTGAGCCAAGATGTGAGCAATCCTGGAGAAAATTCTGTGCACACTTGAGGAGAAAGTGTAATCTGCTGTTTTTGGATGGAATGTACTATAAATATCAATTAAATCTCTCTGGTCTACTGTGTCATTTAAAGCTTGTGTTTCATTATTAATTTTCTGTTTGTATGATCTTCCATTGGTGTAAGTGAGTGGTTAATGTCCCCCACTATTATTGTGTTACTGTTGATTTCCTCTTTTACAGCTGTTAGCAGTTGCCTTATGTGTTGAGGTGTTCCTATGTTGGGTGCATATATATTTATAATTGTTATATCTTCTCTGGTTGATTCCTTGATCATTATGTAGTGTCCTTCCTTGTCTTTTGTAACCTTCTTTATTTTAAAGTGTATTTTGTCTGATATGAGTATTGCTACTCCAGCATTCTTTTGATTTCCATTTGCATGGAATACCTTTCTCCATCCCCTTACTTTCAGTCTGTATGTGTCCCTAGGTCTGAAGTGGGTCTCTTGTAGACAGCATATATATGGGTCTTGTTTTTGTATCCATTCAGCAAGCCTGTGTTTTTTGGTTGGAGCATTTAATCCATTCACATTTAAGGTAATTATTGATATGTATGTTCCTATTACGATTTTCTTAATTGTTTTGGGTTTGGTTTTGTAGGTCATTTTCTTCTCTTGTGTTTCCCACTGAGAGAAGTTCCTTTAGCATTTGTTGTAGAGCTGGTTTGGTAGTGCTGAATTCTCTTAGCTTTTGCTTGTCTGTTAAGCTTTTGATTTCTCTAGTGAATCGGAATGGGATCCTTGCCAGGTAGAGTAATCTTGGTTGTAGATTCTTCCCTTTCATCACATTAAGTATATCATGCCACTCCCTTCTGGCTTGTAGAGTTTCTGCTGAGAAATCAGCTGTTAACCTTATGGGAGTTCCCTTGTATGTTATTTGTTGTTTTTCCCTTGCTGCTTTCAATAATTTTTCTTTAACTTCTGCCAGTTTGATTACTATTTGTCTCAGCGTGTTTCTCTTTGGGTTTATACTGTATGGGACTCTCTGCACTTCCTGGACTTGAGTGGCTATTACCTTTCCCATCTTAGGGAAGTTGTCGACTATAATCTCTTCAAATATTTTCTCAGGTCCTTTCTCTCTCTTCTCCTTGTGGGACCCCTATAATGCGAATGTTGTTAGGTTTAATGTTGTCCCAGAGGTCTCTTAGGCTGTCTTCATTTCTTTTCATTCTTTTTTCTTTATTCTGTTCCATGGCAATGAATTCCACCATTCTGTCTTCCAGGACACTTATCCATTCTTCTGCCTCAGTTATTCTGCTATTGATTCCTTCTAGTGTATTTTTCATTTCAGTTATTGTATTGTTCATCTCTGTTTGTTTGTTATGTAATTCTTCTAGGCCTTTGTTAAACATTTCTTGCATCTTCTTGATCTTTGCCTCCATTCTTTTTCCGAGGTCCTGGATCATCTTCACTATCATTATTCTGAATTCTTTTTCTGGACGGTTGCCTATCTCCACTTTATTTAGTTGTTTTCCTGGGGTTTTATCTTGTTCCTTCGTCTGGTACATAGCCCTCTGCCTTTTCATCTTATCTATCTTTCTGTGAATAATGAACTTTTTATGCTGTTTATTAGTTTTGTTTAGTGGTGACTTGGGCATTCTGAGAGAATAAATTGTATTTCCAAAATTTATTTTTTTGTGTGTCATTCCCACCCTAGGAAAATGCCTAATTGAAGGGAAATAAGTCATAGTAAGTTTTTGCCTCCTTGCAGGACAGGAGATGTCCAGGTTCTCTGAATGAGAAGGAACTCACAGAGAAACTGATCATGCAGCAGCAAAGAACATGGCAGGAACACTTAAGGGGCTTTGGTCCTGGGAATTTTTTCACTGATGATGACTCACCAGGTGTCTGTTACATTTTCTCATCTATAAAATGGGGATTATATCTACCCTCTATGTTTCTGGTGATTTTTGAGATAATTAAATAAGGTATCACAGGAAGCACATTGAAAAAGTACAAATACTATACTGAGGAACAATATTATTATCATCTAATGGACCTGCCTGGTTGGTTATGTACTACTTTAGATCTTACTAACTATTTAATTTATATCCCAATTTATTCAATATAAGAAGTATATCTTTTTAGATGAGTTATTTGTAGGATAGTAGTTGGATCTAAAGTACTTTTAGTTTTTCCTAATCCAGGTAATTGTTTTATCATATTTCTCTTTATCAATATTTTTCATTGTTTTTTAAAGGGCAACTTGTTAAAGGAAACGGTTTTTAACCACAAGGTATGATATGTATTGCAAGTGTGTGTAAATTTTAAGTTAGCAAGCAATTGCTTGTAATGGAAATAAATGGTAGTAGGTTTAGTTGAAAGTAGGCTATGAGACTAATGACTTATAGGCCAGAATGTTTGGTAAACATTCTAGAACAATATGATTTTAAGGTTGTTAAGATCTTAGAGATCATATCCTTATTTACAAGACAGCTTTACATCTCTGATATTACAAATATGGCTTCAGTGTCAGAGTTGAAACTTGAATCCTGAGTCTCCTGAGGTTCAGTATACTGCACTATTAGAAAATTAATGGTTTTTGATGGGCAGCTGTATCTGTAGGAAGCTGTGAGTACTGTTGCTACAGGTACATGAAAGTTTGGAAAAAATATTCGAGGTCTCTTTGTCTAACTGAGTCAGTGGAATCTTGACTCCCTCGTGACAACACTGAGAAGAAAGCTGGACAGCATGGGCTTGGCTGGTCCCAGATCAGAGCAGTTACTGTGTAGTCCAGACCATTCTCTCCCTTTCTTTCTTTATTCCCTGCCTTTTCCTTTTTGCCAGCAATTATTATTAGACTATAATATAAGCAGTAGTAATTAGAAATGAGGATGTGCTATTTATATGTAATTACCCTGGGTTATTCTGATTAAGAAATACATGAAGCATTGGGAAAAGTAGGGATTGTGTGTGGTGTGTATGTGTATGGGTGTGGAAGGCATGGTAAGAGTATGTGTGTGTCTGAGAAAGAGAGAATGTAATAAAGGATCATAGGATCGTACTTGCAAATCAGATGGGAATATGTATACATACACACACATATACTTTCTTAAAATTTAAAAGTAATATATACTCATTGTAACAGTTTAAACACTATAGAAATATATAAAGTGAAAAACAGAAGTATTCCTACTATCCCATCCTCCAAATGTAGCCACTAGGGAAACAAATTTTAAAAATAAAATAATGCAATAATCTTGTGTTATTGGTTTTGTGACTGGAAAAATATAAAGTTGACCATTATCCTGTACTACTAATAACATAGTACTCAGGATGGATCAAATGTAAAACATGAAACAATGAATTAAGTATAAAAAGAAAAAATTTCAGAAAAATTTAGAAGACCACATGTCTAACCTAGAGTTTCAATAGGAATTTTTATCTATTCCAGAAGACCCAGAAATTATAAAAGTACACATAATTAGACAATACAAAAATTAAAAACAGTATGGCATGAATGAGAGCTGGGGAAAAATATCTGCAATGTAACATACTAATAAATGGTTAATTATTTATTATGCTTAGAACTCTAGAAACTGAAAACAAAGAAAATGGATAAGAATAATCATAGGCAATTCATAGGGAAGCCAATTCAAAGAGCACATAAATATATGAAAAGTTACTCAGTTGTTTAACAAATGTGAGAAATACAAGTTAAAATAAGACAGACCCATAATAAATTGTAAAGAGCAATCAATAATCAATATTGCTGAAGGGAAAGTGAGAAAGAGGATATGTTCATATAGAAGCACAAAGAGACATAAGAGATTTATAAAAATTATTACAAAATATTGTTGTTTTGTTCCCCCAGGGAACAAAGTGAGATTCAGATGGGTTTTTACTTTCTGTTTTTAAATATTATGTAAATGAAAATAATCATGTGCTTTAAAAATGTAATCAGAAAGAAGATTAAAAATATTTTCCTTGTGGAAAGAGGTTAACCTGACAGGAGTGGTAAGAGAGAAAGAAAAGTATAAACATTAAACATTTTTACAAGGTCAAATATTAATTCTTTTCTGGAGTCTGGATTTTCTGCCTTGCTTTACCTTATATATGTTTATTAAAATGTTTATGTGTGATTTTCTGCCTTTTCCTCTTTAAAAAGAAAATTAGATCTTTGATGTATATAGAATTTAATCCAGAGGAAGGAATGTGTTAGTTATATGGTACTATATTTAAATATACCCAAATGGTCATCCAGTTGTCATTGCTATTTATGAGATAATTCACATGTTCCCAAGATATGAAATGATACTTTTATTAAGAACTTAATTTTATTATATTTCCAAGTCAGCTTCTACTCGCTTTAGTTAGAGAGTGCTGATGTAGTCCTATACTACATTAATCACTGTGGTTTTATAATTTATTTAAACTTCTTGTAGAGTTATTCATTTCTTTCTATTTTTCATTTTCCTGATTTTTCCTATAATTTTTTCCTTTCAAAGAAACTTTAGAATTACTGTTTCAAATTTCTGAAACAAACCACTAAAAAAAGAAACTCCCAAATGAGGCCCATTGAGATTACACTAAACTCATAGAATAGTTTAGAAATAACCAATTCCTTTAAAATGTTACCTTTTTTTAAAAATAAGGTTTTTTTTAAACAAAGATGGCTTTCATTAAAAACATTATTGGTAAAAGGGCTCTATTCCTCCTTTCCATTATATTTCTCATTATTGTTTATATACTCCTTACATAGAAAAGCTACAAAAACTTCCCATACTTCTGATATGATTTCTAAAGCTTGCTTCCTCCCAGTTAATTCTCTTGGATTTTGCTTGAATAAAGTAATTCTTTTTGCTAAGGGTGCAATTATTATTTCCTCCTTTTCTAACATTTCTTTTTTTCTCTCATATAATTTCACTGGCTAACAATTTTGAAAAAGTTAAATAATAGTGGTGATGGTGAGCATCCATTTCTTGTTCCTGTCTTTACTGTCCCAGCTTTAGACAAAAGGTAACAGATAAAGCCTCTGGTTACATAGATAAATAGAGAAACCACAGCAGGGAAATACCCATTGCTTCCCAATTTCCTAAGGGATTTTAAATGAATACTGAATTCAATAGATACCTTTGAAAACCTTTTGGTATCTATTAAAAGGATGAAAAATTTTTCACCTTTTCAACTTATTAATATGGTAAATAATACTATATTTTTATTTTGAAATGATACTATATGGTTATGTTGTAGTTTGCTTTGAGTATTCTGTGGATTCAAAGTGATAAGTTAATTTAAAGATTATTTTTTCCCCCACTGATATTCATTAGTGAAGTGGATCCATAGCATCCTTTACGTACCTTTGTGTTTTTTTAGATATGGTTTTGGCACCTTATTTATGTTATATTACTTTCTAAATCATTTGGAAGTTCCTCTTTCTTTCTGCTATGATCTGCTAGAGTTTAAATACCAACGGAGTATTTGCTTTTTTTTAAAAATAAATTTATTCATTTTATTTATTTTTTTGGCTGCATTGGGTCTTCGTTGCTGTGCACAGGCTTTCTCTAGTTGCAGCGAGCGGAGGCTACTCTTTGTTGCAGTGCGTGGGCTTCTCATTGCAGTGGCTTATCTTGTTGCGGAGTACAGGCTCTAGGTGTGAAAGCTTCAGTAGTTGTGGCATGAGAGCTCAGTAGTTTTGGCTCACGGGCTCTAGAGCACAGGCTCAGTAGTTGTGGCACATGGGCTTAATTGCTCCATGGCATGTGGGATCTTCCCAGACCAGAGATCGAACCTGTGTCCCCTGCATTGGCAGGTGGATTCTTAAACACTGAGCCACCAGGGAAGTCCCAGTACTTGCTTTTTAAAATTTGACAGGACTTACTGCTGAAACTTTCTAGGCCAGCTGACCCTTTGCAGTGGGAGTTAAATTTTTCTGTCAATTATCTTAGTTTTATCTTTGGTAATTAATCTGTTTTTGTTTTCTCTTTCTCCCAGGGTCAGTTTTGCTAATTTAGAATTTCTAAGGATGTCATGTATTTTACCACATTTTCTAACATATCTGCAAAATTTTCTTTTATTTGCACCTTTCTATGTAATTGTCATGTTTTAAAATTTTCTATTGTGGTTTACCACATTGGCTCCCTCTTTGCTTCTTTAATAAGCTTTTCCTTGGTCAATTATTTGCCTATTGTACTTAAATTTTTTAAAAATAACTGACTTACTTGTAAATTATTTTGTTTTAATTTTCTAATTTGTTAATTTACAATTTGTCTTAATTACTTCCTTCTACTTTTAGGTGTTTGGTTTGCTCTTTTTTTTAACTTCTTGAATTCAATATTATATTCACCTTTTAAAAGTACTTGCTAGAGATGTATTTGAAACTACAACTTTCTGACTGTTAACTATTTTAACCACATCCCTTAGGATTAATTATGTAGTATTTTAAGCTGCCATTATTTTCTAAATGTTCTTCAAATTAATTTTTATTGTACCTTTGATACATGGTTGTATAAAAATGAGTTTATACAACTAATAAACTTTATTAAATATACTGCTTAATGTTTCTTTCATTTTCTCTCTTTATTTCCAATCATTTAAGTTCATTTAGATGCTATTTCAATTTTAGTTTTATAAATTATGTATGAATTATTAACCAATCATTATATCTTTGTTTTACATTATAATTATATTTGTCAGTCTTAATAATTTTTAACTTCAATTCATCCTTATAGAGTAATAATATTCAATCTTCTATTTTCTTTGGATTTGTATTTACCTCATTTGTTTTTGTCTGTGACTTTACTTAGAATATTTTTCCCATACTTTTACTTTAGAAGTATTTCTAATAAATAGCATTTTATTGGGTTTAGTTCTTGATTTAATTTGAGAATCTTATTCTTTTGATATGTGAGTTGATATATGTTCTAGTTAAAACAGTTAAGACAACCTTGGTCTTAAGTCTATTATCTTAATTCCTGTTCTACATTTGCTTTTAAGTTGTCCTTATCCTTATTCTGATGTCTAACTTTACCTACATTATCTGAATTTTTTTTTTACTGAAATATAGTTGACATATAATATTTTGTTAGCTTCAGGTACACTACATAATGATTTGACATTTGTATGCATTATGAAATAATCACCACATTAAGTCAAGTAACCATCTGTCCTCCTACAAGTTTATTACAATATCATTGACCATATCCCTTATGTTGTCTATATCCCCATAACTATTTATTATGTAACTGAAAGTCTGTACCTCTTAATACTCTTCATCTGTACTGCCCATGGGGTATGGGCACCCCTCTCCCTTTGACAAACAGCTGTTTATTCTCTGTATCTATGGGTCTGTTTTCATATTGTTTTGTTTAGTTTTGTGGATTCCACAAGTGAGATCATACAGTATTTGTCTTTCTCTGACTTGTTTTACTTAGCATAATGCATTCTAGGTCCATCCGTATTGTCACAAATGGCAATATTTCAGTTTTTATGGAGGAGTAACATTCCACTGTATATATACACTACATCTTTTTATCTATTTGCCTATTGATGGGCACTTAGGTTGATTTCATATCTTGGCTATTGTAAATAATGCTGCTCTGCATCTCTCTTTAGTTTATTTCCACCTTCTTCTCTGAGATTTTTATAAGATGAATTGTCAGTTCTTCTTCTACCATAATGACTCAGATTTTCATGCTTTAGTGTAATACCATAAAGATCTGAGAAAGCTGATCTCTTCCACTAAAGATTTTGATTTACATCTCAGGTGGAATCTACTTTTTAAGCAAGCATCCCAAATGACCTTAAGGAAGTCGATAGTAGAAACACAGTTGTATAGAAGTTATCTATGTTAATTTTAAACATATCCTTAATCTTCAAATTCTTGATTCATAAACTCAAGAATAAAAGGTAATTATTGAGTCCTTCCTGTGAATGAGAAAACAAATACTTCTCCCTCATCAACAATACCATCCTGATTTATTTTTATATATCTTCAGTATCTAATATTTAAAAATATTTCAATTATATTTTATTCTACAACTTTAATTTCTGGAGTTGTATAGTTTTAGTTCTACCTGTTATCTTTAGCTCTACATGCTAGCATATACTGACTTTTTCTGTTCTTAAGTTCTTACTTTGACTCTCTTTTGTTGGGGGCTAGATTTTTCTTTATACTAAGCTATAATATTTTTCTTTGAATAAGGACGCATGGATGCTATGTTCCCTTAGACTTTACATATTGAGGATAGATTGTCTTTCTTTTGCATTAAAATAATATCAATAATATTCTTAGGTTATATTTTTCCCCCTCAGAACCCTGTAATATTTTTCCATTGTCTTATAAAATTTAATATTGCCGTGGAGTAGTTTGAGATTTTTTTTCCTTACCTGTTGGTCACTTTTTCTGACTGGAAGTTTAATAATGTTAGAAGAATATAATAAGGTGGCAATGGTATTATATAATTTTAATCTTAGAACCCAGTATATCCTTTTGGCTTACTGATTAATTTCCTTACAGGTATGTATAAACACACAATGTACAGCAGAGTAGTTAGAGTGTATCCTCTAGTCATATTTTCTGTTCAACCATTTTTTTAGCTGTTCAACCTTAAGAAAATTAATTACACGTTCTGGGTCTCTGTTCATCATTTATAAAATTATAACTGCTACAACACAGGGTAATAATGACTAATGTTATGAGATAATATATATAGAGTGTTTAAGCATATACATGGCATTCAAGAAGTATTTATCATTATTATAATTAGCTATTGATGTCAGATTTAAATATTTTTTTCTATTTGCTTTTTGTTCCATTCTATACTTCACCAACATTATGGCTCTGCATGTTTGCGCTGCTGTACCTATCCTGTATATTATGTTTTCTCTAAGTGGTTTTTAACTGTACATCTCTTTTTTTTCTGTATTTGGCATGATTTTCTACAGCCTGAACTTTGTGTTACTGCCTTGATTTTTTTGCCATATTGATTTTCTTTCTTAACTATTTTAGATGCAGTTATTAGTGTCTATGAAAATTGTTCATCCTTGATCTTTTGTTTCATATTCTCTTTCAATTTTTGCAAGAAAAACACTTTTTTAATGAAAGTTTTTAATATATCCTGAAATATTTTTTCCATTAACGGGTCATTATCTGTCTTTTGCGTGCTGAGTTCCTCTCTCTCTCCCTACGAACGAGTGAGAGAGAGAGAGAGAAAGAGAGCAGGGAGAGACAATGTCATTTGCTAGTTTTCCTGCACAGTTGCCATGCTGATTCTTTGTTTAGATGCTTCATTTATAGGCAGACCTTTCTATAGAGTTTTCCTATTTGCTCAAATATAGCTTGGGTAGATTCTTCTGGATTTTGCTTACACTAACATTGGCCCTCCTTATGCATTTCTGTCTCTCTGCAGAGCTTCAGTTTTAGTTGGGTGTTATTTTTGTTTTGCTTTTCCATTGCCATTTTATCCTTTACGGCTTTTGGACAGAGAAGAGAAAAACTGCACCTGGGTTTTTGGATTCTTATATCTCCATTTCTCTAACACTTTTCACAACAGAAAGCAGTTAGACATCAGTTTTCTGTTTCTTCATCATTTTAAGGGCTGGGTGATATGTATGTGTGTGTGTGTGTGTGTGTGTGTGTGTATGTGTGTGTGTATACTGCCACACTCTCATAGTAGGTATGTAAACTATAGTAGAACTTTTCTAGGGAACAATTTGGCAATATGTATCACCATTTTAAAGCATATACTTTTTGACTCAGAAATTTCACTTTAAGAAATATATTAGGAATCAATGGTGTGTAAACATGTCAGCAATGGGGTACTTATTTTAGTTGTTTACAATCAAAAACCACTTAGAGGGGCTTCCCTGGTGGCGCAGTGGTTGCGAGTCCACCTGCCGATGCAGGGGACACGGGTTCGTGTCCCGGTCCGGGAAGATCCCACATGCTGCGGAGCGGCTGGGCCCGTGAGCCATGGCCACTGAGCCTGCGTGTCTGGAGCCTGTGCTCCGCAACAGGAGAGGCCACAACGGTGAGAGGCCCGCGTACCGCAAAAAAACCAAACCAAAACAAAAAAACACTTAAAACAATGTAAATGTCTAACAATAGGTGTTTGTTATATAGATTATGGTATATACATTCAATAAAATATTTTGTAGTTATTAGAAATGATGTATACTTATACTGATGTTTAAAGACACAAAAAAGGTAAGTAGAAAATAGCATACACAATAGTAGAGCATAATTATTTGTATAAAAGTATGTCATTAAGTGTGAAAAAAGGACAATGTTAACAATGATTATATCTGGGTGTGGAGTACAGGTGGTTTTCATTGCCTTTGCACATTTTTTTTAAAAGACTGACCATGAATTAGTTTTACAATCATAAAACAGTAATAGAGATAAAAAAAGAAAAATTGAGAAAGATACACACTGCTACCATCTCCAGAATAATAGCAACAATTTATGGAGTGCTCTATGTCTGGTACTGTATAAGGCCCTTAACAAATTATCTCATTTAATCCTCTCAGTAGCTCCATGAAGCAAAATTTTATTGTTTCAGTTTTCAGCTGAGGAACTTGAAGGATGGAAAAGTTAAACATGTGTAATGTTACACAGCTCATAGAAGACCATGCCTGAAGGTGAACCCAGTTCAGTCTGATTCTAACAGCTACCATCATCCCAGTGCCTTCTATTGCCTCTGAGGATTGTCAAATACATTTCAATGCTGTTGCAGGTTACAGGTTTAACAGCTCATCATTCAAACTTTTGAATATTGGCCCTTATTTCATACTCTAAATACGAACTTAAAAGAGAATTAAAAAGACAGAGTAAAGACACACCCAACAAAGAAAAGTATAAAGGCAGATGACATTAAGATTCGTATTTCAATGTAAATCATTCTCTTTAACATAATGTTTTATGAAATAGAAAGAGTTCTTGACAAATGAGGGTCCAAATCATGGCATTGGAGAGTATCATTAACTTTCAATCCATCAGCTGACAAGAACAACAGAGGCAAATTTTCTTTCAAATATTCTCATAATCTGAGGATTTTCCTGAATTTTCATGTAACTTTTACCCAGTCATAGACCAATCATGCAGTATACTCTGATTTTGATTTTGGAAAATACATTATTTTTCAACCATTTTCATCATAAACCCGAACTCCAACTGTCAGACATATTTTCTTCTAAATGATTAGCATTCTACCCAGAATACTGCCCAATCAAATCAGTCTACTTCCATTTCAACAATAGTGGCTTCAGTTAAAAACAAGAACCGCAGCAACATCACAAATGAGATAGCCTGAGAGAACAGACATAGTAGGGGATTGGGACTAAAATAGTGAGTAACAAAATTTCAAACACCTCTTCTCCTGGGATCTACCTAATATCATTTATCAGACTCATGCTACGTATAACACAACAAGTAATGAGGTTAAAAGAACAACTTAAAATAGTAAAACAAACTAGCAATTTAAGAGGTTAACCATAACTGTTTCCCACCCCAAAGGTAATAACAATGAGGAATCAAGGAATTTGGGGTCAGAGCCACAAAACTAAGGTAGAACATGACACTTCAAGGTATAATAATGACAGCTTCTCTGGCATCAAGTCCTCATAGGAAAGATTCACAGCGTTCAGTATCATTCACTGCCTCACCAAGAAACAGAACGAAAACAAATGAGAGGTAGGCAGTAGATGATAATGTGGAATGGTGACGATCACCATCTTCCTCCTCCAGTTTGGCGGGTAATGTGAATGACAATTTGCCAATTAAGAAATGTAAACACATGAGGATTCAGAAACTGAACTCTAAGTTTTAGCCCCCAATGGGCTTTCTTCGGAGTTCATTTAAGTCAAGAGCATTGTCAAGAAACAATCTCAATTATTGCCTCTTATCTATCATTATAACAAACTGGGCCTGCTGAGATAATACTTATTTCTAAAATATAAATAACAATAAAGGAACAAGGACTTGATGCAAACATAACATTCTCACACACAAGTGAATGATCTAGGGCAGAAAATATAGGTTCCTGAATTCTAAGCCAACCTACGGAAGGACTGTATAATTCTCCACCTATTCCACCAACCCAAAGAAACACAACAAGAAAACTAAGAAATGCCAGAGTATATAATGATACTCTATACTCTCAATACAAATGACAAGAAGTCTCAAAATACGATCCGCTTGTTTTCTTTCTTTAGCACAACAATAATGTATGAGTGGAACACTGAAGCTTAGGTTCATCATAACTACATTTAAAAAAAACAAACCCAGGAAAACCCCATTATGGTCTCATGAAAACATTTAACGTATCCCCACGTCTCAGGATACAAGTCCATAGGTTATCCGCAAAAACGCCATACATTAATTTAAAGGGAACAGCTAAACATATTGGCTCCAACAGAAATACAAATAAATGGATTAAAAACTGGCTATCTAACCGTATACAGAGAGAAATCGTAATTGGTAGTCCGTCTAGTTGGGGAGAGGTTTCCAGTTGGGTCCCACAAGGATCGATATTGGGTCCCATTTTGTTTAATATCTTTATAAAAAATCTGGAAGACAAAGTAGAGAATGTGCTAATTAAGTCGACTGATGCCACTAGATTAGAATTGGTGGTTAAAGTAAATTGGCTATAGATAAATGCTACTGGTCTCTAGAAAGACCGATGCTAACAGAGACTAGAACTTCTAAATAGTTCTTTTTAATGTATCACTTACAAAATCTAGTTTCAAGCACTAGAAATAAATAAATTTAAAAGATCTTAGTGCTCTGCTTAACCAAAAATTTAGGTGTAATGGATAAAGACAACACAGAGACTCCAACACCCATGAATGCAGAATAAAGGATGCCACCCCCCCAGTAGATCTTTTTGGTGCAGCTTTATTGGGAAAACTGGTGGTTGTGGGTCTCTCGATACAGTAAGGATATTGGAGGCATTTCAGATATGCAAGAATCAGGGTGGTGAAAAGACAGAAGTAACTAAAGTCTCAAATATATATACACCTAGTTATTGGCAGAAAAATAAACAAGAAAACAACATAAAGCTTAAAAGAAAAAAAGGGAGAGCTGAAAACTTGAAGGCATGAACAAGAAAAGTGGGAAAATTGATCAAGAGAAAATCCTATAAGGAAACACACACACACACACACACACACACACACACACACACAATAGAAGAATGCAAGGTATAACAGGAGAGCTTTCCTAACACTAGAAAAAGAGACTGTAGTTTTTTAGCTACTCCTGAAAACACTGAAGAAAAATATTCAGTAGAACTCTTACTGTTTTGAGGTTTATTTTTAAAAATCTTAGTAGTTAACAACTTAATTTGTCGCATGGAGACAACTGTGAAAGTAACAAGGCTTGTCAGCTACGGACTCCTGTAGACAGACGGGTTTTTTTAGGTGATGTGAACTGAATATATAGACTAATCTGGAATCAGCTTTTAAATTTTATATTATTTTTTCACTTGCTTGCACAGAGGAATGTACACTGGATAACGACTAGAAAACCTAGATCATCTCAGAAATCTTGTTAACTTTGCTATGCAACCTTGGATAGTTAACTTTCTTTCAGAGCCTTAGTTTTTCCATCAGTTAAACACCAGACTAAAAATTGTTTTAAGAGCTGCAGATAACTCTTGTTAAAATAAGAATTTACAGGAAACTTCATACAGGGAAGAGATTAGAAAAATGTGGAAGCATGCCTTTGAGTGACAGTGGGCTCCCACCTGGCTAGGCTTCCCATTTTCATCCCTCCTGCCCTCAGGACAGAGAAGAGTTTAAAAATCACTTTAGACCATATGACATGCTGCTTCTGTCTCTAGGAAACCATCAATGGAACCAGAAAAAGTCAATCCCTCTCCTAGTGACTGATTGCTCCAGAGCATCCAACAATACTTAGTTGATTATATGTGCCTGATCTTTAAAAAAAAAAAGAAACTGTAAAATTACAGTTAAAAAGAAGGAACATTCTTGATAAGAAATAGAGTGACATTATTCATGATGCCGACACAAAAGAAAGCATTGTGCAATCAGAGCCCTCTGTGGGTCTCCTCTAACCCTTCATGCTGTGTTAAAAAAAAAAAAAAAAAGGGAGCCTGGAATGTTAGATGGCTACCTTTAAAAAATCTAATCAACATGGCTCTAAGTATTCTGGCCTAAGAAATAATTGATAAAGTTTATAGTTGGCTTGCTATCGATTTTACAGCGAATACCTGTTGAAAAATGATTTCGTTGCTTTGACTTTAAAACTTCCAAAGTGAAACATTCCTCTGTAGGTAATACTTTTTTAGGGATAGGACTGCATCCTACATACTAGAGCATGCAGAACGCACAAGCAAGTATCGCCAATAGGTCTGGAGACTGTAAATTTTATTTTGAAAAGTAATAATGTTTATCGTTTATAATATTTTGTTAATGTTTATCACTTACCTAGTGCTTATCATATACTGGGGACTATGCTATTTTCTACATTTTATCATAACTTCATAACTTATGAGAGGAATTAACTCCATTTTACAGATGAGGAAACTAAAGGGTCAGAGAGACTTTTTTCCCCCCTATTATCACACAACTACTAGAGGGTAAATATCAAACCTGACTGACTCTAAAATATCTGTTCAGAATTACTGTGCTAAATGATAACTCCTGATACCATGATGTTATTGCACACTGATCAAAGAAAGAAGAGACTCCACTTGTGCTAAAGAGTTTTAAGAATAGGACACGTATCTTACATTTTTCTCAAGTTTGAAGCCGGAGGATTGGACTAGCATAGAGTTTTTTAACCTCAGCAGTACTGACGTTTTGGGCTGGATAATTGTTATGGGGAGGCCGTCCAATGCACTGTAGGATGTTTAGCAGCACGGCTGGCCTCTACCCACTAGATACCAGTGGCAATCCCCTCCTCCTGGTTTTGATAATCCAAAACATCTACAGACATTGTCAATGATCCTCTGACGGGGGTGGGGGGGCGTGGTGGCAAAATGGCCTGAGATTTGAGAACCACTGTACTAGAAGAATTCTGGTATCTTTTTTATTCTCTCATTCTATGCTCTGAATTGTGGATCCAACTTCAGCCAAGAGGATGGATGGGTTTTGCATCACTATGGGGTACCTGCCCAGTGAACCATTCCCTACCTCCATCTCAGTACATTGAGTTTAAAACTACCTGAAGCTCTCCAGGTTCAGTCTGCTACAAAACTGCCACTCTCTGGTACTTAAATTTATTATGTAAATGCAAATTGGTATGAAAAAATAGGGTAGGTGAAAGTGAAGAGAGATCAGATGTTAAGCCAGCTTTGCTTTAGGCAATTTATTGAGACTCATTTCAAACTGCTGTCCTAGGAGATTGTTTTATTTGTTCATTTTCTTTACTAAAGGTACTCTATCAGGAAAATTGTAAAATGGGTTTAAAAAGCATTCTCTATTTGACAGCCCGAGAGAGTCATAATGCTACCTTGGAATCTATTAACAGATTCCAATAAATGAAACCCGGAGCACTGAAAAGAGATTGACAACTTCCTAGACCCTGTGGTTCACTGGCTTATAAGGGCCATACTTAAAATTTGCATCATTATGAATATCATCTCCTGGGAAGGAGTGCTTTTGATTAGAGAATAGTCCAAAATCGAATATCAGACCTATGGATATATGGAAAATACCAGTGAGTCAGAAGCTTTCATTGGGTTTGCGCCAAATAAAACTCAATGGCAGGGATTATTTATGGTGTGCCACCCTTGGAATTAAATTGAAGTTAGAAATATTAAAATGTAAATGCAATAATTATTGGATGGTTAACAATCCCAGATAGCTTAAAAGTATTACTATTTTCTTAGTTCCATCACTATGAACTATTTACCAAATCCAACATCATGCACTACTTTATAAACGCTATTTATGGCAGATATTAAAATAAGTCCTTGTTTTTTTTGTCTATTTTGAAGCGCCTAAATTTGCACTATGGGAAAATGCATATGTAAATATTCTGTTCAGTGCCGAAAGTTATATAAAAGGAAGCCAGGTGAAGTCACATTTTGGGAGTAAAGATGGCTAGATCTATTGGAACTATTGTCGAAAGCCTCAAAATTGAGATTCTAAATCTTGAATGCAAATAAGAATAATATTTGGAGAATTAAAAAAAATTATGATGCCCAGGCATATCCCAGGAACAATCAAATCAGAATTTCTGGGGATGAAACCCAGGCTTCAGTATTTTTTAATGCTTTCCTAGTCATTTAATTGAGCACCCAAAGTTGAGAACCATTGCTTTCAAGAATAAATTAGATTTACAACTGTGTAGGAATTTTTCTTTGGCTATGCCTGACTTAAGCAACATGGTAGCCTCCTGTACTCAAATGCTTCAAGGATTTTAAGTAGTACATGTGCAAGGCATTAAGTAATTATCTGTCACTTAAAAAGTAAGTTATTCTTTTTTTCCCTTCCACTTCTTTTTCTATCCATCTGATGACTTCAAGAACACAGTCTCAGTTTGTTGCTGGTGGGTCTTTAGCACATGTCTGTACATGCTTATTTCCTTTTTAAATCAATGAGAATGCAGAGCTCAGGCCTAGAGCCTTTATCTAGTATAACCTAGAATTTAATAACACAGTTCCATTTTTATTTATACTTAAGATTATCTTCCAGCAAGTAATACTGATTTAAGTGATATGAAATTTCCTTTTTTAAAATAAATTTAAATAAAGTGAGTAAATTTAAATAAACATAAAGTAAATAATAGTACATATTATACTCATATATGGAATAAGTCACAAAGGTGGTTCTCAGATGACTATGGTTTGGGCCACCCTAGTGTTAAGGTAAAGGGCATGTAAATGTTGTACCATAAATTTGGGCCCTAATTGTGCCTCCATCACTAATTATCTCTTCCCTGGGCTTTGGTTTTCTCATTTGTTAACAAGGCCATGAACTTATATTGCAGGCATTCTTCTATGAGTTTAAGAAGCAAGGAGGGCTTTGCCCTTTGAACTTACCTTGTTGACATCCAGACGCATCTTCTCATTGTTGGCACTGGCAGCCTTTTCAGCTGCTTTCTTTTGGCGTTGAGGTCCCCTCCCAAAAAAGATGTAGTTGACCAAAGCATATTCCAGAAGGGCCATGAAAACAAAGACAAAGCACCCCATCAGGTACATGTCAATGGCCTTCACATAAGGGATTTTAGGGAGAGTTTCCCGGAGGTGGGTATTGATAGTGGTCATTGTTAGCACAGTTGTAATTCCTGTAAAAAATGAGAGAGTTAGAGTAATAGTGTTTGTATTTCCTTTCTGCTTTCATCATAGCTGGAAAGTTTAACTGTATTTTTTTACTTGTTTATAGATACTGCAAAATATATACCAGGCACTTATTATATAGCAGCCCTGTGATAGGCCCTGGCAATATGTATAAATCATTAATTTATAGCAAACATTAATCATTTGGGGGGCATTTCCTTTAATTACATTTTTATATTTATAGTTATGTATCTAGTGGGGGGCTAGAGATGTGAATTAAATGCTATGATAGACATCTGTGTAAGGTGAAAGTTGAGAATATGGAGAAGATCCTAGTTTAGCCCATGATGTGGCAGGGAAGAGATCAGGAAATATAGACTTCGGAGCTGAGTCTTGAAGAATGAGTCAGAGTTACCCAGGCAAACAAAACCTGGAGGTCAAAAGTGGTAGTAGACCTAAGGGCATTGGTGGTGGAGAGAGTTTATTTATTTATTTATTTTTAAAATAAATTTATTTATTTATTATTTTTTGCTGTGTTCAGTCTTTGTTGCTATGCACGGGCTTTCTCTAATTGTGGCGAGCAGGTGCTTCTCTGTTGCCATGTGCGGGCTCCTCATTGTGGTGGCTTCTCTTGTTGCGGAGCACGGGCTCTAGGCGCACGGGCTTCAGTAGTTATGCCTCGCGGGCTCTAGAGCACAGGATCAGTAATTGTGGTGCACGGGCTTGTGGGATCTTCCTGGACCAGGGCTCGAACCCGTGTCCCCTTCATTGGCAGGCAGATTCTTAACCACTGTGCCACCAGGGAAGCCCGAGAGAGTTTTTTTAAAGGGGTGCTTTGTGGGGGTGAAAGTACACAGCCCATCAAAAGAATCTCAAGAAACTCAATGTGGGTACATTATAGGATATGATGGGAAGAATGATGAGCAAAGTGGAGATTAAGGGCTGCATAATGGAAAGTTACATACACAGTGCCTAATGCAGAACTTGAACTTAAAATTGAAGGCAATGTGAGGCTACTGACCAGCTTCCAGTAGGGAGGTATCAGGGACAAACTGTGTTTAGGACGATCATGAGGGTAAGCATGCAAGACAGGAAGCAGAATACCAGCTGAGAGTTTTTCAGAATAAGTAAGTGATGAAGGGAAAATAAATTAAAATCACTGTAAAAGTACTGAACTCAATGAATGCATTAAACAGATGATATGAACAATGATTGCAAAAAATATGGAAACTAGAGGTGGAGAGTAACAGAGAAGCAGCTGTCTAGCCTTCGTGTTTCTGGGTTGGGAATGTAGGCACATAATGCACAGATAAATAATATAGAAGTATTACAAGACTCTATGGGAAACGCCACACTATGTCAGGTTATTACCACTAGTCCAGCTGAGGGAACATCTCCAACAGTGGGGAGTAGTTTTCCCAAAGCTGTAATTGGAGGGATAGACAGAGATATGCTGGGTAAAAGCAGTGGGAGTCCAGAGCCCTGAGTTTCCTACAAAGGTCCAGCTTTGTAGGAAAAGAGTGATGTGAAAACAGAGCTCCTAGGTCAAGATCACACAGATGGGAAGTTGCAGAGTCAAAATTTGAACTGGGGTGTCTCTGACTCAGAAACCTGTGCCCTTAAACACTACCCGATAACACAGACCAAAAGTTAATTTTCAATTCTATTTTTTAAGAACATATGTTTTCTGATTTAATTTTTTCTCTCTAATAAGATAATTTTTGCCTTGCTTTTCTATATGCTCATGAAACAGATACAGAAAAAATAAATTTGAGCATCCAATTCTGAGCATGGCCAAAAAAATATGGTTATACTTTAGATCTAGGTATTTTATAGTTCTCACATCTTTTCTATGTTAGACATTTTGATACATTTTCCAATTTTACTTTTCATTATTTCATCTAGAGCTTATCTTGGATGACATGAATATTACATGTATATTATAAAACAGACAACACTAATTTTACTATTTATCTAAATCTCATGTTAAGGTGTTTCTGACCTAGTAATAAACTGCTCACATAAAAGACATTTGACAATTTTCTTTCAAAAAGTAAATAACTTAGGTATTATTCCTGTAATAGGCATCAAATTGATAACAGATTTTCATTTTGGAATAACAGGATATTTACAAATTCCATTCATTACTCTATTCAGCAGGTATTTACTGGACACCATTCGCTGTGTGAGACACTACAAATATAATGGAAGCAAAATTAGATATGGACCTTCCTCCAAGGTATCTTCAGTACCATGAGGAAAATGAACATCACAAACGAAATAAATATAAATTATAACTGTGGCTGGTCTCCAAGGTTGGTCTACAGTATTTTAAGAGAATATATCACAAGGGACTTGACTCAGTCCAGGAGGTAATTAATTCTCCTTCCATCCCTGAACCACCACAATCTAATCTCAACACAGCAGCCAAAGTTATCCCTTTGTATCTGAAATCATGTCAGTTCTTTGCTCAGTGTTGCTCTAATTTCACTCAGAATAAAAGCAAAACTTTTATTATGGCCCCTGGACCATTTCATCATCTTTTAGTCCCCTCTCCCTGACATTATCTCTACTCCTGAACTCACTCTGCATCTGCCTTACAGGCCACCTTGCTCACTTGCTTGGCATGTTTCTACCTGAGGGCCTCTTCATCAAGCTGGAATATTCTCATCCAGACATTTATGTGACTCGATCTTCTTCAAGTCTTTATCCATTGGCAATCAATGAAGTCTACGCTGATTGTTCTAAACTGTACCCCTAGTATACCCACCCCCTTACCTTGCTTATTTCCACTCTACAGGTTTACCATATTATATAATTTGCATGTTAAATGCAAAATAAATTTACTTTTTTACCTTTTATTGCTAGAACATAACTTCCAGAAGGACACTGGCTTTATCTCCAGTGCCCAGTATGTTTGACACATAGTAGGTGCTCAAAAAATTTTTGTTGTATGAATAATGACTTTGCTAAGGAATTAATGATTTAATTGAGATATACTGGTGAAGCACTTAACTCAAAATTTAAAGGGATTAGTCAGAACTCAGAATAATAAAGATTGCATAAAAGGTCATAAATTTACTATATCTGGAGTTAGCAACATAAAAATGTTCACGAAATACAATTTATTCTCTTCCTCTGGTGTCATGATGGAAAAACGTCATGCATAAGATAAGTGATGCCACGGATGATTTCCCAATATTCTTACTTTGTTGTCTCCTGCCCTCTGCCATGCTATCCCAAAATCTTAGTTAAGACTTCAGAATTTTCTGCTCATTGATTAGTTGCACATTTCATTTCTTTGTTTCTTGTTCAGAATAATAATTAAAAAAAAGATGGAAGAGAGCTCTTCCCAGGTAAGGAAACACAGATAAAAACAACAATTATCTAGCAATATTACATGAACTATGCTTCAATAAAAATATCAAGCTGATGGGACTAATTTCATTACCGACAGCTACATAGTTAACTAATTTTGACATGAAAGAGTTTTAATTTGTGTTTAACTGATTTAACGCTGAATCAGATCACCCAACGTCTCATAGCCAAATTCTTATAATGTGCGCAGTCTGGTCTCGTCACGCATCGCAAATTCGAGGGTAAGGAAAGTGCACGTGCACTCACGCGCACACACAGGCACACTCCACAAGCAGTCAGATTGATGCCTACCTAATGCCACTCTTGCAGCTGAAGCATCGTAATTAATCCAGAAGGAGACCCAGGAGAGGATAGTGATCAAGATAGATGGCATGTATGTTTGCAGGATAAAGTAACCAATGTTTCTCTTAAGCTTAAAGCTGAGGGACAACCTGGGATAGGAACCTAGAAAGACAATTTTAAAACATCATCGTTATCAATCAATATTTATAGGATACCTTTCTTTAAAGGCCCACAAACAGTTTGTATATCTTTCCTAAACTCAATTTTAGCTCCTGGTGAAGGGCATTTTCTTCTGCAAAAGTGGTCTGAGAAAACAGGGCTTTTAATTAGCAGGACTTACTCAGTGTTAAATATATTCCACACTCATCAGTAATTGAAAGAATTCCAGCTCTTCCCTCCTCAGCCTCCTACACTGAATCAAACGTTCTCATTCTCTGCAACTGTGATGACAAGACAATTTGAGACAGTCCCTTGGTTCCCCCTTTAACTGTTTCTCAGCAAGTCCATCCTGTACATTTATGTATATAAGAATAAGGCTGCACACTCTGATTATAGGGAAAGAAATCTCTTCACAAGCCCCAGGATGCATTTTAAGGCGAAGATCAGTGGCAAGGCTGCAGTTAGTGCAGCAAATCCCTGAAATTTTGTGAAGGTTTTCATGTGTACGCAGTAATTTTTCTAATTTCATTGCTTCCATAAAAGTTTTAAAAGGATTCCTGACCCACCAAAAGGTGGAGAGTCACTTTTCCTGAGCAATGTTTGTGGGAGATATAACTAAGGATCAGATTCTTGAAGCTGGGTCTTTTGATGGTGTGGACCTGGGGAATTACATTTTAAATGAGATATGTAACAGAACACAGTCTTATAACCTAAAAGAGTCACATTGACAAATGGTGTGTGTGTGTGTGTGTGTGTGAGGGGGGGGATATTCTTACTAACTGAAAGCCTTGTCTAGCCCTCTTGGACTGAAGCAAGTATATTAATATTAAAGTAAAAATATTTTAAGTAGAAACTCATTTCTATAGTGTCTCGGGGGTTCAAAGAACCTCAAACCTAAGAAAAGTTTCTGTTGTTTCTTTTGCAAAGCTGGAGGCTATTTTGTATTCTTGCTTGAAGTAGTTTTCAGGGACAGGAAGTGCCTGAGTCCTTAGCAGACAATTCAAAATCTACAATTACTGTATTAGCTATTTCTGTGCTTGGGGAATTCATTTCAATAAGAAAAATATAAAGAGGGATATTCCTGTGGACTTATTTTTCTTTTAATGAGTATGGAGCAAATTACTGCATTCCTGGGCTTTTTTGTTAAAAATCTGTGCTGATGAAAACAAGTCTGACCTCAATACTGGAAGAATAAGAATGGTAAATGTATCAGGATAATCTCAACATCTGGAAAAGATTTTAGCTCCAAAACAGTAGGTAAGGCTACGTAAAGAAAGTCCTACCCTTTGAGAAAAATGTGAAGTCCTCCCACCCTACTGTGTTTAGAGAATTTCACTGTGGTCAGACTTGAGTGAACTATGACCTGGCTGTCCTCAGTATGTTTCAAGGAATTATGATAGTACATGAGAGACATTTGCTTTGCTGGGGGTGCCTTCTTGAAAGTAAATGGATGGGTTCCAAATGGGCTTGCTGGGGAACTGAGCATTTTCAGCAGATCTAAGTCTTCCAGAGTCCCCATCCTTCCCTGGGACCTGATCCTGATATAAGTGAACCCTTTTGGCAAAATATAATAAAGCCCCTTTTCTCTTAACTATTTGCCCTGATACAAACCTGTGGAAAAAACAACCTTCTTGGTGATAAGTTTATAATCTACAATAGAGAACTGTGGAAGTTCAATCTTGGTTACTCCTGTTACTGCATTATCATCCCCACGCCAGTAAAACTCAATGTCATCAGTTGTATATCCATCTGTAAAAGGAAACACACAAACACATATACAGATACACACAAAAAAGACAAACAAAATAGAAAAAAATAACTGTTTAGGAAATGAACTGTATAAACAATAATAGCTACAGCTAAAGGTTATTATGTGTTAGGTATCACGCCAAGCACCTTAAGTATATTACTATCTTTAATCCTCACAATAATCCCATTGGGGAAGTATAATTAGGCTCACATGAGGCAACAAAGGCTGAGAGAAATTAACAGCTTATATTAAGTCTTGTAACTAGGAAGTGGTATCGTTGGGACTTGAACCTAGGTTTATCTGATTATGAACCTCATTCTCTCAAACAGCATCACATTATCACATAACCCTGGGTTGTACTCTAAGAGAAGACAAAAGAAGAGAAAAATCATTTAAGTTATCAGTACAGTATTAAATGGTACCAAACCCTTCCCCGCCAATACAAAATATCTGAATTACAAAATATTTGGATTTTAAGTCGGAAGAGAAGTGATTATGAAGAAGTGAGTCATTAATTTTTTAACATTCATAGACATGATCTCCAAATTTGATTTTGCAGCATATCTAAACCCCCCCAAAAATGCCCTAAAAATTCAAAACAACATATAATTTCCAGCAGTTTTAAGCAGTAAGTACAAATGCAGAGTGTACACCGCAAATGCACAGTGCATTTAGGGGGTCTGGCTCCATTCATCCAACAAATACTTATTGAGCACCTACTATGCTTGTCAGTGCAGTTGCTGGGGATAGGACTCTGCACAATAAAAACATGACCTCTTTTATAATGATCCTTTCAATCCATGGGGTAGAGTGGGACAAACACACGTATTCTAATTAGTAAGCACACATATAACTGCAGTGAATAAACACATATTATATTGCAAACAATGCTGTACAGGGAAGCATGCAATGAAATCCAGTGAATACCAATATTTTACAAACTCACGCATCCCCCACAAGTCCCCCCAAAAGCATTCGTTATATTTGTATATCACATTTATCTCTTCAAAGAACATTTGCACCCAGATAGCTGAATCTTTACGAGTCTAGGAGGCAGGCAGCACAGAGAATCTCCTCCAATTTCAAAAGCAATAAAACCAATGAGAAAACTGCTTAAGTTTCTGTCTTTTGACATGTAACTAGTTAGTGTAACACTGAGGATGTGAACATCAATTCTTTGATTCTTAGCTCTTATGATTTCCAAAAAACCACATTTCTTCCAAAGAGAGAAAGTCATATCTCCAAAAAAGTGGAAGCAAATTATTTTTCAAAGAACTACAATACCCTCAATTTGAGAATCTATATCAACCATAGCATAGCTCAGGCGTTGTCTTAACTTTTCTAGAAATCTGAAGTCTTCTTTATTCAAAAGAGTAGCCATCTTTATCCGATAATAGATATAGAGATTTTTTGGAAGAGTTTTTGAAAACTTGAACTTGCAGTTCCCTAACAATAGGCTTTTGGATAATAGCTAATGATTTTCAAAAGGGTTATTTACTTGCAAACATCATAAATTGTAATAAAGATGGTGGAGTTTAAATAGATTATAGACCACCAACATTTTTATTAGCATGATCTCACTTACAGCCTTTGTTTTGTTAGAGAATGTCTTTCTTCATAGAAAACTAGATTTAAAAGTAAATTACTCTTGGCTTTAAAGGAAACCCCAGGTATTAAGTGAATGACACAGCAAGCTGATTCTCAGATAAGAGCTCTCACTCCTTATTAATCTACTCCATTAATATTCGCTATCTAAACCTAAGAACTCAGGTGTCTGTCCCAAAGTATAACTGCTCTTTTCCTAAGATGGCAACTTTCTTAATGTGGCCATGGGAACTGTCAGAGTCCAGAACTTCAACTCAAATTAAGTCGCATTTGTCATTGGTTATCTGTACACATCTCTCAGTTATGAAATTGTTTAGAGTCAATGACAACCGCACCATTCATAAAACAGTTTAAAATAAAAAAGAGGGTCAACTTACTCCTAGAATCAAGCTAGATATTTAGAAATGTATTGTAAAATTGAATCTGTGTATAAACAAAAAAAGGTATTTATGAAACAAGGAGGCAATAGTTTTCTAGAATGCAGCCATCTTCGAAAGAAGAGAACAAGGGAAAAGTCAACTCACTACTGCCAATAGAGGACTAAGTATAAACTAGTGAAGGGTGTGTTTCTGGTCCTCCAGCTTCCTTTCCTCAGTATTTAGCTTCTTTTATTCATCACTACAAATCTTGTAACAGAAGCTCTCTGTAGGCAGAGGCATGGGAATATCAATGGCATTTCAATACAGCTGTAGAGGAGATGCCTAATGGGTATTTAATAGGTAGAAACATTATAATAAAATACAGACTTCTGTCAAAAAGCCAGATATTTGACACAGTGCTTGCTAGACAACACCTGGCAGAGAATAGGTACTTGGGATAAATTATTGAATTAATACAACAATTATTTAATATACATGTGGATTTGGACAATGGTTGTTTATCCAGATGCTTGGCAATGTGAAGGTATTCATCATGTTAATATCTCTGTCTCTTGCTCCTAGCACAGTACCTGGCACATAGTCGGCATTAAATAAGTATCTTCTGAGTGAATTCAAAAAAATTCACCCAATGATAACATAACCCTTGAGAATAATCCAAAAATCCTTCATTATATATTTTTCCTTATGTATTAGTTGGGCAAGCTACCTAGCCTCTCTGTCCTCCATTTTCTCATCTGAAAATTAGGGTAATAATAGTAATAGCTACTTCACAGAGCAGTTATGCCAGAAAAATAAGTTGTTCCCTGTAAAATACTTTAAAAAAGTAACTGGTAGATAGTGCTCAAAAAGGTTAGCTAATACCTTCTCTTTAAATAAGAATTATTTACCATTGCAACAAAAAGAATAAAACACCTAGGAATAAACCTACCTAAGGAGACAAAAGACCTGTATGCAGAAAACTATAAAACACTGAGGAAAGAAATTAAAGATGATACAAATAGATGGAGAGATATACTATGTTCTTGGATTGGAAGAATCAACATTGTGAAAATGACTCTACTACCCAAAGCAATCTACAGATTCAATGCAATCCCTATCAAATTACCAATGGCATTTTTTTTTTTTTTACAGAACTAGAACAAAAAATCTTAAAATTTGTATGGAGACACAAAAGACCCTGAATAGCCAAAGCCGTCTTGAGAAAGAAAAATGGAGCTGGAGGAATCAGGCTCCCAGACTTCAGACTAAACTACAAAGCTACAGTAATCAAGACAGTATGGTACTGGCACAAAAAGAGAAATATAGATCAATGGAACAGGATAGAAAGCCCAGAGATAAGCGCACACACATATGGTCACCTTATCTTTGACAAAGGAGGCAAGAATATACAATGGAGAAAGGACAGTCTCTTCAATAAGTGGTGCTGGGAAAACTGGACAGCTACATGTAAAAGAATGAAATTAGAACACTCCCAAACACCATATGCAAAAATAAACTCAAAATGGATTAAAGACCTAAATGTAAGGCCAGACACTATAAAACTCTTAGAGGAAAACATAGGCAGAACACTCTATGACATAAATAACAGCAAGATCCTTTTTGACCCACCTCCTAGAGAAATGGAAATAAAAACAAAAATAAACAAATGAGACCTAATGAAGCTTAAAGGCTTTTGTACAGCAAAGGAAACCATAAACAAGACGAAAATACAACCCTCAGAATGGGAGAAAATATTTGCAAATAAAGCAACTGACAAAGGATTAATTTCCAAAATTTATAAGCAGCTCATGCAGCTCAATAACAAAAAAACAAACAACCCAATCCAAAAATGGGCAGAAGACCTAAACAGACATTTCTCCAAAGAATATAAACAGATTGCCAACAAACACATGAAAGAATGCTCAACATCATTAATCATTAGAGAAATGCAGATCAAAACTGCAATGAGATATCATCTTACACCAGTCAGAACGGCCATCATCAAAAACTCTACAAACAATAAATGCTAGAGAGCGTGTGGAGAAAAGGGAACCCTCTTGAACTGTTGGTGGGAATGTCAATTGATACAGCCACTATGGAGAATAGTATGGAGGTTCCTTAAAAAACTAAAAATAGAACTAGCATACAACCCAGCAATCCCACTACTGGGCCTATACCCTGAGAAAACCATAATTCAAAAAGAGTCATGTACCACAATGTTCATTGCAGCTCTACTTACAATAGCCAGGACATGGAAGCAACCTAAGCATCCATTGACAGATGAATGGATAAAGAAGATGTGGCACATATATACAATGGAATATTACTCATCCATAAAAAGAAACGAAATTGAGTTATTTGTAGAGAGGTGGATGGACCATAGTATCTCTCATACAGAGTGAAGTAAGTAAGAAAGAGAAAAACAAATACCATATGCTAACACATATATATGGAATCTAAAAAAAAAAAAAATGGTCATGAAGAACCTAGGGGCAGGAGGGGAATAAAGATGCAGACCTACTAGAGAATGGAGTTGACCACATGGGGAGGGGGAGGGGTAAGCTGGGACAAAGTGAGAGACTGGGATGGACATATATGGACTACCAAGTGTAAAACCGATAGCTAGTGGAAAGCAGCTGCATAGCACAGGGAGATCAGCTCGGTGCTTTGTGACCACCTAGAGGGGTGGGATAGGGAGGGTGGGAGGGAGGGAGATGCAAGAGGGAAGAGATATGGGGATATATGTATATGTATAGCTGATTTACTTTGTTTTAAAGCAGAAACTAACACACCATTGTAAAGCAATTATATTCCAATAAAAATGTTAAAAAAATCCTATGATAAAATGTAATGGAAAAGAATATATAAAAAAAGAAGGTATATATATGTGTGTGTGTGTGTGTGTGTGTGTGTGTGTGTGTGTGTGTGTAACTGAATCACTTTGCTGTACAGCAGAAACTAACATTGTAAATAAACTGTACTTCAATAAAAAAATTAAGAAAACAAACAAAACAAAACAAAAAGAATCTGCCTGCCGATGCTAGGCACATGGGTTTGATCCCTGGTCCGGGAAGATTCCACATGCCATGGAGCAAATAAGCCCATGTGTCACAACTACGGAGCCTGTCCTCTAAAGCCCGTGAGCCACAACTACTGAAGCCGACGCATCTAGAGTCTGTGCTCTGCAACAAGAGAAGCCACTGCAATGAGAAGCCTGTGCACCCCAACAAAGAGTAGCTGAGTAGCCCCCACTTGCCACTACTAGAGAAAGCCGCACACAGCAATGAAGAACCAACACAGCTAAAAATAAATAAATAAATTTAAAAAATAAATAAAATAAAAAATAGAGAAATGCAAATCAAAACTACAATGAGGTATCACCTCACACTGGTCAGAATGGTCATCATCAGAAAATCTGCAAACAATAAATGGTGGAGAGGGTGTGGAGAAAAGGAAACCCTCTTGCACTGTTGGTGTGCATGGAAATTGATACAGCCACTATGGAGAACAGTATGGAGGTTCCTTAAAAAACTAAAAATAGAACTACCATATGACTCAGCAATCCCACTACTGGGCATATACCCTGAGAAACCATAATTCAAAAAGACACATGTATACCAATGTTCATTGCAGCACTATTCACAATAGCCAGGACATGGAAACAACCTAAATGTCCATCAACAGATGAATGGATAAAGAAGATGTGGTACATATATATAATGGAATATTACTCAGCCATAAAAAAATGAAATGGGGTCATTTGTTGAGATGTAGATGGACCCAGAGTCTGTCATACAGAGTGAAGTAAGTCAGAAAGGGAAAACAGATATAGTATGTTAATGTATATATGTGGAATCTAGAAAAATGGTACAGATGAACCTTGTTTGCAGGGCAGGAATAGAAAGGCAGACGTAGAGAACGGACGTGTGGACACAGAGGGGCAGAAGGGGAGGGTGGGATGAATTGGGAGATTAGGTTTGACATAAATACACTACCGTGTGTTAAATAGATAGCTAGTGGGGACCTGCTGTACAGGGAGGTCAGCTGGGTGCTCTGTGATGGCCTAGTTGGGTGGGATGGGGGTGAGGGAGGGAGTTCCAAGAGGGAGGGGATATGTGTATGCATATGGCTCATTCACTTCGCTGTGCAGCAGAAACTAACACAACACTGTAAAGCAATTATACTCCAATTTAAAAAAAAACACATTAGAAGGTTATTTTGATGCCTATGATTGTGGAATCTGACACAATGGAGCAGGATATCATATATGCTCCTTGGCTACTGCTGGTTTTAAAAACCTCAGTCTTCTTGACTTCATTTTGGGTTAACCAAGGATAGAATGTTGCAAATGGAAAGCAAGTATATGCTCTTGCATCATCAATTTCTGTAGATGAAAGACCAACAATCCATAACAGTGCCAGGGTGGTCAAGTTCAAAAGCCAGCTCAATATACTGTGTAGGATTAGCTGAAAGCAGACCTAGTTTTCTTCTTTTCTTTGAATTTTCTCTCAAGGAATATTTAGTGGTCTCTCAATGTAATTAAAAAATAAAACATATGCAAATACATATGACCTGACTTTACATCTGTCATAATAATAATGAGTAAAAAATAATTAGATATCTTTTAAAAGGTATCAGAAGGAGGAGATGCACTGAAGCTCCTCATTAATGTCTTGCAAAATAAATTCATCTTTTATATTTTATTCATGGGATTCCAGAAACTGAGTGATTAAATTATATTGTATTGTTATCATTAAAAACATAATCCACATCAATTCAATTGGCCTATGAATAAACCAAAACACAAATTTATTGGAATTTACCTGGAGGAATTAAAACTGCATGAAATGTTACAAAACCCTGATCAGAAAGGATAAATATGTAAATTTATAAATCTGTATAAGACACAAATGATAGATATTGGTAAATACCTGTACTATATGAGATTTAAGGAGCAAAAATGCCATTTTAAAATCATTTACATAATAACTGAACAGATTCTCACAACTCTTATGTACCTTATTACATAACATGGCATTTAAACAAGTTTTTTTCTCACTTTACTGATAGTTTACGTTTGTTTTGTTATCTACTAAGTAAACGTTACATTTTAGAAGGATACTACTATGCAAAAAATATGAACCTGTAACAAGATATTAAACAGGCGAGGCTGATGAGAACATTTAGAAGAATTAACTGAATTATCAATGCTACCATATTTTTTCCTAGTGGAAAATTAAAGTGACTTATTATTCTCCTGTTACTTATTTACACTTTGCTCCTCAATTGGACTGTTAAATGTTCTCTGGTAGTTATCCATTTTCTGTCTCCCATTGTATCAACATAGCAATAGTAACATAGTATAACTGACCTTTAAACAACATGGTTTGAACTGCATGGGCCCACTTATACAAGGATTTTTTTCAATAGGAAATACTACAGTACTACACGATCCACGGTTGGTTGAATCCATGGATGTGGAACTGTGGATGCAGAAAAACGTGGGTACGGAGAGCTGACTATAAATTAGAAGGGGATTTTCGACTGTGTTGATGGTTGGGCCCCTAACAGCTGCATTGTTCAATGGTCAACTGTACTGCCATTTACAAGAACAAGAATGCAAACATTTTTTTCAGGACTAACTCAGTGACCACGATTAGAAGCCTCCACAATCAGAATGGACTCCACTCCATGAAGAGGCCTGTATGTAAGTGCAAAGGTGCAAGACTGAGTACAGTCAATGCCAATTAAAGCTACAGGGATTTTTCAAAAGGGAGAGAGAGAAACTCACTTGTCAGCCACGACTCTTTAAATTCAGCAATGAAAGTGTTCCAAAGACACTCTGAGTGATTGCTCTGACTCCTGGATTGTCTTATTCTTCACTCTGCTCTTTAAGCTGGACTGCTAGACACAAATGTTCTGCTGTCAAATCATTTCTAGGCCTCAAGCAGCCCCAAACAATTGGCCTAGGATGGGTCAGACTTGATTACCTAGTGGCATCTTAGTGAGGACACCATCAAGTCATGGCCCAGAATTCGTCCCACATCAAAGATAATCTATCTTTTTGTGCTATTACTGTTTTCAAATTCAAATTGTATGATGTAAGAGAACAGGAAATTGATCATAATCAAGCCAATGTTAGATATTGTACCTTAAAGATCATTTCTTTATTTGGATTTCAATGCAAACTTAGTATTTATTGTCTCTGTATGGGAGCAGGGTGAACTGGTAGCCCTTTCTGCCAGTTTAGCTCTGTGAAGTGTTTCTTATGATTTCTTGTGATTGGAGAGGTTGAAGCAATTAAAATAATTGTCCAGGTAAGAGAAACCAACTGAAAAAAAATAATAATAGGCAAAAAGAGCCACCATAACAGTAGCTATGTTTTACAAAGCCCTTCTGTGTCAGGCACTGCCTTAAACTCTATATGTTTTTGTCTTGAAAGGAGAACTAGACTGGGTTATGGCTACCAGGATTCCTCTCCTCCACCCAACCCATATGCATGAGCCCTAAATCCTGAAGTAATATAGAAAAGTAGGAGAACTTTTAGCTGAAAAAAAAAAAAATAGGCTGGTGCTTCTCAAATTTAATATGCATAGAAATCACCCAGAAACCTTGTTAAAATGCAAACACTGTTTAAGTAGGTAAAGACTGAGATTCTGTATTTTTAATAACCTCCCAGGTAGGAAGGATGCTGTTTGTCCATGTACCATCCTCTGGATAGCAAGTGATCAGGAGATTTTACAGAGCAAAAGTCATTTGCCTTGCCATGGGAGTCAGGAAAGGCATGTTTGGTATCTATCCTGACCCAGAGAAGAAGAATGTTTCTTCTGAATAAAGGTTTTATACCTCCAAAATTAAAATATCTTCTCCCAGTTCTACCTCTCTTATAAGGAACAACAGGAGATGTTTCTGATGCTGCCAGTATCCAGGGGTCTGGTTTTCTTTAATAATCTATGACCTATGCTCACCAATAAAGCAATAATAGAAGAGAAAAGGGAGATGGGGCTACCTCTAAAACTTTCCTGCAAATTTGTATTCATTCAAGTTTTATTTGAATATTTAATGATATTTGGACTAAGAAGATTCCACTCTAGCATCAGATGTCTGCATCTTTTATTTACTTTCCTCAATAGACTAGTCAACAACCTTTTAGGTTTCCCCCCTTCCTCTAATCTACACTAAACATGCTGCTATTATTACTTTGTTTATAAACAGGTTGATAATGCTACTTCCATGCCTTAAAAAAAAAAAATATGGAGAACTTTTTGATGGCCTTCCCAGTAGATTGAGAATTAAATGCAAATTCTTTGGTCAGGCATTCAAAACTCTATCTTGCAGCCTCATCTTCTGTTATACTTCTTCCTCTACTAAAGCTTCTATCTTCTGCCCACAGTCTTTAGTAACCCTTTGACCTCCAGGCCTTGGTTCAAATTATTTAAGATACTTGAAATAGTTTTACCTCTCACATCACATTTCTGTACACTTTCAGGACTCATCTCAGCTTTCACCTTTCCCAAGACACATCTCGTCTTCCTTCAGTGGGGATCCTTTTCTTTCCTACCCTGAGGTTTCCGCAGCACTGTGCTGGAATCCCTGCTCATCGACTAGTTTTGCAATAGAGGATTTGTGAATGTGTTGGTCTCAGCCACTAGAATACGCTGGAGGCTGAAGAACCATGTCTGATAACTTCTCTGTAGCCCTCCTCCTCCTTAATATAGGTAAGACCTTAATACAGGTTTTACCAAGGGTGGCACTTGTACAAGCTTGCTGAACTGAACTGTCAACATGCTACCCATTAGCTGTGGTTCATCAGATCCCTGCTCCCTTTGAGTGCAGTGAACAGATGCCATTTGCTGAATTGCAAGGTGGAAGAATTGCAAACCTGAACATTATTTATGTCTTGGGATGTGTTATTTCCATGCACCAGGCTCCAAATCACTAAAAAGGCAGTGCTACTGGAACCACTCCATAAAAGGGAGCTACCAAGTTAAAGCAAAGGCCCTGTGTTGAAAAAAAACTTCCCGACATTGCTGATTTTTTTGTTTAACATCTTTATTGGAGTATAAGTGCTTTGCAATGGTGTGTTAGTTTCTGCTGTATAACAAAATGAATCAGCTACACATATACAAATATCCCCATATCCCCTCCCTCTTGTGTATCCCTCCTACCCACCATATCCCACCCCTCTAGGAGGCAACAAAGCACCGAGCTGATCTCCCTATGCTATGCAGCTGTTTCCAGCTAGCTATCTAATTTACATTTGGTAGTATATATATGCACATGACACTCTCTCACTTTGTCCCAGCTTACCCTTCTCCATCCCTGTGTCCTCAAGTCCATTGTCTATGTCTGTGTCCTTATTCCTGTCCTATTCCTTTTTAGATTCCATATATATACATATATATATATATGTGTGTGTGTGTGTGTGTGTGTGTGTGTGTGTGTGTGTGTGTTAGTAAACGGTATTTGTTTTCCTCCTTCTGACTTACTTCACTCTGTATAACAGACTCTAGGTCCATCCACCTCACTTCAAATAACTCAATTTCGTTTCTTTTTATGGCTGAGTAATATTCCATTGTATATATGTGCCACATCTTCTTTATCCATTCATCTGTTGATGGACACTTCGGTTGCTTCCATGTCTTGGCTACTGTAAATAGAGCGGCAATGAACATTGTGGTACATGACTCTTTTTGAACTATGGTTTTCTCAGGGTATATGCCCAGTAGTGGGATTGCTGGGTCGTATGGTAGTTCTATTTTTAGTGTTTTAAGGAACTTCCAACTGTTCTCCATAGTGGCTGTATCAATTGACATTCCCACCAACAGCACAAGAGGGTTCCCTTTTCTCCACACCCTCTCCAGCATTTATTGTTCGTAGATTTTTTGATGATGGCCATTCTAACTGCTGTGAGGTGATACCTCACTGTAGTTTTGATTTGCATTTCTCTAATAGTTAGTAATGTTGAGCATCCTTTGATGTATTTGTTGGCAATCTGTATATCTTCTTTGGAGAAATGTCTATTTAGGTCTTCTGCCCATTTTTGGATTGGGTTGTTTGTTTTCTTGATATTGAACTGCATGAACTACTTGTAAATTTTGGAGATTAATCCTTTGTCAGTTGCTTCGTTTGCAAATATTTTCTCCCATTCGGAAGGCTGTCTTTTTCTATTGTTTATGCTTCCCTTTGCTGTGCAAAAGCTTTTAAGTTTCCTTAGGTCTGATTTGTTTATTTTCGTTTTTATTTCCCTTTCTCTAGGAGGTGAGTCAAAAAGGATCTTGCTGTGATTTATGTCATAGAGTGTTCTGCCTATGTTATCTTCTAAGAGTTTTATAGTGTCTGCTATTACATTTAGGCCTTTAATCCATTTTGAGTTTATTTTTGTGTATGGTGTTAGGGAGTGTTCTAATTTCATTCTTTTATATGTAACTGTCCAGTTTTCCCAGGACCACTTATTGAAGAGGCTCTCTTTTCTCCATTGTATATTCTTGCCTCCTTTATCAAAGATAAGGCGACCATATGTGTGTGGGTTTACCTCTGGGTTTTCTATCTGGTTCCACTGATCTATATTTCTGTTTTTGTGCTAGAACCATACTGTCTTGATGACTGTAGCTTTGTAGTATAGTCTGAAGTGAGGGAGCCTGATTTCTCCAGCTCCATTTTTCTTTCTCAAGATTGCTTTGGCTATTTGGGGGTCTTTTGTGTTTCTATACAAATTGCGAAATTTTTTGTTCTAGCTCTGTGAAAAATGCCACTGGTAGTTTCATAGGGATTGTGTTGAATATGTAGATTGTTTTGGGTAGTACAGTCATTTTTACAATATTGATTCTTCCAATCCAAGAAGATGTTATATCTCTCCATCTGTTTGTATCATCTTTAATTTCTTTCATCAGTGTCTTATAGTTTCCTGCATACAGTTCTTTTGTCTCCTTAGGTAGGTTTATTCCTAGATATTTTATTCTTTTTGTTGCAATGGAGAATGGGTATGTTTCCTTAATTTTTCTTTCTGATTGTTCGTTGTAAGTGTATAGGAATGCAAGATATTTCTGTGCATTAATTTTGTATCCTGCTACTTTACCATATTCATTGATTAGCTGTAGTAGTTTTCTGGTAGCATCCTAGGGTTCCCTATATATAGTATCATGTCATCTGCAAACAGTGACAGATTTCCTTCTTCTTTTATGATTTGGATTCCTTTTATTTCTTTTTCTTCTCTGATTGTTGTAGCTAAAACTTCCAAAACTATGTTGAATAAGAGTGGTGAGTGTGGGCAACCTTGTCTTGTTCCTGATCTTAGTGGAAATGGTTTCAGTTTTTCACCATTGAGAACGATGTTGGCTGTGGATTTGTCATATACGGTCTTTATTATATTGAGGTAAGTTCCCTCTATGCCTACTTTCTGGAGGGTTTTTATCATAAATGGGTCAACACCCATTTTTTCAAAAGCTTTTTCTGCATCTATTGAGATTATCATATGGTTTTTAGCCTTCAATTTGTTAATATGGTGTATCACATTGATTGATTTGCATATATTGAAGAATCCTTGCATTCCTTGGATAAACCCCGCTTGATCATGGTGTATGCTCCTTTTAATGTGCTGTTGGATTCTGTTTGCTGGTATTTTGTTGAGGATTTTTGCATCTATGTTCATGAGTGATATTAGCCTATAGTTTTTGTTTTTTGTGACATCTTTGTCTTTTTTTGGTATCAGGGTGATGGTGGCCTTGTAGAAGGAGTTTGGGAGTGTTCCTCTCTCTACTATATTTTGGAAGAGTTTGAGAAGGATAGGTGTTAGCTCGTCTCTAAATGTTTGAGAGCATTCTCCTGTGAAGCATCGGCTCTTGAGCTTCTGTTTGTTGGAAGATTTTTAATCACAGTTTTAATTTCAGTACCTGTGATTGGTCCGTTTATATTTTCTATTTCTTCTGCTTTAGTCTCGGAAGGTTGTGCTTTTCTAAGAATTTGTCCATTTTTTCCAGGCTGTCCATTTTATTGGCATACAGTTGCTTGTAGTAATCTCTCATGATCCTTTGTATTTCTGCAGTGCCAGTTGTTACTTCTCCTTTTTCGTTCCTAATTTTATTGATTTGAGTCCTCACCCTCTTTCTCTTAATGAGTCTGGCTAATGGTTTATTAATTTTGTTTATCTTCTCAAAGAACCAGCTTTTAGTTTTACTGATCTTTGCTATTGTTTTCTTTGTTTCTATTTCATTTATTTCTGCTCTGATCTTTATGATTTCTTTCCTTGTATGAACTTTGGGTTTTGTTTGTTCTTCTTTCTGTAGTTCCTTTAGGTGTAAGGTCCGGTTGTGTATTTGAGATGTTTCTTGTTTCTTTAGGTAGGCTAGCATTGCTATCCACCTCCCTCTTAGAACTGCTTTTGCTGCATCACATAGGTTGCGGGTCATTGTGTTTTCATTGTCATTTGCTTCTACGTATTTTCTGATTTCCTCTTTGACTTCTCCAGTGATCTTTTGGTTGTTTAGTAGTGTATTATTTAGCTTCTATGTGTTTGTATTTTTTACAGTTTTTTTTCTGTAATTGATATCTAGTCTTATAGCATTGTGTTCAGAAAAGATACTTGCTACAATTTCAATTTCTTTAACTTTACCAAGGGCTTGATTTGTGACCCATGTTATGATCTATCCTAGAGAATGTTCCATGAGCACTTGAGAAGAAAATGTATTCTGTTGTTTTGGGATGGAATATCCTATAAATATCAAGTAAGTCCATCTTGTTTAATGTGTCATTTAAAGCTTGCTTATGTATTTTCATTTTGTATGATCTGTCCATTGGTGCGAGTGGGGTGTTAAAGTCCCCTACTATGATTGTGTTACTGTCAATTTCCCCTTTTATGGCTGTTAGCATTTGCCTTATGTATTGAAGTGCTCCTATGTTTGGTGCATAAATATTTATAATTGTTATTTTTTCTTCTTGGAATGATCCATTGATCATTATGTAATGTCCTTCTTTGTCTCTTGTAATAGTCTTGATTTTAAACTCTATTTTGTCTGATATGATAATTGCTACTCCCGCCTTCTTTTGATTTCCCTTTGCATGGAATATCTTTTTCCATCCCCTCACTTTCAGTCTGTATGTGTCCCTAGGTCTGAAGTGGGTCTCTTGTAGACAGCATATATACAGGTCTTGTGTTTGTATCCATTCAGCCAGTCTATGTCTTTTGGTTGGAGCATTTAATCCATTTACATTTAAGGTAGTTATTCACATGTATGTTCCTATTACCATTTTCTTAATTGTTTTGGGTTTGTTATTGTAGGTCTTTTCCTTCTCTTGTGTTTTTGCCTAGAGAAGTTCTTTTAACATTTGTTGTAAAGCTGGATTGGTGGTGCTGAATTCTCTTAGCTCTTGCTTGTCTGTAAAGGTTGTCTGTTGAATCTGAATGAGATCCTCCTGGGTTGACTAAGCTTGGTTGTAGGTTTTTCCCTTTCATTACTTTAACTATGTCCTGCCACTCCCTTCTGGCTTGCAGAGCTTCTGCTGAAAGATCAGCTGTTAACCTTATGGGGATTCCCTTGTATGATGCTTGTTGTTTTTCCCTTGCTGCTTTTAATATTTTTTCTTTGTACTTAATTTTTGATAGTTTGGATAATATGTGTCTCGGCATGTTTCCTCTTGGATTTATCCCATATGGGACTCTCTGCACTTCCTGGACTTGAATGACTATTTCCTTTCCCATATTAGAGAAGTTTTCAACTATAATCTCTTCAAATATTTTCTCAGTCCCTTTCTTTTTCTCTTCGTCTTCTGGGACCCCTATAATTCGTATTATCGTGCACATTTAATGTTGTCCCAGAGGTCTCTGAGACTGTCCTCAATTCTTTTCATTCTTTTTTCTTTATTCTGCCCTGCAGTAGTTATTTCCATTATTTTATCTCCCAGGTCACCTATCTGTTCTTCTGCCTCAGTTATTCTCGTATTGATTCCTTCTAGAGAATTTTTCATTTCATTTATTGTGTTGTTCATCATTGTTTGTTTGCTCTTTAGTTCTTCTAGGTCCTTGTTTAACATTTCTTGTATTTTCTCCATTCTAAGATTTGGATCATCTTTATTATCATTACTCTGAATTCTTTTTCAGGTAGACTACCTATTTCCTCTTCAATTGTTTGGTCTGGTGGGTCTTTACCTTGCTCCTTCATCTGCTGTGTATTTCTCTATTTTATCATTTTGCTTAACTTACTGTGTTTTGCGTCTCCTTTTTGCAGGCTGCAGGTTCGTAGTTCCTGTTGTTTTTGATGTCTGCCCCCAGTGTGTAAGGTTGGTTCAGTGCGTTGTATTAGCTTCCTGGTGGAGGGGACTGTTCCTGTGTTCTGGTGGATGTGGTAGGATTTGTCTTTCTGGTGGGCAGGACCACGTCTGGTGGTGTGTTTTGGGGTGTCTGTGAACTTATTATGATTTTAGACTGCCTCTCTGCTAATGGGTGGGGTTGTGTTCTTGTCTTGCTAGTTGTTTGGTATGGGGTGTCCAGCTCTGGAGCTTGCTGGTCGTTGAGTGGAACTAGGTATTAACATTGAGATGGAGATCTCTGGGAGAGCTCTCACTGATTGATATTACATGGGGCTGGGAGGTCTTTGGTGCACCAATGTCATGAACTCGGCTCTCCCACCTCAGAGGCTCAGACCTGACACCCGGCCGGAGTACCAAAACCCTGTCAGCCACACAACTCTATAACTCTACCAGTGCAGTTTTTGCTTTGATAATTCCTATCCACATGGAAAATGAGTTATGTCCAAAAGGATTCCACTGGAGTTGCCATATGCACAAGTCACAGGTCTCAAGGATGCACTTTGGCAGGAATATCATGCAAGCGATGCTGTGTTCTTCCTACTGCATCATATCAGGGGTGCACAATTTCAGTGTGTTGCATTCCTTGTGATATTAACTTTGTTTACTTGATTCATTTGATGAAGCGGTCTCTGCCAGATATCTTAGCACTCAGAATCTAAGATCCGGTTGCTAAGTGGGCTCCTTGCTTTGGGATGTTGCCACCCCCAGTCCCTCTCAGTAGTTAAACCTCAGATGATGGTGGCTTGGATGAGGGTGGCAGAGGTGGTAAGAAGTGGGGGATTCTGGGGAATTCCCTGACGGTCCAGTGGTTAAGACTCTGAGCTTTCAGTCCTGAGAGTGCAGGTTTGATCCCTGGTCAGGGAACTGGAGGCTTTCGGGAAGAACCTGCTTCAAAACTCATTCAGGTTGTTGGCAAAATACAGTTTCTTGTGGCTACGGCTCTGAGGTCCTGTTTCCTGGCTGCTGGAAGCTGGGAGCTCCTCTCTGTTCCTACAGGCTGCCTGGACTCCTTTTTGTGTCTCCTGATTTTTAATATATACTGCCATTCTTCAGTGAAGAAAAATATCCTTGGATTGGCCATGGCCCTCTGGTAATGACTTTCTCTGGGCTGATAGATTTTGGAAACCAATGTGCCAAAACAGCCTCCAGAAGCAGCCAGTACCTATTGCTCAAATGGAATAATGTGCCCTGGTGAAAAGGGGGTATGGTCACATGGAAGAGTTTGTTAATTCAAGAGTGGTAATGGAAGATGTTTAAATTAACAAGGCCAACTGAATGGCCTAGCAGACATGCACAGCTGTGTAATAAAATGCCATCAACTGTTACACCAGCCCGTCTGCTTTCTAATAAGGGGTGGAAGAGGACGTGAAGGCCTAGTTTACTGAATTTGGAAGTGGTCAGAACCTCTCCACCTTAACCTATTCTTCCATGCATTGTCACTGTGATAGAAGGTCAGCTGAGGACTTGTACATTTAAGGATGTCAGGCAGGCTGTGCCTGCAGAGGAATTTTTGGTCTAAAAGAGTGGCTGACCTGTGATATGAACTGTTAGTATGTATCCTGACTAATAAGAAAAATGTTAATACTGCCCTGAAACTCCAGATATGGGACCCTTTCCTCGGTGCTTGCATAATCTCTTCTGTTAGTACTCAGTCTATTTAATTTAAATTATCTGTTAAGGAATCTATCTCCTATACTCAATTGCAGGTTCTTATTTAAACAGAGAGCATACATTTTTCAAACCTGTAACCATGGCTTCGAGTGGAAAGGTGGTAAATACCAGGTATTTAGTACATCTGTTGAGATGGAATAGAATTGTGTTTGGCGAGAGGGCTTATGGGACCAGCAGGAAGGAAGCTTTTGGGGCTGATGGCACACAAGCTCCTCGGGCAGACACATACCCATAAACATGGCATTGCTGTTTTGTTCACAGGGAGTCAGGAAGAATCCTCTGAGCTTATCTAATGTACAAGATTTTTAAAATCACTACTAGATGACATTTTAAAAGCATTTCCTGTGTGAAGCCAAGAGCTTCACAAGCATTATCTCATTTAATCCCTTTGAGGTAGAAACTATTGTTATCCCCATTTTACAGATGAAGGAGCTACAATTTACAGAGGGTAAGTGACTTGCTCAAATGTCAGAAATGAGATTTTTAACTAAATTCTCTTTATACTGGAGTCCAATTCCTATTACTGTATTTACAACCTCACAATATTATTAATGTCATTATTTTTAGATTATTCTAAAATACTATGGAAATATGTCTGTAATTATTCCTCTCAGTGTATCCACACTCCTTTGCAACATAATGTTGCAGCTCCTTTCAAGAAGAGGTAAAATATCTCCCCATACCTTGAATCTGAGCTGCCCTTCCCACTTGTTTTAATCAAAGAAGCAATGTTGAGCCAGTTCTGAGCTTGGGCTACTAGAGGGTTGGACACTTCCCCTGGCTCTTTTGGAGTGCTGCCATCTCCATGGGAACAGGCCTTGGAGAACCCATGGAGGATGACAGACATGTGACCCTCTCACCTCATCACAGCATTCAGCACGTGAGGATCACACATACAGGCCTGAGCCTGGCTCAGAGCATCAGAACCTCCCGGTTGACCCGTAGCCTCCTGAGCAATAATAAACAGTTTTTGTTTTAGTAGATCAGGTTTCGGGGCAGACTGTTAAGTAGCAAAAGCTAATGGAGAACACTAGGTTACAGAGAAAACAGAAAAGCAAACATTTGTCTTTACAGAATAGAATCTATACCTGTATTTCCAGGTTAACATTCATACTCACAGTTGGGCACTGCTTCAGAGAATCTCCAACTGGTTTTATGAATATTATAGGCTGAGTTATATGGCACAACCCAAATCAGGAGATCTACCTATATTTCTGTTCCAGTGTTGCAACCTATGAGCTGTACAATTTGGGCAGATCATATACTCTTTAGAGCTCAGTTTCTACAGCTGAAAAATAAAGTTGTTTTTTTCTAAAACAGCCATCCTCAAATTTCTGATCTCAGAACTCCTTTATACTCTGAAAAATGATTGAGACCTCCCAAAAGCTTTTCTTTGTGTGGGTCATACCTGTTTATACTTACCATGTTACAAACTGAAACTGAGACATTTAAAAATAGTTATTCCAACCAAGAGATCACTGAGGAAATCAAAAGATACCTAGAAACAAATGACGATGAAAACACAATGACCCAAAACCTATGGGATGCAGCAAAAGCAGTTCTAGGAGGGAAGTTTACAGCAATACAAACCCACCACAAGAAACAAGAAAAATCTTAAATAAATGACCTAATCTTACATGTAAAGCAATTAGAGAAAGAAGAACAAACAAACAGAAAAAACCCCAAAGTTAGGAGAAGGAAAGAAATCATAAAGATCAGATCAGAAATAAATGAAAAAGAAATGAAGAAACCAATAGCAATGATCAATAAAACTAAAAGCTGGTTCTTTGAGAAGATAAACAAAATTGATAAACCATTAGTCAGACTCATCAGGAAAAAATGGGAGAAGACTCAAATCAACAGAAATAGAAATGAAAAAGGAGAAGTAACAACTGACACCACAGAAATACAAAGGATCATGAGAGACTACTACAAGCAACTCTATGCCAATAAAATGGACAACCCGTAATAAATGAACAAATAGTTAGAAAAGTACAACCTTCCAATCACAAGCACTGAAGTTGAAACTGTGATTAAAAATCTTGCAACAAACAAAAGCCCAGGGCCAGATGGCTTCACAGGTGAATTCTATCAAATATTTAGAGAAGACCTAACACCTATCCTTCTCAAACTCTTCCAAAATATAGCAAAGTGAGGAAAACACCCAAACTCATTCTACGAGGCCACCATCACCCTGATACCAAAAACAGACAAAGATATCACACAAAAAAAGAAAATTACAGGGCAGTATCACTGATGAACATAGATGCAAAAAACATCAACAAAATACTAGCAAAGAGAATCCAACAGCACATTAAAAGGATCATACACCATTATCAAGTGGGGTTTATCCCAGGATTGTAAGGATTCTTCAGTGTACACAAATCAATCAATGTGATACACCATATTAACCACTTGAAGGACAAAAACCATATGATAATCTCAATAGATGCAGAAAAAGTGTTTGACAAAATTCAACACTCATTTATGATAAAAACTCTCCAGAAAGTGGGCATAGAGGGAACCTACCTCAACATAATAAAGACAATATAATGACAGACTCACAGCCAACATCATTCTCAATAATGAAAAACTGAAAGCATTTCCTCTAAGATCAGGAACAAGACAAGGGTGCCCACTCCCACCACTCTTATTCAACATAATTTTGGAGTTTTAGCCACAGCAATCAGAGAAGAAAAAGAAATAAAAGTAATCCAAAACAGTAGAGCAGTAAAACTGTCATTGTTTGCAGATGGCATGATACTATACATAGAAAATCCTAAAGATGCCACCAAGAAACAACTAGAGCTAATCAATGAATTTGGTAAAGTAGCAGGATACAAAATTAATGCACAGAAATCTCTTGCATTCTTATACAGTAACAATGAAAATTCAGAAAGAGAAATTAAGGAAAACTCCCATTTACCACTGCAACAAAAATAAAATGCCTAGAAATAAACCTACCTAAGAAGGCAAAAGACCTGTATGCAGAAAACTATAAGATACTGATGAAAGATATCAAAGACAATACAAACAGATGGAGAGATATACCATGTTCTTAGATTGGAAGAATCAACATTGTGAAAATGACTACACTACCCAAAGCAATCTACAGATTCAGTGCAATCCCTATCAAACTACCAATCGCATTTTACACAGAACTAGAAAAAAAATTTAACAATTTGCATGGAAACACAAAAGACTCTGAATCGCCAAAGCAATCTTGAGAAAGAAAAACAGAGCTGGAGGAATCAGGCTCCCTGACTTCAGACTATACTATGAAACTACAGAAATCAAGACAGTATGGTACTACCACAAAAACGGAAATATAGTTCAATGGAACAGGATAGAAGGCCCAGAGATAAACCCATGCACATATGGTCACCTTATCTTTGATAAAGGAGGCAAGAATGTAAAATGGAGAAAAGACAGCTTCTTCAATAAGTGGTGCTGGGAAACCTGGGCAGCTACATGTAAAGGAACAAAATTAGAACACTTCCTAACACCATACACAAAAATAAACTCAAAATGGATTTAAAACCTAAATGCAAGGCCAGACACTATAAAACTCTTAGAGGAAAACATAGGCAGAACACTCTATGACATAAATCACAGCAAGTTCGTTTTGACCCACCCCCTAGAGTAATGGAAGTAAAAACAAAAACAAACAAATGGGACCTAATGAAACTTCAAAGCTTTTGCACAGCAAAGGAAACCATAAACAAGATGAAAATACAATCCTCAGAATGGGAGAAAATATTTGCAAATGAAGCAAATGACAAAGGATTAATCTCCAAAATATACAGCAGCTCATGCAACTCAATAGTAAAAAAACACACAACCCAATCCAAAAAATGGGTGGAAGACCTAAATAGACATTTCTCCAAAGAAAACATACAGATTGCCAACAAACACATGAAAAGATGCTCAACATCACTAATTACAGGAGAAATGCAAATAAAAACTGAAATGAGGTATCAAATGACACTGGTCAGAATGGCCGTCATCAAAAAATCTACAAACAATAAATCCTGGAGAGGGTCTGGAGAAAAGGGAACCCTCTTGCACTGTTGGTGGGAATGTAGACTGATACTGCCACTATGGAGAACAGTATGGAGGTTCCTTAAAAAACTAAAAATAGAACTACCATATAACCCAGCAATCCCACTACTGGGCATATACCCTGAGAAAATCATAATTCAAAAAGAGTCATGTACCACAATGTTCAATGCAGCTTTGTTTACAATAGCCAGGACATGGAATCAACCTAAGTGTCCATCAACAGATGAATGGATAAGGAAGATGTGGCACATATATATATACAATGGAATATTACTCAGCCATAAAAAAAACTGAAATTGAGTTATTTGTAGAGAGGTGGATGGACCTAGAGTCTGTCATACGGAGTGAAGTAAGTCAGAAAGAGAAAAACAAATACCGTATGCTAACACATATATATGGAATCTAAAAAAACAGTACTGATGAACCTAGTGGCAGGGCAGGAATAAAGGCACAGACGTAGAGAATGGACTTGAAGACACAGTGGGGAAGGGGAAGATGGGACAGAGTCAGAGAGTACCATTGACATATATACACTACCAAATGTAAAATGGCTGGCTAGTGGGAAGCTGCTGCATAGCACAGGGAGATCAGCTTAATAGTTTGTGATGACCTAGAGGAGTAGGATACAGAGGGTGAGAGGGAGGCTCAAGAGGGAGGGGATATGGGGATATATGTATACATAAAGCTGATTCACTTTGCTGTACAGCAGAAACTAACACAACATTGTAAAGCAATTATACTCCAATAAAGAAGGAAAAAAAGAATCTTCCAACAAACAAAAGTCCAGGACCAGATGGCTTCACAGGCGAATTTGGTCAAAAATTTAGAGAACAGTTAACACCTACATATCTGAAACTCTTCCAAAAAATTGCAGAGGAAGGAACACTCCCAAGCTCATTCTATGAGGCCACCATCATCCTGATACCAAAACCAGACAAAGATATCAAAAAAAAAGAAAATTACAGGCCAATATCACTGATGAATACAAACGCAAAAATCCTCAACAAAATAATAGCAAAGGGATTCCAACAACACATTAAAAGGATCATACACCATGATCAAGTGGGACTTCTCCCAGGGATGCAAGGATTTTTCAATATCTGCAAATCAATCAGTGTGAAACACCACATTAACAAATTGAAGAATAAAACCCATTATGTCAATAGATGCAGAGAAAGCTTCTGACAAAATTCAACACCCATTTATGATAAAAACTCTCCTGAAAGTGGGCACAGAGAGAACCTACCTCAACATAATAAAAACAATATATGATAGACCCACAGCAAACATCATTCTCAATGGTGAAAAGCTGAAAGCATTTCCTCTAAGATCAGTAAAAAGACAAAGATGTCCACTCTTGCCACTATTATTCCACATTGTTTTGGAAGTCTTAGCCACGGCAGTCAGAGAAGAAAATGAAATAAAAGCAATCCAAATTGTAAAAGAAGTAAAACTGTCACTGTTTGCAGATGACATGATACTATACATAGAAAATCATAAAAATACCACCAATAAACTACTAGAGCTTATCAATAAATTTGGTAACATTGCAGGATACAAAATTAATGCCCAGAAATATCTTGCATTCCTATACACTAACTATGAAAGATCAGAAAGAGAAATCAAGGAAACAATCCCATTTACCATCGCATCAAAAAGAATAAGATACCTAGGAATAAACCTACCTAAGGAAACAACAAAACTGTGCTCAGAAAACCATAAGATACTGATGAAAGAAATCAAAGATGACACAAACAGATAGAGAGATATACCATGTTCTTGGATTGGAAGAATAAACATTGTGAAAATTACTGTACTACCCAAAGTAATCTACAGGTTCAATGCAATCCCTATCAAATTACCAATGACATTTTTTACAGAATTAGAACAGAAAATTTACAATTTGTATGGAAACACAGAAGACCACGAATAGCCAAAGCAATCTTGAGAAAGAAAAATGGAGCTGGAGGAATCAGGCTTCCTGACTTCAGACTATACTACAAAGCTATAATAATCAAAACAGTTTGGTACTGGCACAAAAACAGAAATATACATCGGTGGAACAGGATAGAAAGCCCTGAGATAAACCCACTCACCTATGGTCACCTAATCTATGAGAAAGGAAGCAAGGATATACAATGGAGAAAAGACAGTCTCTGCAATAAGTGGTGCTGGAAAAACTGGGCAGCTACATGTAAATGAATGAAATTAGAACACTCCCTAATACCATACACAAAAAAAATCCTCAAAATGGATTAAAGACCTAAATGTAAGGCTGGATACTATAAAATTCTCACAGGAAAACATACGCAGAACACACTTTGACATAAATTGCAGCAAGATCTTTTTCGATCCACCGCCTAAAGTAATGGAACTAAAAACAAAAATAAACAAATGGGACCTCATTAACTTAAAAGCTTTTGCACAGCAAAGCAAACCGTAAACAAACTGAACAAACAATCCTCAGAATGGTAGAAAATATTTGCAAACAAAGCAACTGAGAAGGAATTAATCTCCAAAATATACAAACAGCTCATGGAACTCAACAGAAGGAAAAAAAGACAATTAAAAAATGGGGGGAAGATCTAAATAGATATTTCTCCAAAGTAGACATTCAGATGGCTAAGAGGCAGATGAAAAGACATTCAAAATCACTAATTATTAGAGAAATGCAAATCAGAACTACAATGAGGTATCACCTCATACCATTCATAATGGCCATCATGAAAATATCTACAAACAATAAATGCTGGAGAAGGTGTAGAGAAAAGGGAACCCTCCTACACTGTTGGTGGGAATGTAAATTGGTACAGCCACTCTAGGGAACAGTATGGAGGTTCCTCAAAAAACTAAAAATAGAGCTATGATATGATCCAGAAATCCCACTCCTGGGCATATATCCAGAGAAAACCATAATTTGAAAAGATATATGCACCCCAATGTTCATTGCAGCTCTATTTACAAAAGCCAGGACATGGAAACAACCTAAATGCCCATCAACAGAGGAATGGATAAAGAAGATGTGGTACATATATACAAGGGGATATTACTCAGCCATATAAAAGAACAAAATAATGCCATTTGCAGCAACATGGATGGACCTAGAGATTGTCATAGGAGTGAAGTAAGTCAGACAGACAAAGATCATATGGTATCACTTATATGTGGAATCTACAAAGAGGGTACAAATGAATTTATCTACCAAGCAGAAATAGTGTTACAGATGTAGAAAACAAACTTATGGCTATCATGGGGTAAGGAGGAGGGATAAATTGGGAGATTGATATATACACAGTACTATATATAAAATAGATAACTAATAAGGACATACTGTAGAGCACAGGGAACTCTACTTAATACTGTGTAATGGCCTATATGGGAAAAGAATCTAGAAAAGAGTGGATATATGTATATGTACAACTGATTATCTTTGCTCTATACCGGGAACAAATGTAACATTGTATATCAACTATACTCCAATAAAAATTCTTTAAAAATTAAAAAAATAAAAATATTTATTCCTCAATTCATTTGAAATAATAATGATCCTATTACATGCTAATATAAATAATATTATTATGAATAACAATGACACTTTACAAAACAGAAAGTATTATTGAGAAGAGTGGCACTGTTTTATATTTTTGTAAATCTCTTTAATGATTGGCTTAACAGAAGATAGCTGGATTCTCATATTTGCTTTTGCATTCAGTGGTTGTGATAACGTGTTTCATGTAGCCTCTGGAAAACATGACTGTACATTTTGAAAGAATGAAAGTGAAGAAGGCAAATAAAGTCTTGGTATTATTATGAAGGGATCTCTGACCTCAAGGACACTCCAAAGGGGTTTCAGTACGCCCACACTCTCGACCACACACTGTGAATCATTGTTTTAGAGGATCTCCAATCTAAAATTATGTTATTTAAGGAAAACTCCAAATAATTCATTTTAATGTAAGTTATTAAGAATTACCCCAAACTAGCAATTTTCTCTAGATTAGAAATAAAAATAATTTTCTTTTGAATAGCTAGGAATCTTGAAAGTTCATTTTTCTTCCTTAGACTAAGTTAAAAAAATATATATGTGAAATTCTTAAAATTAAATGTAAATCATTTGCTTCTTCTTTGGTAAAGTGGAAACTGTGTATTTAAAAAAAGGATACTAAAGCACTTGTATACAATGGAAGCTACTGTCCACCCAATCCGGTGGAAGGTATATATATGTGAATAAAGTGAACTTCTGACTCTCACTGGCCTCTAAATACCTATGCAAATTAATTCATATAAATAAGACCCTGAAAGTGACTTCATTAGTGCAGGCTAAGGAGTTAACATTTGGGGCTTCTAACATGGAATAAAACATTTGCATCTTAAAAAAAAGAGTTATATAGAAAAACAGCTCAAGTAATGCCTAAAGCTTTGACCAATATTTATGCAAATCTGCTCTTTTCTAAACTATTGATTATATTCCTGGCTTGAGAGAAAAATTGTTCTCTAAATAGAATTTTTTTTTAATGTTGACACCAAAGATGAAATACATGACATGTGGAAGACACTGAAAACTAAATAATTATCAAGATGTAACCCAAATTCAGCCAAGCTGAGTTCAGCATCCTTCAGTTTATATAGTTCTTTTTTCCAAGATGAATAGAGAATTAGCATGCTGTGGTGATTTTAAAGTTATGTCCACTAATTCTTTGATATTCCTGCCCACAAATGGTGGAGCTTTTAATTCCCCTCTCATGGAGTGTGTGCTAGATTTAGTGATGCACTTCTAGGATACAGAACACAGCAGAAGTGACGGGATGCCACTTTTGAGATTAGGTTATAAAGAGACTGAGGCTTCTGTCTTAGATGTACTCTCTCTGTCTCTTCTCTGTCCCTCTCTCTCTTTCCTTTTCCTCTTCAGATTCCTTGCTCCACCATGTCATGAACTGCCCTGTGAAGAGACCCACGTGGTGAGGAACTGAGGGAGGCCTCCAGCCAACAGTCAGAGGAACTGAGGCCCTCAGTCCAACAGGAACATTGGGAGGTACCTGCCACAACTCTGTGAGTGAGCTTACAAGCAGGTCCTTGCCCAGCTGGGCCCTCAGATGAGACCACAGTCTTGAACAACAACTTGACCACAACCTCATGAGAAACCCTGAGCCAGAAACACCTAGCTAAGCCACTTGTGATTCCTGACTCTCAGAAACTATGATATAATAAATTATTTTAAGCTGCTAAGCTTTAGGGTAATTTGTTACCCAGAAATAAATAAAATAAACCTGCTATCTTGCAACTGCACATTGCCCAGTAGAAGAAACAGATGAGTTTTCATTCAAATACTGTCTTCTTCCTACCATGTCTCTAAAGCCTAACTTCTCTAAAAAAGTGAATAATGTCACCTATATTTTCCAGGTTGTTCTGAGAGCTAGAGAAAATGCTTGCAAAGCAATTAGCATACTGATTTAATGTTACTTAATCAGGATAATGTTATTATCCTGATTACTGATATCAATAGTTAAAGCCAAGATTTTACTCTAATTTGAAAAGATATATGCTCCCTAATGTTTATAGCAGCAGTATTTACAATAGCCAAGATATGGAAGCAACATAAGTGTCCATCAACAGATGAATGGGTAAAGAAGCTGTGGCATGTATATATACAATGGAATATTGCTCAGCCACAAGAAATAATGAAATTTTGACTTTTGTAACAACATGGATGGACCTACAAGTTATTATGCTTAGTGAAGTAAGTAAGATAGAGAAAGACAAATACTGCATGTTATCACTTATATGTGGAATCTAAAAAAGAAAAAAACAAATGAGTATAGCAAAACAGAAACAGACTCACAGATACAGAGAACAAACTGGTGGTTACCAGTGGGGAAAGGGGTGGGAGGATGGGCAAGATAAAGGAAAATAATTAAGAGGAACAAACTACTAGGTATAAAATAAATAAGATATAAGAATATTTTATACAGCACAGGGAATATAGCCAATATTTTATAATAACTTTAAATGGAGTATAATCTATAAAAATATCAAATTACTATGTTGTACACCTGAAACTAATATAACACTGTAAGTCAACTATACTTCAATTTAAAAAAGTTTTTATTTTTTAATTTTACATAATTTAAAAATTAAGTTTCCAAATGTAACTTTTAGGTTCAAATCAAGTTAGAAAACAGTTGTTCATCGACTATGCAAAAGCTACTAAATACTCACTCTGAGGGATGCAAGTGGGTAAGTGGGTAAATCAAGTACTGTTTATTTTAAGTAAATAATAGGTACAATCTTTAATACATGATAGAGCAATATTACTTCTCTTGGAGGGTCTGAACAGAGCAGCAAAGGAAGGAACTGATTTAATGGTTATTTGTCTCATATTACCAGTACCTGAGTTAAAACATTTGGTAGTCAAACAAGGGCTAAGATTTTCAAATGCTTTAAGGGTCAAGCAAACTGGGTAATATTTAAGTCCTGAGGACAATGCTGAACTGGAGAGCATGCTCCCATATCTGAAACAATTCAAAGTCACGAACTATCACCAGAAACAGTGACACTGTACTGGCCAAAACAAAACACACACACAAAAATGTGTATTCTGGATAAATCTGTCGCCTGAATCCAAGAGTTTCCATCTTAAAAATCACAGAAGCACATTTCCATACTTGTGGAGTAATCTGATGGTCACGGGTGCCATTACATTGCTTTCCAAATTGGGTAAAGCCACTTTAGTTAGAAATGTGGAAATCCCTTCTTTCCACCATTTGTTATTAATAGACACAAGAGCTTTGTGCTTATCCTAACCTAAAAACTGGGTCAGTGATTTCAAACCAATAAATACCAAAAGTAAACATAATTTTCAAGATGGTGGGGGTATTTAAGTGATTTGTGCAAGCTGTTGCCAGCCTCCTAAATTGCAGCTCTAGCATTTGCACTTTGAATATTTATAATTTAGCTTGTCCAAGACAAGTTGTTTGAATGTCTAAAAAATAGCTAAGGCAATACCTTTGATTTGGCAGCAGGGTCCAATGTACATGGTGGCTTACACTAACCCTACTAGTCCAAATCAACTTTTTAATTATAATTTTTCTACATAGAATTTGGTTATTCTTCAGTATCCAACATTGAAACAAACTCTCTACAAAGATTTAATAAAGCAAAACAAACAAAAAAAACCCAAATTACTAAAACTTACTTAGTCCCCAAGGATGTGCAGTTGCAGATAATAGGGCAATTTTCTGACTGGAGGAGAACTCAAATGATTTTCAAATTCAAGGGGCCGTTTTCTCCAAACCATATAATATTTATAGAACTGTGGTTTTATAGTACAAGTGGTTTCTGTGATGAGAGGGAAAAATAAAGGACTAATATTACCAACACAGCAAATTGGTACTTAAAACAATAGCTCTAGGACTTACGAAGCATTTTACTTCAGGAGTGCCCTCAAATTTTAGTAAGTCAACACATCATATCCAGCACTTGTTAAATATGCCTATTCCTGGGTCCTTCCGACAGAGAGGCTAACTGTGCAGGCACATTAATAAATGTACCAGCTGATTCTGACGCGTGGACCACACTTCCATGCATGGAGAGAACCTCTGCTCTAGAATTTGAAAAATCCCTTAAAAAATTCAAGAATGTCCTAGGACATATATATCTTTGTATGTTCTTAGATGTGGGGTATCCAGGGGACTATGGGACTCTATAATCCTGGCATCAATATCTGAGACAATGGACCGCTCCTCTGGCTTAAGGCATCTATACCTGCAAATTTGTCACTTCATTCCGTGTCCAAAATAAAACTCTAGATGTTCTTTGGGCTCTACCTTCAAAATATATCCATCTAATTCCATTTCTCACTACTAATATATGCCGTGTCTACACCATTTCACACTTGCAAAAACTGCCCTAGCTGCCTAACTGGTTTCCCAGCTTCAATTTGTATTCCCTTGCAATCTACAGTAGGCAGTGAGCTTTAAAAAGAATAACTCTGACCATGTCACTCTGCTCAAAATCTTCCAATGGTTTCTCATTTTACTTTACACATAAAACACACAAACCTCCTTACATGATGGACTCTGATCCTGCCTATCTCTTTGAAGTCATCTTTTACTCTTACTATGTTCTTTTAGCCAAACTATACTGGCCTTCTCCTTGCTCTTTGAGCACCAGAAGCTCATTCCTGTCTCCAAGTCTTAGCACTTGCCTCACACTACCTTCACGCAGATCTTCAGACGGGTGTTCTTATTCCTCATTCAGGTTGCAGCCTCATTGACCTCCTCATAAGCCTGGCCTCCCTGTTTTATGCTGAGATGTCAACCTGATTCCCCACAACAGTAGCTCCCTACATTTTTTTTTAACATCTTTATTGGAGTATAAGTGCTTTACAATGGTGTGTTAATTTCTGCTGTATAACAAAGTGAATCAGCTATTCGTATACATATATCCCCATATCCCCTCCCTCTTGTGCCTCCCTCCCACCCTCCCTATCCCACCCCTCTACACAGTCACAAAGCACTGAGCTGATCTCCCTGTGCTATGCGGCTGCTTCCCACTAGCTATCTATTTTACATTTGGTAGTGTACATATGTCCACGCCACTCTCTCACTTCGTCCTAGCTTACCCTTCCCCCTCCGTGTCCTCAAGTCCATTCTCTACGTTTGTGTCTTTGTTTCTGTCCTGCCCCTAGGTTCTTCAGAACCATTTTTTTTTTTTTTTTAGATTCCATATACATGAGTTAGCATACAGTACTTGTCTTTCTCTTTCTGACTTACTTTACTCTGTATGACAGACTCTAGGTCTATCCTCACTACAAATAACTCAATTTTGCTTCTTTTTATGGCTGAGTAATATTCCATTGTATATATGTGCCACATCTTCTTTATCCATTCATCTGTCGATGGACACTTAGGTTGCTTCCATGTCCTGGCTATTGTAAATAGAGCTTCAATGAACACTGTGGTACATGTCTCTTTTTGAATTACGGTTTTTCTCCTGCATTTTTACCTTTAATTTCTTTATAAATGATCATTCACAAATGAGGTTCTCTATTTGTTTATTCCATTGTCTGTCTCTACATTATAACGTACATTCCTATAGGGCAGGAATGTGTCTATTTTGTTCACTGAGGTATATGAAACACCTAGGATATTGCTTGGTACATGGTAGGTGCTAAATAAATGTTTTTGAATGAATAAATAAACTCTGTTGATTAACATCTAAATAATTGATATCATTGGTCTCATCACCTGCATATGTTGAAAAATAAACCAAACCACCCACCTGGGCCAAAAACATCTTCACTAGGTATGAAGTTTAAAATCTATCAGATTAATAACTGACTTTTTAAAAGTACTGGAGTCAAACCACATCAAACATACATAAATACACAGACAGGAAGACATCCTGATGGTTCTTTATGTAGATGTGAGCTTTGCTACTTTGTAATAGGTACAAGAGTGTGTGGAGGATTATTTAGCATTCATACTACAAGGAAGAGATCCTCTCAGTTCATGCTTTATACAATGGTAATACTTTCATAAAGAGTCTTATTTATGTCACAAAACTGTTTTACCTAAAAATAGACTTCTATTATTCATTTGTTGACATATTAGTTGAGTTCTCATTCCTTATTTTGTCGTCAGTCTCAAGTTTCTCCAACATAACAAGGCATCATGGTAGATATATGGTTTTAACAAATAAAAAAAGCAAGGATGAGGTAAATAAAATTTAAAACCAGAGTTTAGAGCCAAACATAAATAGGATCAGATGAAGGAAAAGGAAGATTGATGTTTTGCTACACTTTTAAATTTGCAAACCTACTCAAATTTAAGCAAGTAGATTACTGAATAGGCTAACTGGACACGCTATTTTAAGATTTGTTGTAACAAAGAACCATCAGAATAATTTAATTTTTTTTAAGTAGCAATGTAATCTAGGAGACCCTGTATGATCTAAATCTGTCTTCTATATATTTTTACAATTTATGCTACAGATACAGCATATTAAAGAGGATGACAATAGTGGATACATTTAGGGTTCTCTACCCACCCAAAGCCAACCTCAGTGGGAACTGCTTTCCTCCACAGCCCCTGCTGAACTTGGACTGTACCACCTTCTCAACCACGGCTGATTATACTTGGTTAGATGTTTTGGCTGGATCAATCATATTCCTTTGCTAAGAATCTGAAATCCAAATATTGAGAGACTAAGTCAGTATATTTATCAGTGGAATATGAAAAGGTCACGATTTAGAAAGGGAGTGGAGACCAGAAAGAAAGAGACCGTAACTAGCTATAAGGAAATATAGGAAGTCAATATGTAGAGATAGAACAATGAATCATAGATATGATGGGAAAAGGTATATGAGACTCCAGAGAAAATCAGAGAGAGGCATGGGCAGAGAGGTACTCTGGTTCCTAAAAGCCTAGTTTAGGTCTCCAGTTCCCAAAGAATCCTGGACATCCTTGGAATCCCGGATTTTCTGAAATAATTTTAGACAGCCTTTATGGGGATGTCTCTGAGATTGCTTATTGTGTTCTCATTCAATACGTATGTATTGAATGCTTACTATGTGCAGGAATGGTTCTCAGGATTTATGTCACATTGGTTAATAAAAAGATTAAGAAAACACCTGCCCTCACTGAGAATACATTCCGGGGTGGGGTGGGGAGGACAGACAATAAATATAGGCATAACAAACAGGTGAATTATATACTATGATAGAAAGTAACATGATTTATATGTACCATAGACAAATAGAATAAGGTGAGATTTTTATGTGCTATAGACAAATAAAGTAGAGTAAGGTGAGAAGTATGTGGAGTCTTGGAAGGGCACTTAGGTTGCAATTTTAAATAGGATGGTCAGTGAGGCTTCATTGGAAAGCTGACATATGAGCAAAGACTCAAAAGTGATGAAGGACTTAGCCATCAGCTTCCCTACGGAAGAGCATTTTTGGTAGAGAGAACAAACAGTGCAAAGGACAAAAGCTGCAAGATGTTTGATGTACTGGAAGAACAATGAGAAACCCAGTGTGGCTGGAACAAAATGAGCAAGGTGAATGAATAGGAGATGAAGTCAGAGAGGCACTGGGGAAGGGGGGCATATAATATGGAATCATGTAGGCTATTGTTTGGAATTTGGTTTCTACTCTGAGTGAGGGCTTTGAGCAGAGAAATGACAAGATCTTACATGTATATTAAGAGAATTATTCTAGTTTTGTGTTGAGAATGATCTATATAGGAGTCAGTAAAGTTTAAAGAAGGGAAACCAATCAGAAGACTCCTGCAGTAGTCCAAGTAAGAGATAATGGTATCTTACAGTGCAGTGGATGCAAAAGAGGTGGTGAGAAATGAGGGAATTTAAGATATATTTTGAAGTCTCAGATAAAAGGATTTCATGTAGGATGTGAAAGAAAGAAAGTAGACAATTATACCTCAAGTTTCTGCCCTGAGCAAATAGAAGGATGAAGTTGGCATTAAATGAGTTGGGAAAGGCTGCATGCATTATGGATTTTGGAGAGAAGGAGTTCAGCTTTGGACATGCAATTGTATACATACAGTCTGATGTCTGGGAGAACAGTCTGGATTGGAGATAAATATTTGGGTGCAATCAGCATATTGGTGATATTTAAAGCCATGAAACTTTATGAGATAGCCTAGAAGTGAATGAAGATTGGGAAGAAATCCAAGAACAGACTCCTGGTGTGCTCCTGTATTAAGAATTCAGCTTGAAGAGAAAGAAACTGCAAAGGAGACTGAGAAAAAATTAGAAGTGAGATAAGAAAGAAACCTACAGAGAGTGTGGCCAATGAAATCAAAGGAGGAAAATGTACAGAGGAGAAGGGAATAATCAACAGTGTCAAGTGATCCTGCTGTAACAGATCACACAAGATGAAAACCGAAGAGTGTCCATTTGAGTTAGCAATGTGAAGGTCATTGTCAAGCATGACAAATGCAGTTTGGGCGGAATGGTGGAAGAGAAAGGCAGACTGGAATGGCTTTATGATAAACTGAGAGAATTAGTGACTAAAGAAATTTTGCTACAAAAGGGACAAAAGAAGTGGCATGGTAGCTAGCAGGGTTCATTGGGTAGAAGAAAGATTTTTTTTGGTCAGAAATAACAATGGCATGCTTCTAATATTGATGGGCATAATCAGCAGAGAACTAAAAATGGATGAGGTAGGAAAGAGAATACAAATTGCTGGAGTCATCCCCTTGAGTGGGCAAGATGAAGGAATTATATTTAGATAGAAGCACGACAACAGCAGGGGTAAAGTAGATGTGTGGGTGTGAATGTTGGGAGGTGGGTAGGTGTAGTGGGCGTATTCTACGTTCTCCTATGATGATTCAGTTCTCTTTGTGAGGTGGGAAGGAAGATCATTAGCTGAGAGTGGTAATGGGGGAGGAGGTGTTAGGAATGTAAGAAGAAGTGAAGAAGGCAAGAAGAAGAAAGGGTTACTGAATGGACCAGGCAGGTATAATATTATCCAGCAGCATTAACGGTTTACTTGAAGCTTGTGGTCACGAATTTAAATGTAGACCAGTCATTGTGTCTTTTACCTGAGCTAGTTTAAGTGAGCTGTTTCTTTGTATCCAAAAAGCCTTGACCAGAATATAAAATTACATGGAAAACAGTTTTGCCTCCTGGGAAATCTGTAGGTGGCAACTTTTTATTTTGATGTTTTAATAATGAGAATCTAGGACATCATTATATGTCACTGTCTTTTTTTACATTGGAAGGGGGAAAAAACCCTAACTCATCTTAGTCCATCTAAGCAGACTTAATCCAAATTGTTAAGGATTCACAAGTTAGATGTACAGGAAAAAAATATATGCATTCAAAACTCAAGAAGACAATTTTTGAAATATTTGCTATTTTGCCTGACCTATGTCATTTCTCCAGTCCTTCACTATTATGCAGCACTGACAATATATAGTTTTAGGACCTCTGCAAAACAACATTGATAAAGTTCTATAAACTTCAAATTTGTTTCTTTGTTTTAAATAGCATTGTAGCTAATTTTGAAATGAAATACCTTTCAAGAACACAAAATTGCATCTTGCTATAGACTGAATGTTTGTGCCGGCCCCCCCATTCATATGTTGAAATTTAATCCCTAATGTGATGGTATTGGGAGACCAAGCCTTTGAGAGATGATTAGGTCATAAAGGTGAAGTCCTTATGAATGGATTAGTGGCCTTATAAGAAACCCCAGAGAGCTCCCTCACCCCTTCCACCATGTGAGGGCACAGCAAAAAGACGGCCGTCTATGAACAAGGAAGTGGGCTCTCACCAGACACTGAATCTGATGGCACCTTCAACTTGGACTTCCATTCCCCAGACCAACGAGAAATAAATGTCTGCTGTTTATAAGCCACGCAGTCTGTGGTATTCTGCTATAGCAGCCCAAAGGATTAACACACATCCTACACACACACACACGCATACACACACACACAGAGTTTCTGAAGACACATGATTTCTCTCAGGGCATAAAGGTGGTAGGAAGATAGATATGTTTTTACTAGAATATTGATGATGATAATAAATGATAATAATAGTCTATGGAAACTGCCATATGTCAAACATTATGAATGCTTTAAATTACTTCTTAATATTCACAATAATCCTATGAATGGATTATTTCTATCCCCATTTTGGTTTATAAGCTATTAGAAACATTGACATTATGGTAGAAAAGAGATACAGATGAAAGAACAATGAGGTAAGCAATTCTTTAAGAAATCATGCTGTGTTTTATCTTAAAAACATTTAAAAGAACATATATTTTTGGGGTCTGCCCACTGAAAAGGCCTCAGAAGTGACCCACCCTGTAGCAGTGAGCACCTTTGTTGCCTAGACTGTAGTCTCTAATTAACATTTCCCACTAAAAAGAACTAAGGTTACTTAAAAAATGGCTGATTCCCAGTCTGTAGCAGGAAATGTACAAGATGAGCCTATATTATATTAGAAAGTAAGGAAGGAATGGAAGAATACTAGGATATATCAAAAAAGCTTAGATGTCAACTAAAAGGTTCCTACTGGCAAAAATAATGGGATGATTTGAACATCAGCAAAGATGGTATCTGCAGTGTACTGAAATACCATGAGCTGTTTATACACACACACACACACACACACACACACACTCACACAGAGGCCATTTAGTGGTTAACACTGGAGGGAACCAAGGCATTATTTTGAAAACTGGTAAATAAAGAGGAAGCAGCAGACATTTATTCTGCTTTTTCTGTTCTCAAGGTAATCAAACAGTTGATATAAAGGGACTGCTTTTCTAAAGAAATATACCAGCTAATTAATTAAGATAGAACAATGGAATAAGAATATGACCACTGTGCAAGTTTTAGTGATATATTGAATCTAGGCTGCTGTCACAAAAAGAGAGTCAACCAAATGTTATACATTTCCTAATGCAAAGACAATTCTCACTATGAAGTATTTTGCCAAAACAAACAAATAAAACCAATAAACTGAATCTGATTAAGTCTTTAGATCTAATTTTAAAAACTATGGGAAATAGAAAAAAGATAAGAGATAAGAACATGTTAAAAGATATCACAATAATGAAATCAGAAATCTTTCAGACTGTGGAAAACTCTAAAGGAAAATGTGACTCAGTTTTTTTTTTAACATAAAAATTATAAGAAAAAAATGAGGAGGCAATGAATTACAGATTAAAAATTAGTTAAGAGACTGAAATGAGTACAATTGTATGGACTTCATTTGGATCTAGATTTGAACCAATTTTTAACAAAAAGGATAATTAAGTATATTTGAATGCTGAATTTCTGAGGATACCAAAATTACTGTAAATTGTAATAATGGTATTTATTTACGTTTTAAAAATGGTCCTTATATTTTGGTGTTACAACTGAAACACTTATTGATACAATTATTCATTGTCTGTGATTTGATCCAGGGTGAGAGCATGATAACCATATAGGTTAAATAAAACTGTTGAAGCTATGTAGTAGGTACATGAGACTTCATTATACAATAATCTCTGTTTTTGTATATGGCTGAAATTTTCTATTATAAAAAAAGAGAGAGAGAAATAAAAGACAAACAGAATTTGACTTTCTTTCCCCTGGGCATAACACTAGTAGACAACAGAGTAGGGATTTAAGCCCAGGTCCATGACTTGTTTGTTTACTTGTTCTTTTTTGTTTGACTTTAAGCTACATCTTGATAGTTCTGCAGCATATGAAGCATTTAGGTTATAAAGCAATCTTTCTTTCTTTATATAGAAAAGCCATACAAATAAGACAGGATGGAATATTAGGAAGAGTCAGGTTCTTAGACACAGGGACAGCTGCTGTGTTTTCTGAATCACCAGAGAGGCTAGTACTGCTACAGTCATAATGTAATTTTAACCAAAGAACATTCTAAAACAAGCAGAATTTAAAGATTAGTTTTGTTTATAAATTTAATAAGTTGAAGGAGAAACATTATAGTGTTTTAGTAAAATTCATTTTTTCTCTGCTTCACAGTTTACTGAGATTACTCAAGTGATAAAAATAACATTAAATATACATATAATGAATTAAACATTTATTTTGTAAGTACACAATACTGGAATAACATTTATCTAGTTATATTATTTATTCTACAGCCCATACTACTTCAATTTTTATGTATGTATACTGAGTGGGAAATACACAAAGACACGATTCTTTTATGATTATATGCATATATATAAATCTACATAGGAAAATATGTGCATGTATATATATAATTGAATTAGTTAGTAATCATTTTATTTTAAATTCTAACATTTTCCTCAAAGTTTATGTGTTAAAGTAAAATAATCTGAACGTTGTGATCACTAAATAGGAGGACTATGTAACACAAACTTTTGGTTTATTTTCTTCTTTGGTTTGTTCACCATATTATCTCAACTGCCTGGAACAATGCCTGACATGTAGTAGATACTTGATAAAAACAGCATGAATGGTACTGAATTCTTTATGCTAAAGTTCAAAATGATGACTTTCCAGATAGTGTACAAGTAGAATGATCATATAAATATAACACTTTAGATATAAAGCAATCTTAAAATTTATCTACTCCATCTACCTGTTTCACATTTGTTTATACCTTATAATATACATATAGATATACTTGCAGAATACCTTAAGGTGAGAAATAGAAAAATGATTCTTAATACAGCTTTGCCTCAAATATCTAAATTAGATACTGCTAGCTGACTGATAATAAGGCCACTATCTTCCTATCCTAAAGAGAAAAAAATCTAATAATTTAGTTTTTAAGTGTTTCTTCTTTCAATACAATTCTCAAGTTTGAGAGTAAATATGTGACAAATCTACAAGAAGTACAATTCTAGTCACTATAATTATGATATTACACTAAGCCAGATTTCTTGCAAATTCATTTAAAATTATTGAATAATTTTAATATTATACTATAGGATAAAGTGACTTGCCCAGAAGATCCATTCAATAAACACTTTTTAAAATGCTTTAAGAAAGGCTTTCTGGGTTTTATTAAAAGATGCCACCACTACCACCATGTTTTAATAACCTAAAGGAATTTTTTGACAATCAAGCATTTTTACTGTACATCAAATAACCCTATTGGAAAAATAATATTATCATCACAGTTTTATAGAAGTACAGAGAGGTTAAGGTATCTGCTACTAATCAACTAGTTAGTAGCAGAGCCAGTATTCTATCCTTTGCCTATGTATCTCCAAGGTGTGTGTGTGTGTGTTTGTCATTGTTATTCACTATGTTTTGGAGTTTCTCTTATGAACTGCTTTGTTCAAGTAGGATACACATGAGCCTCTGAGACAGGAGTGTAATGAAGATGTTGAGAATTAATGATGTTATTTCATTTTTATTCCTGTTGCAAAGCGGGATTTGTGAATGACTCTTCTTTCTGTCTCTGGAATCTGATACTAGGGACATTCCTTAGTGCTGTCTATGCTTAAGTGGGCTTTTTGCCTGTACCTAACAGGTATTATGTACTTCAGGTGTCCACCGAGCTGGCATTAAAAGTTCTCAACTCATCTAGGATGAGTTATGTAAAGTCAGCTAAATTGGCACTTTTGTCAGGGAGCATTTTGTTCTGCCCAATTCCCCAGAGACTCAATGTTATAAAAAAGTAACCCAAATTCTAAAGAATACAATAAACCATTTTGAAAGGAAATGACAGTCATAGAAGGGGAATCTCTTTCAAAACTGCATCTAAAATGAAAAGTATGGCTGGCACAGCTAGCTCCAAGGCAGAATGCTGCTGATGAAGCAATGACCAAAGAACATCTATTATCTCTCCATCATCTAAGGGTTTCTGTGTTTCCATTGCTCTTAGCTATGAAATTGGCAAGTGATTGTTCTCCACATTTAGATGCTTGAATCTCATTCAAGTAAATGTGCACAAAGGACTATAAATTTAGAACAAATCATTTGACATTATCTGAACAAAATCAGCAGAGATCTAATTTAACCAAAGAAAAACTTCTACCCAAATGCCAGTAATCTGGGTACCTTGAGAACAGAATAAAATTCACCACTGTCCCACTTAGCTTATGTTAAGTGCTCAGTTAGTTCTGAACTGAAAGGATGTATGCATGCACGCACACATGAATGAATGAACGGTGCTCCATTTTTAATAGAAAAATCAGGGCACAGTTACCAGGATGAACTGGTCATTATCTACTCTGTTGTTGATAAAGACATCCAAAATATTGTTTAAAGAGAAATTACCCTTTTAGAAATTCAGATATTGCTCTAAGGTTGTTCCAAGTTCTTGGTTAGGAATCCCTTGATATCAATATTCCATATTCAGTTCTCCATTCTTTGAATTCCTTTACCTCATGATTTAGCATTTTTATAAATTATTTCAAATTGTAACCATGAGAGAAATTTTCTGTATACAATTTAAAAAACACATTAAAATGCTATAACTGAATTCAAACACATGGGCTTGTTGGGAAGACTTAATGAGATAATCTATATGAAAATGCTCAGCATGAGGCCTGGCACACATTAAGAGCTCAGTCAATGTTAGATATTATTATTTTTGTTGTTGAAAATTCAAATAAATGTTAAAGATAAACAATCACATATTTTGAGTTTGCTAAAATATTATGAATTAGCATTTTTTTTCTCTCCAAAAGCAATGACTAGTGATTATCATGATCTTTTAGTCCACTCCAATTTGTACATTGGAATTTCTGGTTTATTTTTCATATTTACCTCATTTCTCCCCCCTCCCCCAACATTTGCTACTAACAGCACAATTAATATGCACATATGCATTTAGTATAGATTGTGTCTTTCTCATATGCATTTTATAAAGCTTAATTTTTCCTTATCTTCAAAACACCCCAGGAAATGTCACTTTGAGTGTCAGAAAATGTTACAACATGTTTCAAAGTTCAGTGGGACTCACATATACATCCAAAGACCAAGTTTAGCTTCGAAACATTAACACCAGGAAATAGTCAACAGAATGTCACGGCATTAAATGTCTCCTCCAAAGTTAAGGAGGCATTTTAATGAGAAATTTTCAAGTTTCATCTGGAATGAAACTTCATAATCTGTCTATAGTCAGGCCATTCAGCAAAGATTCAGTTAACTGTACACAGCATACCTGATGCAGAAATCCCAAATCTATCATCTAACATTCATAAGTCTAAGCTGCCTGCAAAATTGTGCTTTAACTTTACAACCTCATTTCACACAAATATTCAGTTTAATTTACGATCCAGTTCGCACATGGGCACCCCTCCCCAACCATTTCCATCTCCTAAACTATAGAAAGGATAAAGTCCAGAGGAAAAAAAGTATATTTGGAAAGGGAGGAAAAATTAGAGCTCTCTCAACTAAAGACAAATATTTCCACAAAGTACTAATGCTCTTCTGGGATTAACTGCTGAAAAATCTATTAAAGTGACAGTAAACGGCCAATTATAGGTCAGTGACTTAATTAGAGGCCTCTATGTCACTGTGTTGGGTATTATAGGTCAAGGGATGGAAGACAAATGCAGCAAATGTCTATGGTACCCACAGTATCTGCCTTTACAGAATTAGTGAAGTGAAATTTTTCTAGACTAGGATTTGGGAAACAAGTATATTACTTGGATTCAACTACTGATCAAGCCTGTGGCTTTAGACAAGCCACAGACTCTCTTAAATACCCCTTCCTGATAAACAAAGCGGAGATCATAATACTTGTCACAACTCACAAGGCTACTGCAAATATTCAGTGAGAAAATGCATGTGAAATAGAAAAGAATTAACGTCACAATGTCTTACACACAGTAAATAAAATGAGTTGGCTTTTAAATGAACAGACTGCCAGAATGCAGAGAAAGTAGTCAGCCCCATAATCTCCCAAACCCTTTTCCATTACTGAGATTTCTGCTACCTGAACTGCTTGTGTTTTAAATTTCACTGATATTTTTTCTAACTATATTGGATTTTCTACTCATCCCAAACTTCCCAATCTATCAGTTCGATTTTTTCTTTCCTAAACCAGGACTAACTATAAAGTTAATTTTCAATACTATATCATAGCCAGTGTCCAAAAGGCATCCCACAGAGCTAATCAGTGAACTACCTAAATGCAACAATGACCATATCACCTTTCTACTTGAAAGCTTTCGATGGGTTCAAACCCTTATTGAACAAATCTTTTTTAAAATCAAAATTCTGATCTGTTATTGTAAGCCATGAAAATTGTATTAAGTTCTTGAGCAACAAGGTGTAATATAAGGAAGGGTTTTAGAAAGTTTTATCTAGTAATGTCTTAGAGATTACAACGGAAGGCAGAAAAATCTAAAAACTGGTAGCTGTAGGGTCAGAAGCTGCCAACCACGGACCTCAGGTCTGGCTTGGCTTACAGACATTACTTATTACTAACACCTGAAAATTGGGAGGTTTCTAATTTCTCTTGGAAAAAAAAGACTATCTGGAAATAATCTACTGGAGTGGAGTAGAATGCCTGTTGCATACTCTTCCCACCTGGTCCGATTAACTTATTTAAACATCCCACCTAGTTTGGGGTGGGGACAATTTTCAGTTCTAGTCTGAGAAGCTCCTGTGGTCCAAATAAGACATGATAAAGGCTTCGACTAGAGAAGTATTTGTGGAGTTGAACAGGGAAGAAGCTAACAGATATTGTGATGGAGCACTTGTAGAACCTGTTAGAGATTAAGTGGAAAGAGTAAGGCATATTTTAGTTAATTATGTCTTTCCAATTTTCTAGATTGATAGGCTACTGTTTATTTCATCTCTTCCTAGGGTAAAATTTTCACATTTAAAAATGTGTTTGCAAGTATAGTGTAGTATCCTGTATATCAACTTTTACATTTATAAAAGAATCAGTGTCCACAGATCTTATTTTTTAAAAAAGAGAAGCTAGAAATCAACCCAATTATAAGTGCTGACAACTAAATAATGCCTATGGGTCCCACTGGACCTGAAGGTCTATCTTTGGCAACTTCTAACCCTGGGGAATGCTTGCCTTCCTATTTCTTTAGGTTTTATTATTAGGACAACTTGCTTAGCAATTCTGATAAAGTTCCCAGTTTCTCTTGTGTGGCTGTGAATAGATGAGCATGCCCAAATCTATATTGCAAAATAGATTTCTTGAAGAGAAAATGGCAGCTCCTGCTGAGAGACCAGTGGATTGTTCTCAATTAAGGAGTTTAAAAGCAACATTCTTTCCTAAAAATAATACTTAAATAGCAGTTCTATTTTTAAATCATGTAGCTAAGAATATACATTAAAATATGCACATATACTGCAGGTTTCTCACACATGAGTGAATACCTCCCCTTCTTTTGTAAATATAAAATGTCTACAAGACAGAATTTAACTTTTCCTTTAAACTAGAAAGAACAAATGACTTAGTCTGATCATTTAAATAACATGCAAGGAAAACCTAATTTATGAAGGGGGAAAATGAGAGTCTCTTTGTCTCTCTCTCTCTTAGAAGGGAGGGAGGGAGAGAGACAGAGAGAGAGGAAGGAAGGAAGGAAGGAAGGAAAGGAAGAAGGGAGGAAGGAAGAAAAAAGGACAGAATGGAATGGAAACTGTAATCTTTGACATGGAGTAGTTAACTTTATCAAGATGGCCTTAGAGAGCTAAAAAACAAATAGGGAGGACAATATCAAACTAAAAAAAAACAACACAACACTCTTGTGTAGCAAAGAAAACCATCACCAAAATAAAAAGAAAACCTATGGAGTAGGAGAAAATATTTGCAAATCATATGTGATAAGAAGTTAATATACAAAATATATAAAGAACGTATACAACCCAATAACAAAGAAATAAATAATCTGATTAAAAATTGGCAGAACTGAATGGACATTTTTCCAGAGAACACACACAAATGGCCAACAGGTACATGAAAAGATGCTCAATATCACTAATCATGAGGAAAACACAAATCAAAACCACAATGACATACCATCTCACACCTGTTACAATGGCTGCCATGAAAAAGAAAAGAAATAACAAGTGTTGGTGAGGATATGGAGAAAAGGGAACCCCTGTGTACTGTTCGTAGGAATGTAAATTACTGCAGCCACTATTAAAAACAGTATGCAGGGTCCTCAAAAAATTAAGGAATAGAACTACTATATGACCCAGTAACTGCACTTCCAGATAGAGATACCTATATATCTATATATATGAAATGAAATGACTATTTGAAGAGAGAGCTATACCCCTCGGTTTATGACAGCATTATTTACAATAGCCAAGATAGGAAAGCAGCCTAAGTGCCCAATGATGATTGAATGCGTAAAGAAAATCTAGTATATACACACATAATGGAATATTATTCAGCCACAAAAAAGGAAATCATGCCATTGGTGACAACATAGATGGACCGTGAGGGCACTATGCTAAGTGAAATAAGTCAGATAGAGAAAGACAAACACTACATGATCTCACTTATATGAGGAATCTAAAACAACTGAACTCATAGAAACAGAGAACAGATAGGTGGTTGCTAGAAATGGGTGGTGGATGGTGGGGGAAAATGGGTTAAGATGGCCAAAAGGTGCGAACTTCCAATTATAAGTCCCGGGGATGCAGTGTACAGCATGGTGGCTATAGTTAACAATACTGTATTGTATATTTGAAAGTTGCAAAGAGAGCAGATCTTAAAAGTACTCACTACACAAAAAATGTGTAACCATGAGGGGTGATGGATGTTAACTACATTTATTATGGTAATCATTTTGTAATATATTCACATACCAAATCATTGTTTTATACCTTAAACTAATACAATGTTAACTTCAACTGTATCTTTATAAAACTGGAGAAAAAGAAAGCAGGGAGCTGATATACTTGGGGGAAAAAGTTTCTTCTTGTCCTTGGAAATGGATTTGCCAAGATACATACAGAATTTCCATTACAGGTTGGCTATCTTCTCCAATAACTAGAATTCAACCACGTTAATACTGATCTGAAAACTTTAAAGCAATATTCTTTAGTACATATGCTTATCTTCTTATTTGTATTTCTTCAGAGTTTAATATTAAACGGTGGCTTTCTTATATGCACCTAATTTGAGAAGGTAATTAGTGGTGTCGAAGAAGTTTCTCTAACTTGTCACTTCGAATCTTTTCTTTTGTAATAAATAAAGCTATTTCTGCTTGCTAGTCTCCTTCTTCCAGCCCGTTGAAGACCAACCTGTGTCTAGAATCTCCTGGTAAGTTTTTAATCTATCATCTCAGTGATAGCTAAAGCTTAGTGTAAGGAAGTCCTCAGCAGGGCTAAAAATCATAAGGCTAGTTATAAAGAAGAAACAAAGGTGAGATGTACTTTAGTAGTATATGGCTTTGGAATATATGATTTTCAAGAAGATGTTTCTTTTTCAAAAATGAAGAGGAAAAAAGTTCCAAATTGTAATCAGGAAAACAACTGAATGATTTATACTATAAAGGAGAAATACAGTAAGTTAGAGCAAGTGTCATTTGGTCTCTTATCCTTTCATGAAAGGTAGGCTTAGCTCAGTCTATCAATCACAACACTGATAAATCTGAACTTACCTCTAGTTTTAAGAGATCTAGCTTGTGTGGAAGCAGAGTTGAAAATAACTGTAGGAGAATATGTGACTTTGGGGTCGCCTATCTAGAAAGAGAAATGGGAACAGATCTACCATATCCAGTTAGCAAAATGTGCCAGGGACTTTGCAGCCAAACTCTGTAAATCTGTCATTTTGCCTAGAGGAAACTGTATTCTATAACTTCCCATCAGCTGTGGATCACCCAAAAAAATCTGCTCTCCTTTCTTCTCCAGCATTCAATTTGGCATTTTGGCAAGACGACACACTCAGCGTTTTCCAGGCAAGGAATTAAATCTTCTGTTACTTGTAAATAAAGTAACAATTTAGTAGTCAATACTCTTAAAGATCCTCCTTCCAAGGAGGTGGCATTGAAACTGAAGTCATTAGGCAGCAGTCACCTTTGTTACTCCCTGGAAAATCTAACTTGGAAGACTTGACATGTGATCATTAAAGATGTCCCCTTGATGATTAGGTTGGTGGAAGAACCATTAATGTGAACAAGAAACACCATCCTTCAGCTTTTAAGAAATACTTTGCTATGGATTCCCTAGAGTGCATGAAAGAATATTCCTAGCCTGTTCTCAGAAAAATCATGGAGCAGTATGTTGCTATTATTTAAGAGTTCTGAGGTTGGTATTCCTACACTTTTACTCACCTCTTCCTTTTTTTAGCTCTGACAGCTGCTCAGACTGGGTACCAAGGGTGTGCTAAGCCTTATTCTTATCCCCATCCCTCTCTCTGACAAAAATCAATTTCCAGAATATAAAAGAGTGAATATTGTTATTAGTAGACAATTCTTCCCTTCTTAGCCATGGCATAGGCAGAAACTGTCTTGGAAGTACACTTTCAGAATGACCTCAACATTAAAAGACAAGGTAAAAATAATGACCATTCATTTAGATATATATTTAAACATAGACAATTGTCTTGTAATAATAATATCTACATAACTGTATCTATCCATTTATCATCCATCCATTTACCATATCTATCTATCATCTATCTTTTCTATTCATCTATTTTGGGCTATTTCTAAGTCTCTAAAATATGTATCTAAAGAGAAGACAAGGCACAGTATCATCTCTTTTAACAGCCTTTAATGCCTCCTGTGAACTAGAAACTTTAAAAGTTCATTGGTTTGAATCTCTTTGAAAAGAGAACATTGATGGGATGATGTAAAATAGAACCACAATCAATCTAAGCATCAGAGCCTTATTCCAGAGCTGATTGTTAGCGACAAGGGTAAGATGAGAAGGTTTTGTTTTGTTTTGTTTTGTTTTTTGATAAGTTTTGTAATAGGATATTAAATGAGAAGAACTTTACGTATCAATGCTGAAAGTCTAAGGATGGGAACAGGTCCCCAAAGTCCTATTGTTGGACCCAAAGGAGAGCCACAAAAATGTTTCATAATGAGATGAATTCAATGATTACCTATCAAATCAAATTCTTCTTATGTGTTGAATTTTTGTTATTGCCATTTTATCCAGAGGTGACAAACAGATCAAATCAGACCTGCAGTGTGTTGTTTTAAACCACCCTCAGTGTTCAAAAAAATCTGTTTAAATTACTTGCCAAACATTTTGTGTCTTAATCTTACATAACGGAATTTGCAAGTTCTCTTTGAAAAATGAGAGAATGTAGCCCCACTGGGATTATATTCCTGCACAGGATGGTCCTACATGCCAAAGCCACCTGCAGCTGATGCTGCCTGCCCTCTTTTGAAGGGAGGGGAATGTGCTCTTCTAGTTCTCATAGCCCCCATCACCCCCTCCACCCTTTAGTTGTATGCATGGTCTGCTTTGTTTATTTTCTTTACCTAACTTCCACAGGCATTTGAGATTATGGCCCCTATTTTGGGTCATTTCTAAAATATGCCCTTAATATTGGGAAACACACTCATTTAGATGTGCCCTAAGAGTCAGAATAACCTTATGTCCACTAAGGTATGATAATCTTCATGGCTCCCTCTTTTTGTATGTTTCTCTTCATTGTAAGAAAAACATTCATGCACCTGCCTTCCTTCTAACAATATCATTTAGATAATATTCATAAGAATAAAAACACTTAAATTTATTGAATGCTTACTCTGTTCCATATACTGAAGCTTTTGCAAGATTTGTTCATTCATTTAAACTTCACATCAGTTCTAGCTGGTTACTGTAATCTCTGATTTACAGATGAGGCAATTAAAGGACCAGTTATGGAAGCAGTGGTAGAGTCGGGATCCACACCCGGGCAGTGTGGCCCCAGAGCCTGTCCTCCGTTCTGCTATTCTGCATGCACTCAGCTCTACTGCACTAAAATCACTGGAACAGGGTTCCTCCACTCAGGGAGTGAGCAGCTTCTGGCCTCTTTAGGAAGAAAGCACTAACATATAACGCTTACTTACGGGGAAAGTCAAAACCATGAAGTGCTGGGGCATCTGTATTCCAAACTCACACACTTGCTGTTCTCTAGGCAGATGCCTATATTCTTTTTCCTTCTTGGAAATTCCAAAGCAGATTGGAATTCCATACGAAAATGTGGATACATAAAGACATCCCTTGGGCATCCAAGTACAATAACTATGGGTAAATAATCATTAAAAAAAAGACCTAAGTAATGGTTCCTTCTCAACTCAAACACAAGAGAGGTTATCAGTCACAGACACACAAGTTCTGCCTTTCTGGGCTAAATGTCCCCACAGATTCCCACCAAGTCTGTGACTTAAAGAAGCACTTCAAATAGACAACACATTTCAGTACACTCATAAAATTAAGAAAAAACCAGAACAACAAATAATACATCTGACAGCACTGGTATCTATATTAATTCTGGAACTGATGCGCTCCTTTGGGGCTGGTGCCCAAGGAGACCCTCGTTTGAAAAACTCACCTTTCACTCACTGTTCCATTGAGAGAATACATTTTATCAGCCATTGTTTATTAACCCTTTCTGCTTTCATGGTGCAGCATTTCTCTGTCTCTCTCTCTCTCGACAATAAACCATCTTTGGAAAAGATTCCTGTGAGTTAGAAATATCCAGGACTGTCCTGAAGGATGGGACGCTCAAGTCTTCTGATTCCTTCTCACTTACTTATTATCACCTCTAGATTCCATGCCTGTCAGGGCTTTGCTGCCCCTAACTGTGTTTATTCTACAGCTCCCCCTTCACTCGGGCCCATCTCACTACCAAGCGGTTTCCAAATCTTTCAGATCCTAACAACGCCTTCATTCTCTGAACACCCACAGTACTTCAAATCTGTGCCACTGACTTGACTTCCTTCCTTTCTTTTTCACGTTGCCACCTCTAGCTCAGTTTTCTCTTCTGAGCTCTAACTTCTTGCATCCAAATGACTCATTGACATTTCACCTAGACTTCAATGTCTACAGGCACCTCAAGCCTAACCTCTTCAACATGGGAATCTTGATTTCTATAACAAACCTGTTCCTCACATAGATGCCCCCACTTCAGTAAATGAAACCTCCATTCCTCCAACTGCCAAGTCATCCTTGGACTCCTCACTTCTCTGCAGCTACCCAGTGAACCCATCAGAATATGCTACTGGTATTTCCTTCTAAATATACTTAAGATCCTATCATTTCTCACAAATGCTACCCTGTCCAAGCTATCAAATCTCTTATCTGAACTATCAGCAAGAGCCTTCAAACGGTTTCCACAGGACCTTTGCACTTACTTTACTTTCTTCCTAGAAATGATCTTTTTTCAATATACCCATGGCTCAATCCCTAACTTCCTTCAGGTCTTCATTCAAATATCACTTATTGGAATGGCCTGCCACGATAATCATATTATAAACTAGCAATCTTTTCTTTCTCACTCTCTAATCTATTCTGGTACCTTACATTATGATCTTCACGGTGCATATTACCAGCACCCGTGTTATATATTTATTGGTTTACTGTATGTTTCCTCCAGTGGAACTTAATCTCTTCAAGGGCAAGAGATTAACAACTTTTTTTTTTTTAACAGCTTATCTCCTGTGCTGAGGAGAGTGCTTGGCACAGTGAACACTTAGAGATTTGTTGACTTGGTAAATGCACGGATACTCCTGGTAGACATAAAAGCTTGTTTTATACGTTTTACTATCCCTTACAGTATCTAGCTCAGTCAAAACATAAAAAGGAGATTTAGAAACTGATTATTTGCTTCTTACATCCTTCATTACTCAGGAAGCCATCTGAGTGCATGAGCTGAGCTAGTTCTCAGACACAAGCATAAATCATAGCCCACAGTAAGTATTCAAGAGCTATTTATCAAACAATGACTTCAAAACACAAAGCAGGAAGAGATCAAGTTTAAATCTTTAGGAGAGAGGTTACAAATTGTTGGCCAGGGGACTAAATATTATAATAGACAAGTATTGCTTAAAAATAATTTCATATAAAAATTTGGGGACCTAGTTTCCCTTGAAAAATCAGCAGATCTAGCAACAGGGGTTTAGTGTCTCCTTCTGGAAGCCATCGCCTGGAGTTGAAGAGTAGCTCCTTGCTTTAGAAAGGGTATGTGACAGAGTCCCTGCATTTCCTGCTTCACTCATGGATGTTTTCTACCTGATCCCTATTGTGACTTGCCTTTGTGATTCTGCATTTGCATAAATAACAGTCCCCATCATTCCACTACTAACAAATGGCAAGGATAAAAGTGAGGGGTTTTGAGTCAAACAGACTTGGTTTCCAGCATCAGCTGCATCACTTCTATCTGTGGGGCTAGGAAAACTTTTAACTGAATTCTTTAAATCTCAGTTTTCTTATATGTCAAACAGGGGCAACACAACGACACTATAAGGCTTAAATACGATAATGTCCTTAAATATCCTGGCATTTTAAAATACTCAATAAGTGTTAGCTATAATATCAGAATAATAACGTTTTGGATGATTATTCTTGACCAACCAGAAAAAAAAGTCCTACTATTTTTTGTCTTATAATTAGAAAATACAGTCATTGTTTTAGGTTGTATCATTGACCATATCATTGGTACCTTAATCTGTTGTTGCTTCTACTTAATACATAGTCAAGCTGAAATATCACCTTGGATAAGAGATAAAAATGTGCATCTTGGCTTCCCTGGTGGCGCAGTGGTTGAGAGTCCGCCTGCCGATGCAGGGGACACGGGTTTGTACTCCAGTCCGGGAAGATCCCACCTGCCGCAGAGCGGTTGGGCCCGTGAGCCATGGCCACTGAGCCTGCGCGTCCGGAGCCTGTGCTCCGCAACGGAAGAGGCCACAGCAGTGAGAGGTCCACGTACCACAAAAAAAAAAAAAAAAAAAAAAGTGTGCATCTTGACCTTTTTTTTGTTTTTTTTTACTACTTCCTTCACCCAAACCACAGGATTTATTTAGCCATTTAGTCCTGTATTTACCATTTAAAATTTTAATAAATTAAAAAAATCTGAAATCATTTATTAGGTATCACAAAGATATAGTCTCAAACTTCTTGAAAGCAGAAATACAAAACAAAAGTGAGGGTGAAGCCTCTTTGGGATATGAGTGATGATTTCATGGACAGAGCATTAATTAACGTTAGTTTATGCTAATAATAGAAATGATAGCAATGGAGCCAACTTTCCCTATATACAAATGACTGAATTAAAATCAGCCATGGGGTCAAGAGAATTCTAGGAGAGAGATGAATTTAAACTTCATAAGCACCTGACATGGCTAATAAGGTCCAATATAGGTAAATGTGGGAAATCAAGCTTGAATTGTGAAAAGATGAGAAAGAATGCCTCTTTCCTAAGTTGTAAGTAGTTGAGAACCAGAATAAAAGAAGATAATAAAGAGTTACTTAGGGGTAGAGGTTGCAGAAATCCTTAAACTCTTGGTCTCATCTGCTATTTATGTAAGGATATTTATAGTATTGTTGGGTTTTACAGAGAATTAACCAATGGAAAACAAATTTATAACTAAATGTAATTTATCTGTGGTAAAACAATACTTCCTGCCTTAACATTAACCAATATCAAGGACATTATCAACATCTTGAATGTTCATAAGAAACAATATAAACTGCTCTATACCCCATTTTCTGTAATGCATTTTAATTACCACTGTAATCATGGTCAATCCCATTGCAGGTGCAAGGCAAATGAGTCATGTGACAAAAGTAGGGGGGGTGACATTTGGGAAAATATTTACTGCACATTTCAAAATGTTTAAAAAGGCAGCCTTGTACTATATATTAAAGAGATTTTATGTAAGAAAGTTGTAAATGAGGGGAGAGGGAAAGAAGATAAAACAGAGAAAGAGGAATAAAAAGTAGGGGTAGAACATAGGGCAGCTAAGTCAAGTTTTTAAAATATACTTGTCCCAGTGATAATATTTAAAGCTTTACCTAAACTAAAGGACATTTAAGCTATTCTGCTCCATATCTGAAATATAGCATTTTTTTCATTGTCAAGTCACAATTGTGAAGCTTTGAAGTTTTAGTAAATAATCTTAAAAAAATGAATACAGGCAATGGAGTATAATCTATAAAACTTTTGAATTACTATGCTGTACACCTGAAACTAATATAATTGTAAGTGAACTATACCTCAATAAAAAAAGAAAAAAACGAATATGGGCATAAACATCACTTTTTGAAGTTTGAGTGTCTAAACAGTCAGTGTGTATGTATGCGGGTTGACACACAAATCGAGTTTTAGTAGTCCACTAGCATTATGGAAAACCCCAAGAGAGGACCAGTGCCTCTACATCTCAGATTTGCTTTCTAAGGGTGTTAATCATGGCTCATCTCCAGGAATTAGTCATAAGTCTCTGAAGTAAGCTTTGCATTTTTACAGAGAATGGTTACTGAGGGAGAAATATAACATATGATAGCATTACTGAGAGATTAAACCCACATCACTGAGAAAAGTATATTTTAAGCAACAAATGCAGTTGAAATCATTATACCTGACAAGAATTCTTCTGCTATTTAGCTATCTGAAATCTTTATAAAAAAACACTAAAAAAAGTTGTTATTGCCCCCTAAAGAGAAAGGAACAAGAATTGTTTTAGGCTACAAGTTCTTTGATGTCAAGGGCTACTTTAAGCTGGAAAGCAATTTACACAAAGGACTGGCTAAGTTATGTGTGGTCTAGGAGCCCAGAGAGCTCAATACTCATTTTTCTCATTATAGAAAGCCCTTATTAAATTTATAAACCAGTTATTTGGTATGTAAAACTTACTTTCCTATATAAAATACAGAGAATGGCTACATTTGCAGATCAGCTCACAAAATCCTTTTTAACTCATAATTTGTCTGAATATAGTATTTTACTTACTGTTAAATCTTTAACCACCATGTAAAATGCTATTTATATTGGATATCCAGTTGGAATTTCCCTCTTGGGATTCCAGTTTCAAATTTTCTACTCTCCATTTCTTTGAGAACTTTGGGGCCTGTGAAGCTAAATATTTAAGAGAACAGGCTTACTAGCTTTATACCTTTGCAAAATTTATTTAACATTTTGGAAGCTGTATTTTATCATCTGTGTATTGAAAGAATAACCATAGCCAGTAGGTGGTTGTTGTGTAGCTTAAGTAAGCTAAATTATGCATCTTAGTAGCACATAGTAAATATTCAATGAAAGTTGTTAGTACTAATCATGAAAGTAAAAATGTTCAGTCTTAAACATACTGAAATATGAACTTCCTGAGGGAGGAAGCCATTATTTCCACATCTATCTTAATTTCCTACAATATCTGTAATTAAATCAATTCCCAATGAACCTACCCTAGTCCTCAAAACAAGCTAATGGCAAGACACATTTGGATTAAGGTCATATGAGTTTTTATTTATAGTTCTGAGGGCAAACATATGTTTTTACCAACTGTACCACTTATGACTTTAAGTTAACAGCAATCAGGTGATGTTTTTACTGTGATGCACAAGTGAAAAAGCACGTAGGAGAATTGCTGAAACTGAATAAAAGGCATTTCCCTAAATGAGTTCTATTTTGCTAAAAATAAAATTTGATATAAGTAGATTACAATTACTCTGGTTTGAAAGGTGCAGCCATTAATGGTAAAATATCACAAAACTGTAAGTATTAATAACACAATATGTAGTACATTTGAAAAACACATGGTTAAATTTTGAAGCAAAATTGGGATCTATTACAACAGAATCAATTATAGATTAATTCAAGTCAGAGTACTTGATGGAATTCTGAACATGAGGTGCAGAGGGGTCCACCCACACAGGTCACAGGAGAGCTAGTTGAACCGTCTCACTTTAAAGGTAAGGTACTCTAGAGAAGTGGCTTTCTAGTCATCCAACTAGACTAGAAATGTGATTTCCTCATCCTTACCACTCTTCATTAAACCATCCTCTCTTACTTTCTGGTTTAAAGTTCTTAGAATTCATTGATGAGCTCTAGTAGTTTGCTGGGAGCATCTTTTAAATTTTCTATGTATAGTATCATGTCATCTGCAAACAGTGACAGCTCTACTTCTTTTCCAATTTGGATTCCTTTTGTTTCTTTTTCTTCTCTGATTGGTGTTGCTAAGACTTCCAAAACTATGTTGAATAAAAGTGGCGAGAGTGGACATCCTTGTCTTGTTCCTGATCTTAGAGGAAATGCTTTCAACTTTTCACCATTGAGTATGAGGTTAGCTGTGGGTTTGCCATATATGGCCTTTATTATGTTGAGGTAGGTTCCCTTTATGCTCACTTTCTGGAGAGTTTTTATCATAAATGGATGTTGAATTTTATTGAAAACTTTTCTGTATCTATTGGAATGATCACATGGTTTTTATTCTTCATTTTGTTAATGTGCTGTATCACACCGATTGACTCGCAGATATTGAAAAATCCTTAAAGCCCTGGGATAAATCCCACTTGATCATGGTGTGTGATCCTTTTAACGTATTGTTGGATTCAGATTGCTAGTATTTTGTTGAGGATTTTTGCGTCTATGTTCATCAGTGATACTGGACATGGAAGCAACCTAAATGTCCATCGACAGATGAATGGGTAGAAGATGTGATATATACACACACACACACACACACACACACACACACACACACATATACACACACAGGAATATTACTCAGCCATAAAAAAGAATGAAATAATGCCATTTGCAGCAACATGGAGATTATCATACTAAGTGAAGTAAGCCAGACAGAGAAAGAAAAATACCATATGATATCACTTATATGTGGAATCTGAAAGAAAATGATACAAATGAACTAATATACAAAACAGAAATAGACCCACAGACATAGAAAACAAACTTATGGTTACCAAAGGAGAAAGGAGGGAGGAATAAATTAGGAGTGGGATTAACATATACACACTATTATATGTAAAATAGATAACCAACAAGATCTAGTGTATAGCACAGGGAACTGCACTCAATATTTTGTAATAACCTATAAGGGAAAAGAATCTAGAAAAGAATATATATATATATATATATATCTGAATCACTTTGCTGTACACCTGAAACTAACACAACATTGTAAATCAACTGTACTTCATTTAAAAAATAAAACTAAATTAAGAAAATAAAAATAAAGTACTCAGAAATGGCATTAACTATCATTTTGAGTGACACAGTTTTTAATGAAACAGGTGCCTGGACCTCTCTACACACCTATCCTAAGTTAGGTGCTGGGAATACAGAGAATAACTAAGAGAGAGAGGTGAGTACAGTTGTCTAAGCAATATAAACACATGTGGAAGCTAAACACCAACAAAACTAAAAGACCAACAACACAGGCTTTGATATTCATTTCCACACTGTGGAACTTATAAGAAGTTTCAAACACACTTCCTTAATATTCCAAAAATAATCACTGCTGCAGGGTTGTGTATGTGTGTTTGAATTTCCTGAGTTTTAAGGGTTTGCTTTTATTTTTTCTGAGACATGTGCTTGTATTTATAAACATTTCAAATATTTACGCAAAAAAAAAATCACATGGCAATCACACAGGAATATACCTACGAGATAATTTCTATTGGGTTTTTTTTTTTTTTAGTTTATTTATTTTTTTGGCTGCATTGGGTCTTTCTTGCTGTACACGGGCTTTCTCTAGTTGTGGTGAGCGGGGGCTACTCTTCGTTGTGATGTATGGACTGCTCATGAGGTGGCTTCTCTTGTTGCAGAGCACAGGCTCTCGGCACACGGGCTTCAGTAGTTGTGGCACATGGGCTCAGTCGTTGTGGCTCGCGGGTTCCACAGCACAGGCTTAGAGTTGTGGCACACGGGCTTAGTTGCTCCGTGGCATGTGGAATCTTCCTGGATCAGGGATCGAACCCGTGTCCCTGCACTGGCAGGTGGATTCTTAACCACTGTGCCACCAGGGAAGTCCCTCTATTAAGATATTTTAAGTAACATTTTCACATTTCATTCTATTCCTATGACAACTGTTTTCCCCTTCCAGGTGCTAAAGTATTCTGGATGATGAGTCAACACTCTGGCCATAGAGCAGACTTTCATGCATTATTCCTAGTATCCATTAAAATAAGACTTCACTGCACACTACTTCCAATTATCTCCTCTCCTGGACTTAAACTGCACCATTAGTGCTTCATTCCTCTGGTTAAAATGAAGCTTAGGGTTTAACATATGTTAAATTGTAAATGTGAATCCTGTGAGGGGTAACCTTTGAAACCATTGTCTGTGTTCCTGCCACAGTATGAAAGTGCTGAATGCATTTTTTCTAGAGAACAAACACGAAAAAGTACTGAAAAAAGCCTGAAAGAAGAAAGCGGTAGGGTACAAAAAGAGAGGCAAAGGACAAAACTACAGTAATAGATAAATACTGAGAGCTCAATACTTGCCAACTTTATAGTGTTCATCTCATTTAATTACCTTATAAATGACTTTTCTAACTGTCCGTATTTTTTTTTTTTTTTTTTTTTTGCTTGGGGACCTACCTCTATAGAATCTGATTCATTAAGTTTGAGTCCAGAAGTCTATATTTTAAACAAATAATACAGGTCAGTCTGATGCAAGTGGTTCAAGGACCACACGTAATCAAACACGTCCTCTGCAATAGTCTTTTATTACTGGAATCAGCTCTGCCTTATTCCACAACTCTATAATGAAAAAATTTCCTTCCACAAAATTTTACCTCTTCAGGAATTTAATTTACCTTTGAGTGTATGAACTGTCACCTCGGCATAGAAAGCAACTTTATTATTTTATGAAAAGCCAGATCACCTTTGCCGTAGCTTATCAAAATTCTGGACTTTATACATTCCTTTCTCTTTCATTTTCTCAATGCCATGCTCAAATGTTCTATATCCCTCTATTTAGATCCCAAGTGTACCAGCTTTTTATCAGATGCGTTCACAAGTAACAACTTCTAACTTTGGGAGATGAGAATAGAACTGCACTGCACCTCTTGTGGGGAGTTACCTTCCTGTGCAAAATCTCAGGAGCAATGCTGAGTCACTAACATTTCTGTCTAGGATATGAAGTGCTCTTGTGAGAAAGGAATCTGACTTTTGAAAATTAGGAAATAAAGAGTGTCTAGAGGTGAGTTCAATCAAGCTTTAAGTAATGCAGAAACTTTTGACAACACAGTGCTATCAGCGTGAAGGTGAATACATATCACCGGAAACCAGAATGTGAGATGGTAGAATGAGGTGGAAATAAAATGGCTGTATGGGTATAACATGATGTGACAAGAGATCAATTGTTCTCAAGACTGTCCAAGGGAAAAAGAAATGGGCTTTACTGAATGTGAGGGTGAATAAGAGGGGGGTCAAAGGAAAGATATAAAAATATCATTGGCTCAAAAATAAACAGATCTTTACCTGACTTCATAGGCGCTATCACAAAACTTCAGAACAGGAGATGATGTTGAAAGACAGATTCTTGTACCCAAGTGGCAGATTTAGGGGGACCTTCAACCTTCCCTGTACATTTTCTTATTTCCTTTTTAATCTTTTTCAGTAGAAGAAATGTGAACTTTGGAACCAGGCAGTGCTGGGTTCAAAACCCAGCCTTAGCATTTACCAAGCTGAGGGACCTTGGGCAAATCATTTGAACTTTCAGATCCCCAGTTTCCACAGCTGTAAAATGGAGGTCACAATGTCTATTGTTGAGTCTACTATCAATGTGCCAACCACTGAGTATAGCTCTGTGGATATATGAGGTATTTGGTAAATGGAAGCCATCGCTCCCAGCAGTACCATCACCACAACAGTCTCATCATAAGGATTTAGGGTGAAGCAAGGATGTGAAGTGAACTTGTGTCCTCCTCTGCTGATAAGGCAAGAGTGGTACCCAGGGTAGGGGACGAGGGGTGAGAGGGAAAGTCTACAGGTGATTTGGATGAATAATGCATTTATTATATGTAGAGATGTATTCTGACATGGTTGACTGGTTGAGGTCTTAAGATGAGGCCATGTCCTTATGGGAGGGGATGGACTTTATTCAGAAGGCAGTTAGTGGATTCTCAGTGTGCTCTTTACCAAAGGAAAAATGTCCTCTGACCCTTGGAGACAGGTCAGGAGGCAGGTAGGGTGATAACCGCTAGGAGTGTCCAAGCTGAAGATGAAATTAAAAAGTATACTGAAGTGGTTAAGAGCATGAACTTTAGAGTAGTCAAACTGTCGTTCAAGCTCGACCTCCTTATTTTTCAGCTTTGTAGTTTAGACCAAAAGGTTAACCTCATTTTTCTCTTCCATTAAATGAGAATATTCATTTCATAAATATGGCATACAGATCAACTAAGACAATATGTATAAACACACAGGACAGTATGCGCATTTTCAATGCATATTAATCCACTAATATCATTAATAAGATATATTATCTGGCTGCATGTTACGTTTCCTTTTCATTTCCTTTTAGATATTGTCACACCTTCACTGAAGAGCTATTCAGACAATCTAATCTCAGCTTTGCTGTACAGATTTAAAAAAATATTTTTGTCTGTACTTGATCTAAGACATTGAAAAAAGGGAACAAAGAAGGAGAGAAGGAAGAGAAAGAGGGAGAAGAGCCCGCAAGTGGCTGATGAGGACAAATGTCAGGACCACATGGCTCAGCTCCCCTTCCCTCCCAGGAAGAGCTCTATCCTCTATAGCCAACCTGAAAACTTTGGAGAGCGTGTTGTTATGGCATAAAAAAATATTTCATCAAAGTCTTTCCCAAAGTTATGCATAGACTTGTCAGATCAGAGGCGGTGCAAGCTCCCCATCTCCTACTGCAGCACAAACCCATTTCTCCTCCATTGCTTCTACTGATTATAGTTTGAGCTTTTACAACCCTCTATTTGGATCAGAGTCTTTAGGCCTATACGTGAATGATTCCATATTAATAATACTTCTGCTTATTCTAAGCCATTCTCTTTCCTTGCCGGGTAAATAAACATTTAATACGACTCTGATTCTATGTGTCCTCCATCGCCTTTCACCCCAGGTCCTGCTCCTTCCCAGCCTTGTTCATTGTCACATGATCTTCCTTGCAAGGACCTAATTCTACTCATGGTTCCTAGGATGTTATATTTCTAGTGGTAGCCCCACAGCTCAATTCGAAATCACAGTTCCACACTCACTCTGCAGTCTGGTCTTACAGGCCTACTCTTCACTTTGACAAACCAAGTTTCTATTCTCCACCCAAGCAACTCTGTGGAGATCCTGAGTCAACCAGTCCTGCCATGCATGCCTTTGTGCCAGTCTCTTGGCAACCTCTTCTGAGGAAAGACTGCCAAGAATCCAACAAACCTCTCCTCATCCTTCAAAGGGAGCTCTGGATGGACATCAAAAGAATAAAGTTTTAAAGACTTAATTTGTTTCCCTCTCCTTTGGTCTATTCAAGTGGGTTTTTTCCAATAGTCTTACTTTATTTTTAAATTTTAGAAAATTTTACTTTTTTATTGTAGTAAGAACATTTAATAGCATATATACCCTTTTAATAAATTTTTAAAGTACACAAAACAGTATTGTTAACTGTAGGCCCAATGTTGTAGAGCAGATCGTTAGAACTTAGTCATCTTGTACAACAGAAATGTTTTACCCGTTGAATAGTAACTCCCCATTTCCCCACCCATCAGCCCCTGGCAACTACCATTCTATTCTGTTTCTGACTTTGATTATTTTAGAGACCTCATATAAGTAGAATCATACAGTATTTGTCCTTCTGTTATTGGCTTACTGTGGACTATTCCAAATGTAGAATCAAGAAAATAGTTTAAATAACAGTCATATTCCCATCACCCAGCTTTAAGCACCATCACTTCATGGCCAGCTGTATTTATCTGTTCCTATACTGTTCAATACAATAGCTACTTGCCACTTGTTAAAGTTCAGTAACATAAAAAGTTCAGTTCCTCAGGTACACTAGCCACACATTTCAAGGGCTCAACAGCTACACGTGGCCAGTGAATACTGTATGAAACAGTGAAGCTCTACCAAACAGTTGAGTATTTCCATCATCACAGAACTTTTTACTGGGCAGTGCTAACCTATATTCAATCTTCTTCCCCACCACAGAATATTTTGAATCTATCAAATATCGTGTCATCTAAACATAACACCAATAAATTAGCCTCATGTTATAATAACATACATTTTAATAATATATAATAACAATAATACTAATATTTACTAACATCAAATATGCAGTAATTGTTAAAACTTCCCCACTTATCATAAAGTTTCTTAAACTGGGGTACATGGGGAGCCTTCAAGGGCTCAGCAAAAGCTCTTAGGTTTTCTATAAAAAATCTGTTAAAGGATATACATGCATTTTTCTGGGGAGATAATTTATGGTGGTTCTCAAATTCTGATAAAGGTCAATTTCTCTGAATTCAAGAATCATTCCCTTCGAAAGACGTGTGGTCAACTAGATAATTAAAGAGGTGGAATAGTTTAATTGCAAAGGCAACAGTAAAATTAACTTTATAAATGTGGAATAAAGAATATATTATTAAAGACATCTTTGTTTTACATACCTTATTATCTTTAACTTGTTAGAATGTAGATGGGTGTCTGGAGTTTTCATTTGTTATGTGTTTAATTGGCGGAGATCATGGAGTGAAGTGGAACATGCTTCTCAGTTTGTCTTTGGTATAATTAGGTTAAGACTTCTCAGAAAAGTGAAGCGTTTGCCCCGGCTTCTCTAGTGGTAACTGTAAGTATTCACTTCATTCATTTATCCATTCATTCATCCAACACCTATTTATTAATAGCACTGGCCATGTGCCAGGAACATAAGTTCACAGTGTTGATGTAGATAAGAGATGATCTCAGCTCTTAATGAACTCTCTCCTGGAATATAACTTTGGCTCTTGAGACTGCGTTACTGAGGATAATTGTGGCAAAGTCCAGGGACAAGGTGAGAGAAGAGAGTTTTCTTAATTCAACAACAAATATTTATACAATTAGTATTATAAGGCAGGACCTGTACTAGGCGAGCCACACAGATGCAGTCTTTTTCTACAGAGATTATATCCTCCCTTGCATCCCACCCAACAACACAATTCTAAGAGCTGGGGGGAGAATCGCCCCTTGTTGTACAGTATTTAGGGTGGTAAGAAAGGGAAGGTGGGAGTATATGGTCTTACATTTGCTATGACTCGTCTTCTTTCATCCTCTGAGTTGTTCTCCTAACTTTCTACTCTCAAAATGGTAGCAGACCTGTTGCCCCTTCACATAGACAGCCCGGACACCCGTGATGTCAACTGTAGAATGAGGAAAACCCAACTGCAGCTGGTGTCTGTTGAGCATTCCTAACCTTTTCCAGAAAGTTATGGGACTCTGATTTCCTGTTTTTTCCTAAGACACCCCATCACAAAAGCTGGGATGAGTATTCCCAAATATCTGCGAAGTATATCTGTATATCCACACACTGCACATACGCCTAACTGAATTCTAGCACATCAATCATCTTTGAAGTCTCCACTGCAAAGTCTTTCATGAATATTTCTCTGTAAACACTTTTTCCAGCAAACTTCTCTCCTCATTTATTTCTCAGGAGTGGCGACGCACAGAGGTCTTCTCATTTGGAAAATTCTTTATGGAACAAACAGAAACAGTCTTGGTTATTGATGCTTAAAATGGTCACTTTACATTTTCCTTAGTATTTCAAGGTTTTATTTTTCTTTTTAGGGTGGGGAAAAATGGTTCTGGGTGGCAAAATGGGAGGCAGGGAAATTTATCTTAGCTTGTTAGCATTCAGTAGTTTAAGAATCCCTACACATACAAAATCTGAAAGCAAAATTCTTTTACTAAGTCCACAAATATTAACTGATTTGTGCCATGCTCTGTGCTAACTGCTGGATACTGAATATTGAGTGACATAAACATGGTCCCTGTTCTAGTGGAGAACACACTTTACAGGGGAAACAGACACTTAACAAATGAATAACAATGAAGACATAACTACACATTTCAAGAAGAGCTGTGGAATAGGAAAATAGATCTGGTACCAAAAAAAACCCTTAATAATAAGGGGGCTTAGCTAATTTGATTGGTAAAAACTTTTTTCTAAAAAAATGATAGTAAAGCTGTGTGAATAAGACTTAGCCAGGAGAAGCTGGGAGATTGGCTGTGGAAATACAATTCCCCCCCAGAAAGAGGAAAAGACATCTGTGAAAACAATAAGGAGGAAAGAAGTTGGCTAGTTTGCAAAGCAGCAGAGAAAATGGAAGAATATGTGGCAACTAGAGGGGCTTTTTTCAATTTGAAGTGTCCCTTCTATCAAATATGGGATAAGCTGGGAGTATACTTCTGTTTTACGTACCTTTCTTTCCCCAAAGAAAATTAGTTTTCTCTCTTGTGTATACTTAGCTCTTCAATATTATTTTCCAATAAAAGGCAGGGAATTAATAAGACAGAGGGTGGGTCCAAAAGAGACTGTGGGGAAAACCCATTTTAAATTTTATGTCCATTGCCGCAATGATACTGCTGCCGGTAGGTTTTAAAAGTGTGGGTGTGTTTTCAACCTGCTATTCCCATGTGGTCTTTCCTGTGACTGGGAGGGAGAGAGTGGAATTATCACCCTAGAAAGATCCAAATATCTGCATTCTGTTGTAGGGTCTGGCAATACCTTTTTTGTGTGAACTTTGGCAACTTATTTAAAGATTATATGCCTCAGTTCTCCTGACTATAAAACCAGTATTAAAAAAAAAAGTTAGCCTTGGGGAATTTAGGAGAACACTGGGATAAAATGTTATGAAGATTGTGAAATTATCTTAGAAAAATATGAAGTGCTATACAAATGTTCCCTGTCATTTTTTCAGAGGAGTTGTTAGGAGGGGCATGTCCGTATGTGCAGTGGCTATGCACTTGGGCTCTGGAATCAAAATGCCAGTGTCCAAACTGCCACCCTTCACTGTACCTGTGCCAGCTTAGGTAGTAATTTACCTCGTTACACTTCTATCTCTTTACCCAGAAAATCAGAAAAATAACAGTCCTTAGTTGATACACTTATTATGAGCCTCATGTAAGATAAATCAACTAAAGCATGTAGAACAGTATCTGTCCTATCATTAACTTTTAATAACTGTTACCTACAGTACGTGTGTGTGCATGTATGTGTGCATGTGTGTGTGCATGCATGTGTGTGTGTGTGGCGGGATGTAATTTGTAGAAATACATATTCAGAAGCTGAGTGAATCCCTGGATTTCTTGGATATTTCTTGAGCACTTCCAACTCAAATTGTTTCTTCTGTTCTTCTTTCATGTCCAAATTATTCTGCTAAAATGACCACTAGACAACTTCCACAAATTTGTGCTTTGATGCAATGCACTCACACAATCATCATTTTCACCCATCTGAAGTCTACACTTAACCTAAGTGGCCCTGCGATCTCTGCCAACATTTTTTTTTTAACATCTTTACTGGGGTATAATTGCTTTACAATGGTGTGTTAGTTTCTGCTTTATAACAAAGTGAATCAGTTATACATATACATATGTTCCCATATCTCTTCCCTCTTGCATCTCCCTCCCTCCCACCCTCCCTATCCCACCCCTCCAGGCAGTCACAAAGCACCGACCCGATCTCCCTGTGCTATGCGGCTGCTTCCCACTAGCTATCTACCTTACGTTTGGTAGTGTATATATGTCCATGCCTCTCTCTTGCTTTGTCACAGCTCACCCTTCCCCCTCCCCATATCCTCAAGTCCGTTCTCTAGTAGGTCTGTGTCTTTATTCCTGTCTTACCCCTAGGTTCTTCATGACATTTTTTTTTCTTAAATTCCATATATATGTGTTAGCATATGGTATTTGTCTTTCTCTTTCTGACTTACTTCACTCTGTATGACAGACTCTAGGTCCATCCACCTCATTACAAAGAACTCAATTTCGTTTCTTTTTATGGCTGAGTAATATTCCACTGTATATATGTGCCACATCTTCTTTATCCATTCATCCGATGTTGGGCACTTAGGATGCTTCCATCTCCGGGCTATTGTAAATAGAGCTGCAATGAACATTTTGGTACATGACTCTTTTTGAATTATGGTTTTCTCAGGGTATATGCCCAGTAGTGGGATTGCTGGGTCATATGGTAGTTCTATTTGTAGTTTTTTAAGGAACCCCCATACTGTTCTCCATAGTGTCTGCCAACATTTTAAATAGTGAAATGATTTCCCCCAAGGACCTTATTGTCATTTAGTGCCACAGGAACGGCTTAAATAAATTTTAATATTATTCGACTATCTCTACATTAAAGACAGTCCAGAAACTGAAATATGAAATTAGCTTGACACCCCAATACACTACACTCTTGCTAAATTTACACTGCAGCTCCTTCCATTTCTTTGATTGAGCGTACGTAGGCCTATTCTTTATACATCCTGGAAGGCTGACTGGCATTTAAAATTCTGCCAAAGGACTTAACAAGCTGAGCTTGTTGAGGAAATATTGGGTTATACCAATATTTTGGAAAATCTGTGATTATATAGAAAATAAAAAATATTTTTATTACCTTGGAGTAGCAAAATATCATAAGAAAAACACAACATCTAAAGGTAAGAAAGCAAAAAACCTGCTGACTAGACGACATAAAAAAATGCAACTTCTCTATAATGAAGTTTACCATAAACCAAGTGAAAAGACAAATGATGAACTGAGAGAGTCATTATAAATATGAGACAAAGGGTTAATCTTCCCAGAATAAAAAAGAATGAAATATTTTTAAAAGAAGAAACATTAGCATGATATTGGCCAAAAACTGACAGAAGAAAAATATCAATGTCTGATAAGTATGTGAAGAGATGCTGAAATTCACTAGTGGTCAGGGAAAATGCAGGTTAATTAGAGAAAACAGTCTCTACCAATCAGACTGGCAATAATTCTTTAAAATATTGATAAAATATACAGTGAGTTTATGATTTATACAGTCCTTTAGAGGGCAACATGGAGGTCTCTAGGAATACTGTATTTTCAGTGGAGATATACTATTCAACCAATAATTTCAGTTTTCTTAACCTAATATCCTAAGGAATGTAAGAGAGTGAAAAGATAGGTGGATGGTGCTTTTCACTGCCTCCACTGTATTGAGAGTGAAAACTTGCAGAAAACCTAAAGGTTCATCAACAGAATAATGATTAAACAATTCATGGCTCATCCATATAATTCAATACTATGTAAGTGTTGAAAAAGGTGAGTGATATCTATTAGTATTGACACTGAAGGAGTCCATGACATATACAGTACTGGGAGTGTGGTTACAGAGCAGTACTGCATAGAAAAAAGTTCTAAAGGCGGGTACAGAATCTGTTAACTCTGGTTGTCCCTGGAGGGTAGGAGGAAAGAATGAAGAGATTTTATATTTTACTTTTTATATTCATATATCATAATCAAATACAAATGTGATGTTTTATAATTAAAATAAATAAAATGTCCATTTTCTAATCCAGTGTCAGGCAGTCACTGGGCCTGCCACACTCCCTCAGTCTTTGGCCTTGTGAATTTCTGAACGTGCATATTTGCAGACTGGTCTTCCTAATGATGTACATTAATTATGTTGAAGTTGTTGGTATAAGAGGTTTGTTCATCCCCACTGGGTGCTTTCTGTGTCCTGGCAGTTTTTCACCCAACGCAGGCGAAGTTCCAACACCACCAAACCTCTCTTGGGGAACCAAGAGGTTGTACTCACTCAAGCATTCCCCAGCCTGACATCTAGTTCATTCTGCTGAGAATGTATTCTTTGAGGTTATCAGAGTAACCTAAAACTTTTCTAAGATTTATGGGTCAAAATTTTAATTTTTTGTCAAATCCAGTCCTGTGATGGATTTTATAGAATCAAAGAGCATGTGTATTAAAATCATTGGTGTATATCAGTTGAGTGGAGAGTGCAGAGCATCTATACCACACAGAATCCATCTACCACCTGATGCCCCATCTTTCATATCAAACATTTTTCTTTAGGAAAGAACTATATAGCTAAAACTTGATAATTAAATCTAGGAAGTTGCAAATCAAATGTAATATTGTATAAGAAACTCTTAGTTTAAATAAAGTTAAACTACCAAACACTAACACATCCAGAGGTTTTTAAATGTCATGCTTTTAAAAAATGAACCAGACATGATTAATCGGCATACATTAATATATAAATCCTAACAGCTTTAAGTATTTAATTTCAATAAAACCTCATATAACTGGCAATAAAGCCAATAACAGATTTTGAAAGACAAAGTCCAAAACATAAGTTGCTTATTACACAGACAATAGAACTATGATTTGGGATCTCAAAGTAGAACATGTATTTTTCAATTTAAAATTGGTCCTAGTCCACTAGGAGCAAACTTGCTGGCCACAATTCTAAGAAACCATGGGAGGATTTGAGATAGTGGGAAATTGTGTTTCAACACATATTCTTAAGTCACTTTATTACGTGCACAAAATATCTATATATGTCACATAAATGAGTTGCCTTCCCCTTGATTCCAACTTGTAAAAAATATTTCAGAAAAATTCAGCAAAAAAGATTTTCAAAACAACATTTATCAACAATGTCAATAGAAAAGGACTTTAAAAATTAGTCTGTTAATATGTTAAAAGTAACCATTTAAAGATGTATTATTCCACAAATTTATTATTTATAGCCTATCTACATTTTTCAAACTGGGGGGTATAATTTGCTTGTGATTCTGAGTTTTTATTATACAAACCACATTTTTGTTTGCACAAAAGTTGTCTTATGGAAATAAGTAATAATCTTGATTAATTTTAACTCTCGAAGATAGATAACATGAAATATATTGGCCATTACGCACTTCATCATTCTTGTGCCACGCAGTATCCTCCATAAAATCAGATGGTATGTTAGATTTTTTAAAAGATATTTTTGCTGCCGAATAAATAGCATAAATTTTAATGTATCATCAAATCTTTAGCCATCCTTAAATTCCAATTTGTCTTCAATGGCAATGTGTTGATTAATCAAAAATATACTGTTTTTACCTTATTTTTGGTAAAAATGGAAATAAAAGTATGTATAATACCCACGTGGTGTACTATAGGCCTCTGATAATTTCTCCCTTAAAATCATATGTGCAGAATAAATAGAAAGCTTTATTTTCACCAATCCCTGACTCATTTTTTTTCAGAATCACACAGTATCAAGGAGGAAGAGACTTATAACCCAGATGTTCTAGCTCTGATTCTGTCATTAACCAGATCAATGACCTTGAAAATACTGATTACTTATCTGTAAAATTGAATTGTTGAGCTAGACAATATGTAGCTCTCAGTCCAGTGCACTTTGTTCTAACAATGGGAACAGTGCCAGAATTCGATGCATCCAAGTTAATACTTAAACTATGAGAGGTTACAGTTTAATAACTTGTAGTCATCCAGATCACCCAATTTAGCCAGATGCACGATGTCAACACTGTAGATAAATAAACTTCTAAGATATACTCCTAAAATTCTTTCTTCTACTGACTCATGTTAAAAGTGTGCAAAAAATCTGGACTTTAATATATTCTTGGTGCCAAAGAAAAGAAATTTCACTAACTAATGAGATTTGTTTTGAAAGCATGATTCTTCATAGATCTCAAATTCTGTATTACATTCATTGGTAGGTAAGTAGGTAGGTAGATAGATAGTAGATAAATTATAGGGACATGGATACACACACACAGGCTCATGTATAAAATATGTGCGTGTGTGTGTGTGGAGAAAGAGAGAGAAAGAGAGATGAGAGGGGGGGAGAGAGAGGGAGAGGCAGAAGAAGGAGGAGAGGAAGAAGAAGGAGATGATGGAGTTGGAAAAGAAGCGGGGGAGGAGGGGGAGTGGAGGAAGAAGAAGAGAAGACTGTGACTGGGACAAGAAGGAATTGTTTTAGAGTATGTTTTTACCAATATTGATGAAAGGAATCTTCATAGATGGTTTCATCAATATAATATTAGTATCTGGGATAACTCAATTAAAAACCTCTGGAATAGCTCTCGATTACAATATTTTATATGGGCCACTCTCAGAGAAGGACGAACAAATTACAGAGGATCTAAATTTCTATTGCTTAATGAATAAATAATATGGACTCTGGAGTCAGAAAGATATAGGTTTAAGGATACATTCCACAGGCATTACAAGTGTGCTACTGGGAACTTAATGAAACTTTTCGTGAGCTTAATTTTCCTCTGCTCCAAGATAAGAATGGTGGTGATGATGATGGTGATGATGATGATGTCATCATCTAATTCATGGGGTTTTTTTGACAATAAAATTAGGCAACATATATAAAGCACAGTGCCTGGCACATATTACCTGGTATTATTCTCCTTTGAAGAAAGTTTACTGTGAAATAAATTTTCATAAGATAAACTTACCACTAATGTGTAAACTAATAAAATATTAGTCCAGTTTGATCATATTGGCCTTTACCTGTTTAAATGGAAATGTCTCAGTATAGCCTGGTTCTTCCCCTCCTTGGAGTCAGCTCTGCTGGGTTTTGTATACTTTCTTAAGGAAGTAAATTAAATATTTGGGTGGATCAGTCTAATCATGAGAAAATATAGATAAACCCTAGTTGAGGGATTTTCTAAATATACATGACCAGTACTCATCCAAAATGACAAGGTCATGAAACAAAAAGAAAGACTGAGAAACTGTCACGTTAAAACAGACGATCAAGGCATGATGACTAAATGCCACATCTGGATTTGTTCCTCAAACAGAAAAAGGTGATTAGTGGAAAAAGTGGTGAAATCTTTAAAAAGATTAGTTTAGTCCATCAAATTTTAACAATCCTAACTTCTTCATTTTTATAAATGCATCATGTTTTGAAAAATGTTAACATTAGGCGAAGTTGGGTGAAAAACCTGAGGGAACTCTCTGTGTTATCTTTGCAGCTTCTCTGTAAATCTAAAGTTATGAGAGAGTGGCATGGCCATATATACACTACCAAACGTAAAACAAACAGCTAGTGGGAAGCAGCCGCATAGCACGGGGAGATCTGCTCAGTGCTTTGTGACCACCTAGAGGGGTGCGATAGGGAGGGTGGGAGGGAGACGCAAGAGCGAGGAGATATGGGGATATATGTGTATGTATAGCTGATTCACTTTGTTATAAAGCAGGAAAAAAAATAAAGTTATTTCCAAACACAAAAAGCAAAAAAAATGTTTGGGTGGAAACTGAGGGCTAATACCTCCCATAAATGACCAAGCCCTTGCATATCTCTATTTCTTTCCCCAATCTTTTACATACAGGCTTCTCCCATAACAGAAGGCTCTCAGCACTGTCCTGAACTCACCTATGTTCTAACGTCCACACCAGGCCTCCAAGGAAAAGGTTTGAGAATATTATACCCACATTTAACCATGTGCAACTTCTCAGGTTTCAAGTAAGTGTCAAAAATAGAAAATTTACGGTTCAGGGACCATCAGTGTTGTTAGCCAGAACTCATTCCAGCTAACTTCGAAGAACACAACATATTTTATTACTCTAATACATTAATCAGCAATGACAGTTTTGTGGCAATTAGGTTATATAAACTTCTTACCACAAAGACCCATCATTAGGTTATATTTTTAAACTTCCATATGTCACCTCAAGTTAGGCAGAAAGAAACAGGCAATGCAATCTTTATGACAGATTTTCTTAAATTCACCACTTTTACCATTTCTCCTGACATTTTGTTGAAATTTTAATACTCTACACTTTGGCATTTGACAGGTTTGCTTCAACTAACTTAGTTAAGCAGGAGCGTATGTTATAAAATGGCAAAACATGCCTTCTTTTTTTTTTTTTTTTCTTTTTTTTGGTGAGAACAGTGGGTCAATTTAACAAGACAGGTTTTTAAAAATCTGTGATATCAAAGAAGCATTCGTGGGGTAGACTTTTTGCAAAACAACTTTCACTTAGTTTCTTTAATCACTGAGGTATTCTCCCGGGGTGCAGTGGTGGGAATAAGAGTAGGTCGAATGTGAAACAGATTCACAGGAGAGAAAAAGGCCTTGTTCTATTTAAAATGTAAATTCTGAATTTTTACATGGCATAGAAAACTTAACTTCATAGCCCACAAAGAATATACAATATTAGCATTAGGAATCATGCCCAGGGAGAAAATTGGGATAACACATCAGGAAAAGTCTCTTCTCCTCCTTTTATATATGCAAGATCTAAGTAAATATGTTTCAATTATTTCTCCAGTTAGCGAGATAACAGGTACTGACCCACAGAACTTGGCTGCAGATATCAACAAAATGTAATGGAAAATTCTGCTCTTCCAGAGTCTAAAAGGCAGGAAACAATAGAGAATGGATCACCAAACCAAGAGACTCAGCATTCACTGATTGTTCATTAGTTGTCTCTAAGAAGGGGCTGAATCACGTTAGGAAGCACCTCCTGGCCAAGACTTGTGCTATCAGTGCAGCAGCTCAAACTTACTGCAGAAGGATTGAGAGCAGGACTGGTGACATCATTTGTGGGGTACAAAATTAAAATGAGGGGACCCTTCCTCAAAAATTATTAAGAATTTCAGGACAGTGACAACATCATGTACTCATGATGTGAACCTGATAGAGATTTTAACTTGGAAGGCAGCCAGAGATGTGCTCATCTCCAGTTCTGTCACTTACTCAGACAAATGAAATATTCACCTGGAACCATGACAAAAGGTCCACATGACAGTATTTATGATTCTTCTCACCTCTTCATACAGAAATGATCAGACATCCAAGTAAACAAGAATAATCATAATATTTTGAACTAAGAGAACATCTAGTGACTATCTGGTCTAACTCTTCCACTCCCTGAAGAACTTAATTGATTTCTAGCACTAGTCAATGGCTCCAACTTAGGTCTCCTGACCCCAAATACAGTACTCTTTCAGTAACATCGTGGTGCAAGAGTCGTTGTTAACGGCTCAGGCCTTGGAACCAAATATCCTGAACCCATATTCTGAATCCACTACTCTGTGAAACTTTGGGCAAATTGCTTAACTTCTCTGTGCCTCAGTTTTCTTATCTGAAAATGGGCATACTAATAGTACTTCCCAGGATTATTTCATATAAAAATTCAAAACACTGTCATACAGAGAATGTTTAATAAATGTTAGCTATTAATATTTCACACTTCACTTCTAAAAACACCTTTTTTTGGAAACTCTATGGTTAATCATACTGATTGGTACATGAAATAAAAGCTAAATTAGAGAGCTAAGTGGATCTCCAGCTAGATGAATAATTTTTTAATACAAATTTACATTAATGAGTTGATGTGTATATGGCAGGGCTACCCTTGTGCATTATTCAAACGTTTTACTAACAGTTCAGATAAAAGTGTGTGTGATATGGTTAATACGGTATAAAATTTGTTAATGGAACAATTCTGAAAGAGAGCTTTTTTTGTTTGTTTGTTTTATTTCTGAAAATCAGGATGCAGAAATTACTGACAGAAGGAAAGAATAAACAAGATAAAATGTCACAAGGAGACCTGACTTTTTTAATTTAAAAAAATATGAAAGATATGTCACTGTAAAGTTGACTGAAAGCTCCATGTGGAATCACAAGGCACTGTGATTTTCCAGAAATTAAGTACAATTTTAAGTTGCATTAACAGGGTATCCAATGAAAGAAAGGGTGAAAAGAGGTCAAATTTTAGTGTCAGCTAATAGTGGAGCCAAAAGTAACGGCACAGGTCTAAAGTTTCTCAATACATTCCTTTGCAAAAATCTTTAAAAATGTAAAAAGCATTTTCAGCAGGTATGCCATGCAAAAAAGCCATGGGCTGGAGTTGGCCCAGAGGTCACTGTGTGCCAACCTCTGGTCTAAATATTTTCATCCAATTAAAAAGCAGAGTTTTTCAAAACATATAAAAAGTAAGGTCCTATACTGTGAGATGTACGAGAGACAGACTTTAAATATAAGGGTAAAGGTACACTGGAAATAAGTGGATAGAAAGACTTATCATGTAAAAAGCAAGCATGATAATGCTTTTAACATCAAATAAACTACACTTTGAGACAAAGAATATTACCAGAGATAAAAGGCAATCTTTCCTAATGATAAAAGGGAAAATTCATCAGGAAGACATAACAATTATCAATATGTATGTTACAAATACTATTAACCATCTTGTTGTAACTGTCATATATAGAACGGTACATCCTTCAGGTATAGAACACACATTCTCTTAAAATGCACACAGCATATTTACCCAAGATAAACAAGCTTCCATAAATTTTAAAAGGATAGAAATTATAAAAAACATATTTTCTGACAACAGCAGGATTTAATTAGAAATTACTAATAATACTCTCTAGGAAAACTTCAATTAATCAGAAGTAAAACAGCACAATTTCAAAGAATTCATAAGACAAAGATGAAATCATAAGAAAAATGAGAAACTATGTATTTTGAAAAGAATGACCATGAAAATACATTAACATTTTAGAAAAGCAAGTAAAGCAGAGTTTAGAGAGAAGCTTGTATCTTTAAGTTTCATATCAGAATAGAAGAAAGATTTTTAATCAGTGGGCCTAAGTTTCATCTAAAAAAATCTAGAAAAAAGATGGGTAAAGTAAATATAAATGAAGTATAGGAAGAAAGTAATAAAGACCATAAATGAAATACAAAACAGACAGACAGTAGAGAAAACTAACAGAGGAAAAAGACATTTTTTAAAAGAAATACTAACAAAATTGACAAACCTCTAACAAAACTGATCAACGAAAAGAAAAGAACACAAATTACCAATATCAAAAATGGAAACGGGATTATCACTACAGATGGTATGGACATTAAAAGCATAATCAGAGAATATGATGAACAACTTTATGCCAAAATTCAACGTCTTTGAAGAAACAGAATCACTTATTGAGAAATGCAACTTACCAAAAATGACACAGAAGAAACAGAAAATCTGCTTAGCCCTATATCTATTAAGACATTCAATTTATCAAAAACTTCCCCAAAGGAAAATTCCAGACCCAGATAGCTTCACTTGTGAATTCTACCAAACATTTAAGGAAGAAAAAAACACCAAGCTTATACAAACATTTTCAGAAAATGGAGAATGGGAACCATCATCCTCAGTCATTTTTGAAGCCAGCATAACTCTAATACCAAATCCTGACAAAGGCGTTTCCAAAAATGCAAAATTATAGTTCAGTATCCCTTATGGAGCAAAATTCTTTAACAAAATATTAGAATATCACAATCAATAACATAAAAATGACAATGCATCATGATCAGGTAATATTTATCCCACGAGTGCAAGGTTAGCTTATTGTTCAAATCAATTAATATAATCCACAAGATAACATAATGAAGAAAAAAAAAACCATATGATCACCCACTAAAGAGCTACTTATTCTTCACTTTTAATAAGACTGAGAAGGAGGCACCTGATAGCTGGAACTCAATTTCCTTATGAAAGGATATCCTTTAAAATCTGAGAGTTTCTAGCTTAATGAAACACACTAGTCCCATTTTTCCTTCCTCTTATTTATTTCATAATTTGAGGAGGTAGTGATGGCCAAAGTTTGAGGGTAAAACAGAACAGATTTCCCTGAATGTAGCAAGTGATGAACAAACATGGTTTGGACTGGCTGACCTTATTCAGGTAACCATTCATCTAGCCATCCACCCCACCCATCCGTTATTCAACAAATACTTCTGGGTTTTGCAATACTTTGTACTCAGCACTTTGGCCTTCTGATTAAAAAAATAAGTAAACACAATGCTCACCTCATGGAGTTTACAGTCAATAAAGAAAGGCAGACATTGATTATAAAATAATACAAATAGGGCTTCCCTGGTGGCGCAGGGGTTGAGAATCTGCCTGCTAATGCAGGGGACACGGGTTCGAGCCCTGGTCTGGGAGGATCCCACATGCCACGGAGCAACTAGGCCCGTGAGCCACAACTACTGAGCCTGCGCATCTGGAGCCTGTGCTCCGCAACAAGAGAAGCCGCGACAGTGAGAGGCCCGTGCACTGCGATGAAGAGTGGCCCCTACTTGCCACAACTAGAGAAAGCCCTCGCACAGAAACGAAGACCCAACACAGCAAAAAATAAAAATAAATAAATTAATTAATTAAAAGAAGGCTCAACATTTAAAAAAAAATAGTCTTCATCTTTAAAAAAAAATAATAATACAAATAAATACCACAATTGCAACAACTGCCATGAAGAAGTGGGACAGGTGCTTTGAGAGAGGGAAATTAGAGAAGGATATGCTAAGAAATGAATTCTAACTTTAGGTTTGAAGCATGACTAGGAGTTAGCTAAACAAGGAAGGGAGGAAAAGTACTCTAGGCAAAGAGAACAGCAAGTAAAAAGTTCTTGAGGCTATTCAAAAATGGTACAGGTACACGGACTGCCTTCTCTGGAGCTTAGGTAAAGCATGGTTAGGCTGAGGGGCCAAGACTGCTCCCTCCCCTTCACACCTCTTCTATCTTGCAGTCATCAAGAGGTAATTCTCACCAACTCATTGTGATTTGTGAGAATATAACAATTACTAATACTGATACATCTTTTGGGGAACTTATGAAAGTCCAGGAAAGAAAGTCAAAGAGAAGCTTTTATTGTTTGATCCCCTCTTCCTGCATTCCATAGTCAAAAGAAAAGAAAAGAAAAGAAAAAAAGCCTTAATTTCTTTGTTTAAGCGGACATTTCAGACAAAAGTTTTTCTATGTAGCATATTGTGCTTCAGAAATTGTTCTCAGATATTTTTGGTTTTAGAGTTATAGACACCCATAATGGTTAAACAAAATGCTTAAAATGTTAGAAATTAGGTCTAGAAAAGTAAGACCACACTGAGTCTACGTAAATTCCATTCACTCCTCCTGGTGTAGGAGTTGAATCCTGGCCCACTGGGACTTTAATATGTTAGGGCAGAGTGATTAGAGGGACTGAAGATTTCTCATTGCTTTAGGAGTGTCATTTATCTCGTACTTGTCAAAAGAGAATTGGGTAGATTATCTGTTTTTTTTCTTTTTTTATTATTATTTTTTCCTTTCTGGAAAACCTGATTAAACATTCTCACTGTCTCATATTTCTCAGAAGAGAGAAATGGTTAAAATGAGAATTACAAACCCCCTTTTGCTTATCATAAATCCTTTCGTTGGCTCTTCAACAACTCTTTTTTTTTTTTTTTTTTTTTTACATAATTTCTTCCAATTTGTTTCATGGTTTCCCAAGCCCACTACGGTATCAGTAAGTATGTAGTTTAACTGAGTATCAGTTACAGTTTGAAGTTGTGTTCTTAAACCTGTTATTGTTTTTATTAACTAAATGAATAAGCACCACCAGCATGGTTAAATTACCAGACTCTGCAACTAGACTCTTGGGATTAAATGAATTCTAATCTCACCACTTCTGGATGTGTGTTTTAAATTCTTTAGCCCTCAGTTTCCCCATCTGTAAAATGGGGAAAATGTACCTGTAAAATGTACCTACCCAAGTAACTGCTGGGAGGATTAAATAAGATTATCAATGTAGAAGGTTTAGCTAAAAGAATCCACACAAAATGACATTCCAAGTAGCAGCTGTTGTTTAGTATTATATTGCATATACTTCTTCAAATCTTAAAAGGGTCTTTTTGTTAAACTTTAAGGAACATTTTGCTAATGTATCTTCACAACCAGAAAACTGTAGCCGCTTAGCAAGACCTTTATTTACTTAAAGTACTAAGAAGAGAATAGGGAACTGGAAAGACATATACAAGTAACAACTTTTTTGCATACATAAGTAATTTGTAATACCCTCTGTCTTCTGCTCATATATTAAGTGATTCTGATACAATTACAATTCAAAACAGCCACAATTATTCAACTCAACGCCAGCTCATCCTTAATGTATTTTTCTCATTTCTGTCCACCAACCTTTATTATTTGGCTGTAAATTTGATTAAGTTGGAACTCAAGCAATACTTTATGTCAGAGGTTTATGCACAAACAAAATGCTTCAGAACATATATCCGTAATAAATATTTATTTCTAAAGGTGGTTAAAAAAGAAGCATTTGAAATCAATTAATCTAACAATGAGTGGCTTGCTTTTAGTGAGAAATGAATCTTTTTTAAAATCTTCTGTTTATCAGAAGAAAATCAGAGAAACAAAGTGACTAGCAATGGTTTACGAGATTCTTGATACATTTATGGATATTATGATAGATACACTTCACCAACAGAATATAAACACTTCCCTTAATTACAGGAACTGAAAGGCATTAGAACAACTTCCTACCTTAAAACAGTTTAACTTAATGCCCAGTTCCATCACTAGTGTTCATTTGACTGCAGCATCATCTTTCTTATATTTAAAGCAGATACAGCTGCGTGGTGATGCTTATTGAGAGTTAGGTCCCTGGGGATGGACTATCTGGGACTGAATCCTGATTCCATGCCTCAGAGTGTGACCTTTGCTTAATCTCTTACTCTTATAAGGTTGGCATAATAAAATGAGACCATGAATGTAAGGCACTTAGCACTTAGTAAGTGCTCAACAAATTTTATCTATCTATCTATCAAAAATTGCCACAGGACAATTCACATAAAGTCTCTCATACTTTCATTTAAGTAGCCTGAAATCACTTGCCAAATGGCTTGGGAGCAAGGAGGGTGATAAATCCCAACAGAGGGGCATATACATTAGGGAATTCCTAAGTCTACTATTTTGTTTTGGGAAGATCTGGACCTAGAGTAAACTTTGGTGAAATAAATGAATTAAATTAGTGAAGAATCTCCTGACTTCCTGTCATCTGCAAAGCAATCTAGGAGATAAAAGATAACACAGACATAACCCTTGCTTCAAGAAGCATAATAATCAATGTTCTTAGATGCAAGCAATAGAAACTGATTTGGGTTAAATTAAATAGAAAGGCATTTATTAAACTGATAATGAACAGCTTATAGAAGACCAGAGACCCAAGTGTGGAAGCTATGCAGTCAAGAAAAATATCAAAAATTATATAGCAGAACTTGTTTAGTGAAGTTATCATTGCCACACCCATGGGTAGAGGTAGTGCAGTTCTCATTGTGGACACCTTTGACATGTGTCCTTGAGTACCTCTTCCCATCTACTGCCAAGGCTCCTCCTTTTATTTAGGGTGGACTTTTCCACAGTCACTGGTTCTTACTGCATGGTTTCCAATTCAAAGTTATATAATTGGTAGTGTCTTGGTCTTGCACCCACCTTCTAGTTGCAAGGGAAACTAGAGAATGAGTTTCTGGCTTTTTTTAGCTTTTGTTATGGGAGGTGGGTTCTGTCTCACAATGCAGAGGATTCTTCAAACATAGTATTCATATATATACATATATTCATTCCTTTTAAGATTCTTTTCCCATTTAGGTTATTACAGAACGCTGAGCAGAGTTCCCTGTGCTATATAGCAGGTCCTTGTTGGTTATCTATTTTAAATAGAGCAGTGTGTACATGTCAACCCCAAACTCCTATTTTCTTCAAGCAGACATTCACGTGCTAACCTGTGTGGCCTTCGTAAGTTACACAACTTTCCCAAGACATCATATCTTCATTTGTAAAGAGGAAATAACATTAGTAGCTGCCACATGCGAGATTTAGGTGACATCAAGTCTGTATAGACACAATACCATATCTGGCACAAAGTAAGCATTTAATAAATGGTAGTTACTATTACAGATGACGGTGATCATGACGACAATAAACATAATAATCATGGTAGCAGCTACAGTGGAAATGGCTCAGGGATAGACGGTAGGCTCTGGAGGCCATCACAAAGAGAGGGGTATTTGGTTTGCAGTATTGAAAGCCTACTGAAAGGAACATATCTTCAAGTGCTAACACAGGAAGCCAGGTTCAGGATATGAGAACAGTCAGTCTGAGTTGGATTCACTGGGCTGCAACTATCAAACAAATACAACATGAGTCTTCTGGAAATGCTTCAGGGAAGGTTTTTGGATGTATTTACGCCTCTGGCTTCTTAGGTTCACGTCAGGTTTCACAAAGTGCTCTCTAGCCTTCACTAAAAATGCTAAGAAAGCCGCAAATGTGGCATTTTCACTTAACCAGGATCACTTGATCCAAGAAGAGACGGTTTTTGTAGGATGACAGCAGTGTTGGCACCTCTCCTGAGCCTAAAGGAAAACCTAGTGAACAAGTTTGTATCCCCTCCCACTACCTTCCCTCCAGGAGATTTGCCATAGAAAAATTTTTAATATACAACATGCACTGAAACTGCACTGTTGGCTCTAATGGGCAATTTCAAAGCAAGAAATAAATGAGCATTAGAACCATCAGAGAAGGTGGCCATGACTTTCAGAAAGATAAATATTATACAGTGTGAGTTTTTGAGCAGAGCCTTATCCAACACTCAGGGTCCTGAGGGACTTAGGAATCATTTAGTTTTTAAGAAAATGATTCACCTTTACGATCCCATAACGCCAATCAGTTTTCTTATAATTGCTCCTTGCTGTTCGTTGAGCTTCAAGCTGAGCTTGGGCCTAGCACATTCCTAAACTTCACAGCTGTGCTTACCATGTGGTCAGAGGGGTGAGCAGCTTTTGGGCTCTGAGCTCATTTAATTACCAAGTCAGCTCAATACAGGTGAGGAACGGAAGCCAGTGTGTTCAATTGACAGGGGTTTCACATATTATTTATATTGATGTCTTTTCAATGTTACAGAGCAAAAATCCAATAAGGCATTGTGTCTACTGCTAAAATATTTCTCCCCAAATTCTCTGTATTTAAAACTCTAAATTCCAAAGGCATCTGTTGATTCATGTGGAAGTCTTGATCACTGCCAGAGTAATATAGATAGTCTACTCACACTCTACCCTTTAGGCCAGCAGGTACTATGTAAACGTACACACTTAATAAACTGCTTCACTTTGCACACCATGGCAGAAACAGCCTAATGGTGTGTTCAGGAAAATGAACCAAGCAGGGAGATTTTCACCAGTGAGATTGGCAGATACTAATTTGATAACACTGAATTTTGCTTCTTTTAGGTTTGCCCACTTAGGAATAATAAAATAATGGATTCCTTTGCAATTAAGAAAAGGAATTTCTTATACATCTTCAATTCTAATGTGCTTGATGTTCCTTTTATATTTCAGCACTTTTGAAATCAGGATATATCTACCAAGAGATGAGTACATTCAATGTAGAATTTTATTATTCTTATTAATGTAAAGGTGAATCTTACAACTGATGGTATTTAAGAGAAGAAAATAGTCATTTGCCATTGACAAATGGCATTGACATCTTATAAAATAGATATCCTGCATTGCCGTCATACTTGCTCAAAGGCTGACCTGCAGTGTATACAATAATTCTAATGCTCCTTAAGTTTTAAGTTCTTTTTTCTTTTAGTCCATTCACTTTACATTAGAAAAAATGTCCATATAACCTGTAAGCTGCACAAGATGTCACCACGAATGTAAACCAAGTGTGAAGAAAACTCTCATCCTGAAAGTTGAAATGTGTACATTTCCTATAAAACCATATCAAAAAACTTTTTATATTTTCTATGTTGTAGCTATTCAACTTCTATGGATTTGTTTATATATTAGTGTTATCAGACTTTTCGGAGATGGTGGAAATGTTCTGTATATTTTCACTGTCTAACGTGACATAAACATACGGCTACTGAGCATATGTTACATGCCTGCACTGACTGTGGAACTGAATTTTTAGGTTAATATTAATTGACTTACACTTAACATTATGTATTATATTGAATAGAAGAGCCGTATATCTATACACACGCATATGTAATCATAATTGCATTTAACAATATAGCTTTGATCGTACACAAATTATAACATTATTAAAAAAAGCAACTAGTAGAATTACATTCTACAATAGAGAACAGATTAAATAAATTATGGTCCAGCTATATAAGCAATACTAGACACTACAAATTATAAGAGAATATTTCAGAAAATAAGGTATTTGTGATATGCTTTTAAACTTTAAAAATGAGGTTGAGATGAATGACTGCTTCTCCTTCTCACCTCTGCTCAAACAGAAGACCAGCTCTTGGTGGAAGGGATGTCAGTGCCAGAAGACGAAGCTGTGGGCACACGCCATCTCATCCAAGCTGCGAAACTTGGCAATGCAGAGGCCCAGAGCATCTTGAGAACAGCTGGAACAGCGTTGGGTCTTGGGGTTGTGAACATCCTCCACACTATGAATCCTTCCCTTGTGATCCTCTCTGGAGTCCTAGCCAGTCACTATATCCACACTGTCAAAGACGTCATCCGCCAGCAAGCCTTGTCCTCGGTTCAGGACGTGGATGTGGTGGTTTCGAATTTGGTGGAACCCGTCCTGCTCGGCGCCGCCAGCATGGTTCTGGACTACACAACTTGCGGGATCTACTAGTCCTCCGAAGAGTGGACGTGGACCGAGATTCAAGAGCTCCTTGGTGGAATCAGGCCAGCTGAGAAGCCACTAGGACTTACAGCCTCTGAAAGATTAACCATCCCAGAAGGATCCTTGCTACTGACAAGCAGACACCTCTCCCTTCAATAGCTTTTCGTACTATGTTGAATATGACCCTGGAGTGTTGATTAAGGCAGTGTTTGTTGTGTGTCGTACCTAGAGCCCACATCTGTGAATCTGGATTCTCACTAAATAAGATTCCACGCTCGCATTGGTGTCAAGATAGCAAAGGCCAAGGCTCTTGCTATTAATTTCAACCTGGAAGAAATACTGATAGCCACCATTTATTAAGTGCCTACTGTGTGCCAGGCTCTGAACTTGGTGCTTCATATGCATTATTCTAAATTCTCACAACCAGTAAGGTATGTGTTTTAATTCCCATTTTATAGAACCCCAAACTAAGTCAAGTGGTGTACCTAAAGCCGCGTGGCTAATGAGTCTTAAAGACAGGGTTTGACCCGGGTCCCTCTGTGTTTTTCTGCTAAGCCGCACAAACCTCTCTTCATACCAAAAACTTCCAAAGTGAAAATATATTCTAATTTATTCCAGGCTACCAAGAGCTTTCACAAGACTATCTCATTAGCAAATGAATCGATTCATCCTTGACACTATCTCTCAGTGATGAATTTAATAAAATATTCCTGTATGCTGTGGAAATTTTGCCAGTACAGTATTTGGTCTAGTGACAGGTTTTTATGGGTACTTTTAGATGACCTAAAAAAGGACATGCATATGTTTTTCAGATTGTTTATTATTTTTGGAAAACCTGAAGGTTTCTACAACATTATTTCAGTGTTCACATATAAAATGAAGGAATCAAGTTTGCATTTGAATTACTTCCTTCCTGGTGGGTTAATGTGAAAAGATAAGTTGGCTGATTCTTAGAATTCTGTCAGCTCTGAAATAATCTCCAGGTCCTGGTTGATTCCTGGGAAGGAAGCTAGTTGGCTTGGCCATCAGTGTCTGGGGCGGGTCAGTATACTGTGAAGGGGCATCCGCTGTTCTTTGACAAAACCTACAACCACTGTATACATCAGACAGTTGCACTGCTACCAAGTTTCATACAAAATATTTGGAAGGATGGTATTGAATCTAAAACCGAATCTTAGTTTTTATTAAATTCATGGAAAGCTAATATATTCCAACATAATTATTACATATAGCTGAATGATCACATCTTAATTTATTTTAATGTAAATATTTTTATGTTACTGTTCTGAGCCAAATTCTAAAAAAATAAATGTATTTCTTTGTGGAAAAAAAAATGAGGTTGAAAATTGTATAGGCAGTTAAAAATTACATATGTGTATTAAAAAGAAGAGTTCCAGTTTAAGATGACATATATACCTTTCCCGTCTTACTTGAATCTCATAAATAACTATAAAAGGAAGGAAGAGTTAAAATCCATGATAACCCTACAAAATAGGAAAGTATGCCATCAATGGGCCAGTACTTTTGAAAAATGTACAGAAGTTTGGATGTAGGTGAGGTTACACAGATAAAGAAAACCAAATGGAGAAAGAAGTTTTACATGGGGGCATGCAAAGGAGGGAGCCCATCTCCTCACTAGCATACTAGAGCCATGACTTCACAGGGTGGTCCTCAACCCTGCAGCATTAGTGTGACCAAGGCATTGTGAGAAATGCAAATTCTCAGGCCTCATCCCAGACCCACTAATTTAGAAACCCCAGGGATGGGACCCGACGCTCTGTGTTTTAACAAGCCCTCCAGGAGGTTCTCATGCCACTCAAGTCTGAGAACCAGTCCCCTAGAACACGCATTCTCAACTTTGGCTGTTCATTGTCATCACTCAGGGAGCTTTTAAAATTACTGATTCAGTAGGTCTGTGGTGTGATCCATTCATTTGGACTTTTAAAAACTTCTCAGGTGATTTCATGGTGCAGCAAGGGTGAGAACCTATGTACTGGAGAATTTGCAAACTCAGTTAGGAAACCGAGTGGGAACCACATGGTACCACTAGACCAGTCTTCATCTTTCTCCTACAACTGGCTCTGGTGACTGCACTCAAGATAATGTTGGAAGAAAGCTCCCTACACAAAGTGGGGGATGCCTGGATTCCTAGTTTAGATACTGGGCTGAGGAGAGGACCAGAACAAAGCCCCGGATAGACAGAGGCACCTCTATAAATGGAGGGGAAAAAAGCTAGGTGGTAGTACCATCAGTTCCTTCCAGGAGTGAAAGAGTGAAATAATCTAAAGTGCTTAAGCCTCAGATGAGTCTTGGTTACCTGTGAAAGGTCTTAGCATACTGTACGAAAGAGAGAGGTCGTCTTTACCCTGTAGCACAGGGAACTCGGCTCAATATTCTGTAACAACCTAACTGGGAAAAGAATTTGAAAAAGAATAGATACATGTATATGTATAACTGACTCACTTTGCTGTACACCTGAAACTAACACAACATTGTTAATAAACTATACTCCAATATAAAATAAAAAGTTAAAAAACAAAGAGAGGGGTTGTCTGATCAGCATGCCCAATCCTCCTCTTGCCCTGCACTTCTCAGCGAAGAAGCTGGCTATGCAAACAGTCATATAACAGTGCTGGGGAAACTCACATCAGGTCAGAAAACCTCTCTCAGTAACCTGAGCTGATCAAACTAGCTGTTTATTTACAAATATAAACAGACTACCAAGATCAGCAGATGTATAAGGGAAACCATCAGCATGAAAAAGAAAGATCAAGATAAACAAACATACATCATCACAAAAGGAAACAGATGAAGAAAGCAGAAGCAAACTTGTAAAACAGCTTAAATTGATATCATTTAAATTAAAAAGAACAGTCCAAAAGAGAACAAATGACTATGGAAAACTAGTAGTCAAAGCGTAAGGAAGAGGTCTTATAAATTGAAAACATGATTGCCAAAATATAATATTCACTAGTAATAATTTCTTTAGAATAAAAGAAATATTACAAAGTTGAGAGAAAAATATCTAAGAATTTTAGTTCAGAGCCATGAGGGATCCAAGATCAACCTACTGGGATCCCAGGAGGAAAAAAATAGAGACTACAGAAAGAGAAAATGAAAAATGTAAAAAAAATTTCTTTTTACTCTGGGGGAAAAAAACTGTAGAGTTCACTATTTTCATTTTTCATACTCAACATCAAGATGCACCCTTTAGTGTGGAGAAAAGGGAACCCTCCTACACTGTTGGTGGGAACGTAAATTGGTGTAGCCACTATGGAAAACAGTATGGAGGGGCCAAAAAAACTAAAAACAGAGTTGCCACATGATCCAGCTATCCCACTCCTGGTCATATAACTGGAAAAAAACTATAATTCAAAAGGATACACGCACCCCTATGTTCATAGCAGCACTATTTACAATAGCCAGGATGTGGATACAACCTAAATGTGTAATGACACATGAATGGATAAAGAAGATCTGGTACATATATATAATGGAATATTACTCAGCCATAAAGAAGAATGAAATAACGCCATTTGCAGCAACATATGTGGACCTAGAGATTATCATACTGAATGAAGTAAGTCAGACAGAGAAAGACAAATACCATAGGATATCACCACTTATATGTGGAATCTAAAATATAACACAAATGAACTTATGTATGAAACAGATTCACAGATAGAGAGAACAGACCTGTGGTTGCCAAGGGGGAAGGGGTGGGGGAGGGATGGATTCGGAGTTTGGGATTAGCAGAGGCAAACTATTATGCATAGAATGAATAAACAACAAGGACCTAGTGTATAGTACGGGGAGCTATATTCAATATCCTGTAATAAACCATAATGGAAAAGAATATGAAAAAGAATATATATATATATATATATATATATATATATATATATACACATACATGTATAACTGAATCACTTTGCTACAGAGCAGAAATTAATACAACACTGTAAATCAACTATACTTCAATAAAACAAATTTTAAAAAAAGGTGCATCCTGGATATCCAAGTCACTACTCTACTTTCTAACAGTGGAAGAATTGAAAGGGCGGAAGTCAGGAGGAATTGAAAGGGCGGAAGTCAAAGTCCAGAGATACACGAAGGTCACAAATAATATCTGTGTGAGGTGCCAGATATTCTAAACACACATCCCGGTACTTGTCTATGGTCACATGGGACTAATAATTGTTAAACGAAGATCACATCTAACAAGGTATCTCCACACCACAAGGAATGGAAGACAAACCTCCTACTTCCACAGTACTAGATAAACTTCAAGAAAATATCAAAACAGGTCAGTGGCTCGAATTAAATTTGTATGCCATGACACCATGGGGCATTTGCAATGCATTTGCTTTCCCCTTGATAAATAATTATGTCGAAGCCTCACTTGAATGTCACAAGAATATTTTTCTTATTTGAAATAATATGAAGATCACCTGAAATATCTGGTAGCTTCATTATTTACCACCCCCCCTACAGACACAGACACATGCACACATACATTTTCTTCTGTTCTGATACTTCTTAAAGCATTAAGGAGACTGATCAAAAACCTCAAGGGGGTTCTAAGATTATTTAGAAAGATGGGAAAACGTGGAGGCCTTAGACTGATTCCTCACAGACGCAACTGTAAAATGTATTCCTGTGAGGAAAACCTAAGAAAAGGAAGATTGCCAGCGACATGGCAACAGACTATCAGCAAAACACACACGCCATTCTACTTAAAATCTTAGCAGGGATATGATTTTCATCTTTCCTAAATAGCACTGCTCCCAGAGGTATATGCATATGGGAGCTGCATCCTCACATAATCCAGTGATTTCCTAAATGTCCTTTAACTAAAGTCCTACATATTTTTGCTGATGCCAAGTAAATATCAACCCAGAGCTCCCTAGAAATTATATAATCCCACCACTTGCTCAATGCAAGAATTCCTTCTTTCCTAGAAAATGGTTTTACAGCACACAGCAACCTACTGGATATTTTTTACCAGCTGCAACCGCTACGAACTTTTCTTTCTTTCCTTCTTTTTTTAAAAATATATTCCAGTAAAAAATTGCCTTTTGGCATCTTTTACCATTAATCTAGTTTTGCCCTTAGGGCAGACAGAGTGTGCTCTTTTAAGAGGAAAGTTTGTAGTGATTTAAAAATAGCTATCCTGTTTAAACGCTGCCATCCTCCCTCTCCTAGCTTCCCTTCCTCAAGGGAAATATGCCCCTCCTCTACTTTCTTCTACTGGTTCTTCATACTCCGTGGTTTATGTGTCACTCATATTTTAGTTTTCTGATCGCTAAATATCCCTTTTAAAAATGTTGTGCCTCTAACTGAGCACAATATTCCAGGTATAATTTAATAATGATAATAATTATGCTATAATGAGAACAGTTGCTACTGATGGAAATATCAGTACCAAGCATTGTACAAAGATCTCTGTCTTGATTATCTCATTACCTTCAAGGTATCAAAATATTGTACAGATGAGAAACCACAGCTTGAAGAAGCTAAGTGACCTGTTTTGTGAGCTGGAGGAACCCGTACCAGACGGCATCTGTATTCAATGCATGTCTTCTCATCCACCATCCCCCATGAGCTCAAAACCCTATCTGATCACCACTTCCTCTGTGAAAGGTATTTTTAACCTACTGACATACTATAAAGTGTCACTAATTTTCACTTTGGCAGTGGATAAACACAATGCTCTCTTTTTGTTTTCTAAGTTCTTAAAATTCTGTATGTATATCTACTGAAATATTGACCAGCACATAGCATAACCTGGATCCAAAATATTCGCCCTCTGTATATGCAGAGAAAACCATAATCCAAAAGGAATCATGCTTCCCAATGTTCACTGCAGTACTATTGACAATAACCAGGACATGGAAGCAACCTAAGTGTCCAAAGACAGAGGAATGGATAAAGAAGATGTGGTACATATATACAATGGAATATTACTCAGCCATAGAAAAAGAATGAAATAATATCATTTGCAGTAACATGGATGGACCTGGAGACTATCATACTAAGTGAACTAAGCCAGACAGAAAGACAAATATCATATGATATCACTCATATGTGGAATCTAATTTTTTTTAAAAGATAGAAATGAACTTACTTACAAAACAGACTTACAGATATCGAAAACAAACTTATGGTTACCAGAGGGGAAACATGGGGGCAAGGGATAAATCAGGAGCTTGGGATGAACATACACACACTATTACATATAAGATAGATATCCAACAAAGACCTACTGTACAGCACAGGGAACTCTACTCATAGAGTAGAGTTCTGTGATAACCTATATGAGAAAAGAATCTAAAAAAGAATGAACATATGTATAACCTATATGAGATAACCTATATGAGATAAGAGATCTGTGATAACCTATATGAGAAAAGAATCTAGAAAAGAATGAACATATGTATAACTGAATCACTTTGCTGTACATCTGAAACTAACACAGTGCTGTAAATCAACTATACTCCAATAAAATTAAAATATTAAAAAAATAATAAAAGGATCAAAACCAGCTTAAAATAACACATTCATCCTGTGCTATAGTAAATTTGGATTCACTATCCAAGCTGCTTAAATGTATCCATCTACATTGACTTCTTTAATAAGAATTATTTAGAATGAACCGGTTGAAAAGAAGAGTTTTTATTCCAACAATATCCTAATAGGAAGATGTTTTTACATGATATTCAATTGGAATTTAATAAGGTGACAACAAGCACATTTATATTTTCTGCTTCCTAAAGCATGGTGAATATCGCTAGGAAGGAGAGATGCCTGTTCCAACACCCTCACAGGGACCTTTTCATATCTGACCACAGAGGCTTTAGATGTTGAGCAGGTGATGCCTGTCTTCTCTGGACCTGCTTAAATGTTAACAAAATCATAAATGGATTATATTTAAAAATGAACTACCCTTTCACTTCATCTAAGTACAGACGTCAAAGAACTATTAAATCTCCCTCTTTGGACTTTGAAGCTAGTTACTAATTCTTTTCCTTTTGGAAGAAGAAATTAATTTGCACTTTATACTGTAGGCACAGCTGGCTGAGACAATCTATGAGGAAGTAGATAGCCCTACAGACAATGAAATTTGCTTGGAAAATAAAATCAAGGGCCAGATGAAGATCTACAAAGGTTGACAAGAGCAATGCTGTGCTTTGGGTCTCTTGGCTGGATTTACTACATCTCAAAATTAGGGAAGATCTGTGGCAGTGTGGGACTTTCTATATATAAAAATAAAAAATTAAAGTTATAAAAATAATTATTAATTACTGAAGTTACTGTTTATTTAGATGTCTACCACGTACCAAGCAAAGAGCTACATTCTTTATCTATATTAGTTTTTTAATCCTCATAAGAACTTCAGGTGGTAGATATTATTATCCCCATTTTATCTATGAGGAAACCAAGGCTCAGCTAAGTAGGGTGACGTTCTCCATGTCATTCTGGTAGTCAGTGACTATGAGAGGCCAGCAAGAACTGGTTTCTGATGCTGCCACAAAGGGCAGTAGTAGAATTTTTTTTTTAAGAAACTAAAAGGAGATGCCTGACTGGCTGTCTCGGTAAACACTTGGCATAGTCCTGTGAAGCTGTCTATGAAAGAGCTGCTGAGAAATTTCTAGACTCTCTAATTCACTGTGGATCGCACTAAGGCTGAGATTGATCAACAAATCAACGCCACTCAGAAACAGAGCACTGATCTTATTCTCTGGGATGCTGACACTGTCCAGTCCAAATCACCCAGAGACAGGCTGAAATAAAAATACACAAATAAATGAGAAAAAAAGGAACCTTTGCGTTTTGGTAATGTGAGCAGACTGTCAATGGATCCAGTTGAGAAGATTCCATACTTCCTTTCAGACAAGCAGCTCACATGGCCCAACTGGAGGACTTGGATATGGGGATGAAGACTGTATAAGACAGCCTTACCCTTCTGAGGAGGGGAGAGGGACCATGTAGCTGATACTGGTATTGAGAAGCTTAACTGGCTCAGCATACAACAGAGGAGCCCCCTAACTATTACCCTTTTAAAGATATGTAATACTCCCCTCACCCTTTTTCCAGTACTTTTCATTCCCGAATGAAACATACTAAGTGGCCTTGTAGTATAATGGAATATTGTGTCTCTGTAACATAATTTGAACTGTATATATTTTTTAAAAGAGATAAGTCTTTGATTTGTCCTAATACTCTTAAATTATATTTGGCAGCATCATACTTTCCAAAGCATCAGCACACCTGGGACAATTTATTGTTTCTTTATTAGAATTCATCTTATTCCTAAACAGCAAAGTTCAAAAGAACTTTATTTATATAGGCTAGCTTGTACCTTTGTCATCATTTGGTGCTTTTAGGGTGACATTTCCCTAGAAATATAGGTGAGTATTCCAGTATACCTTTTCCAAACTGACTGAAAGATTCAGAGAAACATATAGACATATACATATAAATTAGGTGGATAAAGTATGATGTAGCTGACCACACAGGTAACAGAAGCATGTAGGTATAAAGTAAGGAGAACTAGTTCTAAGTGAAAAGACTGGAAATACCTGGAGATGGATTTCTCCTTTTTATTTTGGCAATTAGGTTTCATTGCCTACATGGTGGTAAATATTATCAGGGCCCCATTTAGTTCAGCAAATCCCATTAATTCTACAGAGCTTCTCCATCCCTCTAAATTTAAGAAAAGTTATAAAGTAAGCATAGTCCATACTGGCCTTCTAGATTCCTCAGCACTTTATTTCAAGGCTTGCTCTAATCTTACTTTAAGATCTTAAAGAACTAAATATTTCATCTTGGTAGCACTTTTCACTAATGCAATTTTTACATTCATATATGTGTTCATTTAAATAATATCTATCTTCCTCATTATAATAAAGGAGGGCAGAGATACTATTTTTTTTGTTCACCATTATGTCTCTAGAGTTTATTACAATACCTGGTATATAATTAGTGCTCAATTAATATTTAATGAATAAATAAATTCTTGAATGAATGAAAGCATGAATGAATTAACAATAAACTCAATCCTAATATTCTCCTACTCTAAGCTTCCCAGAATCAAGTTATATTATCCTGGAATGGAACCAATATATTAATTGTTGATATGGAGACAAGACGATAGTGATTTAATAATGCAACTATTAGGCTCATTTGCATTTGAGAGAGGTAGGAAGAGAAATAAAGAGGGGAAGGAGGGAAGAGAAGAAGGAAGTAAGGAGAAGGGGGGAGGGGAGAGGGAGCAGGAGAATGGATGAATGCCTAGAGTTTGCTTAACAGAAAGAAATGATAAATAAGGTGAAATGTCAGGCATCAACTTCAAAGCCAGTTGTTTAAGGGATAGGATCCTAAACTTATTTCAATTTAATTAGTTAACTACGTACTTATAATAATATCATGTATGTTACTAATATAACACCATGTTTTATTCTCTATAACAATGATTCACTGTCTGACTAAATACGAATAAACTCCAATTTTTATAAGGACAGGCTATTTGTTCAATTTTTAGAATACAGATCTTCTGGTTAATCTAGTCCCTACAAAATCAGGGGCTTTACTAAGATAAATCAGCTAACAATTACCACATCAGTATAGAGAAATTGTGCCAGTCAGTAGCTGCATAATCTGGGGCAAATCACTTTACTTCTTTGAGTCTGTTTCTCTAGCTGTAAAGACAGAAATATTAATACCTACCTTATAGATTTTAAACTAAAATGCCCACAGGAGACAAAGAAGGTCATTGTATAATGATAAAGGGGTCAATTTATCAAGATTTAACAATTGTAAATATATATGCAACATTAGAGCACCTTAATATATAAAGCAAACACTAATAGAACTAAAAGGAGAAATAAACAGGAATACAATAATAGTTGGGGACTTTAATACTCCACTCTTAACAATGGTTAGAGCATCCAGACCAAGAATCAATAAGGAAACAGTAGATTTGAACAATGCTGTAGAACAAATGGACCTAAGAGACATACAGAACATTCCACCTGACAGCAACAGAATATACATTCTTCTCAAGCACGCACAGAACATTTTCTAGTATATATTATAGGCTAGGTCACAAAACAAGTCTCAAAAAATTCAAGAAGATAGAAATTATATCAAGTATCTTTTCCTGCCACAATGGTATGAAACTGGAAATCAATAACAGGAGGAAAGCTGGAAAATGCACACATATATGAAATAAAACAACACAATCCTGAACAATCAATGGATAAAAGAATACATCAAAAGTGAACAAAAATTTTTTTGAGACAAATGAAACAGAAACACAACATAACAAAACTTATAGAATGCAACAAAAACTGTTCCAAGAGGATGTTCATAGCTGTAAACTCATGTATCAAGAAAAACATAAAGTTCTCAAATAAACAACCTAACATACCTTGAGGAACTAGGAAAAGAAGAAAAAGCTAGGCCCAAAGTTGGCAGAAAGAGGAAATTATAAAGATTAGATCAGAAATAAATAAAATAGAAAACAGGATACCAATAAAAATAAAACAATCATAGACGATCAAGAAGATTAAGAGTTGGGTATTTGAAAAGATAAACAAAACTGACAAACCTTTAGCTAGACTAAACAAGAAAAAAAAAGGGCACAAATAAATAGAATTATTAATGGAAGAGGAGACATTCCATTCCAGATGATACCACAGAAATACAAAGGGTCATGAGACTACTAGGAACAGTTGTACGCCAATAAATTAAACAATCTAGAAGAAACGGATAAATTACTAGAAACATACAATTTACTAAGACTGAGTCATGAAGAAAAAGAAAATATGAACAAAACAATTATAAGTAAGAGATAAGTAAAAAGATTTAATCAGTAATGAAAAACTTCCCAACAAAGAAAAGACCAGAACCAAATATTTTCACTGGTGAATTTTACCAAGCATTCAAAGAAGAATTAATGCCAAATATTCTTAAACTATTCAAAAAAAATTAAAGAGAAAGGAATGCTCCCAAACTCACTTTACAAGGCCAGGATTACCCTGACACCAAAGTCAGATAAGGATACTGCAAGAAAAGAAAACTACAGGCTAATATCCTTGATACATATAGATGCAAAAATCCTCAACAAAATACTAGCAAACCAAATTCAACAGCACATTGGAAAAATACACCATGAGCAAGTGGGATTCAGCTCTGGAATGCAAGGATGATTCAGCATATGCAAATCAAAATGAAAGGTAAAAATAATAATTAACTCAATAGATGCAGAAAAAGCATTTGAAAAAAGCAACACTTTTTCATGATAAAAATCCTTGACAAATTAGGTTAGAAGGAATGTACCTCAACATGATAAAGGCCATTATATAACAAGCCCACAGCTCATATCATACTCAATGAGGAGAGGCTGAAAGCTTTTCCTCTCAGATCAGAAAAAGGGGGGCCCACTCACAACTCCTATTCAACACAGTACTAAAAGTCCTAGCCATAGCAATCAAGCAAGAAAAAAAGAAATAAAAGATATCCAAATTAGAAAGAAAGAAGTAAAACTGTCTCTGTTGGCAGGTGATATGATCTTGCATATAGAAAACCTTAAAGACTGCCAAAAAGCTGCTAGAACAAACTAATTCAATAAAGTTGCAGTATACAAAATTAACATATAAAAATCAGTTGTAATTTTATACACTAACAATAAACTATCTGAAAATGAAATTAAGAAAACAATCCTCTTCACAGGAGCATCAAAAACAATACAATACTTAGAGATAAGGAATGCTTGATCAAGGAGGTTAAAGATCTGTACAATGAAATCTATAAAACATTGATGAAAGAAACTAAAGAAGATGCAAATAAATGGAAAGATATCCCATGTTCATGAATCAGAAGAATTAATATTGTTAAAATATCCACCACCCAAAGCCATCTATAGATTCAATGCAATACTTACCAAAATTCCAATGGCAGTTTTTACAGAAATTGAACAAACAATCATAAAATTTGTATGGAACAAAAGATTCTGAATAGCTAAAGCAATATGAAACAAGAATAATAAAGCTGGAGGTATCACACTCCTGATTTTAAACTATCCTACAAAACTACAGTAATCAAAGCAGTATGGGTCTGTCGTAAAAACAGACACATAGACCAATGAAGCAGAACTGAGAGTCCAGAAATAAACCCTCACATATATGGCCAACTAATATTTGACAAGGGAGTCAAGAATGCTCAATGGAGAAATGATAGTCTCATTCAATGAATGGTGTTGGGAAAACTGGATAACCACATGCAAAAGAATTTGCACCAGGGAAATGCAAATCAGAACCACAATGAACAACAACCTCACACCTGTTAGAATGGCTATCATAAAAAAGACAACAGATAAGTGCTTGCTAGCTAGGATGTGAAAAACAGGGAATCTTGTACACTGATGATAAGAATGTAAATTAGTACAGTCACTATGGAAAACAGTATGGAAGTTTCTCAAAAAATTAAAACCAGAACTACCATATGATCCAGCAATCCTGCTTCTGGGTACATATCCAAAAGAAATTAAATCACTAGCACTAAGAAGTTCCTGTACAACCATGTTCATTGCAACATTCTTTTTTTTAAAACTTTTTATTTTATATTGTAGTATAGCCAACGAACAACGTTGTGACAGCTTCAGGTGCACAGCAAAGTAACTCAGCATACATATACATGTATCCATTCTCCTCCAAACTCCCCTCCCATCCAGGCTGCCACATGACATTGAGCAGAGTTCCCTGTGCTATACAGCAGGCCCTGGTTTGTTATCCATTTTGAATATAGCACTGTGTACATGTCCATCCCAAACTCCCTAACTATCCCTTCCTCCCACCCTTCTGCCCGGTAATCATAAGTTCGTTCTCTAAGTCTATGAGTCTGTTTCTGTTTTGTAAATAAGTTCATTTGTATCATTTTTTTTTTAGATTCCATATATAATGGATACCATACAATATTTCTCTTTCTCTGTCTGACTTACTTCACTCAGTATGACAATCTCTAAGTCCGTCCATGTTGCTGCAAATGGCATTATTTCAATCTTTTTAATGGCTGAGTTATATTCCATTGTATACATGTACAACATCTTCTTTATCCATTCCTCTGTCGATGGACATTTAGGTTGCTTCCATGTCTTGGCTATTGTAAACAGTGCTGCAATGAACACTGGGGTGTGTGCATCCTTTCGGACCATGTTTTTCTCCACATACATGCCCAGGAGTGGGATTGCAGGGTCATATGGTAGCTCTATTTTTAGTTTTTTAAGGAAGCTCCATACTGTTCTCCATAGTGGCTTTACCAATTTACATTCTCACCAACAGTGTAGGAAGGTTCCCTTCGCTCCACACCCTCTCCAGCATTTATTGTTTAGAGATTTTTTCACGATAGCTGTTTTGACTGGTGTGAGGTGATATCTCATTGTAGTTTTGACTTGCATTTCTCTAATAATTAGCGATATTAAACATCTTTTCATGTGCCTCTTGCCCATCTGTATGTCTTTTTTGGAGAAATGTCTATTTAGGTCTTCTGCACATTTTTTGATTGGCTTGTTTGTTTTGATGATATTAAGCCTCATGAGCTGTTGGTAAATTTTGGAGACTAATCCCTTGTCGGTCAAAAAATATTTGCAAATATTTTCTCCCAATCTGTGGGTTGTCTTTTTGTTTTGTTTATGGTTGCCTTTGCTGTTCAAAAACTTTTGAGTTTAATTAGGTCTCATTTGTTTATTTTTATTTTTATTTCCATTATTCTGGGAGATGGATTGAAAAAGATATTGCTGCGATTTATGTCAGAGAGTGTTCTGCCTATGTTTTCCTCTAGGAGTTTTATAGTGTCCAGTCTCACATTTAGGTCTTTAATCTATTTTGAGCTTATTTCTGTGTAAAAGAGTGATCTAATTTCATTTTTTTACATGCAGCTGTCCAGTTTTTCCCGCACCATTTGTTGAAGAGACTGTCTTTCCACCATTGTGTAGTCTTGCCTCCTTTGTCGTAGATTAACTGATGCAGCATTCTTTATAACAGCCAAGATGTAGAGGCAACCTAGGTGTCTGTTGATGGATGAATGGATAAAGAAGATGTGATATACACACACACACACACGCACACACATACACAGAGAATGGAATATTATTCTTCTATAAAAAGGAAATCCTTGTGACAACATGGATGAACCATGAGGGCATTAGGTTAAGTGAAATAAGTCAGAGAGAGGAAGACCAGCTCTGTATGATCTTTCTTATATGTGGAATCTAAAAAAATACCGAACTCATAGAAACACTTAAAGGGTACAAACTTTCATTCATAAGGTGAATAAGATCTGAGTATCTAATCTACAGAATGGTGATTATAGTTAACAATACTGTACAATATACTTAAAGTTTCTAATAGAGTAAATCTTAGAAGTTCTTAATACACACACACACACACACACACACACACGGTAACTATGTGAAGTGATGAATGTGTTAACTAACCATATTGTGGTAATCATTTTGTAATACATACACATAACAAATCATCACACTGTACATCTTAAACTCACACAATGACATATGTCAATTGTATCTCAAAAAAGCTGGAAAAATCTATATCATTTACCAGGGTAATTGTGAACTGAAATGAGATATGTAAAAGCCCCTTTATAAAACTTAAACTTTCTAAAAGTCTAAGGAGTTATCATGTTTCTTTTTTTAATTAATTCATTTATTTATTTATTTTTGGTTACGTTGGGTCTTTGTTGCTGCACAAGGGCTTTCTCTAGCTGTGGTGAGCGGGGGCTACTCTTCGTTGCTATGCACGGGCTTCTCATTGAGGTGGCTTCTCTTGTTGCAGAGCATGGGCTCTAGGCGCGTGGGCTTCAGTAGTTGTGGCACACGGGTTTCAGTAGTTGTGGCACATGGGCTTATTTGCCCCACGGCATGTGGAATCTTCCGGACCAGGGCTCCAACCCGTGTCTCCTGCATTGGCAGGCAGATTCTTAACCACTGCGTCACCAGGGAAGTCCAGGAGTTATCATGTTAATTTTTAAATATTCATGTCAAAAAGAATATTCATGTCAGAATTATACTTTAATTACATGGAACACTTGGATGCTGCCTGTGTCCTTAGGCATCATCGGTTCTTCAAAATAAAAAGGCCTCGTTTACTACTATGAGGGTTGTGAAAGGCGCAAGTGACATTACATCAGTGCAGGTGCTTTAACCATGTACAATTATGATTATTTAAAATTCCAGTCAAATTCTACCACAAAAAAATGCTCTTACCACAAAAATTCATTTGTAGTACACAGCAACATACTTTTTTCAAAATATCCTTATATCAGCGATTTGAAACAACGAAAGAATTTGAACTTTGAAGAACATTATTCTCTAAACTGTGTCATGAGTTACAAAAATGCAAAGTTATCCGAGAGATATCTACATGAAAATAATCATCATCAAAATCCCTTGGACCAATTTCATTAAATAGTTCTTTATGGCAAAGATCTAATGTGAAAATCATGATGATTTGGAAATACAAGTATGCAATCAGGTTCTTCAAAAAGTGCATATAAATTTAATTATCCCTCGAAGCTATTTTTTGAAATGGGCAAAACTACCAGCAATGTGTCATAAATGCAGTATTTCTGCTCAGAGCAGTGATTTAGAGTTTCATGGCTCGCCAAGGCTAGAGTTCCTCCCAAAGACTGAGAGTATCCACAAAGCAGTCAAGCTAGTCATTATCTAGAATGCTGGATATAAAATCATCAGCTTCCAATTGTTTGATAGGATTAAATAGGAAAACACTGCAAAGAATTGAGAGAGAAAAAAGATTTGAAATCCTACTCCACCTCAAACGACCTCTCTGTGTGACCTCTGAAATGGAAATGGGTTATGAAATAAACGCTTTAGCCCAGTCAACAGGGTAGGTGACTGAATCATCAAGAAGGATGCTGAAAATGCGGCCTAGAAAAGCACCAACATTGTAAAACAGGTCAGCACAGGAAAGAGAATAAAAACACACATACACCAACCTTGCTCATCATATGGCCTTCAGCAAGAATGTAAAATAAATTTGAAACAATGAAAATAGCCCCTCGAAGTAAAAAATATTCCACCAATCCACACTCTATGAATGTTTTAACTAATCCAGAGGCCACTTTTACTCTGCAATTAATTGCAGAGAGAACATTTGTGAAAGGCAAAGGCAATAAGGACATCTCGTGTTATGCTGCCATCTCCACCTATCTTTCCAAGCCTGTTGCAGCTAGTTGCAACAATTCCATATAATAAATTCCTGAAATAGCCCTTGGTGTCCTTCCAGACTCTTAGTATCTTCCTTTTATTGCTAGATTACTGCTTCCCTACACATCCCTCCCAGGGACTTAGGGATGACACTAAGAGGGTGGCAGCATGACTGAGGGAAGACACTGTGAGCACCTCCCTCCACCAAATTTGGCACACTAGCACAACCTTTGCAGGACTTGTGTTGTGGATGTGAACCAGGGTAGGAGACCTTTGCCCAAGGAGAACCTTAAAGCCAAGTTCAGTCTAACTGGATTGTCAGAAAAACTTACAGCTTTCAATTTCCAAGGTGCAGTTTTGTTCATCCAGCGGGTACCGCCTCAGGTCCATCATGCAGGCAGCTGTGGTTGTGATTCTAGAAGAGAAATATCAATGATACATGCCGTTAGCTGATCCATGACTGAGCTGGAGAAACTAAATCTAAGTCTCAAAGAAGACAGCACTGGGCCTCTAGGAGACTGATTTAGCTTAAGCTCTAACAACAAAAAAAAGAGTGCTACAACTTTGGATAACCATTTTCCTTGATGAGCCTCACGATGCTTTGTAAATTAAACAGAGTGGACTAAATCAGTATTCTCCCAAGATGTGGTCCATTACCTACTTGGTACCCAAATCACCTGGGAACGTTTGTTAAACAGGCAGTTCCCATTCTCCAGAAGGTCTTGGGGGTGGGAGGGGGCCGTCCCAGGACTCTAGCTTACAAGCATCAAAGGTGATTGAGAAAACCAACATGGATATTACTCTTGCACTCACATTTGTTTTCTCCTCCCCTTCTCAAGACCCTAAAATCAAACCTTCCAACAATCTTGGCTTTGGTCCATCATTTTTGACCTTTCTATACATAGTGTGGTGCTTTGCAAGTGTATTAGTATAACATACCATATGCCTGTCATCTGTCACCTGATTTGCTCTGTCCTGAGTAATCTGATATTCTCAAGGCCTGTTGGAGAGCTTCCTCCTGTTGGTTGGCAGAGTTATTTATTTAGGACACACTGTACCTTTATTAATTTATCAGGAAGAAATGAATATGTCTCTTTAATGTCTTTATATTTCTCTGTCACCATTTTTCACTAATCTCACTTTTCACTAATGGAAGACCTGCTAGAAAGAGCCAAAAAGCATACCGCCCTAAATGATTTATCAATTTGGTTTCTGATCAATAAGGCAGCACAATGTTATGGAAAAGCAGAAGTTTTAAAACACACAGACATAGGTTTGGATTCTAATTCTGCCTCACTAACTGTGATACACATCCAGATGGTTAATATCTCCTAACCAACCTTAGTTTCTTTGTCTGTAAAAAGGGGGCATTCTTCACAACAACAGTAATAACAGCCTAACAGAGTTTCTGTATGAACTAATAGAATAATTTATGTAATAGGCCCTTCACATCTGCTGAAAAAAACTAAGAGGACAAACTGATGTTAAATTTGACCAACTTTGCTTACTCTGCTCCTAGAGGTACTATATACCGTGTGTTGGAAACAGAGAAATAAGATGCAGATCCAGCTTGGGAGAAACAATCCATAGCTAGGCCTTTTTCATTAGGAGGTCTTGGGCAGAGCTTAGACAAGTAGTGCAGGTAGACTGAATCTCTGAAATCCCTTAGTTAGGTGTGAGAGTCCTACTCCTCAGCTGTAGGATGGAAATACCTAAATGACTTCATGTAAGTAGTTCATGCCTCTTTAGTTTGATGACTTCTTCATTCGGGTTTGTGCTCTGTTCATTTTTGTTTTCCTCTTTAGAGATAAGTGAGCATCCTAGGGGTGATGTTCATCCTGGGCTCCTTGCTCTCCTTCACCAGGAGATGGCTACTCTGCCTCGACTCCTTTCCACCTCCACTGCCTTCCTCAGTGTCTGTGGTCCCACTGCCTCACTTCCATGTTATTATAGTATCTTGGTCTCCTAGCCTCTCCATGTGCCTCCCTACTAACTATAATTCATACAACAGTCAGATGTTTTAAAACCATAGATCAGATTTCATCCCTCCTCTTTAAAATTTTCAGTGGCTCTTCCAAAAACTCCAGTCTTGGCTGTGGCCTATTGTGCCCTGAGTAATCTCACCCTTCTCTCCCAGTATTTTCTCATACCAAGTCCTCACTCACTATTTCCAGCCTTAACATGTGTTCTCTCTGCCTAGAACGTGTGTCCCCCCCGATACTCACAGAGCATGTTTTCCGATCCTTTAGCTGAAAAATCAACTCCTCTGAAAGGGCTTTCCTGAGCAGCCCACCCAAAGTGGCTGCCTTAACTAATGCTCCATCTTAGCTGTTTATTTCCTTCAAGGAATTACTACAATCTGAAATTATCTTGCTTATTTCTTTTCTTGTAAGAACTATTTTTCCCAGTAAAATTTAAGCTGTTGAAAGACACAGACTTTTTTCTGTGTAAGTGAATCAAAAAGTATCTGTTGAAAGGATAAATACATGAATTATACAGAGTCAAGCAGCTGGTTTTGCTGTGCATAAATCTTTTATTTGGAGGATTATTTTATTGCATCATTTCTCTTTTTTTAAACTTACAATGTGTCTTAGGTTTTAGGGATTCTTTTTATATTTTTCACAGTAAGTAAATTTTAATCCACTTAATTAGCATTACATAACTAGTACCAGAGTTTATCTTAGTATCGAACTGATTGTTTTTCCTTTCAGTGGGACTGATCAAATACCTATATTTTATAAATTCTAAAAATTATATAAAAATTAACATTCACATTTACTCAGGGTTAAAAAAAGAATTTATTTTGGCTATGTGATACTTGGCTAAATTTTTCACTGGTCCACTGACTTTTTCCAAAGTGTAGATCCAACCTGAATTACCACTAACATACAGGAAATTGAACTGTATAGAAGAGAAATATTCAAAGGAAATATAATTAGGTGCATAGTGGGCATACCAAATTCTCATGCTATTTATGAAAAATAGCAGACAATCTCCATCTTGAGACACTAGAGAAAATCAACTTCATTTGATAGAATGAACACAAAAGACATGAAAGATACAAGAGCATACATACCATAAAAAAGGAGAGCCATAAATAGATGACTGACTGTGTAAGTGAGGTGAAATTTGCAATTGCTATAACAGGTTGTAGTTTACACTTTCTGCTGATGCATATTCATGGCAACTAACATCTGTGAACACTAGTGCTGTGAGCAAGAAAAATAAATTGACTAATTCTATTGTAGAAGCAACTGAGTTTCTACTCATGTTTTAAAAATGAAGTATTATGAAAGTGTTTTTCTCACATCAACAACATTCATATTCACACCAATGTTTTACTGTTTTTAATGCTATAGTATACTCTGTAAAACTAAAAAATATATATAAATGTTTTCTAGTTGATGTTTATAAGCATTTGTATCTCCTGTTGGATTAAAACAGAAACTGTAGCCAAAATAATCCATTTGGAATCCTGATCAAACAAACCAGGATGAGTGACCTGAGATAAGTCACTTACACGCGCCAATAGTAGGTTGCTCCTGAAACCCTGAACTAAAAACTTGCCATCCTGCTTTGCTGTGAGATAATAAAAGTAGGAAAAAATCTGTAACATTAAATATTCTGCATCTTTTGTTATTACTCACTGCTAATGAGTAAATACAGTGATAACTCATTTAGCCAGTCGTTACTTGGTAGTGTGCATATGTATATGTTTGTATACATGAAGAAATGTAGAATACCCACAAACTTATTTTATAAGCAAAGCAGAGCTATAAAATATGATATATAAATACTCAAAAGAGTCATCATGCCATATGTGTATACGAAATTCTTACTAACAACTTTTAGGACAAAGTACTGACGTGTAACCAATCTGCATATTTTCTAGGTGCTTTGTGAGAGCAGGAACAATTTTTTCCTTATTTCTACCTCAAAAATCTTGCCAGGTGTTGACATATGTCAATAACCCAAGATTAAAATAAAAATAATAATAATAACAACAACATAAAACAAACAAAGACAGCCATGGTCATAAGTATTCCCAAATTGAGGATTTTGAAGTAATTCTCTAGATTAAGTGTCTGATTTAATTTATATAAAAAATTCTCAAGCAAATTTAAAAGTCAAAATCATCCTTACAGAAGAAGCTACCCTGAAGTGAATCTTACTCAGAAAAGCTCAACAATCAACATCAAAATCTATTCTCGGGGACTTTCAGATTTGTAACAGGGTTGTTTCTCTAAGAATAAGTCAATAAAACAAATATACTTAAAGGGTTTTCATGAACATGCCTTTCTGAATCCTGATAAAGATCCTTAATGGGCCTTAAATTACTCAACATCACTACTAGGAGTCTTTGAAGTGAAGCTAGTAACTCATTAGGCAGGCATCCTGATTAAGTTTCAAGACCATTGTGAAATATATGAAGACAGTTCTGTTTTCAGTCAAAGGAAACAGTCAAGGATACCTACAAAATTTACCTCATTTACCTGTAGCAAATCTTCTATAGCTAAAAGTGGAAATGTGTCTTCTTTGGGGCTGAATACTATGGCATGAAGAGAGCCACCTTTGGGGAATACTGATTATTCCGACTGGGCTAAGAGATTTTTAGATAAATTTTTATTCCTCAGCCATTGGACACTGTCATCAAAAATGATTTATGTCATAAAATACTGGCATAGTGCAAGGAAACTAAATATGTAAAATAAAATAAGAGTCACTAAAGTCATGCATAAAATCAAGAAATACAACAATTATGCCAGCATTTCATATTAAAGCCATAATAGATATTTTATGGTGTCATTACCTGACATTTACTGATACTACTATATCATTCCAAGTTTGAATATGACCAAAGACAGTTATTAAGTAATAATAAATGCCTCTGCCACTCAGCCAATAGGAAATAACTCAGAATCATCAACGTGACACACTTGGGGTCTTTCAGCAGATTCTTCAAGAGGGACTTCAGGAGCTAGAGTACATGGTTAAACATGTGCTTTAAAATGTGAAAACTTGTTAGGATTTCATCCAGAGATTATTGAAAAGTGACTCTGGACTTTTACTTTGTTTGATTTCTTTATCTAGACAACCATCAAGCTATTCCACACAAAAAAATTTGTTTTCAGCATCTTTGCATATTTTTTAAGAAAGTCAGCTGCCTTATCCTCAACTATATTCAAAACATATTGTTCTAATTCACCACACGCTTTTCCTTTGTTCAAAATGTACATTTACCTAAAAGCACAACTTATTCTAATTACAAGGAATAAAGGAACCCCCTGGTATTAGTATGCAGGATTAATAGAGAAAAATTAGGATGTTAAAAAAGGTCAGTTATCAAAAAATACATTGATACATATTTTGTGAACTGTAAAACAAACATTAAAGACTTCAGCTCTGGGGGAAAATTCCAATTACTGAATTTAAGCATTAGAGGATGAACTGAAATTTCAAAGAGTTCTAAAGAGCTCATCTGAGTCATTTCCCACAAAGGTACTTAAAATTTTTTGTTTTAATATCTCCAAGAAGACTTGACATTATTTTGTATCTTAAAACTATTTTAGCTGGGAAACTAATTTCTCACATATATCTGCTCTTGTGATATGCTCTTGCTTTTTGTAGAGTAGATAGAAAATCTACTGTAGAGTTTAGGTGACTTCAGCTTGGCATGCTCAATAATAGTAAATACACCTCAAATTAATTGACCACCTACTATATTCCAGACACGATCTAGTGTTACTGAAATGTATCATCTCATTTAACATGTGGAGCATCCTATTACTATTCCCATTTTACAGATAGGAAAATTGAGAGAGGGCAGACAGAATAAGCGAGAAGAACTACAATCCTGCAGCCTGTGGAATGAAAACCACATTCACAGAAAGATAGACAAAAGAAAAAGGCAGAGGACTATGCACGACATGAAGGAACAAGATAAAACCCCATAAAGACACCTAAAGAAGTGGAGATAGGCAATCTTCTAGAAAAAGAGTCAGAATAATGATAGTGAAGTTGATCCAGGACCTCAGAAAAAGAATGGAGACAAAGATCAAGAAGATGAAAGAAATGTTTAACAAAGACCTAGAAGAATTAAAGAACAAGCAAACAGAGATGAACAGTACAATAACTGAAATGAAAAACCACACTAGAAGGAATCAATAGCAGAAAAACTGAGGCAGAAGAATGGATAAGTGACTGGGAAGACAGAATGGTGGAATTCACTGCCACGGAGCAGTGAATAAAGAATAAAGAAAAAAGAATGAAAAGAAATGAAGACAGTCTAAGAGAGCATTGGGACAACATTAAACACACCAACATTCGCATTATACAGGTCCCAGAAGGAGAAGAGAGAGAGAAAGGACCCAGAAAAATATCTGAAGAGATTATAGTGAAAAACTTCCCTAACATGGGAAAGGAAATAGCCACCCAAGTACAGGAAGAACTGAGAGTTCCAGGCAGGATAAACCCAAGGAGAAATATGCCAAGACACATAGTAATCAAATTGACAACAATTAAAACAAAGAAAAATTATTGAAAGCAGCAAGAGAAAAATGACAAATAACATACAAGGGAACTCCCACAAGGTTAACAGCTAATTTCTCAGCAGAAACTCTACAAGTCAGAAGGGAGTGGCATGATATACTTAATGTGATGAAAGGGAAGAACCTACAACCAAGATTACTCTACCAAGCACAGATCTCATTCAGATTTGATGGAGAAATCAAAAGCTTTACAGACAAGCAAAAGCTAAGAGAATTCAGCACCACCAAATCAGCTCTACAACAAATGCTAAAGGAACTTCTCTAAGTGGGAAACGCAAGACAAGAAAAGGACCTACAAAAACAAACCCAAAACAATTAAGAAAACGGTAATGGAAACATACATATCGATAATTACCTTAAATGTCAAAGGATTAAATGCTCCAACCAAAAGACACAGGCTTGCTGACTGGATACAAAAATAAGACCCATATATATGCTGTCTACAAGAGACCCACTTCAGACCTAGGGACACATACAGACTGAAAGTGAGGGGATGGAAAAAGATATTCCATGCAAATGGAAATCAAAAGAAAGCTGGAGTAGCCATACTCATATCAGATAAAATAGACTTTAAAATAAAGAATGTTACAAGAGACAAGGAAGGACAATACATAATGATCAAAGGATCAATCCAAGAAGAAGATATAACAATTATAAATATATATGCACCCAACATAGGAGCACCTCAATACATAAGGCAACTGCTAACAGCTCTAAAAGAGGAAATCGACAGTAACAGAATAATAGTGGGGGACTTTAACACCTCACTTACACCAATGGACAGATCATCCAAAATGAAAGTAAATAAGGAAACAGACGCTTTAAATGACACAATAGACGAGATAGATTTAATTGATATTTATAGGACATTCTATCCAATAACAGCAGATTACACTTTCTTCTCAAGTGCGCACGGAACATTCTCCAGGATAGGTCACATCTTGGGTCCAAATCAAGCCTAACTAAATTTAAGACAACTGAAATCGTACCAAGCATCTTTTCTGACCACAACGCTATGAGATTAGAAATGAATTAGAGGGAAAAAAACGTAAAAAACACAAATACATGGAGGCTAAACAATACGTTACTAAATAACCAAGAGATCACTGAAGAAATCAGAGAGGAAATCAAAAAATACCCTGAGACAAGTGACAATGAAAACATGATGAACCAAAACCTATGGGATACAGCAAAAGCAGTTGTAAGAGGGAAGTTTATAGCAATACAATCCTACCTCAAGAAACAAGAAAAATCTCAAGTAAACAATCCAACCTTACACCTAAAGGAACTAGAGAAAGAAGAACAAACAAAACTCAAGGTTAGCAGAAGGAAAGAAATCATAAACATCAGAGCAGAAATAAATGAAATAGAAACAAAGAAAACAATAGCAAAGATCAATAAAACTAAAAGCTGGTTCTTAGAGAAGATAAACAAAATTGATAAACCATTAGCCAGACACAACAAGAAAAAGAGAGAGAGGACTCAAATCAATAAAATTAGGAATGAAAAAGGAGAAGTTACAACAGACACTGCAGAAATACAAAGCATCCTAAGAGACTACTACAAGCAACTCTATGCCAATAAAATGAACAACCTGGAAGAAATGGACAAATTCTTAGAAAGGTATAACCTTCCAAGACTGAACCAGGAAGAAACAGAAAATATGAACAGACCAATCACAAGTAATGAAATTGGAACTGTGATTAAAAATCTTCCAACAAACAAAAGTCCAGGACCAGATGGCTTCACAGGTGAATTCTATCAAACATTTAGAGAAGAGCTAACACCCATCCTTCTCAAACTCTTCCAAAAAATTGCAGAGGAAGGAACACTCGCAAACTCATTCTATGAGGCCACCATCACCCTGATACCAAAACCAGACAGAGATACTTCAAAAAAAGAAAATTAGAGACCAATATCACTGATGAAAATAGATTGAAAAATCCTCAACAAAATGCTAGCAAACAGAATCCAACAATACATTAAAAGGATCATACACCATGATCAAGTGGGATTTATCCCAGAGATGCAAGGATTCTTCAGTATACGCAAATCAATCAATGTGATACACCATATTAACAAACTGAAGAATAAAAACCATATGATCATCTCAATAGAGCCAGAGAAAGCTTTTGACAAAATTCAACACTCATTTATGATAAAAACTCTCCAGAAAGTGGGCACAGAGGGAACCGATTTCAACATTATAAAGGCCATATATGACAAACACAGAGCAAACATCATTCTCAACGGTGAAAAACTGAAAGCATTTCCTCTAAGATCAGGAACAAGACAAGGACGTCCACTCTCACCACTATTATTCAACATAGCTCTGGAAGTCCTAGCCGTGGCAATCAGAGAAGAAAAAAAAAATAAAAGGAACACAAATTGGAAAAGAAGAAGTAAAACTGTCACTGTTTGCAAATGACACGATACCATACATAGCGAATCCTAAAGATGCCACCAAAAAACTACTAGAGCTAATCAATGAATTTGGTAAAGTTGCTGAATACAAAATTAATGCACAGAAATCTCCTGCATTCCTATACATAATGATGAAAAATCTGAAAGAGAATTTAAGGAAACACTCCCATTTACCACTACAACAAAAAGAATAAAATACCTAGGAATAAATCTACCTAGGGAGACAAAAGACTTTTATGCAGAAAACTATAAGACACTGATGAAAGAAATGAAAGATGATACCAACAAACGGAGAGATATACCATGTTCTTGGATTGGAAGAATCAATATTGTGAAAATGACTATACTACCCAAAGGAAGCTACAGAGTCAATGCAATCCCTATCAAATTACCAATGGCATTTTTTACAGATCTAGAACAAAAAGTCTTAATATTTGTATGGAGACACAAAAGACCCGGAAGAGCCAAAGCAGTATTGAGGGGAAAAAATGGAGCTGGAGGAATCAGATTCCCTGACTTCAGACTATACTACAAAGCTACAGTAATCAAGACAATATGGTACTGGCACAAAAACAGAAATATGGATCAATGGAACAGGATAGAAAGCCCAGAGATAAACTCACACACCTATGGTCAACTAATCAATGAGAAAGGAGGCAAAGATATACAATGGAGAAAAGACAGTCTCTTCAATAAGTGATGCTGGGAAAACTGGACAGCTACATGTAAAAGAATGATATTAGAACACTCCCTAACACCATACACAAAAATAAACTCAAAATGGATTAAAGACCTAAATGTAAGACTGGGCACTATAAAACTCTTAGAGGAAAACACAGGAAGAGCACTGTTTGACATAAAGCACAGCAAGGTGTTTTTTGATCCACCTCCCAGAGCAATAGAAATAAAAACAAAGATAAACAATTGGGACCTAATGAAACTTAAAAGCTTTTGCACAGCACAAAAACCATAAACAAGATGAAAAGACAACCCTCAGTATGGAAGAAAATATTTGCAAATGAAACATCAGACAAAGGATTAATCTCTAAAATTTACAAGCAGCTCATGGAGCTCAATATCAAAAAAACAAACAATCCAATCCAAAAATGGGCAGAAGACCTAAATAGACATTTCTACAAAGAAGATATACAGATTGCCAACAAACACGTGAAAGGATGCTCAAAATCACTAATCATTAGAGAAATGCAAATCAAAACTACAATGAGGTATCACCTCACACCAGTCAGAATGGCCATCATCAGAAAATCTACAAACAACAAATGCTGGAGAGGGTGTGGAGAAAAGGGAACCCTCTTGCACTGTTGGTGGAAATGTAAATTGATACAGCCACTGTGGAGAACAGTATGGAGGTTCCTTAAAGAACTAAAAACAGAATTATCATATGACCCAGCAATCCCACTACTGGGCATATACCAGAGAAAACAGTAATTTAAAAGATATATGCACCCCAATGTTCTTTGCAGCACTATTTACAATAGCCAGGTCATGGAAGCAACCTAGATGCCCATCGACAGACAAATGGATAAAGAAGATGTGGTACATATATACAATGGAATATTACTTAGCCATAAAAAGGAATGAAACTGGGTCATTTGTAGAGACGTGGATGCATCTAGAGACTGTCATACAGAATGAAGTAAGTCAGAAAGAGGAAAACAAATATCGTATATTAATGCATATATGTGGAACCTAGAAAATGGTACAGATGAACCGGTTTGCAGAGCAGAAATTGAGACACAGATGCAGAGAACAAATGTATGGACACCAAGGGGGGAAAGCAGTGGGGGGTGGGGGTGGTCGTGTGATGAATTGGGTGATTGCGATTGACATGTATCCACTGATGTGTATTAAATGGATGACTAATAAGAAAAAATATACAAACTTTTTAAAATAAATAAAGAAAGAAATGCTGGAGAGGGTGTGGAGAAAAGGCAACCCTCTTGCACTGTTGATAGGAATGTAAATTGATACAGCCACTGAGGAGAACAGTACGGAGGTTCCTGAAAAAACTAAAAATAGAACTACCATATGACCCAGCAATCCCACTACTGGGCATATACCCTGAGAAAACCATAATTCAAAAAGAGTCATGTACCACAATGTTCATTGCAGCTCTATTTACAATAGCCCGGACATGGAAGCAACCTAAGTGTCCTTCGACAGACGAATGGATAAAGAAGATGTGGCACATTCACACAATGGAATATTACTCAGCCATAAAAAGAAATGAAATTGAATTATTTGTAGTGAGGTGGATGGACCATAGTGTCTGTCATACAGAGTGAAGTAAGTCAGAAAGAGAAAAATATCCTATATTAACGCCTATATGTGGAATCTAGAAAAATGGTACAGATGAACCGGTTTACAGGGCAGAAATAGAGACACAGATGTAAAGAACAAATGTATGGACACCAAGGGGGGAAAGCAGACGTGGGGGGTGGTGGTGGGATGAATCGGGAGACTGGGATTGACATGTATACACTAATATGTATAAAATAGATAATTAGCAATATCCTGCCATAAAAAAATAAATAAAATAAAATTCAAGAAAAAAATTTGAAAAAGAAAACAGAGGCACAGGTTGGTAGAGTGATTTTCTCTAAAAGTCACAGACGGTGTGGTGGACTTGAGATTGAAATCGAGGATGGTTGTCTCCAGAGCCCAGGTACTTAACTACCAGGCTATCACTAACTAGCTAGTTGACCCTGATGAAGGCATTTAGCTTCTCTGGAGGACTGGCCAATTTCTTATATCCCAAATGAGCCTGGAAATTCTATAATGCTATGAAAATACATTACATGTTCAGTGACCCTGTATATTTTGTAATTTTGTTTTACCCACACACTCAAATGCTGTATTTCACAGCTGTTCATTCTGTTTTAGTCAATTATGTAGATTAGCCCACCCCAGACAGGCACAAACAGGCCTTTCCCCTAGGAGTCCCACTTAATGTTCTCTCCTGATCGAAGGCTCCCTCAGCATTTTTCTTCCAGCATATGCTCTTGATTTACCTCCACAGAAGCCTTCTGCTTAAATGAAAATCTCCAATACTCATGCATAACTGTTTTTAAAAACTCTTTACAAGTCTTCATGCAGAGTCACATGGGCTACTATGCTCAACTTTGTAATCACCAAAAAAAGTAAGATTGCTAGCAATCATGCTCCCATTTGATAAATCGTGCCTTTCAGATGAGAGCTATTTGTACTCTTCTGCAGCTGTTTGGCTTTCTGTGACTCCTTGCTTTTCTGGAATCTTATTCTCTGTAAAGATACCCTGCTCATTAAAGGAGACACAGGTTTCTACTACAAACTCAGGGATTATAATGAAAGACATTTCCTTGAGTAACACGCCTATGGAATCCAAACAGCAGTATCTAACATAATCTCATTTTGTAAGCATATAAATCCTAAGCAATCAAAATATTAATAGATACAGACATACCAATCTGTAGTCAGTCCCTTGTTCACCAAGATTCCCCGTATTACATTCCTGGTGGTCTCATCCACATATCCTATGCTTAGCGCACAATGAGAATATCCTCTCTTCTTTCTAGGTTATATCTTAAAGGGAGCCTGACCCTGAGAAAAAGCAATCTAGTTTCTTTTCTACTTTTTGACTCACACCCTAACAACTGAAATCTGGCTTCAGATCACTGTAAGAGATTTAATTATACCAGAGCCACTTACCAACTGGAAAGATGTATTGCCAGGACTCTAATTATTTCAACAGGGATTTTTTTTTTTTGGTTTGTTTTCACAATTTAAAACAATGTTTAGATATGTCAGATACTTTTTGCTGCATTCAATATTTAAAATATTTTATTTTGATTTATGATGCATCAGAGACATACCATTTCAGAATAAGTTCATCGACTTTATTCCAGTCCTTTAATTTTCTTTTTTTTAACAAAGTAAGTGGCTCACAGACACTGATTTACAGCTGGTCAGTGACTGACGGAGGTTACAACCTCAGCTGGGTCTGCTGTCACTTCTTCCACATCCAGTCCAGTATTAATTTAAAATGTAAACGCCACATGCTGGAGGTTTTCCTTTGTCTCTCCAGCTCCACCCTCCACCCTTAATCACCAGACTAGACTGCATCGACTTAAAAACTACCACCCCGGTTCTCTGGCTTCAGGTTGGATTTGGCCAACAGGGAGCAGACCAGGAGTTTGGGAGAGGGGGAGAGTGAGAGATCAGGGGAAGTGTACCCCAGGCCCCATGCAGAGGAACTTGTATACAGGTCCCCTGACCATTCCCTCTTTTCCAAGTCTGGGATGCTAGGGAGCAGATGGCAACCTGCTGATCCTAACTCTGAGAGGGAGGGGGCGCTGTTCCTTCTCTTTGTAAATCGCCCTTTTATTACATTCATCCCAAATTATCCCATTTTCACTATGCCATCTGTTTCCTGTTGGGCCCCTGACTGATAGAATATATTATAGAAATGTATTTAAAATCTGAAGTTTCTCTAGCTAGGCTGTCAAAAATATTCGAAGCATTCCATTTCTGGGTCTTTTGTCTTGGGATTTTAGGGATGAGAGGATGAAGTTTCCTTCCACCTTAAATGAACTGCCTCCTTCCTATGATTCCAGTCTCAGTTCTCTGTAGCCCACCCAAAAAGCGTTCTCCCTCCACCTTAGCTAAAGCAGCCCATCGTCCCCTACCATTGGTCACTGTCTCATCTCACTTTATTTCCTTCGTAATACTTATCAACTATCTTAATTTAGTCTGTGTATGCACTGGCTTATTCATCATTCTCTGTCTCCCTAGTAGACTGAGTCTACATTAAGTTGGGTTTCTACGAAGCAGACACTGAAGGATGCTCACCAGGGATCACCACCTGTGAAAGGAAGGGAGAAGAAGAAGGACTGGACAAAGGAAGATGCTGATGCAGGATGCTGGCCCAACAATACGGAAGTTCTGGTGGGAGTACTGCCACCAGAGTTACTCACGTGAGACTGAAATGACTTTTAAACCACCTCTGTCCTCTACCATCACTATACACACACACCTTCCTTGAGTGGCTGGCATCTGATGTCTGAGGAGAAGATTCAATGAATTAAAAGGTCAGTGGGAAACATGTTCTGAGGTTCATCCAGGCCTCGACATGCCCTCACACGTACGCATTTTCCCTGCAGTGCATGGTTGCAACTGTGATAACCTGAATTACTGCTGCTGTTAATTTTTAAACACAAAACATAAATTACTCAGAGCTGCCTCCTGTCACATACTGGCAACTCAGCTTGTACTTCCTACTCTAATAAAAGCCACCAACACTGCCGTCTCAGACTTATCTGCCACTCTGATCTCTAATGGCAAAAGATTTCCATCTCAATGGCATTTTTGCTATTTAAGTCTTTTACATAAAACAGGCAGCAAATATGTGGGAAAATGTTTCACATCATTAGAAACCACACATTTGTGTTAAAAACGTATACAGTGCTCTATGTCAATTATATCTCAATGGAACTGGAAGAAAAAAATTAAAAATAAATAAAAAGCATAATACAAAATTAAAAAGATGAGAAAAATATAAATTAAACCAGGAGGATTATTACCTATCTAATCAGCAAAAAATTAAAGACATTATAATATTCACTGCTACAGATTCTGCAGGGAAACAGACCCTCTCACACACACTGCCAGTAGAATTATAAATCAGAACAGACTTTCAGGATGGTACTGTAATAGAGAAGAATGGCCAGCATAGTGTTTGGTGATCTTCTGTAAGAGTGGGATACACAGGGGCACAGAGGTCAAGAACAGAGGCCTTGGCAATGAGTGGTCCTGGGCCCACATCTTGACTCTGTCTCTTGCTGTGTGACCCTGAGCCAACGCATAAAGAGGAGCTGCTATAATAAAAGGTCCTCTTGAATGCTGGACAATTATTTCTTCAGAATTCTATGGAAGCATGACCCTAAGCATCTCACCAAAAAGCAATGACTTCCTTCTGACTTGTAAAAATCACCTCATTTCTTCAGAAGCTTTTAGCTACTTAGGATGAAGTTCTGAAGTGGGGGGCAGGGGGTGCCTGTGGATCACAGAGCCCCTTATAGGTGAAGACTAATTAAAACAAAAAATTTAGAAGCTAAGATGGAAATGATATATTTGAAAAGTTACCCCTAAAACACATCTGTAATACAGGGTAGTTTGAAAAAACAAGAAGAAAAGAAAAAACAAATTGCCTTGTACCCAAATGACGATGCACTGAATAGGAAGCTTAACTGACTAAATAAAGAATTGAAGCAGAATAAAGTGAATCATTTAAAAAAAAAACCTGGGGCTCATTTTAAAGAAAACATTCAAAGAAACAGAAAAGCCTCACAAAAAAAGAGCATAAACACTTATGTTGAAAATGACAGGGCTTCTCTGGTGGTGCAGTGGTTGAGAGTCCGCCTGCCGATGCAGGGGACGTGGGTTCGTGCCCCGGTCCGGGAAGATCCCACATGCCGCGGAGCGGCTGGGCCCATGAGCCATGGCCGCTGAGCCTGCGCGTCCGGAGCCTGTGCTCCGCAATGGGAGAGGCCACAACAGTGAGAGGCCCGCGTACCGCAAGAAAAAAAAAAAGAAAATAACAGACAATTTACAATATAGGTCACTAAAATATTACAGCACATCACAAAAAGGTAAAAATGAAGACAAGCACATCCAATTCCTGGATGAGAAATGAAAATTGAAAATAGAAGATATCATAAGGAAAAGGTGTGTAGCAGTCTTTTTATATGGATAATTTCATTTCCTCCAACCTGGGAGATGGGAACAGGGTTGGAAGAATGAGAAGATGGACAGCCAAATTAAAGAATGGCCACGCTGTCAATACTTTCCCCAGCTCGCCTTGGTCTCTCTGTCTCTTAGTTTCTCTCTCTAGAAAAAAAGTATGGAAAAATGGCTTCATAATTCAGTAAAATGTTACTGAGTATTTAAACCCTGAAAATTAATTGTTTAACAAATAGCTGAGTGAGCTCTGCTGTTCCAGCTGGAGAAGAGAACAGACTGATAGATGTAATAAGAGCCTCTATTTTTACGGAGGGCTCAAGGGAGAGATGATCTGCTGTTCGCATGGTCCAAACAGGAAGCTATGGTCATAAATTCTAACATGAAGGACATGAAGGATTTAGGTTAAATAGAAAGATGACTTGGCTGATAGTGAAGGCTATAAAATCATGAAATGGCTCCCCGGGGTGGATGGTAGATTTCCCTTTCTGGAAATGATGTGTAAAGAAGAGGCTCGTCTGTCAGGATGATGGAGGGGGACCTAAGCACGGTATCAGGATGGTCTCAGTGACAGTCTGTATTTTCTGGTTCACTAAAGCAGCCTCTATCTTTAATTTCCAGCAACTAAAGCAAATGCCTAAATCCCTTAGAGCCTGGGCACACCTTTGCTAATTTGGCTTGTAATGGATTTTAGCTTAATAAAACAGACAATAACTTGAGGAGTTGCTAAATGTAATTAAATAACTGAAGAGGTGTAATACAACCTATAAACATTAAAGTATTTCAACACACACTTAATGACAACCAGGTCCAGGTAAAGATGTATTTCTGTTAGGTAATTACTAACAGAATTGTTTAGGACGCAGAGGACTGGGATACAACATTAAACGTTGGCTATCATTTTCATGCTTAGCATTCACATTAGTTAAGGCATTTGTGGTGGTGTAACACCATAATGTCACTAATGAGTAATTATTTCTAGAGCAATTACTTTTTAAGTGATTAAGATGCACTGTATCGCTGTGACCCAACTGACTTTATATTTGCTTTCTCAATAGCTTCCTTGTCTTCCCTACCACCCCCCCTTCCTGAAGCATATTAGATTGTCTTTTTCTCACAGGAAAATAATAGATTAATAATTACCAAATGCATACTGTTCCTGAGAGAAATACAATGCAGCAAGCTAATGTCTGCTAATTCTTAAGCTACCATTAAGGAGTTGAAGAGAGTATCAGGATTTTGGGTTGGATAATATATACATTTAAAACCTAAAATTTACAAGTTTATCATCATTTGGTCAATGAGTGAGAGAAAGGTATTAAGCCTCTGAATTGTAATATACCTGAATGATACTAAAGGTGTTGACCAATATTAATTTATCCACAGAGAGCTTACATTCTGCATGGTGTTTACTAAGCCCTGTAGAAGATATTTAGTAAAATTATTAAGATACAGTCTTTGGCCCTAAGAACCTTAAAATCAAAGCACAGATACAAGATAATCTGATGTAGGAAGATATTAGCTTTGTCATCCTGGATCGCAACTAAAGCAAAGGCCTTAATCTCTTTGAGCCTCTTTGAGCCTCAATACTATTTTTTTTTTTTAATAAATTTATTTATTTATTTTTGGCCGCATTGGGTCTTCACTGCTGTGCATGGGCTTTTCTCTAGTTGCGGCGAGCAGGGGCTACTCTTCATTGTGGTGCGTGGCCTTCTCATTGCAGTGGCTTCTCTTGTTGTGGAGCATGGGCTCTAGGCATGCGGGCTTCAGTAGTTGTGGCTCGCAGGCTCTAGAGTGCAGGCTCAGTAGTTATGGCCCACGGGCTTAGCTGCTCCACGGCATGTGGGATCTTCCCAGACCAGGGCTCGAACCTGTGTCCCCTGAATTGGCAGGAGGATTCTTAACCACTGCACCACCAGGGAAGTTCCAAGCCTCAATACTATTAATAGCATAACAACAATATGAGCAACTACCACTTAGAATGGATGTAAGGAATTAATGCATAGAAATTGTTTATCATGGCTTAAACATTCTTACAAACTTTAGCTCTAAATATAAAAATAATTATATATTTATTTTTATTTATATTTATTATTATTAGTCATATGTGTTAAGTATGAATAATTTGTGTCATAAGATCTCTGATAAGGGAGATAATTGGAAGCTGAAGGAGTCATTGCAGAGGAAATGAGCTATTGGCTAGGTGATGAAGGATGGGCAAGATTTTGCTAGATAGAGTATAAGGGAGGGTTTTCCATCCCAGCAGTGTGAGCACATGCCCAGAGCCAAGGACATATGAGTAAAATGGCTACAGAAACTTGAGTGGTAAGAAAATTTGTTGAGATTTACACCTGGTGAAAGGCTGATGAAGACAAACAGTGGTTGATCTTAAGTCCAGGTCACCTAGTTTATGTTTTATCTATTGAAAACCGCAGAGCACAGTATGAGATAATATGAAACAAAGTGCTAATATTATAATTTACTTATATCTGATCGATGAGTCATAAACTCAGATGCCCAGAGGGTCAGGCTTATGGCCTCTGTACTATGAGGAGTAGACTCTACCTAAGACAACAGGGAATGGTGGGAATCAGGGTCAAATGGAAAAAACATACTCTGTCAGAACAAGGGAAAAACATACTCTGTCAGAACAAGGTACCAATGTCTCAGCTTCAGTTACTTGTTGCCACGTGGCTAATAAGGCCCAGTGTTTCCGACCTTTCGATTTTTTAAATGATAACTAGGAAATATAAATATTAAAATGAAATGTGCTTAATTTTTAAAAGTACCATGTTAGTCAAATAAAATACTTGTATGAATTGGGTATGTCCTGAGGGCTGATAGTAGGCAGCCCTTGATATTATGTAATTTTATAAATGAGGAAAGCAAGTCTCTGAGGCATGGAGTGATTCACTATAATCGACACGGAGAGTGAGTTACAGGCAGTGCTGGGATCTGAACCAATGGAAACTTTATCCAAGATTAAACTAGAACTCACTGGAGGTTAAGGCTTTATGCCACTTAGTGTGGAACAGGGTGAACACGTGCCCAGAGCCAGGACAGCTGTGAGGTTTCAGTGCAACCTTCATTTCACTAATAGGTGTCTTCACATTTTAGATTATTTTTCATTACAACCTCAAAGGAAACAGTTTAGCAGATGAACACAAGTCAAAATAAAATTAAAAAAAAAAAAACAAGTGTGAGTGTGGGTTTTCTTTTCTTCGTTTCAGTGCAGTAGAGAGGAAAGAACATGTCCTGGGGAGTCACGCAGCCATTCAGACCTGGGTGCAAACACCACTGTTCACCATTTCCTAGTTATGCCGCTTGAGGAGGTCAGTTTGCTTGCCTTTAAAATGAAAATAACGATGTCTAGCATATAGAGTTTCTGGAGGATAACATGGAATTGTATAACTTGATGACATGCTATCACATACAAGGAAGAGTGATAATGTCTTGAAACTTGGTTTTAAACACTGATTTAAGAAAGTCAGGAAAGAACGATTTAACAATTAGAAACGGATGTTCTGATATGAGCATTTCCAGTCAACTTCCCTGGGAAGCATAAGTTAAAACTCAGCAATAGTAATAGCCAATTAAATTATTAATATACTATTCTACCAGTCACATAATATAGGTCAGTGAAAATTTCAGACCATGGTAAAGCAGAAATAAGTAAGGACGAGTTAGATATGGTATTGTTATTGAGATTAATTGCTTTTATGATGCACTACAGGATAGAAGAATTGTGAGTTAAAGTCAGTTTTCACAGTGTGAGGAAATGAGTTACTGAAAAATTTCAAGAAAATTAATGAGTTGAAGAAATAAGCAAGATTTCTAACAGAACAGGAGAGTTCTCCTGGATTTACAACTGTGACTTCGAAATACACAAAATTAACATTTTTGGAAAAGAGGTGGGATAATATTTGGAACCAGTCTTGGATTCATATCTGGACCTGGCATTTCTAGCTCTGCGACCCTGTGGATGTTATTAATTCTTCTCTCAGTTTCCTTTTCTGTAACACGTGGATAAAAATGTCTGTTTTATAGCAGTGTTGATGGGAAATCACATAAAATGATGTCCATGAAGCATTTAGAGCAATCACTTGCAAATCCTCAGTGTTCAGTATATGGTACACCTGTTCTTACCATCGCTATTATAATCTATTTTAAGATTCTGAATGAGGTCAAGAGGAAAATGGTGAAATATTTTTAATGAGATTAAAGGAAAAAAGGAAGCAATTAAAAATAATATTGCAAAAAATATTACAATTAATGCTTTGGACACATGGATGGTATGATGTCTTTTTATATTAAAAGTAACATAATTTATGTCAAGTCTAGAACAACAAATTCATATTTATACCTTCCTTTTACGTAATGTTGGGAATGCTCCATCAAACAGTAGCTTCCATGACAAAAGGGGACGCATTAAGTATACGTTTTGTGTCTCTCATAACAATTAGTAAAGTATCCTACAAAAACTATGCAGGCAAACCACTTAACAATGTAGAGCAGTTTCCAGATTTTCTCTGTACAGTCTTTATACTTCTTTCTCTAACAATGGGGTTTTTAAGAGATGGAAAGGAATGAGACACGTAACACGTCCATCCTCAGATTCATCTGAAAATAAATACCTAAGATTAGTCATTTCCTAAGGTGAATGTCCAATCAATTTTCTCAATTGTGGAAAATACTATTTTATGTTTAAAGCATTATTAGTGTAATATTTGATATATGTAGCTATTGAACTGGTACCATTTATAAGACTGGTGTTCATTAATTATGAAATATTTAATAAAAATTTGGGGATTGCTTTATCTGTCTGAAGAACTGGAACATGTTATATATAGAACAAGTTATATTAGAATAATACTTTGTAGGGGCCAAACTATCAAATTGGTTAGCACATGGCTTTGAAAATGTGAGTCTGAATGCCTTTAAGGAGGATGTGCATTTTCCAGTTTCTCTAAGTGCCCATCCTTCCCTATGACACCTTTCCAGGTTCTCTTCATTTAGTAATCTGCCCAGCCCCAATGGATATCTGAGTTTGTGACCCTGGCTCGCAGATACTTGATCTGCTGCATAGCAGATACCAGTAGTCCAAAAGCAGAATCATTACAAGCTTTCAAATATATTTGTCCAATCAGCGCTCTTTTTCATATGAACATAAGGGTTTATCGGAACTAGATGAACACAATCTATACTGAAGAACTTATTCCATCTTTGAGAGAAATAACTCTTCTGTAAGTCAAATTGATGGATTTGTGAGTTATTGGGGCAATGAACAATCAAATAAGGTAAACAGCACTGCCTTCAAGAGATCTCAAAGAGATGGTGTACAGACCATCTCTGTAAGAGGGTGCAAACTTTTAAACTCTTGATTGAAATATAACCTTTGAAAACTGTTTCATTGAAATATATGTCCAGAAAAGTGCTCAACTTATAAGTATATAGCTTGATGAATTTGGTGGGGTACCATACTTGAGTAATAGCACCCAGAAGGTATGGATTATTTCCAGAGTCCAGAAGCCTTCCTCAAGGCCCTTCCAGTAGCTGCCCCTCCCCAAGGTATCCACTTTCCCTACTTCTCTCACCTTAGATAGTTTTCCTGCAATAGAACTTCGTATGAAAGGAATCACAGTGTGCTCTAGTTTGTGTTTGGTTTTTTGAATTCAACATTACTTCTGAGATTTATGCTTAGACTTTAGGGGGATGAGAGTAGCAAAATCATCTGACATTATGTGCCAAGGGCTCTGACAAGATGTACTCACAGGGATTCACTGTATGCTTTTCTATATATGTGGGGTAATTTGAAAGGAAAATGCACAGTAGAAGCTGGAAAATAAGAAATATATACATATAAGCTATGACAAGTATTACGCATTAAGAAGTTCTTTAGGGAAAAAATATCAAATGTTTCTCCATCCATGGATATATATATATTAAGAAAAGAGAGAGGTGTAGCACCCAAAGTGTTGAAGGAAAAATCAGTGTTACTAATTTATATGGAACTTCCAGTATTTCTTTGACAAATGTCACCTTTGGCCACAAAAAAAGCAGTAAAGAATTATGTTCACTATTATTTTTCCTAATTGCCCTCTTCACATCAGTTTCTGATTATTTACCAACTAAACATTTCTCGACTTTATTAAAATTATTCCTAAAAATACTTTACTGGTATACTTATCAATTATTTCCTATCAGAAGAGCCTTGTAGGATGTTTCTCTGCCAATATTCAAATATTGTAAAAAGTATTTATAAAGCAATAATATATTTATCTTCCTATATGCTTAAATAAATGTATCACTGATGTATCAGTCCTTTATGAAAAAAGGTTACATTTCCTAGAAAAGGTTATAGATTTCTTTGAAACATATGTCAAATCTCTGTTCTAATGCTTGATATTTATTTATTTTGATGAAAATATTACTGAACTGTCTCAACCATCTCTTCCTGTATATTTAAATTGGAATACATGATATTTCATAAGAAAGAGCTCCGATGCAAGAATTTACTAAATATTAGGGAAAAGTATTGTGGATTTAGGCAGCAAGCATACCCAAACTTCCTTCTGAACTGAGAAACATTTAATATTATACTGTAAAAATGCTTATATATATTATTACATCAACTGATACTTTGTAACAAATACTTCAGAAGATTCTTCAGTGCAATGATAAATGCTCTTTGTAGTCAAGTCCTAAAAATTCAAAGATTTTAAATTATTTTCCAAGTCATAAAAAGGATGAGTAAATGCACATTTGATCACACACTCCCTGATTAAAATTCTTAATGGCTTCCTTTCCTCTAAAGATGAAGTCCAAACCCCTCAATGTTACAAACAAAAGGCCCTTCTTTCCTCTCCAACTCATACCTCACTTTCATAGCTCGCTCCCTCACGGTCCATACTTTAGCCATTCTGAAATTCTTTTACTTACCTTTCTTCCTTTACTTTTTCCTAAACATGCTGTTCCCTCTACCTGGCATCTCCTTCCCTCTGTTCTTCTCCATACTCTTTACCTGGTTAACTGTAAGTTTTCCCTCAGGTCTCATTTTACACATTACTGCCCCTCTCTTTCCCACCCCCAACACACACACACACACACACACACACACACACACACACACACACACACACACACACACGCATGCACGCACGCACACACCCCAAGTTGATTACTTGGAAAAATTTTTTTTACACTTCTTCATCTGATAGAAACTAAGTGCCTCAGGTAGCTACGCATCAGGAAAGCAGATAAGATATCATAACCACTTTACAAAGGCAAAAGTGGCCCAGTGAAATCAGATGACTTTCCAGGAAGGAATTAGAAATCAGGTTATCAGCTCATCAAATTCAGAGCAGGGCAGTGTTCGCTCCATATTGCCTCTCTGGTTTGATCAACAAATATGCCCCATTCCCTAACTGAATCACAGGTCAGTTTACTATTAGCATTAAAGTGCATAGTTACAGAGATGCTGTGCATTAAGAACCTCGAAGTGTTCATATGCTTTATATCAAGTCTAGTTATTCTTAAAGAATTTTTCCCTTTTCTTAAAAACTGCACTCTCCTTTCCTTATGAAAAGCACACAAACTTACTTTGAAAAATCTACAAATCAGGAGAGAATTTTAATCAGGGGATTTCATGATCAAATCTAATATAGAAAATTATAATTAAAAATGGAAGATCAACATAAAAGATGTTAAAGACAGCATTGAAATAGTAAAAAGTTGAAACGCACCTAAATATTCCAAAGTAAAAGGTTGGCAACATACAGAGTTACCCACAAATACGACAGATTATGTAGTCTTAAAAATCATACTGTAGAAAAATGAAGGAACAGTCATCATATAATATTAAGTGAATGAAGCAAATTATAAAATGGACATACAAAATACTCACAATTTTCTGTGGAAAAAAATATTCAAAGAATACAGAAGGAAACTCTACCTAACCTATTAATGATGGGTATCTTCAAAGGAAAATTTTTTTTTAATATTTGATGTTTAATTCTTTACTTTCCAAGTTTTCTGTGACTAACATGTAGTATTTAGGTATCCAGAAAACAAACCCTTACTCTTATTAAAAGAAAGGAAGGGAGAGAGAGAGAGAGAAATGACACTTTTTGAATAAATCCATAGAAGATGGTGGGCAGACGACTCAATTGCTTAAAACCTCCAGCATCTCATCATTTTACAGACACATAACTTCACAACAGTACCAACAATTATGCTGTAAACTCTATCAGCCTATATGGCCTATAGATATGACAGGTATGGAACAGTGATGTTCTAAATAGAATAATCTATGAGCAAAATTTCTTATCTAGAAGATATGTGGCTTATATTGAAATTTATGGGATTTTTTCTGTAATGTAGGAGCTATAGCTAAGAAAACAAACCATTCACACTTATGTAGCTTCAAGTATGAAGACTAATTTTTTGTCAGTTATAATGTCATGTTTTTACAGAAAGGGAAAAACACAGTACAGAGTAATTTCAAGAGTCAAGTAGACTTGGATCAATATTCAGCTCCACAGTTTCCACAGATTTTAGGCACATTATTTAACCTCTCTGAGCTCCACTTTCATCTTGTGTAAAAATATCTACCTCCTGGAGTTAAAGCATGTAAAACATTTAGTATTAGTGTGCCTGGCACAAAATAACTATTTAATAAATGTGAATTAAAAAGAACTATTAAGTAAGCAAATGAATGAACAGAAAAACTAAACATGAAAATAAATAAAATACCATGAGCAAAAGTAGATGCTTTGCATCCAATCCTCTGCAGAATCTTCTACCACCAGAACACTGAGGCAGCCCTTTTGGTGGCCAATGGCCACATGGAAAGCTTAATGGAAACTAAACCTAGCTACTTGCCATGGGGTATTTTAACCAACAACACCAGACATCTCCTCCCATCAGAACAGAGTGAGAAAAGAACGCGCACACCCATTCCCAGTGCTGAGCAATCTGCCTGCAGAACACGCAGGGCACCACTGTCCTGGGGACCTTTGGATTCCATGGGTGGCAGCCACTCAAGGACACTACCTGAGTCAGACTGCAAAGAATTCCTGGCCACTGACACTCACCTGTTCCACCCTGCCATTGCATTCCCCTTTTATTTCTCTCTCTCTCTCTTTTTTATTATCTTGGAGTCCCCTCTAGCCCTGTGACATGTTTCACCATCTGTTCATGCAGATGGTACCATCCAGAGAAGTCAAAAAGTTTGGTGTCCCCAAATCCCTCCTGATTCAGTCGGTTCTCTTTATCACAGAGCAGTAGGGAAAACAAATGAGAAACTGGAAACCACATTTCAAAGCACAGACAGGTCACAGCTCATACAAGGAATACATTCATGTTCAGTATCTGGTTTGAAGTGAATGCTGTCTACGTAGGTAAGCCCTTACCCTGACATTCTTCTGAACAAAACTGTGTCTGCAACAGCTGATTGCACCTAATACAGAGTCAAAGGCTACCGGCCCTTCTCCCCATTGTCCACCAGGTCAGCAACTACAGTAAGTAATCTATCGTAAATGTGGCTCTATGTATAATGTACACACTCTTTTCTATCCATGCTTATAGAAACTGAAAACTTGCAAGAACAAAATAGCTTTTTGAAATTAAAGAAGGTTGTCACTGAATGAGAGTAATTTGGTTTTACACAATTTAAAAATACTACACAAGATGCAGTTGAGCCAAGCATCCCACTTATGATGGAAAAAAACCCAGAAGCCTGAAGATCAATAGAAAAGAACAAAATCACAAAGAAAGGAGAAGTAACAGGGAAATAGCCTCTTCCTTATCTAAGATGCTTGAGAGTTTTGTAATAAAATAAACACTAAGACTAAAACCTATCTATTGACACAGATTAAATTTAGCCTCCTACGTGGTTTCAGAATCAAGTTTCCCCAAAGAGGAATGTCTGATAATCCATATTATTTGGAACTTGGTGACTCAGAATAGGACACTGTTTACATTACACTGAGGATTCAGAAGTTCATTCTCGCTCTGTGTTGATTTCCCCCTCTGTTCTTTCATTGCATATCCCTGCCCAGCCCCTGGCCACCCATGCAGTGATTACAGATTTTTTTTCCTCCTTGAGAGTAACTCCACCTACCATCAAACAAGGACCAGATCCATGGTTTGTCTCATCCCTTTATCAGGAGGCGTAGAGATGGAGTAATTTAACAAGGCTCCATGAATTAACCTTTATTGACTAACATTCGTGTAGCAATGAAATACACAATTCATTCAAATACTAAGAACAAAGAAGGAGCCCATTGGGGTAGAGGCAGTGTTTCTCATTATCACACTATGAGCATTTTTTATATGGGCACAAGGTTGACCGTTGTGTTTCTTATATCTAACTTCCCTAAAGAAAAATCAACCCATGATTCCAGGAAAATGGGCTAAAATACTTATGATTTGGGAAAAATATTGTTTTGAGCAAACGTAAGTGCTTCTTTTCCCCTCACAGTAATCAACCTTCATTCCCCCCACTGCCTGTCCTATGTTCTGTCACACAAATACAGAAAACACACATGTGCACTGTGTATATGCACACACGCATACATACACACTTATACATTCTGAAGTTCAAACAAGATAGTCCAAATATAACACAGAGATATTCTCTATACTAAGCAAAGAATATGATGTCTCTGCTCTGCTATCAATGAAAATCCATACACATTTTTATTCATAAAATATTTGATTACCATAAATAGAACTTCCCCCTTGAACTCAACAGTCACAAATTTTCTGAGGCGTGTACCTAAAAAGAGCTAGCTCTCATTAGAAAGTGTTTTCTCATTGATTCATTCTGTGGTGGAAGGCTAATATGGGTCACCTGAATTCCACTTGGATACAATTCTCTCCACCTTCACATCTCTGTATATCGTTCAAAGAACCATACTGATTGCAGATGACGAGGTAACATAACAAAACACCAGGTACCAATGGAAATTTCTACAAAATCAACTCATAGATGTATTTAAGTCACAATTTGGGAAGCTGAATTCATGACAATTGCTGATCCTGTTTTTGTTTTCAAAATGCCTTCTTATCAGCTGTTCAACTGGCATCAGCCCAAGCACCATCTCATTGTTAATGTAGTTCTTCTCACTAAGACAGAGAAATGCACATGGTATCTACTAGGGAGGATAGTCAGATTTTCTTTTTCTCCTCATCAAAACCTAATAACCTTTGATAATTGGGTATCAAATGCTATTGATTTGATTTTATGCTTCTTTTTCTACTCAGTATGCAAATCCATTGTTTAATAACGTTAGATACGATTTTGCATGAGTGCCTGAATAGAGACAGAATAATAAATCAATTTGAGATAAACACTGAAGAGAGCACAGATCCCATTCAACTGATAAACTGAATCAGGTGGTTGGATTGATAACATAGGAAATACTGTGAAGAAATTGTAATTACTAATTCATTTACACATACATTTATTCAACATTTTTTTTCATGGACTCTTCTGAGACAGGCACTATTCAAGATGCTGAAATACAGTTGGGAATAAAACTGAGGTCCCTGCTCTCATGGAGCTTATATATTAGTGGAATGAGGTCAACAAAAATAGCAAACAAATGAATAATGCACCTAGTTATAAAGAACATGAAATGCAGTAATGTGAAAGAGAAGAAACAAAGTTCTGAGTAAAGCAGTGTTACTTAAACTTTCTTCCTGTGAGCACATGAGTTTGTTCTGCCCTTAGGACCATTTTGCTTCTGTCCTTTACAACTGGAACTCTCATTCCTCAGATCACTGCTGTCAATCTTCATAAATAACATCTCAGCTCAGGTGTCACCTCCTAAAATAGGACTCCACCTTACTCTTCTAGCTACTTTTTATCCAATCTTTCATTCTGTTTTTCTCCATAGAATTCATCACAATTTGCTGCCCTCATTTATCATTAAACATTTTTTGTTTCATGGTGGCTTATGTTTCCTTCTCTAAGTACAAGCTTCTGGAGGTAGAGTATATATCTGGCTTATTCACTTCTGCAACACCCATCCCCCACCTAGAGCAACAAGAGAGGCTCACTCACTAGTTGACTGGATAGATAGAGGGGTAAATGAATTAAATGTTCAGCAATTCACTTCACTACAATGGCTTTGTTTCATTAAACATGTATTAGAACTACTAGTATTTTCTCAAGCTTCCTTTTGGAACACTACACCAATGTTCTAATATTAGGTAGTCAAAATGAAAAACTGCATTCAGCTATTAGCCTTATGAAAATTCTGAGTATGTCATGTCTGCTCTGCTACCTCCCAGCCCAGGCACTGGGTCATTTCTCCACATTAAACCTGTTAAAGCACTAAGGGCATGGGCTTTGAAGTCAAACAGGCTTGAATTCTATTCCCAGCTTTGATGCTTATAGTTGTACCGCTTTGAACAAGTTACTGAATTTATCTAAGCCTCAGTTTCCTCTTAAAAGATAGAAGGATATCAGTATCTACCAGATTGGATTATTTGGGGATTAGAAGATACAATGTATGCACAGTACTTGACACACAGCATGTACCCAATTAATTTTGACTATTATGATTATCTTGGTAACTACAGTAATAAACTACAACAACAATTACTTATTAGGTACCTACTGTTTGCCAGCTACTTTACATGGGTTATATTAGTTAATTTTGACCATATTCCTGCAAGTTAAATGATATTATAATTTTCAGTTTAAAGTTAGGTAACTTTTTAAAAAGCCCCAAAGCCTATAAGAACAAACTCCAGAACTTGGTTCTTACCTACCATCCTATCCTACCTCTTCCATCTCCCTATTACATATATTCTTCTCCTACTAACCTCCAAGTTTTGAGTCTCAAGTTTTGAATGTCTCATTTGTCTTTGTGTATCCCCGAAACCTGGCACAGTGTTGGTACATAATAAGGATTTACCACTACCATTCCTTCTTACCAAATATCATCCCACATGAATCAGGATGGGAAACAGCAGAAGAGGCCAACGTTAGATACATGTAGAAATCTTAATAACAGCAATTAATCTTTACAAACAACTTAGTATGTACCAAACACTTCACGAAAATCTTTACAAGTATCTGTCTGCTTAATCACCCCAGTAATTCTATAAGCTGGGTACTATAAAGCCCTATATTCCTGATGAGGGAGCTGAAGCTCAGAAAGATGGAGCACAGCTAGTTAGAGACAGAGGAAGGCCTTGCAACAAGGAGGTCAGATTCCACACCCATGCTCCAAACAGGCCAGAAGAAGTTGCTCTCTCTCTCCTGGTCGTTTCAGTATTTTCCCTTAGCTGTCAGTGTACTACAGCTGCTAAAATATAAAGTCCTAATTATATTCTCTATTATTGCTACTGAGAACAATGCAACATGGAATTGGAATCTTCCTCCAAGGATTTATGACCATTTAGCATTTTGGTACCTTTTATTCTGTCCATACGAGTGCAGATAATGAGCTACTTCTCAGAAGTAAAATAGCTTGAGCATTTCATAGTATGGTGACTGTAATTTGTCATTAACCTATTACAGTGGTCTGGCTTGCTTTATTTGTGACCTCCAGAATAAAGAGGTAGGAATGGGCTAGAAATCCTCCCTTACCACCCATTTAGTAAATCAAGTAATTAAACTTTTACCAAAAGTCTTTTAACCAAAAAAATATGGAGGTGACTTCCAGAGGTTGGGTAATACTTTATCTCCTTCCTTTTTTTTCTGCCCGTGGAGAATAAGGCTGACATGAATATCTGTGAAACAAATATTTTTCACTCGTTCCAGAAAATAAATATAGATTTTCTTCCATGTACTCTAGGGTCTTCTGTGATAGGCCAGTAGACAAAGATACCACTTGTCTGAAATTTAGAGGTGTGTCTAATGGCTCAGTACTCTTTCTGCTTTCCCTTCCAGTATGAGAGTACTGATGCTAGAGTTAGAGACAAGGGTCTCACTGAGAGAGTATTTTAAATCCGGGACACGAAGGTGTACAGGTTACTTGGGTCATTCCTTCCTGGATTATCAAGTAAGAATTGACCTTCTTCAATCCAGCAGGAAAGCTTGTGGACTGGGTGACTTGCAGGCAGCCTTGAGAGTCTCTGCAAACCACAGCAGCCATGTGCCTCCTCAATGCACTAGGGTTTTACATCTCTGGCTAACTAAATTGAGACTTAATCAAATCTTACAGTGGTTGCTTTTCCCTAGTCTGTAACCTTCTTGAAACTCCACAATATGGATGTACAATTGTGAAATAGAAGAGATTTTCAAAATCCCTATACACCAAGTCACAAACTGTAGTGCATGCTGCTTTTCCTTGAACTTGGGTATTCAGAAAAGTGAAACAAAAATAACTCTCTGCATCTAAACAGTTGCAAAGCAGAGATCCATTCAAGAATAAAGGATGAAAGGAGAAGTGATGATATTAAGTTATACCTGAGGAACATACTCTATGTCCTATATGTATGGGAATAGCAATGCCAAAAACAATGCACAGGTCCCTATTGTGGAGTCCTATTCAAGATTGAGAGTCATACTCATCTATTTAGGAATGATACCCACAAAAATCTCTCTAGAGGGGAGATGAATGACTCTTAGAAGTTCCTTTCAGGAGCCTTGGGAATTTAGGCTCTCCATTCTTCTCCTTCCATCAGCGTTTTCAGTACCGGCTTTTTCCAAGAGTCTTTTGCATCCATCTACCTGGACAGAGACAGTGTTCTCTCAGTCTCTGGGAAGGTGACTGAGATCATAGCCTTTGAGTTCAATACTAAGTCTGGAAACTCACTAGAAAGTTACTCACTTTCCCAAAGCCTGAGTTTCCTCAACTATAAAATGGCACTGATGGTAGCCTGCTTCACAGGATTGTTTAATATAAATAATTCAGGGCTTGACATACAGAAGGTACTCAATAGAAAAGGGAACCCTCCTACACTACTGATAGGAATCAGCCACTATGGAAAACAGTATAGACATTCCTCAAAAAACTAAAACTGGAGCTTCTATATGATCCAGCAATACCACTCATGGGCGTATATATCCAGACAAAACTGTAATTCAAAAAGATACATGCACCCCTATGTTCATAGCAGCACTATTCACAATAGCCAGGTCATGGAAGCAACCTAAATGTCCATCAACAGATGAATGGATACAGAAGATGTGGTGTATATATATATATATATATATATATAAAATATATATATATATAAAATGGAATATATAAATAATGGAATCATTCATAAAAAAGAATGAAATAATGTCATTTGCAGCAACATGGATGGACCTAGAGATTATCACACTAAATGAAGTAAATCAGAAAGAGAAACACAAATACCATATGATATCACTTACATGTGGAATCTAAAATATGATACACATGAACTTATGTATGAAACAGAAACAGACATAGAGAACAGACTTGTGGTTGCCAAGTGTCGGGGGTGGGGACAGGGAGGGACGGATTGGGAGTTTGGGATTAGCAAATGCAAACTATTATATATGGAATGGATAAACAACAAGGTCCTACTGTATAGCATGGGGAACTATATCCAATACCCTGTAATAAACCATAATGGAAAGGAATATGAAAAAGAATATATATACATATATGTATATACCACTTTGCTGTATAGCAGAAATTAACACAACATTGAAATCAAATATACTTCGTCAAAATAAATTTTAAAAAGTAAATTTGTATGATGAACAACAAAAAAGTACTCAATAAATTTTACTACTACCACCACTACTACCACTACTTCAACTATCTCAGCTAAATAAGTATTCATATATATTTGTTTTGAACAGGTCTTTGTGTAATTAAAACTCTATTATGAGTGAACCCATTACAAAGACTATCTGGTCTAACCCTGTATTTTGCCTATTTGCTAATAAGCAAGTTGCCAGCGAAAGCTGCCAACAAAGTTCACTGATTTCATGAAATCAGGGTGGAACAAAAGATATACAAAATGTGATTAGAGAAAACTTTATCTTCAAACTAATAGTGAGGATAATAGGCATGGTTTCAAGTTTAATTTAATGGAGTCATTTCTATTTTCTTTATTTTTAATATAAAGCAAACAGAAAAAATTTTGCAGGTATATGTGTGTGTGTGTGTATATATATATATAATATGCATATACACACAAATACAAATCTATAAATGAATACATATGCATATTTATACCTATAAATGGAGACATATACATATACACACACACACACATATACAACAGCAACAGTTTTAATCATCCACTAGAAAATACTTTTCTTAAAATAAAATAAAACAAGACAAAACAAAATAAATATCTGGCTTCTCTCCATGCTGCCAGTACTCTCATGACCCAGAGGGTTCGTTCCTAGTGAAATCGCGACTATGCTAGTGCTACTCCTGAATGCGCTTATGTATAGCCATGCTGTATACAGATACATCCGCAAGCCAATGAATGGCGTGTTCTCAGGGGTTTCAGGTCTTCTCCTCTTTGCACACAAGGCCCACTTCGATGACACCCTGTACTCATTCTTTGGGTCTTCAATACAAGATCCATATCTTTATTGGGAACGCAGTTGGTGTCTTTCCTGCTTTGAAACCCCTGGAGTCTCTGACCACTCATCTTTCATATCTTTGGTTTCAGTTCTGCCATATTCAGCTCTCATTGGACTGAAATCAATGGACATGAAGACAACTAGGGTAGTAAAGGAGACTCACTGATTACAAGAACAAGATGAGTCAGTAATATTTGAGAAAAAGAAGTCAGGCAGATTTTCTTTTCCTCTTTAAATGTTGTTATCTAAAAACCCAGCAAAAATATTGCAACCAAAAGAGCCCTGAATTACACCTAATGGTGTAATTCTGATTCTGCTATTTCCAGTTTGGATTTGACTTATTCGCTGAGGTCAGTCAGACCATGATGACGGCAAGTAACCAAATGACTCCAGCAGCAGGAACAATAACAAGCCCTGGATTAGGAGTCAGGAGGTTGGGATTCTGCTCTGTGCTTTGCCATCAATCGTCTGTGTGATGTTAGGCACAATCACTTCCCTCTCTGAGCTTCCCTCTTCTTTTCTGTAATAATGAAGAAGGTGAACTTGAAGATGACAGAAATTACTTCTAAATACATTCACTTTTCATATAAATAATTTTATTTTATAGTGAAAAATAATGGGCAAGAAATTTCTTTTAAAAATTCATCCAGGGACTTCCCTGGTGGTGCAGTGGTTAAGAATCCACCTGCCAATGCAGGCGACATGGATTTGAGCCCTGGTCCGGGAAGATCCCACATGCTGCAGAGCAACTAAGCCCATGCGCCACAACTACTAAGCCTGCGCTCTAGAGCCCAGGAGCCACAACTACTGAAGCCTGCGCGCCTAGAGCCCATGCTCCAGAGAGAAGCCAGAGAGAAGCCACCGCAATGCGAAGCCCGCCCACCGCAACGAAGAGCGGCCCCGCTCGCTGCAACTAGAGAAAGCCCCCACGCAGCAACGAAGACTCAACGCAGACAAAAAAAAAAAAAAAAAATTAATTACTGTTCTTTAAGGAGGATGTACGTGTCTCTTCCCACGGAGGTGGAGGTAGATGAAGGTGTTTTTTCCTGCTTAGAAGACTGAGAATCTAGAGCACAGGGTCTCACACTCTGGCCAGAAGAACTGATATTCTTAATAAAATCTCTGTTGTTCTGCTTGACAAAATGCATTCACTCCATATCTCTATGAAAATGAATTAAACCAATTAGGAAATCCAAGTAAAAAAATTGATATATTAATGTTTAATAGACTACATTTCAGTGTGAGATGGCTACTCAGTTATTCACTTGCCGAATACCCTGTGGTAAAGCTTTAGGAGTAGAGGAAGAAGATACAATTAATAAACCTTGCCTGTCTAAATTCATTACAGGCTAACGTTATCCTTTGCCATTTTCCCAATGACAGAACATACATAGCGGGAGGTGGTTGAATTGCCTTCTGCTTCCTGCTGAATCTTTCTTTAAGAATGTGAACCTTTAATCAGAAGTGACATGTTGCTGACCCAATGTTACATATGGGAAGTGTACAGACATATGAAATCAAGGGCTGCCCCTTCACACCAAAAGACAAACAGCTATTTTTAGATGGGTCAACTACTACCAGAAGAGTAAGAAAGTCACACTTTCCATAAGAACTGTCCTAATAATCAGCACCAGTACATCTCCTGAGCCATTTATTTAGCTAATGACACCACAAGTTACAACAGCACAAATACAAGATTACAAATTGTGTTGCAAAAAGCTTTGCCTGTTTGTCACTAAAATATTAAGTAAATTTGAAATAGTAGTCCTGCATTTTATAGCAATAACTACATATTTCACCTTATGTCAAAGCCATAAACCATATCCTATATTGGATAAAGGAATATATCCCAAATATGTCTTATAATGGTTAAATAATGATGGTGAGCAGAGTTTTACTGACATGGCAAACATGTTTAGGGTACACTCATGGTTAAAGAAAAAAATAAGATCAGAAAATTGTATAATGTGAACCTGTTTTATGACAAATTACCTATATGCTTTTTTACTAGAAAAATATCTGGAAGAGTATAAAGCAAGATGCAGGTATGATAGGATTAAGCGTAGCTATATTTTCATAACTTAACTGTATTTTCTAAATGTTTAAAAATAATTATGTAACATCTCATAAGAGGAAATAGGTTTTGTTTTCATGTTTTTGTTGAACAATTTAGTAATGTGCTAAAATGCTTATGATATAATGTTAATGACTTAGCATATAGAGTCCAATTGGGATTCAGATTCTAAATTTTCATAAAAAATATACATTTTTACATTCACAAAAGGGTGTCATCCGTTGATAATTCAGGTTTTCTTATATACCTGAATGCACCGATTTTGTTTTTGCCTTCTTAATTAATCAGAAGATCTTTTTCAAGAAGATAACTACAGTTGCTACAGCACTGCAATATCACGTTAAATACTGCTGTATACATAATGAGGTGGAAGTCCTAGATTAGCAAAATCACAGGTATTGAGATTTTGGGAGTGATAATAAAATTTAGAAATAATTTAAATGAATAATTATAAGAACTACTAAATGTAAGATTAGAATGCAGCTCTCCTAATTCTCTGATCAGTGTAGTTATCACTAGCTTTCTGAAATCTAATAATTATCTCCTACTTTAAGTAAATAACAGATTAAATTATACCTATGTAACATTCTTTATGATGCCATGTCAACACCAGATTAAACCTGATTTTTATTGGCTAGTGCATTAGATGAATTCATCAGCAGAAATCCTGTACTTTCTATGACATTTTTCCTTGAAGTGTTCTGAAAATAATTTGATTGGGTCAATTTTATTTTGGAATAAAATACAGATAATCTGTTTGGAATATGTGCTTTATACATTGCTAGAAATTCTTCTGCCTAGTCAATGAGAAGTCTGCTGTCACCACTTCTACAGCTGGGTTCATCCCAAGAAAATATTCTTCCCTACCTCCACTTATATCTCCTAACAGAAATATCTAAATAGTATCATAAAAGAAAGCAGGTATTTTATTTTATGATCACATTGGTATAACTGAGTTATCAACTAGCCAAGAGTGAAGGTAAGAATCTATATTTAAGGATTATATTGCTCTTTAGCCACAAACTATAAACTTAGACTTGAAAAACAACATTATTCATCACTTTTCTTAATTATTCCTGCAGATCTTTAAACAAGGTTGAGAAAATAGATGCATGATAAGACGTGATGAGAATAAGAGGAAAGGCCTGGTTTAAGAGAAACTATATAACGCTTGATTGAACGAAAATTACTGAGTGCATGCTACAAATGAGGTACTGGCTTTGGGGCTACAGGGCAGCTTCTAAATGCTGTCATGGCCACTTGGGTCTCAAGCCAGGCATCTAGTTTCCTTCCTCTTCATCTCAGCCTGCCAGTGCAGTGGCTGGAGATACTTGGCTCCACTGCAGGTTTCAATCCTCTTAGTATTTTAGTAGTCCCCTTTTTCATTTTAGACATGCCTGACCGAGACCCTTCCCATTCTCTTCAACAGACTTGCTCACTTGTGCTCCTCTTGTCCTTTTTGTTCTACACAAAGGAGTATCTTCACAGAATCATGAAAAGATACCTGGGGTAAAATTCTACAATATAAAACCACTGCCTTGATATCTAAACCTTTCTCTGTTCCAGCCTTCTGTTTATTTATCAAATATCCCCAGCATCCATCTATTTATCAAATATTAAGTAACACTGCACACTTACTATCTACCAATTACTGTGCTACTCGAAATACATAATTTCACTTTCCAGTCTGATGTCAGATTATAAAATTTTTTACATTCACTGATCTCATTTGATTCAGAAAATGACTGGGTTGTTAAAATGACATTATCTAATTTATCCCCCCCCCTTTTTATATATGAGGAAATTAAAACCTGAAGAAGATGCTTAAGGTTCAACGAGAGGTCAGTGACAAAAGTCCAAACGAAAATACAAGTTCCATTATCATAATACTTTGTTAAGGAAGTTGGTTGCATTGCTCACTTGTGTCCATTCATCTCTTTGCACAGCATCAGAACTCTATCCTTCTAAAATGATTATCAACCTGAAAAGTAATGGAATAACTGAGAGTAAGCTGCTAATCCGTGTTTTTGGCAATGGGGAAACAAAAATCCAATCAGAATGAAAACTGTTAAAACCTAGCCTATAACAGCAATAACTAAAACATTTCCCATATTTCTAAATCTCAATCTCCATTTTCTGAACTTCCCAAGTTCATTTTCTGAACTACCTTAATGCAAGTCTGTCAATTAGCTGAGTGCTATCCTTAAAACTCATGCTACCCAAACACACTGTTTCACCATGAGTGGACTCAGAGCTCCTGCTGTACAGTCAAAAGCAATGGGTACATCCTTGCAGGAGGATGATTTCACAAGGAGGTTATCTGAGCTTCAAGTGTAGAGCTATGACCAGTCCTCCCTGGGTTACGGTTTAGCCTGGTTGTCTGTGGTCATGGATCTCACCCACTAAGTATGCATCCTCTGAGATGAGATGACCTCGTTTTCAGACACAGCTACTAAAAGTACATGTCACATACAGGTAATTCTCTACCTCTAAGAGATCAGAAATACCATTCTTTGGCTTCAGACTTTTAAATCTTGAGTGCTATTTCTTAGATAATAGAACCAGAGATTCCTAGGCCATTTTTTCTTTTCCAAATTTTATCATGGAAATTTTCAAACATGCAGACAAGTTGAAAGAAGAGCATGACCAACACCTATGTACCCACCATGAAATTCAACAAGCATTAATAGTTTGCATACTACTTTACCTTTAATATGTTTTAATACCTAAAAATTTCACTAAGAAAACTCTACAAAAGAAGCTTACTCAGATTCTCTGAATGACTTCCCCTCCAGCCCCCTCATCCCTGCCAATCTCTGTGCATCTCAACGGAAGAAGCATTTAAGTCCTTAAAGGATTTTGCCTTGAACATGCATGACATTCGGCCCAGAGGACTTGTTCTACCTAATTTATTGGTCACTGCCTTATATTTAAAGTCTTCCTTGAACCAGCTTTCTATGTCTAGGTCTTCATGATTGCCTTTCAATTCTCCTTATTCCGACTGATGAACCTTGCCTGTACCAACTTCTCTGCAATGATCTTGTCTGTGCCCCAGGATTCCACACAGCAAAAATCATCCCTTAGTAAACTGGAAATGGTGTGACTCTCAGAACCTAAAGATGCATCTTCCATAGATGACTCATGACTGCTGTTCTCTAGGGCTTTATTCTATCAATCAAGAACAAAGTCTGGGGCTTCCCTGGTGGCGCAGTGGTTGAGAGTCCACCTGCCGATGCAGGGGACACGGGTTGGGGACATGGGTTCGTGCCCCGGTCCGGGAAGATCCCACATGCCGCGGAACAGCTGGGCCCGTGAGCCATGGCCGCTGAGCCTGCGCGCCTGGAGCCCGTGTTCCGCAACGGGAGAGGCCACAACAGTGAGAGGCCCACGTACCACAAAAATTTAAAAAAAGTCTGTATCTATGGATCTAATGCAAGCTGTTTCCATATCACTTTTCTTTACCTTCTTTTTTTTCCCTTGCACGCTCTCAGGTGACTTCTACTATTCTTTATTTCCATTTGCCAGTACGTAAGAAGTAGGACAGAATGATAATGAAGAGCAACATCTTTGTATTCAAACTATTATACTTTCCAGTGCCGTAGCTGTGTAACTTGGTACACAAGTTCCTTAATTTCTTCATGTAAGACAGAAAAACCAACCAACCAACCAATAGCGCCCAGTTTGTAGGAATAAAGTCAATTTTAAATGAGATAATATAAGCAATGCTCTGGCACAGTGACACGTACAGGCTAAGTCCTTTAATGCATACTAACTACTAATATTAATACTATTACTATTCTAAACGCTGTTTGAATGCAGCCACTATTGAACATAGAAACAAAATAAATTTCTTAGCAGACTATCAGTAACAGAGAATGACTGGGGTAGGAGAGTGGGTAAGTAGGAGAAGGAACTAAGTAGATCTGAATCAATCCAGCAGCAGCAATTTTAATTGAATTCCTTTTACTTTTTATTACAAATGAAACTTCTGCTGTTGAAAAGGAATATCTGGCCTGCACTGAATTTCAGCTGTGAAATAAACTGTTCTATTTATCAGTAAAAACTGGAATGGGATATTTACAAATTTCCTGAAAAACCTCTTATCAATTTCAAACTCAGAATTAACTACACAACTGAGAGAACAGTCACAATCCATGAGTCTTCTTCTTCGTCCAGGAGTGTTAATTTTATGCACGTCAAATGTGTTCAGGAACCTGCACATTTTGCCATTAGCCCTTATTGGAAGTGGGGCCGAGAGGGTGATGATTTACAGTAATAGTGTCCAGTCGGTCTTAATGACAAGAATGAACAGCCACCACCTTTTTTGGTCTGATTATTGGCTTAATGATTAGAAGCCATATTTATCATCTATATTGGCCCTCTCTTGTCCCTCTCAAAGACTTCTGACTGTTGATTTTTTCCCACCCATCCAACTTTGCATATGTACATTCAGAATTCATTGACAATCTTTACTGAGTTTATTTACAGTGTAGGTGCTTTGTCAGTGCTAGGCGTAACAAAGAGAACACAACTGGTTCTCTGGTCTAAATGTGGGTATCACCAAAAAAAGGAAAACACAATGTAATGTCTACATGATTGCCGTGAAGATTTGATGGGAAAAATGTATCCAGCACTGGGTCTGACGCTTAGCGAAGACTTGCTACTTCCCAGGCCTATCCCCGCTCACTCCCTGCCAAATGAGTAACTCATTATTGCTGTGCTTCTCTCTGCCTTCTTCAGGATTCTGACTTCTTTCTGTGCTTAACTCTTAAAACGTGTGAACTACAACCTCTTTGCATTCCTCCACTGCCCGTGTGGTCCCCATCTCATCAAGGTCTTTGTGATACCATATTTTCATTGCAGCCACTACTGAACATAGACACAAGCAATAAATTGTAGTGGATTCCAAGCAATAAGTTTAGCACAATGTATCTGCTAAGATAATTCTTTCCGTAAGTACTTTCAAATTCCACCACTTTGGTGGAGTCTTTGCAGACACTGCCAGTCAACTTGTTTTATCTTTCCGCTATTTCTCTTTTTCCCTAAGGCCTGTATGCGAGCAGTGCCGGTATCCAATTCATCTCTTTACTTCCAATGGCTGACACAGCGTACAGACATGCTCTCTCTTGGCCTCAGTCTCTCCCTCCCTTGACAAACAAATGCCATTTTCTCTACAAACAGGATAAACAAACAAAGAAGCTGGCTTATAAGGATCTAAGACAATGCACCAGTCAGGAACGATGAACACAGCAGATAATGAAAATTAGATATAACAGATAAGAAAAGTGTGGGAGTGAGAGGCAACCTACGGTAACAGTTAGGAGCTCTGGCTCTGAACTTAGAACAGGACTCAGATCCCATCTTCACTGCTTACTTTCTCTGTGATCTTAGACAAGTTACACCAGCCTTCATTTGAAATAAAGATCATAACAGTTTTAACTTATGAGGTTGTTATAAGTTATTGTAACTGTAATAATACATGGAGTGTACTCACTACTGTCTGACCCCTAACAAGTGTTCAATAAATGAATAATAATATTATTATCATTATTATGAAAAAGTCACCACATGTTCACGTAAAACAGAATATATCAGAGACAACTGAACATTTCAGAATAGAGAGTCTTCCCCAATAATGGAGAGGAATTCTTTACATTGCAATGTTTTCAGAGTAAGACAGATATCTTTTTTCTTCATCTTTTTTTCCAGGGAACCATCTAATACAAAATAAACTTTAAAAGAAGACACTGTCATATTTCACAATTCATCCTCCAAAGAGCAGAGCATCACAATTCTTCTCTGATAGAAAGGTACATTTAATAGCGTAAATTCATTATTAATAAACCTGAGATGATGGCTATTTATTTGCAAATCTGATTGCTCCTTGGAGGTAAGAGGGCAAAAAAAGCCTTCCTGTTCTCAGAGGACCAGACCCAGTTCACAGAGCTCAGGAACAATTTATGAAACAGAATATCTGCCACATTCAAACAAGGATTTGGCACTCATCATTTTTTTCCACTTTAAAGAGACCCTGTGTCTAAGCTATTTTGATATTGTTTATCCCTACTCCTTAAAGAAAGCAGCTTTATGAGCCAAAAAAAATATTGTTTTGCCCTTCAGTATAAATAAACATTTTGCCTCCTTATTTATATTTTTCTTGACATAGCTTATTTCAGGCCTCTATCATACCCTGTTTGAACTATTACAAGAACCTCCAAAGTGGCATCATTTCTAAAATTTCTCTATCACCTGAAGTGAAGTGTTAATACAAAATTGACAGAAATTTGTTAATGCATCTAATGTTAATAGACAAAGGATATAACTGTGTTATATACATGTGTGTATATGTATTATAATATATAAATTTTTTACTTCTTTTGGAAATAAAAAAATCATCACCATTAACAATAAATATTTAAGCAATTAAAAAAAAGAAAGCAGCTTTAGGATCAGCAGCTGATATTGGAAGATAATTCAGAAAAACTTAGGCTTAGCTGGGATAAGTCCCTTTGTAAACATGGAACACTGAGCTCTCAGATGTCTAGTGACTAGGAGGTTTAACGGTTTATCAGCAGAATTAAAGGAGGACTAAGAAAAACAGCACAATATGCCCCTCCAAAAAAAAAAAAAAACAGTAACTAGCGTGTTCAGGAAGAGTTCAATTTTGAAATGGACGCTACAGACCTGAGGCCGTAAAGGACCGTCCCATCTGGATGCAGCCGGATCATGCGGTTCTTGACAGTCACTCCGTGCACAAAGGACTTCTTATCGTTCAGGAAGTAAGTATCGGGCACCCAGAGCTGGTCTGCCACTCTATTGTCCAGAGTCAAGTTTAAAGGTATTACATTATAGGACAGCCTCTTATCTCTCCAAGCTTGCTGGAAGTACATTGTCAAGGTATAATCCTGTGAAATGGAGAAGATAAAAGAAAAAAAGGGTTATTTTGTACATAAATGGACTTGGGAGACAGGCAAACACTTCAGTATTCACAATATACACAACCAAATACCAAAAACATATACTATTCGCATATAGGCAAATATTAATTTACTAAACCCGTTCTTACTGAGCCCATACTATGTGTCGGGCACCACAGTATCTACAGAAGTGAAGAGAGCATATCCTTGTGAAATTTATCATACATCATTCAGGAAGAAAGATGGTAAGAAATAATTATTTAATAATTAATTTGTCTTAAAGTGTGGTGCCCAGGATTGTTTTAGGTGGAACATAAATACAATTGTAAAAAGTGGTTAATTTATTACAGTAGTAATTATAAGAGTTTATAATGAGAATCTCAATCCGTCTGATCAAAGTGAGTTTCCTAGTGGAGGCACCATTTATACTGAGACTAATGTAGCTTCCCACCTATCTAAAAAATATTAGCTCAGTTAGTATTTCATGAGAATTTTTGGGATTCTGGATCATCAGGCTAGGCTCTTTCGTTTGGAGAAACTGTGCGTTGTTATAAAGGGAGCACTGGTCTTGGAGTCCCAGGCTCCAGCATCTTCCAGCTATTTCTAGGAGTAAATTTACATAACTTCTTTTCACTTCAGTTCCTTAACTATAAATGGGCTTTTAATATATCCCTGATCTATCAGAAGATTACTATGACAATTAAATATATAACTCAAATGCAATCTGTAAACTACAAAAAGCTATAAATTATGAACAAAGTATTAACATACATATTGTGACATGTTCTCTCCATTAGAGGCCTACGGGTACAATGTAATTGCTCTTTCACCCTCATGTGAATGACTAAATGAAGGACCAAATATTCATTTGAAAAGGATACTTACCATTCTATTTTAATATCAGTTCACAATGCCCTACTTGAGGGCTTTAAAAAAAAACAAAACTAGAATTATGTATTAATCATATCTGCAACCTGAGAGCCAGCACAGTCCTAGGGCACAAATAATGAATGAATGGATACCCAATATGTATGCCTATTGGATTTCTGCACATACTTGCCTACTTTTGTGGATAAAATACACACTTCAATCGCTGTGAAGTCCCTGAGTTTTTCCAACCCTTGCTGAGATTTATACATCTTAATTTGGCTATGCAATTTTAAAATACGACTTGCAAAATATTACCTGCTAAAAACATTAAATAGCTTCATAGGAAAAGTATAATCCTCCGGCAAAAAATTTAAATATTTTCCCTGGTTTCACAAATATACGAATTTTTATCTCATTCAGAAGTCAGTGTAGAGCTGACTTCTGAATGAGAAGCACAGAATCAAACTTCTATTCTAACAGAAGAATATTAATATCCTAAAGGTATATCAAATAATTGTAGGTGAAATTTACTTGAGTGGATTACTTTAGTCAGTGCTCTGGACTGTTCTAGCACACTCTGCTTTATTAAAGAATTAGTCTGAGGATCTCTAGCATAACATCCTGATTTATAATAAAAGCTAACTTGAAGACTTATGAATTATATAACGAGAGAACAGAAAATGGATCAGATACATTTTTTACATGTCTCTATGTTGCAAACGGCCTAAAAACTCGGCCATAAATAAAATAGGCAATTTACATTGTGCTTGAGAGAACACACTTAGTGATTTCCGATTCTTGGAGATAAAATGGAAAATTTGATTATTATCTCTATTAGAAGATGAAGTTACGTCAGCCCTCTTAAGAGTTAGGGGAGATAACACAGTTTGGAAGGTGCTGGAGTTTATCAGTCAGCTGAGATGTGTTTGGACACAGGAAATTGTATTTTCTTTTGGGCTAAATAAATGGTAAGATTGTGAGATCCAGAGTCATATGCTAACTCCTGTTATTTGTCAGCAAGGCAGTGCCTGCTAAGAAATGCTCCCAGACAGACCCTGGTGATTCTGCTAACTGTCACATCAATTTTCATTTCTTTTATTTTAAATGACACATCATGACACTGTCAAGAAAGGAAGAGGTTCCTGAATCGAAATAAATGTTACTGGACATAAAAGGAAACAATGGTTCTGTGTTCTACTCTCTCTCCCAGACCCTCATGCCCCCATGAGGCTTTGAACTTTTATGTAGAAAACACCTTTTACACCTATCCAACAAGTCTGCCTTCAGGAAGCTGTGTCACTGTTGGTCTATTCAAACTGAAAAAAAGCAAGTAAACCACTTCTGGGTGCTCCACAACCCATGGCATCACCATGCAAGAAGCAGTTAGATAATCAAAACTAAAACCAATTGACTTTCAATGCTGAGCAAGATGGAGTAAGCCTACTACAGGCTCTCTCTCCTGCTAATCACAACTAACCATCCTGGAAAGAATAAAAAAGCCACTATCTAAGGACTGTGCAAAGTGAAAACTAATAGGCAGATTGGCAGAAAATCAAAATGTGAAGAAAACCCATTACAATAGTGAGCTTCTTATTTATTTTTTCTGCCTCTTTTATCTTCTTAAAGTAACACACACTCACACAAACACAGCCAAAAGCAAAAATAAATGGAGAGATACACCAAGTTCCTGGATTTGAAAAGTGAGCATTGTTAAGATGTCAATTCTCAAATTGATCTGCAGATAAAGTTTAAAAATTTAATCCCAATCAATACCCAAGCAGGATTTTTGTAGATATGAACAAGCTGATCCTAAAGTTTATATGGCAAGCAAAGGAACGAGAATAAACAAAACAATTTAGAAAGGAAAGAACAAAACTGGAGGATTCACACTACCTAATTTCAAGACTCACTTGGAAACTACATTAAGACAATATGATAGTGTAGTATTGATAGAAACATAGCTCAATAAAATAGTAGAATCTAAAAACAAACCCACACAAATATGCTCAAAGATTTCTGACAAAGGTAGAAAGGTAGTAGATTTGAGAAAGCATAATATATTCAGCAAATAGTGTGAATCAACTGGAGCGTGCAAATGTAAATAAATAAGCAAACAAGTAAGCAAGATAGACGTCTAAGTTAGTGTGAGATCCACATATTCACTACTGTATATGCGAAATTTGTAAATGTGATGCTCCCACATCCCAAAGGTAGGTGGTCTCCAAACTTTAAAATTGTACACAAGTAAATATGTTGAACAAGGCCCCCAAAATAAAACAAAACAAAAACACAACTGACCATTTCAAGTGCTGATGATGATGCAGAGCAACTAAAACTCTTACACATTGCAGGTGGGAATACAAATAATCAGCCACTTGGAAAACAGCTAGACAATCTCTTACAAACTTAACATACATTTGACATACAACCTAGCAATCCCACTCCTGTGTGCAAATGTTCAGAGCAGCTCCTGATACATGCAACATCATCAATGATTTTCAAAGAAAGTTAAGTCGAAGAAGGCAGATTCAAAAGAATACATAGTATATGATTCCATTTATATGAAATTTTGGAAAACGTAAAACTATAGGAACAAAGAACAGATGAGTGTTTCTCTGGTATTTGAGGTGCTGGAGAGGCTGACTACAAAGGGACAGCATGAGGAATGATTTTGGATAGCAGAACTGCTCTGCATCTAAACTGTAGTGGTGGTTACACAACTCTAGGCATTAGTTAACTCATAGGACTATACACCAAAATGAGTGCATTTTTCTGTATGTAAATTTAAAAAACAAATTTAAAAACTGCTTAAACAAAAGGAACAAACAAACAAAAAAACCCATGATCTCAGGTCAGACACACCCAGGTTCTTACCCCAGTACTTTCATGTCCATCTGTCATAACCTCGGTTGAGGTGAATGAGTCTCTGTTTCCAACTCAAAAGAAGAAACTGAAGCTAATGAACTTAGGAATTGGGGAAAACAAGAGCTGCTTTGACACCTGGAGGGGGGTGGAGTACAGCGATGCTACAAAATAAGTCATCTCCATGCATACCAGGGAACACGTGGCCCCCATCAGGATGCACTAAGATTACCACTAATGGTCAGAGTTTCCCAATTCCCCATGTGTACAATGAGGCAGTTGGACTAGGTAGTTTCCAACTCCACCCCTAGGAATAAAACAATTCCATTCTAAGAAATGCTTTGCCACCCCTGTGTTCAAATGCATCTCGCCATTTCAAAATCTTCTAAACATCTAAAGTACTTTCATAATTGTTTCTTGCTGTCTTTGTAATTCATTCCCAATACCAAGATTCAAACTCTTCCTGTTTCTTTGGTTTAGTGTTCTACAAAATATATGGTATGAAATAATTTGTGTACGTGTCTATTATCTTTTTTTAATTTTATTATTTTGTGAACTTCCTATTCATGCTCTGTGAACACTTTTCTGTTTACCTCCTGTTACTGTATATTTGATAGGTGGATATCAATCTACATAAAACATTTTATTATTTTGCTGTTTCCTTTTAAAGTTATTCTTATAATTAGTTTAACTTTATAGTTTAAAACAAACAAAAAAATATCAATAGTTCAGAGGGCTTCTGTATACTTTTCACACAGCCTCCTCTAAGATTAACATTTTGCATAATTATAGAATATCAAACTAGGATATTAACATTAATATAATGCTATTTACTAGACTACAGACCTTATTAGAATATCACCTGTTTATTCACTAAAGTTCTTTTCCTGTTCCAGGATGCAGTCCAAGATCCCACCATGTATTTAGTTTTTCTGTTCCTTAGCATCTGTCAATCTGTGAGAGTTCCTCAGTCCTTCCTTGTCTTTGATGATGTAATGCTTTCGAAGAGTACTGCTCAGTTATCTTGTTGAATGTCTCTCAATTTGAGCTTGTCTGATGTGTTTATGATGAGACTGAGTTTATACAGTTTTGGCCAGAATATCACCAAAGAAACACTGTATCCATCATATAACGGGTATATGATGTCAATATGTCTTATAACTGGTGAGGATATTAATCTTGAACAGTTGGTTAATGTAGTACCTGCCCCGTTTCTCCACTGTGAAGTTACTATTTTCCCTTGTAATTGATACATATCTTGGGGTGGGTACTTTAGAACTAGGAAAGCAATAAGGTTATTAGGCTGACTTCTGTAATCACTGTGTTTTTGGGTTTTGCATACTTTCCAAATTTCTATTTATCTTCTTTCAACTCAACCTGAATCGACATATTCAGTCAGTTGACAATGCTTAACTATTAATAAGACAAACCAAAAGAAGTAAATACCAACATAAGCCATTTAAGGTGTTTTACCATCAAATAATGGGAAATATCTTCTTGAGGCTCATTCTCTCCACCTACTCCTTTCACAGATTAGTGGCATCATTCTGGCCACAGCAGGTGCCTGCTTCTAGTATAGACTTTTACTCTGGATGGTGCAGCATCTTACCCTGCTCTCAAGTCTGCCAGTTGCACTTGGGTGGTGTATATTCCCACCTGGACTTGCTTCAGATTTCTCCTACCTTCATTTATATCTATGGTTTTCCATATGCTTTTTCTTCTCTGGAGACCCTTTCCAAGCTTTCCTTTTTTTTTTTTGCAATGCATGTTTATGTATATAGGAACAATTATAAATGTAATTATGTCATTTTCCCTATCTTTGTGTTTTTTTTCCTATTTCTCTGTTTGGGGAGAAGATGGTGGTGTAGGGGATTGGGTTCACAGGTATATGGTCGGCGATCTGAGGACATAAAGACGCCTAACAGTTATTTTTTTAATGATCAGGGTTTACGGTTTATTTTCATCACTGATAATGTGTGGGTTGTTTAATTTGCTTTACCTATTGCAATTACATCTTCTAAGCTTTGAAAATTGCTGCTGCTGTCCTAGAATCTTGAGCTTTGGTGATTAATCTTGTTTCGTGGTCTCCCAGGTAACAATTTTGTCTCCAAAATTAGATATGTTCAGAGAAATATCTTCTCTCTCTGCTCAGGATTTATAATTTTGAAAGAAAATAAAAATTTTAGCTTCATCTTATTATCCCTTGCTGAAATAACAACTTCTAATATACTATCATGTGTTACTTTCCTTTAACTTATGCTAGATTGATTCTGAGCTAAGAATCTGAGCTTCTGGCTTTTGTAAGATACGGCTAATGTATTTAAGGAAGTAAAACCTGTGATTATAGGACTATATTATAGAAACTGTGAGTGCAAGTTTAATTTAAACAAAATGCAAGTTTCGTGTGAATAAAACCATGATTGTTCAAATAGCACATTTACAGCTTTTACTATCATTCTTTGCATAGCCTTTTAATTTGGGGCATGTTTAGAAAAGTCTTTCATTATTTTTGTTTGGCTTTTCCACTTTTAAAAAAGGTGACACAAGAGGATTGAATTCCAAAGATTAGGATGCCAAATTATTTCCCTAATTTAAAACTTCTGTTTTTACTCCCTCATGGGAGAAAAGACACTACATTTGATGCAGAAATTATCACCTAAATAAACACCATAGTAAGACAGAGTAAGCACATTCATAGTACTTACACAGTAAGCATATTCTCAACATCATAAGCTGTTACCCCCTTGAGAGCAAAGACTGTCCCTTATTCCTGTGTATATGACCAATACTGTGCATACTTTCTGGTAAATGGTAACAACTACCATTACCTGTGAAATGGTACAGATTTCCTTGCAAATACTTGGGAGTATGTACAGAGGTCTCTAATCTGTGCGTACCCTTTGCTCTGATATTTACATTCCAAAGGATATTTGCAGAAAATAATTAAGCAGTACATTCTGACAGCTTTATCTCCAAATATCACAACTCTCTTACTTCTGTTTCCAATGCTAATAACCTAGTCTCAGACACCATTACTTGTTAAGTCATTATGATGCCACTGTGACTCAGTGGAGACTGGTACTGTCTCCTTGCTTCTGACCCTTTTCCTCTCATGGTGGTAGGAACGAAAAGCAGATCACACGTCTACCTTGGTTAATTATCACCCAAAGGCTTTTCATTGCATTCAGAATAAAACACAAACTTATGACTTTGGCCTTAAAGGTCGTATATGACCTGGACTCTGCACACCTCTCTGATCTTACCTACTACCTCTGCTCTTCCCTCACCTCACCTCACTAAGACCAGCCACGCTAGCTTGTCTTCTCTTTTACAAATATTACAAGCTTTTTCAGTCTTAACTTTGTCCTAACTAGTGACTAACTGGAAAAACTATGTCTGGAAAAACTATGTCCCCAAGTGTGGCTGGCTCTTTCTTGGGACTCAGAGCTCAACTAAAATGTCAAATCTTTTCAGTGGGACCGTCCCTGACCGTCCTACTCCCAACCCCATCGGACCTTATCACATACCCCATTTTTATTATGTTTATAGCATTTATCACTTTTTTCAACTAATCATAATCATTTATTGGTTTACTTTTTTATTTTTCATTTCTCTCAACTAGAAGGTAAGTTCCATGAAAATATAAAGCTTTCCTAAACTTGTACATCACTGTAACTCCATTCTTAAAAGAGAGCTTAGCACATAGTAGCAATAAAAATCTATATACTGAAAGATGTGAAAGAATAAATGTAAGACAATGTACATTTATTCCCCTAAAATATGTACTACTATATTAGCAATAAAATCAAAATTAGTAAAGACCTAAATGTTCATCAGCATGAAACTGAGTAAATAAAACATAGTACTACTATATAGTATAATATATGCAGGAATTAAAATAACATTGTAAAATATTTATTGACATGAATAGGTATTCTCAACATACTATTAATATATTACTATGTATTATTATTTTTAAAGAATACTAAAAAACAATAAGCACAACGTGATTCCATTTCAGAAACATACAGGTATATATTGGAGAAATGTGTCTAATAGCAAATATAAATATTAACAGTGGTATCTCTTTATGGCAAGATAAGTGATTTTCAATTGTTTTTGTTTTGTTCTATATATTTTTGTTTTATAAATATAAATTATTTATGCAACAAAAATTATATAACCAATTCCTTGTTGTATTAAATTATAAAAATAGAACCTAGCATTACAAATATGTCTTCACTCTCTGCGTATTTTAGAGCTCAGCATGAAGAAAAAGGAAATTTACTCATAGTCACAAATAAATGAGAAAACCTAAGCCTTTCAGCTTGTTATTAACAAAGCACACATCTCCTTTGTATTGACCAAAGGATATTGCCTAGGATCACATAAGAAGTAAGAGCTTTAAGTGGCCACCATTCTTTCTTTTGAAAGTTCACATTTAAGCCATCACTGAGAAGTAAAAATCCATCCCTATTTTTCCTTCTAACCACCGAAGATGGAGATCCCAGAATCTTCCTCTGGCACTAACTTCAGTCTTCTTCAATCTGTTAGGAAATTTCACTTTATTTCTAATGTAAAGCCTTCATATCTGTTTCTTATTTCATACTCAGTGGAGATGAACACACACACACCTGTTCACTCTACTTTTAGCTTTAATAGCATCCTCTACACTGCACTGGAAGTTCAAGTCCACAGATTCTTCTACAAAAGCATTCAAGGAGATGCCACTGTTTGTATAGTCCCAGCTCCTTACAAGCCTTTTCCCAGTCTGTTCTAGTCACTTCACCTCTTGGTATCTGTTTCCTTATCCACAGTGAATGAACTGAGATAGAGTGAGGATCCCTGTTTAAGAGTGTCAGGTGTTCTAGGATTCTGTCACTCCATTTAACTTCAACTAATCATCTTCCTGAAACTTTTGCTTGAACTGAATTTTTCTGCATTCCAACAGACAACCTTTTACTTTCCGTTCTGCTTATTATTTTTCCCCATGCCCCTCCTTTGCTGCTTACCCCAATCACACCCATCCTCTAAGCATTCATGAGGACCTTTACCACTTCTCCCCATCACAGTCCATGTTCATCCTCTGACTCCTTTAATGTGGTGGTCTGTAGCATCCTAAGCATTGTTGAATTGAACTGCTACCTCTTGTAATGTTATTTAGAGGAGACAGGAAATCTCCCAACCAAACTGCACTGTTTTCTCTTAAGTCAGAAACCATGCCGTCATCTCTTTACAAGTGATCCAAGCATCTTGTCTTTAACACAACTGATCCTCCATGAATATTTATTCATGGGCACAGTAAAGCTTCTTCTCACTTCTTCACTCTTCCTGCATGGGTTTCAAATTTTGATTCTTTAAACCTCTTTACTAATCACTATCCCTGAATCCCCCCAGAGATTTGTTCTCTCCACCCACTGGCATTTGAGAATGAGTTTTCATTCTATCCTTTTTCCGCATGTTTCAAACACCCTCAGAGCTACTGTTGTTCTTTCAGTTTTTCATAGCTTCTCTAGTTCTACTAGAAAAGTCCCCAATGCTGGGGATGAGGATTTCTGAAGGACACAATTTATCTGTCCAAAGCAAAAAGAACTCAGAGAGAAGTGTGAATATTCCCACAAAAAAAAAAAAAAATCTTTAAAATGTTTTCCATCTTCCACACCTCAGCCCACAAATTGCTGATCCAATTATAGGTCATGGTAATATTTCCACATTCTCAACCTCATAAACTAGAATGTAATGGAGTAAAACTGAGCTCCCCCTTAATAGAAGCCATCATACCAGATGTTCAGTTGCAATATTTTGGAAGAAGCACATGGTAGCAGCTCTAATTGCTAGAGACACATTTGGGATACGAGAGCTGCACCAAAGACCACCCATAAGGGGAATCCAAGATCGGAAGTGATTGATTATTTTCTTGTATGTGAAACTACAACAAACGTGGTCAATGCAATAAGCTTTCCCACTATTTTTGCTTAGCTCATTTTGCATTTTATTACAGATTCACCTTCTCAGTTATAATGGGACTCAATCTAAGGATGGCTAAAAAATCAAGCAAGTGTAACTCATTATATCTGTCTCTTATATTAATACATAATACCCTCATCAGGGGACTCAGTTAACCCTGAGATAATCAACATTAAAAATACACTTTGTATGTATGATTTGTTTTCTCATTGTGTGCTTTTTAATTACTCTGTAACTTTATCTCAAAGAGTTATTGCTTTAGAGTATTTTGCATTCTAATTAGCCTGCCCCTTATATATACCTTATATCTACCTAACCTTGGCCCCGGGCTAAACCTTTTTACATGTATTATCTCATTAATCATCACAACAGCTCTGTAAGTTATGCACTAGTTCTCCAGGTACTAGCTGCTGTGAGACCTTCATGCTGTTTAACCTCCCTGAGACATCCTGCTCTGTAAAACAATGGAAATAATAGTTCCTAGTAATAAGTAAATTTACTCAAGGAAAGTAATTAGCAGAACGCCTGGCTCATAATAAGTGCTCTACAAACATTTGCCATTATCATGCTCATTATTCTCATTACTGCCATTTTCCAGGTGACACATCTGAAACAGAGAGGTCAGTGACTTTCCTATGTCTTTCAGTCAATAATTTTCTAGGTGTTGATTTGGCCAGGGGGCTCTCTGGTGATGGAGCCCATGTTCTTAGTATTGTATTGAGCGGCCTCTGGAACATTCACCTCCCTGTCAGTTTTGATTGACTCATCATTTCCCAACATTGCATTTATTCTCCTTTACCCCCTCCAAAAAGTAAGGGAGAAAATATACCTCGACCTAACTTTCTATCTACACAGCCATATTTACAGCAACAAAAAAAAGTAGAACAATTTTGGGCATACATAAATTACAATATTTCTTGGTGGGGGGGGTGAATGTTGACTTTGAGAACTCTCTGGGATTTGATACTGAAGTTGTGCATACAGGCACATGCACGTGTTCCGGAATACACATAAAGAGACCCAATTTTACACAAAAGGTATTCACATCAACCCACTTTGATCTCGCAGAATGATGAAAACATCTCTGGTTTTTGCAGGGTGTATACCTTACTACTGAGAAGTCCAAAGTAACCAGAGGGACTGTAGGGTAGTATGTGTAGTAATGTACTTATTCAGAAGTAATTCAATTGGAATAATATTTCTATCCAACTAAAACATGTTCAGCCTAAGCTGAGTATTTCATACCCACTTCAGGAGGTTTGTTCAACAGAATGGTAGCAATGATTGCTTAACTGTTAGATTAAGCTGCAAGAAATTCCATTTTTTGTGAGTTGAAAAATGTTTGAATTTTGACAGTTTTATATAGTTCAACCCAAATATATGGTAGCTAGTATAAGAGTAAAATTATTAAATTTATTTGTCTAAAATTAGTAATTTTAGGTTCTAAATAACTTGTAACATACACTCATACATACTAATTTTGAAGAAAAAGCTTATGATTTTTATAATTGCGTTTTTTAATGGTTCTGAAATTTGTGTTCAGAATAAAACTCAGATATAAACCATTAAAAAATGCAATTATAAAAATACTAAGGTTTTTCTTTTTCAAAATTAGTATGTGTGAGCATTCCCTTTTCATTGTTTTGTCTTATCTTAGTGATTCCTAAAAAAAGCTACATTTATAGGAAAACTTAATACTAAAAGAAAGTTACATTACTGTATAGCAGACACTACCCTAGAGTCCTTAATAAATTTTTGTCTCCTTCCCTTCCTACACTCACTCAAATTAATCGTTTTCAAATCTGTTAATAACTACATGATGCAATCAATTGTACCTCTAAAAATTCTTTTTATTAGGAGTTAATGTTATACCCTTAGGCCCACCATTATAAGAGTGATCTTCTTAGGATGTATCTAGTTTTAATATCTCTGAGATCTGGGTGCGACTAACTAAAAGTTGGCTAGTGGAAAAAGTTGGCTATGTTGTTTTCTGCTATGCATTCAGAGAAGGCAAAGTGTCATGGCACCAGTGGAGGGAGTCAGAGGGGGCAATGGAAAGAACATTGAATTGGAAAGTAGGAGACATGGTTGAGGGCTTCCTCCATTAGTTATTATCTGATGGTCTCAGAGAAGTAGCTTAACCTCTCTACATTTCAGTTTTTGCTTCTGTGAAATGGGATTACCAATACTGTACCTGAGAAGCACGTACCTTGTAACTTTACCCCAAGACACACGTCAAACATGATATGTGAAAGCTCTCACTAATGTCTATATGTGGGAAGCAGCATAGCCTAATGTTTAAGCAAAAGGTTTCTGGATTCCAGAGGGTTGGTTGAAATTCCAGCTCCACCACTTACTTTGTGTATAATCCCGGACACATATTTTAATATCCCAAAGCTTGGGTGTCCTCAACTGTAAAATAATGATTACCTCACTAGCTGCTGGCAGAAATAAATGAAATAATATAAATCCAAACCCTGATGATCATAGCACTCAATAAGTAGGCAGTGTATACCATTAAAGCATTAATTTAAGAGTGTTGATTTTTATTAATTGTTCATGAAAAAGTTAAAGAAAAAGCCAATAGGAAAAATGATTGCATTTGCTAACTTTGCTCACAAAGATAAAAATTTACTATTATTCCCCAGTTTACAACCGAATGAATGAAAACTGTTACACGTAAACAAAATGGTACAAAATTATATTGGAGCTCTCCCAAAAAGGAAAAGCCCAGGACCTGATGGCTTCACTGGTGAGTTCTATCAAACATTTAAAGAAGAATTAACACTAATCCACCCCCAAATCTTCCAAATAATTGAAAAGGAAGGAACCTGTTACTTGATACTAAAACCAGGGGGATTTATTCCTGGAATGCAAGAATGGTTCAACATAAGAAAATCAATCAATGCAATATAACACATTACCAAATGAGGGGGAAAAGCCATGTGATTATTTCAATTGATATAATAAAGCATTATATAAAATTAAACACTTTTTCATGATAAAAACACACAACAAACTAGGAATAGAAGGAAACTACCTCAATATAATAAAGGCCATATATGACAAGCACACAGCTAACGTTCTATTCAATGGTCAAAGCTTGATAGCTTTTTCTCTAAGATCAGGGACAAGACAAGAATGCCCACTTTCACTACTCTTATTCAACACAGTACTGGAAATCCTAGCCAGAAGAATTAGGCAGGAAAAAGAAATAAAAAGCATCCAAATTGGAAAGGAAGAAGTAAAATTATCTCTGTTCACAGAAAACATGATGTTATATGTAGAAAATCCTAAAGATTCCAAACACACACAAACACAATAACTGTTAGCATAAATGAATTCAGCAAAGTTTCAGGATACAAGATCAAGACTCAAAAATCAGTTGTGTCTCTATACACTAACAATGGACAATCCAAAGAAGAAATTAAAAAAAAAAACTCTGTTTACAATAGCATCAAAAAGAATAAATTATTTAGAAATAAACAAAGGAGGCAAAAGACCTGTACTCTGAAAACTACAAAGTGTTGCTGAAAGAAATTAAAGAAGTCACAAAAAACTGGGAGGACACCCTATGTTCATGGTTTGGAACGCTTAATATCATTAAGTTACCTACAGTATTAATGCAATCCCGATCAAAACCCAAACAGTGTCTTTTGTAGAAATAGAAAAATCCATCCTAAAATTCACAAGGAATCTCAACAGATCCTGAATAGACAAAATAACCTTGAAAAAGCAGTACCAAGCAGATGGCCTCACACTTTCTAATTTAAAAATGTGTTACAAAGCTTCAGTAACCTGAACAGTGTGGTACTGGCAATAAAAACAGATACACAGACCAACGGAATAGAATGGAAAGTCAAGAAATAAAACCTTGTATATATGGAAAATTATCTTTAATAGGGGTGCCAAGACCACTCAATGGGAAAGGTATAGTAGTCTCTTCAACAAGCTATGCTGGAAAAAGTGGAGATCCACATGCAAAAGAATGAACTTGGACCCTTATCTTACCCATATACCAAAAGTAACTCAAAATGTATTAAAGACCTAAATGTAAGACCTAAAACTGAAGACAATATAGGGAAAAAGCTTCATGACATGGATTTGCCAATGATTTCTTGGACATGAGATCAAAAGCATTGGCAACAGAAGCAAAAATATACAAATGGGACTACAGCAAATCTAAAATACTTTGTGCATCAAAGGACACAGTCACGAGAGTGAAAATACAACTTATGGAATGGGAGAAAATATTTACAGGTCATATATCTGACAAGGAGTCAATATACAGAATATATAAAGAATTCCTACAACTCAGCAATAAATAAATAACCAGACTGAAAAATGGGCAAAGGACTTAAATCGACATTTCTCCAAACATGACATACAAATGGCCAATAAGCATATAACAAGATTTGAAACATCACTAATCATTAGAGAATGCTAATCAAAACCACAATAGATATCACCTCATATCCATTAGAATGTCAAAGGAAGGAAGGAAGGAAGGAAGGAAGGAAGGAAGGAAGGAAGGAAGGAAGGAAGGAAGGAAGGAAGGAAGGAAGGAAGGAAGGAAGGAAAGGAGAGAAAGAAAGGAGGGGGGAGGGAGGGAGGGAGGGAGGGAGGGAGGGAGGAAGGAAGGAAGGAAGGAAGAAAGAATAAAAAATAAAGAGGGAAAGAAAAGGGAGGAGGGAGGGAGGAAAAAAGAAAGAAAGGAAAAAAATAACAAGCGTTGACGAGGATATAGAGAAATTAGAACTCTTACACATTGTTGGTGTGAATGCAAAATGAAGGAACTGCTATGAAAAACAATATGATGGTTCTTCAAAACATTAAAAATAGAATTACTATATGATCCAGCAATCTCACTTCTGGGTATATAGCCAAAAGAATTGAAAGCAGGATCTCTAAGAGATATTTGCACACTCATTTTCATAACAACATTATTCACAATAGTCAAGAGGTGGTAGCAACCCAAATGTTCATTAGCAGGGCAGTGGTTAAACAAAATGTTGCACAGACAATGGATTATTTTTCAGCTTTAAGAGGGAAGAAAATTCGGGCACATGCTACAACATAGATGACGCTTGAGGCCATTATGCTAAGTAAAGTCACCTAATCACAAACAGATTCTGCTCATGTGAGATATTTAAAATAGTCAAATCCATTGAGACAGAAAATAGAATGGTATTTACTAGGGGCTGGGAGGAGAAGGAAAGGTAGAGTTGTTTAATAGGTACAGAGTTTGAGTTTTGCAAGATGAAAAGTGTCCTGGAGATTAAGGGCATAACAATACAAAAATACTTATTGCTACTGAACTGTACACTTAAAAAAGTATATTAGGGACACTTAATTAGCTAAGGTATTGTGTGTGGAAAATGAAGAATCATTTTGCAAAGAAATGATCACTTGCTTTATAATTTTGGATTTCTACATATTTATTTAGTAAACCTTCTCATTTATTTTTTTTCACATCTTTATTGGAGTATAATTGCTTTACAATGGTGTGTTAGTTTCTGCTGTACAACAAAGTGAATCAGCTATATGTATACATACATCCTCATGTCCCCTCCCTCTTGAGCCACCCTCCCCCCATCCCTGTCCCACCTCTCTAGGTGGTCACAAAGCATTGAGTAGATCTTCCTGTGCTATGCAGCTGCTTCTCACTAGCCATACATTTTACATTTGGTAGTGTAGATATGTCAAAGTTACTTTCTCACTTCATCCCAGCTTCCCTTTCCCCCCGCCGCCCTGTGTCCTCAAGTCTGGTCTCTACGTCTGCATCTTAATTCCTGCCCTGCCACTAGGTTCATCAGTACCATTTTTCTAGATTCCATATATATGCGTTAGCATATGTATTTGTTTTTCTCTTTCTGACTTACTTCACTAACATGAGATGTTATAAAACATAAGAAAAGCTAGAACTATTCTTTGTCTCTCCTGCACAGATACACTAAGTAAAGAGCTCAATATCACAAAGTCTCTGTTGCTACAGGGTACAGAGAGATTGGTTTGATCAAGTTAATCAGGAAAATCACATATATGTATATAATCTCCAAGGAAAATTGCATATATGACTAACTGACACGACACCATTGTTATTTTTAAAAACTCACCTTGAATAACAGAAGTTACTTACACATCACCATTCTATTTTCAAACCAAATTCGTTGAGTGATCACTGCTGTAAATTTTGACTTTTTCCAGATGTGGTACATCTGATGGTGGTCTCGAAAATGATCTTTGAAATCAGTGCTATTAAGTTTTAAGAATCCATTTTCTGTCTATGGCACTCTGGCCAGTCGTGCACAGTATTATTAAGTACATCAAAATAAAATTATTTACAAGATGCTTCTTGTGTTTTTTGATCCCCATAAAGTTTGCAACAATGGATCATTAATCTGCTATTTACAGAAGAACAACTTTGCAACAGATATCAAGGATCAGGGAACAGACAGACAAATATCTCACATAGATTTCAATAAGCATTTGTTATGGTTGACTATAACACATACTATATCACATTATGTGTCCTTCTTTCAACCAAATTTGTCTTATGCATACTTGAAAGGGGTAGAGCTCATCCTCTCTTATTTGACTATTTTCTTCCCTTCAATCTAAGAAGTGATTTTTATAGGAAAAGTGAAAAGTATGAGGAAACTGACACAGAGAGACAGGAAGTGCTAAGTAGACCCTTTTCAATACTTTAGACGCTTATTTTTATTCTACTCAGCATGGGATAGGCTCATTCTCTCTGAAGCAGCATCCTCTGAAGAGATCTGACAGTATTAACAAAAAAGGACGTTTTCAAGTAAGTACATATCACTGCTTTCATACTTTTGACAAGCTTGTAGAAGCTGAGAAGAAGGCCAATACGCCGACCCAGGCTGGAGCAAAGAGAATATACCTAGCCAAGGCTTCCAAGAGAATACCTGATGTGCTGAGATGAAACAGAAATGCATGTGATCACTTTTGGAGGCAAAGCCAATTTTTAAAAGAAACTGAGATGAAAGTGACATTGGGCACAGAGCTTTACCACTGCCTCTGTCTGCATCAGATATTCTTAATATCCACTGAATGCACCAACGGTCTGGCATTTCTGGGGCTGGAGTGGCATCCCCTTCCTTTGTGAGTATAATCACCCACCGCATAGCTGCCTTCTGCGAGTGTAGAGTCAGCACTCGACAAGCCTTTTTAAATTGTAGGCCCTGACACCCCCGCTAGTCTTGGCCCTGCATGATGTACCGGTACACCTCTCAGGAGCCTTGAAAAATGGTGTTTACTGGTTTTTATTATTATAAAACTGATTATAGAAAATTTGGACACTATATAAAGATAAGATGAAGAAAATTTAAATAGCTCAAAGTATCACTATCCAGAGTAACCATGAACACATTAGACCTTTTAGGCAATTTTTCAACGCAGTGCCCTTAGTATTACAAAGTTAGGATCTTATCCTACACGGGTGCACACACACACTTCTTTTTTTTTTCACTATTTTATTTAGTTATTTAGTAATTTTACCATCTTTATTGGAGTATAATTGCTTTACAATGGTGTGTTAGCTTCTGCTGTATAACAAAGTGAATCAGCTATACATACACATATATCCCTGTACCCGCTCCCTCTTGCGTCTCTCTCCCACCCTCCCTATCCAACCCCTCTAGGTGGTCACAAAGCACCGAGCTGATCTCCCTGTGCTATGCAACTGCTTCCCACTAGCTATCTATTTCACCTTTGGTAGTGTATATATGTCCATGCCACTCTCTCACTTCGTCCCAGCTTACCCTTCCCCCACTCCGTGTCCTCAAGTCCATTCTCTATGTCAAGCACACTTCTTAATCCTTGTATTTTAAAAAGCCAAGCCTGAGATTATTCTTCCCAGCCCTCCCCACCCCCTCTCTCCTCATCTTTTTGAGGCCATCAGATGCAAGCCTGTATAGCATGTCACTTTTAGACCACAGTGGCCCTCTCTCTTCTCTTTCCTGACCCTGGGGAATGACAGAGCCCCAAAATGGAAAGAAACCAAGTCTCAGAGTCACAGCATAAATGAAAGCTGCCTGTTAAAAAGGGAACAACTTCACTGGTTTGGTCAATGAGCGAGAAATGAACCTCTACTGTGTTACGTCACAGAAACTTGGAGGTTGATTAAAGAAGTTGGTGTTAGCCTAATGCTGCAGAAATGAATAAGTTCGCCAGATGTTTACCTATTAAATTCATAGGTCATGACAGAACCGGAGTTTCAATGACTCGATTACTAACTTCCTGTGCAGCCTCCAACAAGAGAAGGCCTGCACTCTCCTCTGCAAACTGAACAGAATGATGCGATCTTGCAAGACTATTGTTAAGAATGAAAGAGCAGGGAGGGTGGGAGGGAGGGAGACGCAAGAGGGAAGAGATATGGGAACATATGTATATGTATAACTGATTCACTTTGTTATAAAGCAGAAACTAACACACCATTGTAAAGCAATTATACTCCAATAAAGATGTAAAAAAAAAAAAAAAGAATGAAAGAGCACATGTAAGTGTGTCTGTGCCCAGTACAAAGTCAGTGTTCCGTATTGACGGTTATTATTTAAACAAGCAGATTAAACAAATGATAACTGTTCTTAAAAGGATGCCTATTGTTTTTCCTGTATCAAACTAAAAAATAGATATTTTCATTTTCTTATTACTTAGTATATCATGCTGCACCTACTTCTCAAGAGGATTTGAGCTGACCGAGTCAAAAACACGTTTGCCAGGAACCAGGGTTGAAGCAAATTAGATACAATAGAAGTGTTAAACGTGGTCAACTTTGGACCATTAGCACCCTTCTTAAAATTCATAAAAGTGCTACTGGTATTCATTAAGAAATGCATAAACATTTACAGTGTGGTGGGGAATGTAATAATGCTTCTCATTTTAGTATATTTAAAATGATGGGAAAACATTCTGTCACTAAGCTAAAGCGTTATCAATTTGGGTTTTTAAATCAACAATAAATTTATACTTCCAGTCTTACCTAACAGGAGATAAATGACAGAGGAAAAACAAATACGAAACAGCATATACACACATAATTACATAAATATACACCTCTTTAGGCAACAAATGCGTTTAACTGAATACTTGGTTACCTATCAGGTATTAAGTGCTGATGCCAACTATAATATACAGGCCCATTCTTCAAGTACAGTATTTCATGTACTAAATCTAGTTTCCCCTGAAAACATAGACAAAGGCAATGAGGGGAACAGAATCACATATTAAATATGGTCATACTAGTGAAGAAGCCTACTGGCAGAGTCATAGTGAGGATAAGAGTTAATGTACATAAAGGCTTTGGCACAGAATAGGAATAAGTCTCCTAATAACTACACTGACTTATTTCTGAAGGTAAAAGAAACTGCCATAGATATACCAGGGTCCTATGGGAAACTGAGTTACTCTACAGCAAAAGAAATGTCTGACTTCACCAACATGAATATATAAATGGCAATTAAAAATATGTGATGCACTCTTATACATGGCACAAATATCATTTAGAACAGGCCTGTTCTCTGCATCTTTTTTTCTGTGAAAAGAAATATATCTTACCTCACTGAAAGCAGAAGCACGTTAATAATGTACAATTAATTCCATCCCCAAACCTGGTATGGACCATGGTTAGCTTTAATCCATTCAAAGAACTTTAATAATAAAAATGTGGTACTAGTCTTATTTGTACATTTTGACCCCATGCATTTTGAGGGCAGAGCTGTCCACGTGCTTTCAGTGCCTAATTCCGAACCGAACATCAATAGTCTGAAACTAGAATGACTTAGACATTCATCTTTCCCAGACTCCAGGGTAAATGATCCAAAAGGCAGCAATGGTCCTGAATCCCCAAATCATTACAGAGTCCAACTCTTGGAACTGGGAGGCTCTCTGGAGTCCAGTCTTCTAAATTTACAAAGAGAAAAATGAAATGCTGAAACTTGTAATTCTTCCTGCGACCATATAACCACTTAAGGGCTGGGTGGAGACAGATCCCAAGGTGCTGTACCATGCTATTCTGTACTCTCTCCCCATTCTCAGCTTCATCATGAATAGTAAGCTTTGCTGCTTTCAAACCTTCTCATTCAACATTAAAATACCTTCTGAGGATGTGAGCAGGAAGGTGGCAAATGAAACATGTCCTTCACAATGTGTGCATTTGTGTCTGGGTTTCAGAGATTTAGAAAATGAAACTATATGCTTTCTACAAAAAAAAGACCTGCCCAAACTCTTCAGCTAATCTATCCATGTACTGTTCCTGTCTTCTTTTGGTTCCACATAGTAGGGTTGGTTCCTGATTGAAAGACAGAATTTTAGGTGACTTTACAGCAAGATAATTACTGTGACAGTTTTCAAAGTCCAACACCATTTCTTCTCACTTTAATTCTTCTTTCTCAATGTTAATACTGAAGCTGCCTTCTCTATACAAATTAAGTCGATCTTTGGGCCCCTGACAAGTCTATCTAGATCACGGTAACCTTCCCCTCTATAGTGCTGAACCAACATCCTATCCTTAAAAGTAGGTGGTGCCCCAGAGACATAGGCATGATCATATTACTTCTTTTAAAGCGCATACTTTATAGATCTGTATGTGATAAACACTCAAAGATACCTCCTCTGGCATACAAGAACTTTGATGAAATATGCCCTATTGAACACAGAAGTTTGAGAAGATTATTTTATTTTGAGTTGGGTATTTTGTTCCATATTTAAGTGCCACTTACAAAGGCTGAAAAGTAGACAGCAACCATTCTGTTTGACTTTAGAATCTCTAGATTTTTGTAGAATATTTCCTACTTGACTGTGCTAGGAATTTTCACATATACCATCAGCCTAGCCAAAACGTATTCTACACAACAATAGTTCCACTAAGATGTTTCTCAAGAAAAGTGTGCCACGGTCAAATGTATTAGGAAAACTCGCCTGCACCCCCCTCGGCCACTCCCTCGCAGGTTGAGGCAGGGATTCCGGTGCTGGGAGCCCAGTTAGAAGAAGTGATACATTTCCTCACTGCCTTCCTGTTCTCTTTGTGAACAACATGCGTTTTCCAAGAAGTTAAGTGAACCTAAGGATCCAGTTGGTGGCCACTGAACAGAGTGAAGAGGAAACAGCAAGTGCACAGTCTCTAAACTGGAAAAGAATTTAATGTGGTTGAGGACCTGAAAGATGTCCAGTGTAGCTGAAGTACAGTGAACTGGAGGGACTAAGGGGTCAGCAGAGGCCATGATATATATATTTTTTCCTTTTTCTCTTTTTGTGAGTGTGTATGTGTATGCTCCGTTGTGTGATTCTGTCTGTATAGTTTTGCTTTTAGTATTTGTCCTAGGGTTCTATCTCTCCATTTTTGTTTTTGTTTTTTAAGTATATTTTTTAGCACTTGTTATAACTGGCGGATTTGTTTTTTGGTTTGGTCACTCGCTTCTTTCTTATTTTCTTTTTTTTAAACTACTTTTTGTTTTTAATAATGGTTTTTATTCTTTATTTTAATAACTTTATTAATTTTCTTTCTTTCTTTTTTTCTCCCTTTTCTTCTGAGTCGTGTGGCTGACAGGGTCTTGGTGCTCTGGCTGGGTGTCAGGCCTGTGCCTTTGAGGTGGGAGAGCCGACTTCAGGACACTGGTCCCTCAGAGACCTCCTGGCTCCACATAATATCAAACGTCAAAAGCTCTTCCAGAGATCTCCATGTCAACGCTTAGATACAGCTTCACTCAATGACCAGCTAGCTACAGTGCTGGACACCCTATGCCAAACCACTAGCAACACAGGAACACAACCCCATCCATTAGCAGACAGGCTGCATAAAATCATAATAAGATGACAGACATCCAAAAACACACCACCGGACGCAGTCTTGCCCACCTAAAGACAAGATCCAGCCTCACCCACCAGAACACTGGCAACAGTCTCCTCCACCAGGAAGCCTACACAACCAACTGAATCAACCTTAGCCACTGGAGGCAGACACCAAAAACCCCAAGAACTACAAACCTGCAGCCTGTGAAAAGGAGACCCCAAACACAGTAAGTTAAGCAAAATGAGAAGACAGACAAACACAGCAGACGAAGGAGCAAGACAAAACCCCACCAAACCAAACAAATGAAGAGGAAATAGGCAGTCCACCTGAAAAAGAATTCAGAGTAATCATAGTAAAGATGATCCAAAATTTTGGAAATACAATGCAGAAAATACAAGAAATGTTTAACAAGGACCTAGAAGAACTAAAGAGCAAACAAACAACACAATAAATGAAATTAAAAATTCTCTAGAAGGAATCAATAGCAGAATAACTGAGGCAGAAGAACAGAGAAGTGATCTGGAAGAAAAAATAGTGGAAATAACTACTGGAGAACACGAAAAAGAAAAAAGAATGAAAAGAATTGAAGACAGTCTCAGAGACCTCTGAGACAACATTAAACACACAAACATTCGAATGATAGGGGTCCCAAAAGAAGAAGAGAAAAAGAAAGGGACTGAGAAAATATTTCAAAAGATCACAGTTGAAACTTCCTTAATGTGGGAAAGGAAATAGTCAATCAAGTCCACGAAGCACAGAGAGTCCCATACAGGATAAATTCAGTGAGAAACA